>NW_020874290.1:2366066-2966066 GCF_003935025.1 Abrus precatorius | reverse complement strand
CTTTGAGTCCTAGTACTGATATTCAAGGAGTTTAAGTGGCCTGAGACGAGTTTCGCACTTCTTCCTTTGCCGGTAAGCAAAAGGGGACCAAAAGAGACCAAAAGTGGAACTTGAGTCTAAAAGCGTCAGAAAGTGCCAAAAGGGGAGAAGCTGGTGTGAAAGCCTTCTTTTTAGTCCTAGTACTGATATTCAAGGAGTTTCAGTGGCCTGAGACCAGTTTCGCACGTCTTCCATTGCCAGTAAGCAAAAGGGGACCAAAAGAGACCAAAATTGGAACTTGGGTCCAAAAGCACCAGAAAGTGCCAAAAGGGCAGAAGGTGAGGAGAAAGCCTTCCTTTGAGTCATAGGAGTGATACTCAAGGAGTTGCAGTGGCCTGAGACGAGTTTTGCACATCTTCCAATGCCGGTAAGCAAAAGGGAACCAAAAGAGACCAAAACTGGAACTTGGGTCCAAAAGCGCCAGAAAGTGCCAAAAGGGTAGAAGGTGAGGAGAAAGCCTTCCTTTGAGTCCTAGGAGTGATACTCAAAGAGTTTCAGTGGCCTGAGACGAGTTTCGCACGTCTTCCATTGCCGGTAAGCAAAAGGGACCAAAAGAGACCAAAACTGGAACTTGGGTCCAAAAGCGCTAGAAAGAGCCAAAAGGGGAGAAGGTGAAGAGAAAGCCTTCCTTTGACTCGTAGTATTAATATTCAAGGAGTTTCAGTGGCCTGAGACGAGTTTCGCACGTTTTCCATTGCTATTAAGCAAAAGGGGACGAAAAAAGACCAAAACTGGAACGTGGGTCCAAAAGTGCCAGAAATTGCCAAAAGGGGAAAAGTTGCTGAGAAAGGCTTCCTTTGAGTCCTAGTATTGATATTCAAGGAGTTTCAGTAGCCTGAGACGAGTTTCGCACATCTTCCTTTGCCCGTAAGCAAAAGGGGTCCAAAAGAGACCAAAACTTGAACTTGGGTCCAAAAGTATCAGAAAATGCGAAAAAGGGAGAAGCTGGTGTGAAAGCCTTCCTTTAAGTCCTAGGAGTGATATTCAAGGAGTTTCAGTGGCCTGAAATGAGTTTTGCACGTCTTCCTTTGCCCGTAACCAAAAGGGGACCAAAAGAGAACAAAACTGGAACTAGGGTCCTAAAGTACTAGAAAGTGCCAAAAGGTCATAAGGTGGGGAGAAAACCTTCCTTTGAGTCCTAGGAGTGATATTCAAGGAGTTTCAGTGGCCTCAGACAAGTTTCGCACGTTTTCCATTGCCGATAAGCAAAAGGGGACCAAAAGAGACCAAAACTGGAACTTGGGTCCAAAAGCGCCAGAAAGTTCCAGAAGGGGAGAAGCTGGTGTGAAAGCCTTCTTTTTAGTCCTAGTACTAATATTCAAGGGGTTTCAGTGGTTTGAGACGAGTTTCGCACGTCTCCCTTTATCGAAAAGCAAAAGGGGACCAAAAAAGACCAAAACTGGAACTTGGGTCCAAAAGAGCTAGAGAGTGCCAAAAGGTCAGAAGGTGGGGAGAAAGCCTTCCTTTGAGTCCTAGGAGTGATATTTAAGGAGTTTCAGGGGCCTGAGACGAGTTTCGCACGTCTCCCTTTGTCGGTAAACAAAAGGGGACGAAAAAAGGCCAAAACTGGAACTTGGGTCCAAAAGCGCCAGAAAGTGCGAGAAGGGGAGAAGCTGGTGAGAAAGCCTTCCTTTGAGTCCTAGTACTGATATTCAAGGAGTTTCAGTGCCCTGAGACGAGTTTCGCGCGTCCTCGGTTGCTGGTAAGCAAAAGAGGACCAAAAGAGACCAAAACTAGAACTTGGGTCCAAAAGCGCCAGAAAGTTCCAGAAGGGGAGAAGCTAGTGTGAAAGCCTTCTTTTTAGTCCTAGTACTAATATTCAAGGTGTTTCAATGGTCTGAGACGAGTTTCGCGCGTCTTCCTTTATCGGTAAGCAAAAGGGGACCAAAAGAGACCAAAACTAGAACTTGGGTGCAAAAGCGCAAGAAAGTTCCAGAAGGGGAGAAGCTGGTGTGAAAGCCTTCTTTTTAGTCCTAATACAGATATTCAAGGAGTTTCAGTGGCCTGAGATGAGTTTCGCACGTCTTCCTTTGCCAGTAAGCAAAAGGGGACCAAAAGAGACAAAAACTGGAACTTGGGTCCAAAAGTGCAAGAAAGTGCCAAAAGGGGAGAAGATGGTGTGAAAGCCTTCCTTTGAGTCCTAGGAGTGATATTCAAGGAGTTTCAGTGCCCTGAGATGAGTTTCGCACGTCTTCCATTGCTTGTAAGCAAAAGAGGACGAAAAGAGACCAAAACTGGAACTTGGTCCCAAAAGAGCCAGAAAGTTCCAAAAGCGGAAAAGCTGGTGTGAAAGCCTTCCATTGACTCCTAGTATTGATATTCAAGGAGTTTCAGTGGCCTGAGACGAGTTTCGCACGTCTCCCTCTGTCAGTAAGCAAAAGGGGACCAAAAAAGACCAAAACTGGAACTTGGGCCCAAAAGCGTCAGAAAGTGCCAAAAGGGGAGAATCTGGTGTGAAAGCCTTCCTTTGACTCCTAGTATTGATATTCAAAGAGTTTCAGTGGCCTGACACGAGTTTCACACGTCTCCCTTTGCTCGTAAGCAAAAGGGGACCAAAAGAGACCAAAACTGGAACTTGGGTCCAAAAGTGCTAGAAAGTGCCAAAAGGGCAGAAGGTGAGGAGAAAGCCTTCCTTTGAGTCCTAGGAGTGATATTTAAGGAGTTTCAGTGGCCAGAGACGAGTTTCGCGCGTCTCCCTTTAGTCGGTAAACAAAAGGGGACGAGAAAAGGCCAAAACTGGAACTTGGGTCCAAAAAGCGTCAGAAGAGCCAAGAAGAAAAATGAAAAATCAAACCCTAGGTTGGATCCTTGGATTTCACCCAAGGTCGACCTAGGCTTTCCAAAGTATCCTAAAAATGGTAAAGTATCTAATTTGTAAAAAACTCTCTCACCCTAATTTTCAAAAATCCATTTATACTGAAGTGGTCGTCGTCCATAGTAGCTACTATGAAAACAATAGTAGTTAGGCGCTGATGAATCCACATTTTGACTAGTTATATGTGAAACGGATTGTCAATTAACCAATTGTTTGAATATTCATTGCTTTCATATGTTACATCCTTTCCAAATTTGTATGACCCAACTAGTTCTTACTCTGTGAATTGGTAATTGAATTCCTAATTCCCTGTGGAGACGATACTTGGATCTTAAATTTACTCATTACTTGCTGCAATTCCTAGTGCACTTGCTAGTGTTTAGAATTGTGAACAACAGTAATCACTCTTATCAACAAGAGTGAGTGTTCGAGAGAGTCTTTCAGCAGAACACAAGGCACATTGTCACTTTTGCTGGTGAAAGTGAACATTCCAGACAACTTCCAAGCTTAGCAAGTTACGCGTTGAAACTAATACAGGTGAAAGTGAACGTTCTAGAGGAACCTCATTCACAACAAAGAGTGCGTTATCACTTTTGCTGGTGAAAGTGGATGTTCTAAAGAAGCTTCATGTTTAGCGAGTAGCGCGTTATCACTCTCGCCAACAAGAGTGATTGTTCCAGAGAGACATGTAGCTATATAGGTTGCACGTGGCCACTTTTGCTCATGAAAGTGAACACGCGTACATTTCGACTTCTAGCGTTGCCACTTTTATGAAGAAAAGTGATCGTTCCAGTATCAGAGAACACTAGATAAGCCTTTGCCTAAAAATAGTAGGATTTTTTTTTTCAATTACGAACATAATCTCTCTCTTCATAGAGAGTTTTAATCATACAAATAATATTCCGTATACCATAGACAATCATCATTCCACTTTCCAATTTCAACCACACAGTGGGATAAAGACAAACAAAACTCATGACATAAAGGTACCTCAAGGTATTTAAACATCAGTTCGGCAGAAATAGTAAAGTATTCAGATAGCGTCGAGAGCAACAAACATTAACCCAATCCATTAAATAGAATCACAACATAAGTAAACCAAATGCCCTACGAGCAGTCCTACTAGGACAGAAACAAACAACAAACATCACTCATAAGGTGAATAATCCTCAATAGGATCAGACTCCTTAGAAGATGTCGGGGAAGCAGAGCTAGAGGAAGCAGCATCCTCAGTGTCCTCTTCAATCCATCCAGCAGTGTGAGGTGGCGAATGGACGATAGTGAAGGGCGAATAGGTGTTTGGGTAAGTAGGGAGCATGTGGGGAAGTACATCATCATTCCTCACTGAGGGTTCTGCCATATAGACATCTCTCTCAGTGGCCACAGGGGGTGGAGTATGATCCTTAGTAAGGAATGGTACAAGTGCAGGTACTGGTCTAGAATTGGGAGTACGGGGATCAACAGACATGGGAGAAGGAGTAGCTGCAAGTGCAGGATAAGGTAGGTGAGAATCTCCAGGTTGGGTGGAGAAAACAAGCTCAATGGGGGTGTCAACCATAAAGTGGGTGGTCCATGAGTGTCTGACATCCTGTCCATGAATCACTCGTGCCATTCCATAGAAGATGCTTTGCTGTGCTGCTGCGTCGAACACCCAAACGTCCTCCTCAGATGGCAGGATCCATACCTTCACTCGAAAGCTGGTCATCTGTATAAGGCATATACAAAAGTACAACAACACACACAAACAGGGGTGAGTTCTCCAAAGACAAGCAAACATTCAATAGCTGTACCCCAAGGAAGATGGCTTTTCACACCATCACCCAAACCACATCATTATCCAATCTCAAAACAAACATCGGTACAGTATAAGTTAGTTCATACTTGTCATAGATAATTCCTAGGTTCATCAAACTAATAATGCACATGATGCATGAATGCAAGTTTCTTTCCTCGCTATCCATCTCTCGAATTTTTGTTTTAATGCATATGGTATGCATGGGGATCCCTTACTCTATTGCCAGCGACTTGCCCAGCATTTAGTGTAGAGTTAACAATTTCATATCCAAGTCGTGTGGCGATCGGAGGACTCCATTCCTTGCATCACAATTGCACAGAAAAGAATTTATATCATTATTCTAAAACACCCAAACTGGTGCTGGCCCCAAACTGGGTCTCTTCGGGAATGGACCTTAACGACCCTAGGATGTGGAGTTCTTGTCGGGCTTGGCTAAGGCTTGCAAGTAGGGTCACGACCCGGCCACAGAGAGCTCTGTTGCGCCATCTAGGTCGATTGTTCCCCCTTTCGCCACCCCCGTAGGTCTACTCGGGACCGAACCTCCAATACCTACAGCTGTGCCTCTGTTATGCCATCAAGTCGTTCCAAAGAAATGTTATGATGCATGGAGTATGATTTTCTTTTCTCTCCCCAATGTTTTCTCAATCTTGGATCACATGGAATTCAAAGCACAGAATCAAAGCCCTCACAAGGCCTGCTTAATAATTATTCACTTTCTCATCCAACATAAATTTGTTAAACAACAAGGTCTAGGAATTACATACAAGCTTCCAATCCCATCAATACACATCCACTATTTCTCAACACATAAATTTCAGTAATTTTGACATAATCCACTCAGATTTTCCTCATCCAATTCCATTATAATAATTTACTATATCACCATCGCTCATTTTATCAATTTCATCGTTATTAACTATACTACTTCCTATTTAGATATGACTTGTTTCCACTTTCCTCCTTCTCTCTGGTTTTTCCATTTATTTATTTTCTAATTACTTGTATTGATTCCCGACTACCTATTTAATTCAAGGTTACTTAGTTTAGTTCTAGCTCTCTTTAGGTTTATCAATATTAAGTCCTCACGCGATGGGTTCTATTAAGTAGCTAATAGTGAGATCTTACCAAGAATGACTTTATCAATTAACTACTATGTCCAGACCCTTAATTACCATCTCCATACCTTTAATTACTATCTTTTCAGTTTGGGTAAACTTTTTATCAAAAAGGGCTGCACTTGATTTTCCCCTTTTATTCCTTATATAATGCAATGAACATGATGCATGATTCATCTTAATACTCACGGATCCAGGTGCAAACAGCAAACACACCCTATCATTATACAATCCTTATCACCCATATTTCATCAAAATTAACACAATTTCAAGTACAACTTTTAGGATTCCTTATCATCAAAACCGAGAGTGAATAGTTCTCACTTTCTTGTCCACCACAAATTCCTAAAGCACCACATGCATGAAACTTTTTAAACCAAGTGGAAACGTACATCACAATCAATTCAATCATCCATCATCCAAACTAGCAAGCAACCATTTTCATGCAAATCATACAAAATCCAGCACGGTTTTCAAATTCTAAAGTGTAGTTCAATTTTTTCCATATGGTTTGAGTGTCCAAAAATTAAGATTTTCCACCACAATTACCTTTTCTTTTTGTGTGACTTCCCTTTATAATTTTACTAACTTTCCTTAAACAAATTTTTTTTGAACTTTAAGTACAACATTCTAGTCTTTTACATGTGAAATCAAATCTGTCCAGCCTTTCCACTAAATTTCCGTCAAGTTAAAAATAGGTAACACAAAGGAAATTAACATGCAATGACATATTTTCATCGTCTAAGTGCAGGGGCAACATTTCCAAGTGACATTCAAACTTCCAAGGGAAAACCGAAACACTTAGGGGCTGAAATCAATATGCAATGGTTTCCATTTCACATGCAATCCATGGTTTATTGATTACAAGGGTAAATCAACATTTTAAACAAAGAATCCAGCCAAACAAAAGCGAAACTGAGGCATGCACAAGGGGATCCAAAGCATTTCATGGTTAAAATTCAACGTGCAAGTGAAAGGATATGTTAATCAAGTTCACGGTTCATGGTTTCAAGGAAGAATTATCATTAATTCAAGGATTTCACCAAGGGAACATAAAAATTGAGACATGCACAAGGGAAAATCCACATCCACACATCAAAGTTTCAAGCTTTTAAGGGACAAAGTTAATTAAAAGTGGAATCAAACTCTTTAGAATGTAACCGAGGCATGCAAACAAGGAAATCCACACACTTTTCGGATAAAATTTAACATGCAAGTTCAGATTTGAAGTTCTTCAAACATGCAGTCCAATATACACTATTTTTCAAAGGGAAAATAAGCAAAAACAGCCAAGAAAGGGACATGCAAACACATTTATGGTGAGAAATCCCCTTGCCTTGAATGTGTCAAAAATTTGTGAGCAAAAGGAGTTAATCTTGGCTGGTTCTTCAAAAGAAAGGTGCTGGACCAAGAGGATGAGTTTCAAACTTCAATCTTTCTCCTCTTGGTTAGGTTGTCTTCCTCGGTTCTTTGAAGAGAAAAGGGGAAAAGCTTCAAAATGGTTAAGATCAAAGTGAAAAAGGAAGTTTTAGGAGCTTTTGGTGTTAGGCTTCCATGGTTCTTCAAATCAAAGAAGTAAAAGGATAAGAAAGCTTACCTCCTTGAAGGAATGGTCACGGTTTTAAAGAATCAAGCAAGAAAATGCAAGGGTGAAAGCTTGGAGCTCCTTGGCTTGTCTTGAAAGGTTGAGAAAATGAAAAATTTTGAAGGGATTTAGGGAGAGAGGGTCTCGGTTTCTTTGAAGAAAATGGAGAGAATGGGAACTTGAAAGAATTGTGAGAGAAAGAGTGGGAGGCTCACGATTTTTTAGAGTGAAAAAAGAGAGGAAATAAGGTAGCTTGACCTATTTATATGAAGTGTTCAATTTTCCTTTGCCAATGTAACTTAATGCTCACGGTTTGGGCTTGTGGGACAAGATTCAAATGCCAAAACTGCACAAAATTGGTTTGAAGCAATTTGGAAGTGAAATTTGATGAAAAACTTGAATAATAAGGGTGCCATGGTTTTTTGTGCATGAATAGTGAATTCTTTTTGCAAACATGCAAGTTAAGTAAATACATTTTGGCAAAAAAAATGCATGGAGGAATGTGGAGGCTACATGCACACGGTTTGGAGTAGAATATTCCAAGAATTGCATAAAATTCTAAAGGCTAGATTCTAGGCAGCAAATGCATGCAATGTGATTGGCCGAAGAGGAATTTGATGTGATGAGATTGTCTTTTGAAGGGACATTTGACATGGTGCAAATTTCAAGAAAAGCATTTAATTAAAGTAATCATGATGCCGGCCTTTTAGAAGACAAGACAAGAAAGTTCTGGAATAATTTTGTCTACAAATCGGGAGGCAAGAATCTTTTTACATGAAATTCTAGTGGCCGATACTAGATTTGGAAATCTTTACAGTAATGATTACTAGATTTCGTGAGATTCTGTGCAGAATTTTGACGGCTAAGGAATGATTACAAAATCTTAGCAATGATTACAAAATCTCATGTTTTTCAAGGCAGATAATTTTGATTTGACAATTTTTTAAATAAGACAAAAATTTAACTTTTTTGGATAAAATTATCAGGGGCATTGCAGATAGTACAGCTGAACATACTCAAAGAAATCCTTGGACGATATTGAAACCATATATTGCATGCAGTTACCCTAAAATACCAAACTTAGAAATAAATCAATATTCTATCAAAATAAAATATTTAACCTTTATCTAATTATTCTGATACTAATGAACCAGAATAAGCAAGTAAGTACGATTCAAGGGTTGCTAGCTAAATCAGGAGAATCAAGGCGTTACACTTGCTGTAGTTGTCACTATAGGATTTGAAAGTAGCTACGCACAGGCCGATTGCAATCTGGGGTTTTTGTAGTGTGCACTATCACTTCTGAAAGTGATCACTTTGGTCTCAAATTTTCTCAAAGGCTAAAAATCCATGGAATAAGTCTAGAAATTCCTGCACAATTAGTCAAATGATCAAAATTACAAATTATATCTATGTAAATCAATGTAAATTAGCCAAAAATTAAGAAAGCTATGGTATTTGTCTGAAATGAAATTTTCATCTTATTTATACTTTCTAAGTCTACTTTTTCTATTAAAGAACACTAATAAGGTAATTAAAATTCAATAAAATATGGATTCATCAGTTACTTTGTGTTCTTCCCTGCACTCTATCGCATGGAAGATCTTCTCTATGTTCGCCACCCCACCTCTAGGCCCCTTCAGTCAAACTTCCCTTCAAACTTCTTAGGGTTGTGCCTAGTGATGGCAAATAGCCCTTAGTATTCAGCTGACTCTCCATCTTGGTTATGCACCAGGGTCTATAGAACTTGGGTCATTCACTCTAGGAGGTCATTGGTGATTTTAGCTCCTCTACCTCTATCAGCCATTTCTAATCAAATCTAGCAAATAATTCAAAAAACCATATTCAACAAGTCAAATCAATAACAATATTTATAATTTAGGCAAACAAAACAAATTAACACATAACTTGGATGCTTCAACCCTAATACCCCAGTCTAGTTTGGATGAACTACTCTGGTACCAAAATTGTAACACCATAATTTACTTTCCAAATATTTTCTAAATAAATTAATTTCATAATATATGGAAGTAATAAAATTTTCATTGCAACAGTTTTGAATACATAATTTTAATAATGTATTTAAAAAATAAGGAGGGTTACAAGTTTGAGACAAACAAATGCTACAAGACCTATTTAAATACATCACAATTTAAAAAAAATGGTTTTCTAAGTCCTATAGTAGTTTTACCCCTCCTGTTTACTGAACTTGATACTGATCATCTTAGTCATCTAAAATTAAATGTAAGGGTGAGTACTCTACACTATCACATACACAAGCATAGATCTCACCCAAATTCAAATATAAATTGAATTATACATCAAACAAGTGCTAACTCATACTTTCAAAACATTTTATTCCAATTTCACACATAGGTGCACTCATTGCACCTTAACCACGCTCATCGTGGCACTGTGATCACATTTTCCTGATGCCCTCAACCTCATTACTTACTCAGTTTCACACCATGGATGATTGCCAGTTAGCCCTCGCCTCATGGATATAACATGTGTGGTCACAGGCCCTTAGCAAAGGTGTTAGTCAGAGGCGGAGTCAGGAGGAGAGTGTGTGGCCCGTGATGCACCAACGCTCACTGTTGATGTCACCACCACCCTCTCTTCTCCAAGGTATTTCTACCGCCCCCATCTTCCACACCCCTAGTGTATCACTATAACCATTAATAGTTTCTAACATTTCAAAGCATAACCACAATCAAAATCACATGCCATTCACACATATTCACCCATATTTTCAATCGTATCATGGTACTCACTCACCCAATGGCATATTCACACATATCAACCACATTATACTAAAGCACACAAATTACATCACCATCCTATTGCAAATAAAGTCATTTTATCACACACAACATCCACTATCCATCATACATATTTCTCAATATCAATCACATTATATTCCACACCAAATTTCCATCAAAATTCAATCACAATCAAACCATTCTTGTCAAATAGACATCATCCTATGTTTTATCCTAATCACATTACAATACATAACACAATAAACAAATTCTAGGTACAATGAGATAGGGTAGAGTCCCTCCTTACCTCGAAATGAAGACTCGTAACACAAATCAACAATGAAAGTGCTCTCCACATGAATTTTCATCCTAAACACATGGAAAAATCCATAAGAAACTGAGAAAATGGAAGAAAGGGATGAAAACCAAAACCCTAACCCATAAAACTCACCTAGAAGTGTCCCAAACATGATTTTAACCTTTGATCTTGCACCCAAACAACTTTTGAGACAATTTAATTGGTGAGAAAAGGGTAGAGGGTCGAGAGAATTGAAGAAGAGATAAAAGGAAAGGTGTGAAATGAATTTTCAGAACCCTAAACCCCTTAAATACCCTAGGATTCGTGACACTCTCGCTACAGTAAGACATTTCTCGCTGCAGTGAGACCTCTTCTTGCTACAGCGAAAATCTCAAACGAATCTGTACTTTGGTTTCTATAGAATTTAGCTACAACAAGATCCTCTCGCTATAGCGAGACTGCACCTAAAAATGCACCCCCTTTATTGTCCTCTCGTTGCAGTGAGGACCCTCCTGCTGGAGCGAGGATGAAACAAAGTCTTGCCACTTGCCCAGGTCCTTCTCGCTATAGCGAGAATACCTTTGTAGGACACATTTAGCCTATTTCTCAATCAATTTCAGCCAAATCACAAGTCCACACTCACATCTCAACTATAATATACAAATATACATACATATTTATATGTATTTACGCACATATGCACGTCACCACACAAGTCAAATGCACATTCAATAGTAATTTATATATTTATATTAATAATCAAATAATATTACAAAATTTTGGGCGTTACAAAAACAGGGCTGAATCATCAAGCCCATTAGCCCAATATCATGTCTATAAAAGGAAAGTAAGAATGACAGGTAAGAGGGTTGACTTCAGAATATTAAATAACATTTATTATCCTATACCAAACATTGACTTTACCATCAAAGTGTCTTTGTAGGTACCCTTCCTTATCATGTTCAGGGAAGAATCTGGAATATTCGACAAAAACACCAAAACGGAGGACAATTACAAATATCACAATAGACTATTGTATCCTTTGCAGGAACAATTCACATTTATTGCTCACAATGATGGCATTCTGCATGCATAATCCACAAAAGAAGGTGCAACCTTTCAGAGACACATCAAAGGCAAGCGAAGGGTTACACCTATTCAAGCAAGTAGTGGATGGAGAGAGAAAGGAAGTGTAACTTAACTTCTCGTGTACGGTACCCTGGCTATGATGCCCATTAAAATGAAAGGTCATGACCTACACTTACCATATTTAAACTCTCTTCACTTTCATTTGTCCTTTTTTTCGTAAATGTCTCTCCATTACTGCGAAACCCTCTAAGGATATTAAAGAAAAATGAAAACCCTCTCTGGACCACGCCTTCTCACCTTCTATTTCGATTGACACACCGTCGCCGTGGGACTGCACCGTGCCGTGGACACTTCATCATGAACGACAAAGGCAACTTTCCAATTTCCTTTTCATTCTCATTTCCAACAAGGTAAGGGTAGTCCATTTTTTGTGTTCGAATGCATGTTATTAGTTGTTGCATGTGCCTTTTTTCCTTTCATTTTCATCTCTGGCTGTCATTAAAACTAAATGCAATAATTTTTTCTGTCATCCTTCGACATTTTTATATGAATGACACCGTTAAATGACATTTTGTGACTTGTATGAATGCGATTGTTGGTGAAGTGTGTTTGCATGTTGTTGATTACCTATTATTTTCATAATCTTTGTGTGAACGTGCTTTCCTGTTGAGCAAAATGAGTGATTCTGAATCAATACCTTGTTGCAAGTTAATTTTTCCATGAACCCCATTTGTTTTCTTTTTGGTTTACACCTTAGAGACAAAAAGCATAAGTTTTTATGATTAAATCTGTATGATGATTAGTTTGGTTAAGTTTACAATGGGTTTTAATGTGAAAGTCTTTCTTGGTAAAGGAGTTAACATTCTATAATGACATTAAGGTAACTAGACAAAGTTAGAGGGAGAACTTATTTTCTTTTAAACTTTTCCTTTTACAGAAAGCGAATAATTTGTCCCTTTGCAATTATTTTTTACCTCTGAGCTTGAGTTTTCAAATATTTCGTTGTGTACTTGGATTCTAATTTTTTAACTTATTGGTTTAAAATCGAATACATGTAGAGCTAAATTCATGACTATTTTGTGTGGATATTTTTTATAGTTACCTAGTTAGAATATGTATCTTTTGTCCTGTAATTACATGAATAATTACAATATTTAGTACTACTTTCCTCTTCTTTTTAAAGAATCATGTATGTGCATGACATTCCATCTTTGAATATGTCATAGGTGTATATAGTTCAAAACAAGAAATCTACAATGTTTTTTCCTATGCCACAGATAACAGAACCATTATATGCTTCTTACTGGCTTGGAATCTAATTGTATGTTACAAGTGGCAATTTAACCAAAATTGTGATGATAGCTGTAACACATGGTGTCTTATTTGAAAATTTGAATGTGTGTCTTGGGAATGATGATGTTAGATGTTAATAGATAATGAATGTGCATTGTTGTTCGCAATCTAACACTAGCAAGTGCACTAGGATTGCAGCAAGTAATGAGTAAAATTTAAGATCCAAGTATCATCTCCACAGGGAATTTAGATTCAAGTATCACTTCATAGAATTATAACCATTTGAGCCATGAAAATTCAGAAGAAAAGTTGTAACATGTAATAACATCAATTCAAAACAATTAGGAGTAAAGTGAACTTGCAGAAAACAGAACAATGAACAAACAATTATGTGATAACAGAGAGAGAAACCATAGCTAGGGAATTGCTTCACCAAAACTCCAATGTTTAATCAATAAGGTTCTGAATTAGCCAGCAATTGGAAAGAATGACAATCAGTTTCACGTTATATTATTCAGAGGTTAATTCCTTAACTCAGTGAACCTAACATTCAATTAAGTCATTCAGATTTGATTCAATTCAATGTTGCTTTAAGTGTAAAAAGCCAGAAGATTGCAAGATCAAAGTCTCTTATCCCTAAGAAAACTATAATCTCGGTGATTGGTTCAGATCTGAAGAACAGCTTCAATTTTCATTTACAAGAGTTCCTCTGAAATTAGTTAATCAAATTTCCATTCAATTACTATGTAAAATGCAGAATCAATCACTCAATCTATTCCAAAGCTTGAAATTCAGATCCAAAATCAATTCAACATGTTCATTTCAGATCTACAATCCCTAACTATGAACAAATTACACAGCCATGGCAGCAGAGAAAAGAAAAGAAAGAGAATAAGAGAAGAAGAAAATCGGAATCGCCATTGCAACGTGCTCCACTCCAATGTCTCTTCGTGAAGCTCCAAGATTTGACTCCCCACTCCTCTCTCTCACTTCCTCCTACGAGAATCTAACTAACAAAACTGACAATGAACCGAATCCCTGGTTTTCATATTGTTTCTGGTATTTATAGAATTTCTCAGATTTGCGCGTTACCACTTTTATGAGAAATAGTAGCTACACAGAGGGTTTATGGTTGCGCGTTAACACTTTTATGAGAAGAAGTGGCTACGCGCAACTCTCCTGATATTGAAAGCTCTCTGGAACAATCACTCTTGCTAAAAAAAGTGTCAATGCAGAGCCAAAGTAGTTGCGCGTTATCACTCTTATAGATGAAAGTGACTATGCGCGACTCGCCAAGTTGAAGACTCTCTGGAACGATCACTTTTGACGACAATAGTGGTTATGCAGGGTTTTCTTGATATTTTGCCTTTCTGGAACTATCACTTTTGCTGATAAAAGTGATAGTGCCCAGGCTTTCTTCTTTCTTTGAACTCTGGAGTGATCACTTTCATTAACAATAGTGATCACGCTCATTCTGCATTTTCTTGTTCTTGCGTTTTTGGAGTCCAGACTTATTTCTTTCCTCTTCCTTGTCATCAAGCCTCCATTCACATGAACCTTGCTCGAACTATTCCTTCAAAAACAAGATTAAAAACTTAATTCCTAATAAAAAATTCCATAATTGCTAAAATAACTACAAATTTAAACAAAACTTCAATTCCTTCTCTTTTTCTGAGTTTTTCTGCTTTCTTCATATATTTTTCTTATCAAATGTGTTAGAATGATGCTAAAATATCAGTAAAAATATGGATTCATCATGCATGTATCTATTAAATTGCTCATATGCATCATGCATGGAAGTGAAAAGGAGACTCAAGGTCACAACATGGCATAGTTATAGGATGTCGGTGTTCAGGTTCAAGAGAGAACCTTGGGGGTAATAAGGAGGGGTTGATCCAATGGTGTGGAGTAGCGATCGAGGTCGAGTCACGTCGCCAGCAAACACTCACTAATCTTGACGCAAGCAAGCATTACCAGGGTCGTGGTAGGCTCATTCCAAAAGGATAAGAGTTAAATGACTGAGAAAGATTTCTATGTATATATATACGTTTATGTTAGCAGGGAATGAGGATCTTCGATCAACTTGACTAGAGGGACATTGAAAATCAGAGGGAGTGAAGTTCTATGAGCGGCATGCATTTTCTTTAGTGAATTTGCATGACTTTACAATTCATTGTAACATGTTTGTATGATATCTTGATGCATAATTTTAGTATGGATATTTCTTGTCGATTCCTTTCTTGTGTTTATTTTTGTTTTTGGGCGTTGATTGATTTTTGTGATGGACTCACCTTTTTGCTGTGTTTCTTCTTGTCTTGTATTCCTCTTTTGTGGTTATATGATTGTGTGACAGATGGACCCTGATGAATCCACATTTTGACTAGTATTTTATTGTAGTTTTAATCCATTTGATAAAGAAAATATGTTGGAAAAAGTAGAAAAACTCATAAAAATAGAATATTTAAGGTTTTCCTTTAGATACATTTCTATTTTAGCATTTAAGAATTTTTTGTGTAGAAATTAATAATTCAATCTTGTTTTTGCAAGAAAATCTGAGCAAAGTTCATGAAGATGGAAGATCAATGGAATAATAGAAGAAAAGTAGCAAAACTGGATGCAAGGAACAAGGGTTAATGGAGTTTGAGCTGAGCGTGATCACTTTCGCTGGTGAAAGTGATTGACCCAGAGCTTAAGTATGGAGTGGAATCTGTGTGTAATCACTTTTATCCACAAGAGTGAGTGTTCCAGAGAGGTTCTCAGCAGAATACAAGGTGCTTTATCACTTTCACGGGTGAAAGCGAGCGTTTCAGAGGAACTATAATCACAACAGAATAACGCGTTGTCACTTTCGCTGGTGAAAGTGAATGTTCCAGACAAGTTCCAAACTCAACAAAGAGCGCGTTATCACTTTCGCTGGTGAAAGTGGAGATAGGGTAGAGTTCCCTCCCATACCTCAAAATGAAGATCCACAACTTAAATCAACAATGAAAGCGTCCCCTACACGGATTTCGTCCTAAACACATGGACCAATTGCATAAGAACCTGAGAAATCAAGATGATGAACAAAAAACTAAAACCCTAACTCTTAGAACTCACCTCTAAGTGTCTCAAACACAATCTCAACCTTCAATCCAACTCACGAACAACTTTGGAGGCAGTTTAATCGGTAAGAATAGCTTGGGAATCGAGAGAATAAAGAGAGCTCAAAGGGAGAAGTGGGAAAAATGATTTTTCCTAATCCTTAAACCCCTCAAATACCCTTCACGACACTCTTGCTATAACGAGACATCCTCGTTGTAGTGAAACATCCTCGCGGCAACGACACCATTTCTCACTACAGCGAAAATATTAGAGGAAACCACACTCTGGTTTTTGCTGAAGTCATCCTCTCGCTACAGTGAGAACGCAACAGTTTCACCCCTCTCTCAGTACCTTCTCGTTGCAGTGAGAATGCCACAGACTCAAGCTCTATGTCTAAGACCTTCTCGCTACAGCAAGAACACCTTTGCAGCACACACTTAGCCAATATTTTCAATCAATTCAATACACAACCAACATCCACAATTATACATACATACATATATATACATTCACATCATCATACTCATTAAATACCCATTCAATAAAAATTCACAATTTATATTAGTATATAAAATATCATTACAAAATTTGAAGTGTTGCATATTTTATTTTAAGGGTGTTTGAAGGTTGCTAAATATTTACTAAGTTAGAAAACTCTCTTACTCTTGCATAGTTTAGAGTTCAAGAGCATAAGCTCGAACTAAGCTCTCTCCATCAAAATGAGGAAAGTGATAAGCAAAGAAGACAATTGTATTAAAAGCTATGTTTTCAATCCATAGAGAGGTAAAGGAGAAAGATTGATAACTTGCATTTTATATATAAATATCATTATTTTTATTGATATAATTTTCATAAGTTAAAAATATTATTTAAATTGTCTCTTAAACCTTTTTAAATAATCCGTTGATATATGATTTTAGTTTAAGATTACATCACATTTATTTAAGCATATCAGGACAATTGTTTTAAACTAACATGACTAAATATTCAATAAAACTATCTATAAGTATTATTTTTAAAATATTAAAATTTATAGAAACAAAAATATACAATTTCGTTTTAGAGGACAAAATCCAAAACTTATTATCTACATAATTTATTCTTATAACTATTATATATTTTTTTACTCTAGTTTTAACCTTTATTGCAATAGCGTAATTTACTATTTTAATAACATATTTTGTTACTTTTTGAGGATTCTAGTTTTAATATTATTTCACATTTTATTAATATTATTTTTTACAAACAAATGTTTGAAAGATTTTGTACTACTAATATTTTAATAATAGTAATTTTTATTATTTCATAATTATTACAAATTTAGATATTTTTACTTAATATTTCAAAATAATATTACTAATGTAACAGTAAGAAATATGATAAAATTATTAAAATATTTTTTTTATTTTCCTTCAAATTGAATTTAATATCAATTATATTAATTTTACTTACGTGGAGATATTTTTTGATAATCGAATTTACTAAAATAAAACCAGAATGATTTTAAATTTTAAGCATTACTATCGTGATACAGATTTTGTTCATATTATTTCATAAAGAACGTACACTGAAATTTTAATAACATTTATTTATAACTTAAAAAAATAATGATTTTTTAAAATTATTTATATTGCTTAAATAACATTATTTTAATTCTATTTTGAATCTTTTTCTAATAAGTTTTCTATAATACTTGTTATAGAAGTTGTTTTATTATTATTATTATTATTATTATTATTATTATAGTAAAACTATTTATTATATTTATGTTATGAATATAATTATAAATTAATTTATGCAATAATATTATAGAAATAAATTAATATTTTTAACTAATATTTCTTGGGTTTTTATTTGTATTATAAAGTATTTTGATAAGCTTTTCAAAATTTCAAAAATATTTTTTAATTTATATTTTAAATTATACTACTATTTAAGCCATTATGTTGATAATAATGTAATATATTTTTTTCTTCTAGAACTTAAATTACTTTATTGTTTTTATTAGAAATTAATATTTTTATATTTTAATGTGCAAAATAATGATAATTATATAATAAATTTACTTTTGATTTATTATAACAAAGATATATAATATTATTTTATATTTAAATAATACATATTATTATTATTATTGGAAGAGTGAGAATGGTTATGAAAAAGTTTTTGATCTAAAGTATATTTCTTGGGTTGTAAACTTATATGTGTTTGTGTATAGACACAAATATGCGTGTGAGTGAGGAGAATCCTAAACATGGAAATTTGACTTAATCAAATTTTATTTTATTTTTTAAGATTTAATTTTTTTAACTAGTGTTTTAAATTAAGAAAAAAATACATTAATAGATATTAACCGAAGATGTAAAATCGCTTCAAATAATTGAATAAGAATGATCGATGGAAGTGTTAAAATAGTAAAAGTCATATTTGGAAAACTATTAGTTATATAATTTGTGGCCTAAAATATTGCTAATGCAGCATAAATAATGTCTCATTGTACTTTGAAATTAATTAATGTGTGAAGTAGCGTATTTTCCATCATTACCATTTAAAATCAATATGAAGCTTAGTAATGCTATAGGGTTTTTATTCTTATTTCTAGTTGATTTTGGCACAGCTCAACCTGGAGTCCTTGATATATCAAGGTTTGGAGGGACACCAAATACAGATATAGCTAAGGTAGTATTATCATATGACATTGAGGGAAAATAATTGATTTCACAATTTTTAACAAATTATATGGATAAAATCATGGCTTAAGTTCTTTTTATTTTTGTTTTTTGCACATTCATAAGGCTTTCTCAAGTGCTTGGACTCAAGCATGTGCATCAACTACTCCTGTGAAAATTATGATTCCAGCTGGTACATACCAAATGAGTGCATTAGATGTCAAAGGTCCATGCAAGGCTCCTATTGAAGTTAAAGTTGATGGCACAATTCAGGCACCTATAAGCCAAAATGACCTCAAGGACGCAGGCCAGTGGGTCAAGTTTGGATATATTGACTCTCTTACCCTATCAGGTAGTGGAGTTTTTGATGGTCAAGGAGAAGCTGCCTGGAAGCTAAATGATTGTTCAACAAACAAGAAATGTCATATGCTTTGTATGGTAATAAATCAATATTAATTTTTGCATTCAAATAATTTTTTCCTTTACAAAATAATAATCTAATTGTGTTTCTTTTCTTGAAATGCAAACAGAATTTTGGTTTTAATTTCGTCAATAATTCAATTATCCGTGACATTACATCCAAGGATAGCAAAAATTTTCATGTTAATGTTTTGGGGTGCAACAATGTCACGTTTGATGGGTTCACAATTAGTGCCCCAGCTAATAGCCTCAACACTGATGGAATCCACATTGGAAGATCCACTGACATTGAAGTTCTTAACACTAACATTGGTACTGGAGACGATTGCATCTCAATAGGTGATGGTAGTAAAAATTTAACTATCCAAAATGTGAATTGTGGACCTGGTCATGGCATTAGTGTTGGAAGTCTTGGAAAGTATGAAAATGAAGAGCCTGTAGAAGGTCTTCTAGTTAAGAATTGTACTCTGACAGAAACTGACAATGGCGTAAGGATTAAGACTTGGCCTGATACCCTAGGAACGATAACAATAAGTGATATGCATTTTGAAGATATTACTATGGTTAATGTCAAGAACCCTATTATTATTGATCAAGAGTATTGCCCATGGAACCAATGTTCCAAAAAGGTATTTAATTCCTTATCCATTAATGTATAAGCTAATGATTTTATCTTAAGTAGTTTTATTCTTACTCTTAAATTTATGAGATAACAATCCAAACACAAAGTTAACTTAAATGACTAATTTGTGTCCATTTCATGAATTCAGAATCCATCAAAAATCAAGATAAGTAAGGTTTACTTTAAGAACATTAAGGGAACATCAGCAACTCAAGAAGGATTGACTCTTATATGTAGCAGTGGTGTACCATGTGAGGGTATAGAGCTAACCAATGTTGATCTCACTTTCAATGGAGGAGAAGCAACTGCTAAATGTGCAAATGCTCAGCCTGTAATTACTGGAAAAGCTCCTATTTGTGCAGCTTAAATTGATAGTCAACTATCACAATGCCTTTTCACTTATACAATTTTATGTATTTTTTTTCTTTTTGTTTTCCTTTTAAGAATAGATAAACCATCCCTATGAAGTAAGGAGATGTGAAATAATTGTAGTCCATTGTATGTAGATAGTAAAACATGATTATTGTATCACCACAATCATCTATATACAACCTTCTGAATAAGAAATGAAATAATGTATATTTGAATAATTAACAAACTTGTTCATTGTTCTAAATATATAAATAGGAAAAATATTTCCAAATGTTTCATGGAATGAGATAAGATGATAGTACATTACATTAATATGTTATTAGATCCAAATTGCATGAACCATAAAATGAACCAATCTTAGCAATTTAATTGAATAGTCACATAACTAAAATGATAACAACAAATTTAAGAAATATAGCTCAAAGTAAACACTAGCCCTAAAAGATAATCTCAATGGTACCGTAAAATATTTTAAGATAAAATCTATATATCACTATGTAACGCCTTATATTTCTTTTCTCAATATACCTTATCATGCATTATTTGAACATAATAACACATTTTCACCATGTATTCATCATAAAATTACATAAACAACCAATTATTCTCACTTTTCACCCATTATTTTTCATAAAAGAAAGATTATTCCACATATAATCACATATATGACAAGATCTATGAGAATACAAGTAATAAACATAACAAAATGATAAAGTAGAGCCCCCTTACCTCAAAACAGAGCTTTTACAATGATTTAACCGAAGATTTAACTCAAGAACTAATTTTTAACTTAGTACCCAAGGCTTTCTGCAGACTCTCTCAAAATCTTGATGTAAACCTTGGATCTCTGTCTGACACAACACTAGTTGGCACTCCATGCAATCTGACTATCTCTCTCACATACATATCTGCTAGCTTCTTCAACTTAATGGAAAGAAAATGAGCTGCTTTAGTCAATCTATCTACTATCGCCCAAATTGCATCATGATTACTCTTGGTTCTTGGCAAACCAGACACAAAATCCATAGAAATACTATCCCACTTCCACTTAGGAATCTCCAATGGCTGCAACATCTGAGGTGAACGTTGATGTTCTACCTTTGCCTTTTGACAGGTTTAACACTTTGCTACATACTCAGTCACATTTTTCTTCATTCTATCCCACCAAAAATTCTTATGAAGGTCTTAATATATTTTTGTTGCACCAGGATGAAAACTCATTCTACTTTTATGAGCTTCCTCAAGTTTCATCTGCTTAAGCTTATCATTGGAAGGAATACACACACGATTCTTGAACTTAATCAATCTATTTGCATCATAGTGGAACTCCAAATCCTTTCCTTCACCCCTCTGCCTCATCATTTCCTGCAAGAACACATCTTTTTGTTGGGCATCACGAACCCTAACCAAGAAATCATTGTTGATTGTCAAAGTCCCAACATATAGACTCTGAGGTCGCACCTCCACTGCCAAGTTCATATCCTGGAACTTCTCAATCAACTCTAATTCTTTCACCATCATACTTGCCATATGCAAGGACTTCCTACTTAAAGCATCAGCAACCACATTTGCCTTCCCAGGATGGTAAGACAATGTAAAATCGTAATCCTTCAGAAATTTCATCCTCCTTTTCTGCCTCATATTTAGCTCTTTCTGATCAAACAAGTATTTCAAACTCTTGTGATCACTAAACACCTGAAATCTCGCCCCAAATACATAATGTCTCCATATCTTAAGAGTAAAAACCACTGGGGCTAATTCTAGGTCATGAGTAGGATAATTAACTTCATGAGGACGCAACTACCTCAAAGCATAAGCAACTACCCTTCCATCCTGCATTAAGACACAATCAAGCCCTTGTCCAGACGCATCACAATACACATCAAACTTCTATTCTGGATTAGGCAAAATTAAGACAAGGCATATGTTAACTTTTCTTTCAGCTTTTGGAAACTAGCTTCACACTCTTCACTCCACACAAACTTCTTTCCTTTTCTTGTTAACTTCGTCAAAGGAAAAGCTATTTTAGAAAATCCTT
Organism: Abrus precatorius; assembly: GCF_003935025.1. Lineage (NCBI taxonomy): Eukaryota > Viridiplantae > Streptophyta > Magnoliopsida > Fabales > Fabaceae > Abrus > Abrus precatorius. The sequence goes on along the minus strand of NW_020874290.1, from coordinate 2,944,073 downwards.
AAATGAATTTCCTACAATAGCCAGCTAGTCCCAGAAAACTACAAATTTCTGTTGGATTAGTAGGCCTTGGCCATTGAGCCACTGCCTCCACCTTTATTGGATCCACCATAATCCCATCTTTCGATACCACATGCCCCAAAAATTGGATTTGTAGTGGCCAAAATTCACACTTAGAGAATTTTGCATACAACTATCTCTTACTATCTGCAAAATAATTCTCAAGTGTTCTACATGTTCTTCATGAGTCTTGGAATAAATCAAAATAGCATCTATAAATCTACAATAAATTTATCCAAAAACTCATGAAAAATTATATTCATATAGTCCATGAATACTGCAGGAGCATTAGTCACATCAAATGGCATAACTAAATACTCATAGTAGCCATAGCGGGTTCTAAATGCTGTCTTGGGAATATCCTCATTCTTAACTCTGATCTGATGATAACCAGATCGCAAATCAATCTTCAAAAATATAGAAGCTTCTTGTAACTGATCCATCAAGTCATCAATTCGAGAAATAGGATACTTGTTCTTTATTGTTACCTTATTTAACTGCCTATAATCGACACACATCCCCATGCTCCCATCTTTCTTTTTCACCAAAAGAACAGGTGCTCCCTAAGGTGACACACTTGGCCTTACAAACCTTTTCTGCAACAATTCTTCTACTTGTTTCTTTACCTCAGCCAACTTCACTGGTGATATCCTATATGGTGCAACAAAAATAGGATTTGCTCCCAGAATGAGATCAATAGTAAACTCAATCTCTCTTTTTGGTGGCAATTCAATAACATCATTAGGGAAAAATTTTAAAAAATCTCTCACCACTTGGATATACTTAGGCTACATTTCCTTTTCAATCTCAATTGAAAATAGAACCATGAAAGCCTTAGCACTCATTACATTTCCCAACGAATCTGGACTTAAGAGTCTAGCACTTTCTGATACTTTGTGCCAAAAATCAAAACTTTCCCTTTACAGTCCAATAGAACATGGTTGGATGACAACCAATCCATTCCTAAAATTACATGAAGTTGGGAAAGAGATAAACAAATCAAATCTATACTAAAACTTCTACCATGTACCATCACAAAACAACCTAAACACATAGAAGAAGTTGCTACAGGCTTATCCTGTTACATCCTTATTTTGTAATTTATTATTTTTGCAATTAATGTTAGTTATCTGTGCATGTTATTTGAAATTAGAAGTGTTTAATTGATGTAAACTATGGGATATCTCGCTGTAGCGAGACAACTCTTGCTGTAGCGAGAATGAGGTAGTGAAAATGGAACATTCTGGAGCCCTCTCGCTGTAGCTAGAATGCTACTATCTCGTTGTAGCTAAAATGACAGACAGCAAAGGAAGAAAACTTCTGGTTTTTTCGCTGTAGCGAGAACCTCTCGCTGTAGCGAGAAAGTCGTGAGTTTGAGAGATATTTAAGGAACTCTCACCCTAAAATCTTTATTTTCAACCAAATCACATATCCCTCTCCATCCTCTTCGTTCTCTCTCTCTCCTTTCTTAGAGAAAACCTTCAATAACTCTGGATCTTCTTCAGATTTAAGCTTAAACATTTGTTCTTCTTAGTGTAACGCCTTATATTTCTTTCCTTAATATATGATAAATTTTGATAAAAATTTATATGATAAAGTAAATGTTCTTTCAAAAACTCTAATGAGAAAGAAACGATGAAATTACATAAGGTTCATTGATGAATCCATATTTTAGTAGTATTTTACAATAGTTTTTAGTGCAATTAATAAAGAAAATATGCTAGAAATAGTAGAAAACCCTTAAAAAATAATAAAATGTTGCATGTCACTTTTAAACATAGTTATTTTAAAATTCATTGATTTTCCATGTAAAAAGTGACATTTAAAGTATGCTTTTGTAGGGAATTCTGAGCTAAGTTCATGAGGATTGGATGATCAAAGGAAAAATAGAAGAAAAGTAGCAAAAATTGGAGGAAAGAAGTTGATAATTGAAGAACAGCCTCTGAGTGATCACTTTCGCTGGTGAAAGTTAAGAAGAAGATTTGAAAAATCTTGGAGAAATAAGGATGGTGAATGTTAACAATAAAAAGGGTGCACAATAAATTATTGAAAATAAACATTCACAGGCCACACCCTCATCTCCCGACGAAACTCCTGACTATACCTTTGCTAAAAGGGGCCGGGGCGGCACATGTGTATTCGTGATGTTGCAGCCAACCAGCAGCTATCTATGCTAGAAGTCCTCAAGGGATCCCAGGTGTAACATCCTATATTTTGATTTAAATAAAATGAGGTTTGTTAAAGTATAATTGGAATAGATTTGGATAGAATTTATTTAAAAAAAAAAAAAATGAACAGTAAAACCGCCTATGAACAGTGTCGATGAACAGTAAACCGCCTATGAACAGTGAAACCGCCTTTGTACAGTGACGATGACGTCATCAATGACATCAGCATGACGTCATGGCTGATGTCACATCCGCGTACAGTACGCGTACAATCCGTGTACAGTACGTGTGCACAGTGTTTCTGGCGTGAACAGTTACCGCGAACAGTGTTTCCGGTATAAACAGTAAGGCGGTGAACAGTATTTCTGGCGTTGAACAGTGACTCCGAAAATTTTCTATAAAAAGGGGGTTGCGGACGAAATTTTCATTTCTTCACTCCTATCCAAGGTTCTCAAAGGTTCTAAGGTCATATCTCGCCATTTTCTCCCATACTAAACCTCCTAAACTTAGATTTTTCTTCAGATCTGTGATTCTACGTTCGATCTAAAGGATTACAAGTAAGTTTTTCTAAGTTTGAAGTTAGATTTACCGTTCATTTCTCTTCTTCTTCTTCTTCTTATAGATGTTCATGATGTTCTTAGGAAAACCTCCGTTCTAGAGTTAAACCTTCGGTTAAATCCTTGTAAAAGCTCTGTTTTGAGGTAAGGGGGGGCTCTACTTTATCATTTTGTTATGCTTATTAATCGTATTCCTATAGATCTTGTCATGTATGTGATTATATGTGGAATAATCCTTGTTTTATGAAAAATAATCGGTGAAAAGTGAAAATAATTAGTTGTTTATGTGATTTTATGATGAGTACATGGTGAAATTGGGATATTATGTTCAAATAGGGCATGATAAGGTATATTGAGGATGGTTGATATGATTTTATGATTTTGTGATATAAAATATATGAAGAGATGGATGTTTCATGTTTGAATATATTGTGTTTTATGTAAAAATGATGTGTATTGTGAATATGCCATGATTTGATGTATATGATAAAAAGTATGTGGAAATATAATGAAAAATGTGTAAACATGAGAAATGGCATATGTGAACATGTGAATATACTCGAAAGAGTATGAGATAGAAAAAGATATGATGTAAATAGTTACAGAGATACACTAGGGGAGTGGAAGATGGAGACGATATGGGATATCTTGGGGAAATGTAGGGTGGTGAGTGACATTCAGGATTGTGCACGGAATATTGTGTTCGAATGCACCACATGGCCATACACTCATTTCTCGACTTGACTCCTGACCATTACCTTTGCTAAGGGGCTGTCTATTGCATGCGTTGTATCCGTATTGCATTGGGCCATCCGGCGACTATTTACATGATGTGTAAGACCTCGGGATAGAGGCATCGGATAACTGTGGCCACAGGGCGCGGTAAGCGCAGATAAAAGTAAAAGAAATTGTGAATCTGTAATACACGTTGAGATGAGAATATGCTTTATATAACCCTGTGATATGTAATGCCATGATGTTTTCTTTAATCGTGATAAGATGTGTTTTGTGAAGAATGTATGTGTTATGTATGAGTGGTAGGGTAGATACTCACCCTTACACAACATTTTTCAAGAAACCAGGACGAATAGTACCAGGCTCACAGTGCATGGATGGATGAGAACTGCTATAGGACTTAGTTATTTTGAGTTATGTAATGAATATTTTCAGTTCTATAGCATTCTTTTGAAACAGTTGTAAAACTACTCTTCTTTTTATTGCTGATGAAAATTCTAGAATCTTTATTTTTCTAAAGTACTTATAAATTAATAAAATTTTAATCTATGAACTTTATATCATTTCCATGTCTGTTTCTATTTAGAGAGTTTTTGAAAGAAAAAAAAAATTTACTTTACTATTTAACCTTTTATGAAAATTTATTATATATTGAGAAAAGAAATATAAGGCGTTACACCAGGGGCAATTATTATGATGAAAAGTGATATAGATGAGAGGTGGTAAAGAATATGAATGATATGATATATGTATCGTAGCAGATTAGTTCATGTTGTTATGGTACGTGTGTTGTAGTACATCGACGGATATTACTAAGACAGATGTATCATGACACATGAATTGAAATGATATGATACATGTATAATAACATACAGGTCAGCATAGAAATGTATGTATAATGAGTGAAATGTTATGTGTTTGATGAATGATTATATGACTACATGTATTTGAATGAGAATGAATTAGAATAAAGTATTAGGCTATGACTCTAATCATTCTTATTAGTTAAGATATACTAAAAGAAATTTAGTGGGCGGGAAATACTCACCCTTATTGAAATGTTTCAGGTACTGAAATAGAAGGAATGGAGATGGATGATTCGTTCTAGGGTCATACTTATCAAGGAGTTGTGGGAAAGGAACTGCTCGGATATAATAAAGTTTTATGAAATAGATGTATAAATCTTTAATGTATTTTTATTCATTTTAAAAGAGAAATCTTGTGTTAAGAATATATTTGTATATTTCTGAAGAAATATTGTAAATTCGTCAAGTTTTCTAATTCGTGTTCCCATACTGTACTATTTATACAAAGTATACAAATTTTGCTAATTATGTTTTAATAATATTAGTGTTAAATATAAATTAATTTCAATATGAAAGAGGGATGTTACATATCTATAGAAGTAGGTACAATGACATCATAAGACAATTCAGATACAGTTAATTCTAGACATCTCATACAATCCATAGAAATAAAGGAATGAGTAGCACTAGAATCAAACAACACATCTAAAAGTCGGTCTTTTATGATACATTTACCTCCAATAAGCTCCTCTGATTTTGAAGCTTCAGCTCTACTCATAGCACCACATGGCCGCACACTCGTTTCCCGACTTGATTCCTGACCATTACCTTTGCTAAGGGGTTGTCTATTGCATGCGTTGTATCTATATTGCATTGGGCCATCCGGCGACTATTTACATGGATGCGTAAGACCTCAGGATAGAGGCATCGGATAATTGTGGCCACAGGGCACGGTAAGTGCGGGTAAAAGAAAAAGAAATTGTGAATCTGTGGAATATAATATGTGTTTATGTGTTGAGATGAGAACTTGCTTTATATGACACTGTGATATGTAATACCATGATGTTTTCTTTAATCGTGATAAGATGTGTTTTATGATGAATATGTGTTATGTATGAGTGGTAGGGTAGAAACTCATCCTTACACAACATTTTCAAGAAACCAGGACGAGTAATACCAGACTCACAGTGTATGGATGGATAAGAATTGCTATAGGACTTAGTTATTTTAAGTTATGTGATGGATATTTTCAGTTCTATAGCATTCTTTTAGAACAGTTGTAAAATTACTATTTCTTTTTGTTGTAGATGAAAATTTTAGAATCTTTATTTTTCTAAAATACTTATGAATTAATGAAATTTTACTCTATGAACCTTATAGCATTCTTTTGGAACAGTTGTAAAACTACTATTTCTTTTTGTTGTAGATGAAAATTTTAGAATCTTTGTTTTTCTAAAGTACTTATGAATTAATAAAATTTTACTCTATAAACCTTATATCATTTCATTGTTCTTTCTCATTAGAGAGTTTTTTTTTAAAAGAAATTTACTTTATGGTTTAAATTTTTATGAAAATTTATCATATATTAAGAAAATAAATATAAGGAATTACACTTAAGGCTCGCCCTACACCTATAATGCGTGACACTCTTAGGAATACACGATCACTAACCTCAAATTCTAAGGGTCTTCTACGTCGGTCAGCATAAGACTTCTCTCGACTCTGAGTAGCTCTCAACTTTTCTCTAATGATTTTAACTTTCTCCTTAGTTTTCTGCATCATTTCAGGCCCAACCATCAAATGTACTCTATCTTGAAACCAACAGATAGGGGTTCTACACCTTCTGCCATATAGAGCCTCAAATGGTGCCATGTCTATACTCGAATGGTAGCTATTATTATAAATGAATTCTACCAAACGAAGCATATCCTCTTAATTACCCCTCTGCTCTACAATACAAGTCTGCAACAAATCTTTTAAAGTCTGAATAGTACGCTCAGATTGACCATCTGTCTGCGAATGATATACAGAACTCAAACTCCACTGCATGCCCATAACTTCCTAGAAACTCCACCAAAACTGAGAAGTGAACCGAGGATCCCTATTAAAGATAATACTAGAAGGTATTCCATACAACCTGACAATCTCTCTCATGTACAATTCTACTAATTTTTCCAAGCTATAGGTCATGTTGATCGACAAGAAATGCGCACTTTTGGTCAACCTGTCAACTATGACCCACACGGCAACATTATTTTTAACCATTCTAGGCAGATAGGACACAAAATCTATAGTCACATGATCCCACTTCCATCCAGAATTTTCATCATCTGCAACTCTTCTGGAGGACTCTGGTGCTCCACATTTGCCTTCTGGTAAGTCAAACAAGCTTTAACAAACTCAGCTATCTCTCGTTTCACGCCTGGCCACCAAAACATCTACTTTAAATCTTGATACATCTTGGTAACACTAGGATGAATGTTGAGACTACCCTTATGTCCTTCTTCTAGAATTGCTCTCTTTAATTCAGCATTTCCAGGGACACAAACTTGACCTTGGCATCTGAGAATACCATTAGTACCTCTACTAAAACCCTTTGTCTTATCTGTCCCTAAGAGAAATACAATCCGACATAACATAGGATCACACAATTGTTTGTCTTTAATTTCCTAAATAAAAATTTTAGCTACCACAATTCTACCATAACTAATCTTTCTAGGTGATGAGTCAACATGTAAGTTCAGCTCTCGAAATTGCTATACCAAAAGAGTTTCACTAACTTTTAAGGAGAATCCATGAACCACATTCCTGCTTAATGCATCAACCACCACATTAGCATTTCCTGGATGGTATTAGAGCTGAAAATCGTAATCCTTAAGGAATTTCATCTAACGCCTCTACCTTATATTTAACTCTCGCTGGTTAAACAAATACTTCAGACTCTTGTTGTCACTATAGACATCAAACTGAGCTCCATCAAGATAATGTCGCCACACCTTCAGAGCAAAGACTACAACAGCTAACTCAAGGTCATAGGTCAGGTAATTTTGCTCATGAGTTCGCAACTGACGAGACGCATAAGCTACCACCCTCTTATCTTGGCTTAACACACACCCTAATCCTTGATGTGAAGTATCACAATACACCTCAAATGACCGACTAGTATCAGGGAGAATCAACATTGGTGAGGAAGTTAGTCGCTACTTCAATTCATTCAAACTTGGCTCATATTCCTCAGTCCATACAAAGGGTTGATCATGGCGAGTTAACTGTGTCAATGGTGCAACTATCTTCACAAATCCCTCTATAAATCTCCGCTAGTAATTTGCTAGGCCCACAAAACTATGAATCTCTATGGCTATCTTCGGCCTTTACCACTGCAACATTGCTTCAACTTTGGAAGGATCAACTGCAATTCACTTAGCTGAAATAACATGGCCAGGAATTTCACTTCCTCTGGCCAAAACTCACACTTAGACAATTTAGCATACAACTGTTTCTCCTTCAAAATACCTAATACAATCCTCAAATACTCTGCATGGTCCTTTAGCAAACTAGAATAAATCAAGATATCATCAATGAAGACTACCATAAACCGATCCAGGAAAGGTCTAAAGATCCGATTCATGTAGTTCATAAAAATGGCCGGAGCATTAGTGACTCCAAAAGGCATTACTATATACTCGTAATGACCATATCTTCTAGTGCAGAATGTTGTCTCTGGGATATCTTCATGCTTTACTTGGATCTGATTGTACCCAAACTTCAAATCAATATTAGAGAATACTTTAGCACCTTTTAATTGATCCATCAAATCATTAATTCCGTGGCAACGGGTACTTATTATTAATTAATTGTCAAATTACGAACATCAACACAAACCTAGAACTCATATCCTTCTCTTTCACCAAGAGAACTAGTGCTCCCCAAGGTGATACACTCGGCCTAATCATCTATTTTCGCATTAGATCCTCAATCTACTCCTTAAGCTTTATTAACTCTTTCGGTACCATTCTGTAAGGTGCTTGACACGTGGTCGCACACGGGTCAAAATAAACCTAATTACTATAGTACGAGGTAAGCAACTAGGGTCGTTTCTCAAAGAATCACAAGGTTAAATTAATCTATTTAGAGAGTATATAAAATAGGGGCTTTGTTTATAAGAGAAACCAAAAACACACTTAATTATAATTAGAATGAAGAGTGAACAAAAATTGAAATTCCAATCCAAGAATTAAGAAGAAAAAAGATGACTACTCTATCACCAGATTTTTAAGAGAGTACATCAACAAACAATTCAGTAATTAACAATGAATCTGAATGAAACCTCAATTCGAACTCAGCATTCACATGAAAACCTTCATGTGCTAATTTAATTTACCAATGCTGTTAATCGTAGTTTTCAAACCTGAAAAATCCAATTCATGTTCCTTAAAACTCAATTACATACATCAATCGAATAATACGTAATCAACCAGATGCATAATCATCAATCCAAACGAACAACTTCAATTCGAAAATATAATTAGCAAAAGGAGAAAATAAGGAATAGATGAAACCGAAATTATTATTGAATTTATGCCAATGTGAGATCAATCCTCAAGAGTGTCACGTCTCTTTTAATCCTTGAATTAGATAAAAATCTAAGCCTCCATGGATGGAGGGAAACAAGTCGTAAAAGGTGAGAAAAAAAACGAAACAGAGAAGAGAGGAGAGGAGAGGAGAGGAGAGGAGCCAAAAAATTAAAATTCCAAATTCAAAATTCAAAAATTTCATTTGTCACGTTGTTCTTTTTTTTTCGGCTATGAAAACGGCCTCTTTTTGGTTTGTGGCCTGAAGGACAATTGTAGCCTTGGATGTTAGCTTCAAAAAGCCACTAGAATGGGCTTAATCAGATGTCTGTGGACTGAGATATGGCCCAAATACTGCACCTTGCTTAGTATCTGTGACTGCAACGTTCTGACTTTTTCCAGGCCCAGTTTCAGCTTCTTATCATCAAAATTGGTTTCTGACCTCTTCATAGGAACTGTGAACCTTTCTCTTAGATTTCGTAAAAATCAAGAATCACAATGAAAGGAGTTCTACAACTCAATATATGGTCCAGAAACCAAAACAGTATCAGAATTTGCCAAATACTGGAAAAATTAAATAAAGCCCAAATAAAATTCAAACATCATAAAATGATCCAATTCAACCAATTAGGCACAAAAGAGGACTAATGAGCTAGGAATGAGAGGAAATAATGTTATAAAAATCCAATTGATCAGTGCTACAGACACTGGTTCAGCTCTAGGAATTAAGTCTATAGCAAACTCTACCTCTCTATGCGGAGGTATTCCAGGAATATCCTCTAGGAAGATCTCAGGGAATTCCTTGTACTACTGGTATTGACTGCAAACTCTACTCATTCTTTGCATTCATAATTGCCAAAAGAACATAACAAGAGGCCCCTTCACTCAAAGATGTTTCTATTTGATGAGTAGAATTCAGCTAAACACAGCCTTGCTGCTCAAGAAAAACCAGACATCTTTGCCCATAATCAATCAGCACATGATTGGCAGTTAGCCAATCCATACCTAGGATTACATCTAACCCTAACATCAGGATACAAATAAGATTTACTTTGTACCTTTATCCCTCAACTACTATAGGACACCTAACACAAACTGTCGAAGTCTTGATCGAACTCAAAGTAGGTGTCAAAACTACCAATTCACATCCTAGATTGCTCACTGACAATCCTAAGTTTCTCACATAAATATCTCTAATCCAATGTTCACCTGTATTCGGCCCATCAACTCTAGTAAATTGAGGAGGATCGTTCATCCTGAACTCAAACAATCCTTAGTAATCCGGTGGAGGTGCAACTGAGGCAGTAGCTGCTACTGCCTGTGCTGTAGCAGTGGCTTGGTTTACAGCTTGCTGCTGTTGAATCATATATGGACTCCGCCTCACAGTGCCTGCTATGGCCTCCATGGCGTAAGCCATTTGGTTCATGTCAGCAGGAAGATGAGGGTTTGCAGCAGACCTTCTCAGTCTAGCCATCTGTGTCACACCTCAATTTAATTTCCAAGTAATAAATTTGTAGAGTGGGAGTAATAAAATTTTCATTTAAATAAAAAGATTCCATCATAAAGTTTCATAAAACAGTTCTAAACATTAAAGAATTATAAATTTATATCAAAGACTGCTACAAGACTAATTTCGTTACATCATAGTTTTAAAATACAATCTAAGTCCTATAGCAGTTCATCTTTCCTTCACTGAGTCCAAGTATCAGATACGAAAATTTCCTACATCTATCGTGTCTGAGAACTGAGGTGATCAAGCTCGTTCCCTCAAAACCTGATGATTAGAAATTATGATATATGATTCACAGCTAAGACTCACATGCCTAACATGCACAACTGACGCCTAACAACCTCACCTCATAGGTTTACCTAGACCATGCTCTGATACCACTAAAAATGTCACGACCCTTTTTTATAAGGAACCGAGAATATTATTTCTACATCACTTACTCATTTAAGATAGATAAATAATGGAGAATATAAGTATAAAATTCACTTCTCATTCAAAATAAAACAAAGTTTCTTATACAACAAATATCTAATAGAACAATATTATACTACATAGCTCCCTCTATATGAGGTCTCAAAATATATGGAAATAGGACTTGAATGCAAAATTACTCGACTCCAGCTTCTAACATTTCTCCACTGGCCCCTTAGCCTGTGAAGCAGATGCAACACCTTTTACATCTGCTCACGTACCACCGTACAATCATCGCAGTACACATGCACACAACAACATAGACAGAAATGCAAGGGTGAGCTTACAAAAACAAAATAAAATCATATATATATATATATATATAGGGAAAAATATAACTCATAGCAACAACACCATGCAATCCTAACCCATCTAATGCACAACATGAAAATGATTTTGAACAAGTTTCAGAGCTTAAGTAATCCAGAAGGAACCGAGCCGGTCTGGGAGTGATCCATTCCAGTATCTGGATCAAGACAGCACAACACAACACAACTTAGCATGCTCTATCATTACATGTCTACCCACCTAAACATGTAACTCGGCTCTATAATGATGCAAGACATATATCTTGTAACGCCTTATATTTCTTTCCTCAATATATGATAAATTTTAAAAAAAATTTAAATGGCAAAGTAAATTTTTTTAAAAAAAACTCTCTAATGAGAAAGAAACAATGAAATGATACAAGGTTCATAGAGTAAAATTTCATTAATTCATAAGTACTTCAGAAAAACAAAGATTCTAAAATTTTCATCAGCAACAAAGAGAAATAGTAGTTTTACAACTATTACAAAAGAATGCTATAAAACTGAAAATATCCATTACATAACTCAAAATAACTAAGTCCTATAGCAGTTCTTATCCATCCATGTACTATGAGCCTGATATTATTCGTCCTGGTTTCCTGAAAATGTTATGTAAGGGTGAGTCTCTACCCTACCACTCATACATAACATATATTCATCATAAAACATATCTTATCATGATTAAAGAAAACATCATGACATTACACATCACAGTGTCATATAAAGCATGTTCTCATCTCAACACATATTATACTCCACAGATTCACAATTTCTTTTTCTTTTATCCGCGCTTACCGCGTCCTGTGGCCACAGTTATCCTATGCCTCTATCCCGAGATCTTACACATCCATATAAATAGTCGCCAGATGGCCTAATGCAATACGGATACAACGCATGCAATAGACAGCCCTAGCTAAAGGTAATGGTTAGGAGTCAAGTCAGGAAATGAGTGTGCGGCCATGTGGTGCATTCGTACACAATATTCCATGCACAATCCCGAATGTCACTCATCACCCTGCATTTCCCCAAGATATTCCATATGGTCTCTATCCTCCACTCTCCCAGTGTATCTCTGTAACTATTTACATCATATCCTTTTCCATCTCATACTTTTTCAAGTATGTTCACATATGCCATTTCTCATGTTCACACATATTTTTCATTATATTTCCACATACTTTTCATCATATACATCAAACTATGGCATATTCACAATACACATAATTTTTACATGAAACACAATATATTCAAACATGAAACATCCATCTCTTTGTATATTTCATATCACAAAATCATATCATCCATCCTCAATATACCTTATCATGCACTATTTGAACATAATATCACATTTTCACCATGTATTCATCATAAAATCACATAAACAACCAATTTTTCTCAGTTTTCACTGATTGTTTTTCATAAAACAAGGATTATTCCACATATAATCACATACATGACAAGATCTATGAGAATACAAGTAATAAACATAAGAAAATGATAAAGTAGAGCCCCTTACCTCAAAACAGAGCTTTTACAAAGATTTAACCGAAGATTTAACTCTAGAACAGAGTTTTTCCTAAGAACACCATGAACATTTATAAGAAAAAGAAGAAGATGAGAAACGAATGGTAAATCTAACTTCAAACTTAGAAAAACTTACTTGAAATCCTTTAGAACGGATGTATAATCACAAATCTGAAGAGAAATCTAAGTTTATGAGGCTTTAGTATGAGAGAAAATGGTGAGATATAGCCTTAGAACCTTGGATAGGAGTAAAGAAATGAAAATTTCGTGTGAAATCCCCTTTTTACAAAAAATTTTTGAAATTTATTGTTCACATCGGAAACATTGTGCATGCGTACTGTATGCATAGGTGACGTCAGCCATAACGTCATGATGATGTCACTGATGACGTCAGCAGTCACTGTACATAGGCAGTTTTATTATTCATACATGGTTTGTACACAGTTTTACTATTCATAGGCATTGTTCACAATTTTTTTTAATTTAATTTAATTTATTTTTTTAGTATAAATTGTATCCAAATCTATTCCAATTATACTTTAATAAACCTCATTTTCTTTAAATCAAAGTGCAGGATGTTACATATCTCAGCATGATGCAGCACGGCTAAAATCATTTCAACAGCTCAATTAGGACAATTTTATAATAAATTAGCCAAATCTCAGTGTTATTAAATCAGTTATCAGCAGTTACGGCGTAGAAAATCAACTTTCAATTATTAAATTCTTTATATCTCAGCTTTTATCAAAGAAATCTAACAAAACAACTCAAACCTTTCTTTAATAACATATCAAATCGTTCAAAACATAGTCCATAGGCTAAAGTAAGCTCCCCTTACCTTAGAATGGTGATTCATGCTAGATCTACTGAATATTACTTGTTTCAACACAAGATTCATCGGAGATTTGGCTTTAGAATGGAGTCTCTCCTAAGAACACCATGAACTTCTATGAGAAAGAGAAGGAGAAGAGAAACGAACGGTAAAACTAACTTCAAATTTAGAGAAACTTACTTCAAATCCCTTAAAACAAACGTAGAATCTCAGATCTAGAGAGAAATCTAAGTTTAGGGAGGTTTAGTACAAGAGAAAGTGGTGATATATGGCCTTGAAACCTTTGAGAAGGGTGGGAAAGTGGAAATTTTATGCAAGAACCCCTATTTATAGAAAAAAAAAATTCTCGGTACTGTTCACACCGCCTTACTGTTCATTCCGGAGTTATTGTTCACGTCGCCACTATTCACACATTTTGCACTATTAACGACACTGTTCATATGCATTGTTCACCTTTTTTTTTTTTTAAATAATTCTAAACTCCATCTAAATCTCTTTCAATACCAAATACTCCTTCAATTAACATTTAACAAGTACAGAATATTATATATTACTCAATAATAAATTACAGGCCTGACACAATTAATGGATGAATCCATGCCCTTGATTTGTTCTAATTTACTTGAGGACAACCAAAAATTTAAGTTTGGGGTGGTGATAAATCCATATTTTACTAGTATTTTACTTCAGTTTGTAATACATTTTGAATAGAAAATATGATTGAGAAAGCTGGAAAACTCAAAAATGATAGAAATGTTCAATTTCTTTCTCAATAGTTTAGTTGTTTAGATTTTATGAATTTCCTGTATAAAAGTTACTAATTAGAACATATTTTGTAGAAACTTGAGCTGAGATCATAAGTTGAAGGATCAAGAGAAAAATTAGAAGAAAGTAGAAATTTTGGACACAAAAAGAAAATAATAAGGAAGCTAAGTACTGGGCATTACCACTTTTTGCAAGGAAAGTGATCACTCCGCGTTAACACTTTTTCCAACAATAGTAACCATGCCCAGGAAGAAAGGCTCTGCATTATCTGTAACGCCCCAAATTTTGTCAACTAAGCTAGTGACTCTTAGATATCGATTGTTTGCTAATTTTGGTTTGCTAGTATCAGAATAATTAGCTAGATGCTAAATTTTCTATTTTATTCACAGAGGAGAATAGTGACTTGATCTCTAAGTTTTGCATTGTAGAGTAACTGCATGCAATATACTTGGCTTCGATATCACCCAAGAATTATCTTAATTATTTTCAGTTGTACTACCCAAAAATACCCTTGAGAATCTTGTTCAAAAAGCCATATTTTGTTTTATTTAAATTATTGAAAAATCATAATTATCTGTTTCGAAAAATGTGGGATTTTGTAATCATTTCATAGATTTTGTAATCATTACAAAATATTCTATAATCATTTCAAAAGATTTTATATTTATTTCAAAAGATTTTATAATAACTGCAAAAAGATTTTGTAATCATTACATAGATTTTATAATCATTACAAAATATTCTATAATTATTTTAAAGGATTTTATATTTATTTCAAAAGATTTTATAATTGCAAAAGATTTTGTAATCATTACTTCAAATCTTTACAAATCTAGTATCGACCACCAGATTTTCAAGCAAATTATTCGTGTCCCCTAAATTACAAACATCATAATTACCCGAATCTTCCGAAATCTAGTACCGGCCACTAGAATTACATGCAAGAAGATTTTGTCTCCCGATTTGCAGACATAATCATTTTGGAACTTTCTTTTCTTGTCTTCCAAAATGTCGACGCCATAATTACCTTAATTAATTGTCTTTCTTGAATTTAGCACCACATCAAATGTCTCGTCCATATGTCAACCTAGTCATGTCGTATTCTTTCCGGCCAATCAAATTACATGCATTTGCTGCCCAAAATCTTAACCTTGGAGTTTTTTGCCGATTTTTGGAAATTGCCCTACCAAAACCATGTGCATGCAGCCCTAAATTATTCCATGCATTTTGCTTGCCAAAATGTACTAACTTCGCTTGCAAGTTTCCCTAAAATTCACTATTCCTACACTAAAAAACCGTGGCACCCTTATCCAATTTTCACCAATTTCACTCCAATTTTTACCTAAATGGAACCATGTGCAGTTTTTTAACTTGGAAGCCTTGCAAAGTAAGCCAACTGTGAGGTGCTTAGTGACAATTAGTCACTCAAAGCTTAGAACCTCCATATAAATTGATTTAATTATTCCATTTGCTCATTTTGCAACTCAAAAACCGAAACCTCTCTCTCTTTTTTCTCTCACTTTACTTCACCATTTCTTATCCTCTCAAAGTCTCTAACTTTCTCAAACTCTCTCAAAGAAACTGAGAGGTTCCAGCCTACAAATCTCACAAATTCCTCATCCAAACCATCCAAACACACCAGCTTTACCTCACTACCATCTTCCTCCACCATCCCTCCAATTTTCATGTGGACGGAGCTCACTTTGGAGGAGGAACTTGAAGATCTTTGTTGCTATTTTTTGGTCCAGCATACTTCCTTTGGAGATCCACCATTTCCAGCCTTTTCTTCTTCAATTTCACGCCCAAAGCTCAAAGGCAAGGGGGAGTTCTCACCTTTATGCCTTTCATTCATTTTCCCTTGGTTGAAATTGTGTAAAATCTTGGAAAGATTTCATTTTTATCTTCAATAATTTTGAACAAGTTCATTGTACCATTTGCATGTTGAGTTCCACTTGATTTCTTCACTTTTATTGCCTCTAAGTTTGCGGTTTTATATCTGAATGAGGTAATTCCCTTGAAAGCTTGCATTTTTGACAATTGCATGTTGTTTCCTCCTTGTGCATGTTTTGGTTTTACACTTATTTTGCTAGATTTCTTGTTCAAATGATGATCTACCCTTGTAGCCATGGATGACAATTCCCTTCATTTGCATGTTGAGTTTTCACCTTGTAAATCACTTCCCTCACTTCTAAAGTCTCGGTTTCTATTTTGCATGAAGAAATCTTTTAGAAAGTTTGAGTTTTTGACCCTTGCATGTGGTATTCTTCCTTTGTACGAAATTTTGCGCTTGAAATGTGTTGGAAATCCCTTGTGCATGTCTCAGTTTTAAGGTTGCCTTGCTAAATCTCTTGAATAAATGATAATCTACCCTTTGAGACCTTAGAACCGTGAGCTTGTATGTCTTGGACATCTTGTTACCAAGCTTGATTTTATAAAGAGTTTCTTTCATGATTCTAAGAGTTTGAATGCTAAATTGGCCTTGTGTTGTCTCGGTTTTCTCCTTATAATTATGAACATCTTTTGAAAATAAAAGTTCTGCACTTGGATGATGGAACCTTGTGTTTGCATGTTGATTTTTCCCTATTTTGTTTATTTTGGACTTGACAAAAAATGAGTTTTAAAAGGCTGGACAGTTTTGATTATTATGAGGAAAAAGGTTGAAATTTATATATTTTGAAACCTTGGAATATTTGGAAAGGATTGGTATGATTCATTGGAATTAATTTCAAAAAAGAAAAAGGGAAAATTGCTTGGATGGTCTTGGTTTTGGCATTTAAAGTTTTGCAAAAAAAATTAGAAAATGTCTTGTATGCCTTGTCTTGTGTAAGGAAGCAAAAATGAAATTGAAAGTGTCTTACCATGACTTGATTTGATTGAACCATGCTGAAATTACTTGTTTGAGAGGTTGATGGTTGCTTGTAAATTTTGCATGAGTGACCTTGGATTAAAATTAGTACAAGACTTGAATTTACTTGATTTTGATGTGGAAATTCATGAAATTTACTAGAGTGAATTGCTGGAAAAATGTGAATGATATTAGGTATGTACTATTCATCCTTGATAATTGTGTTTGGAAAACTTTGAGGTATGTTTGAAGTGATGCTTGGCTGAAAATTACTATCATTATGACTCATGCTGTGGAATTACTATTTGAGAGCATCACATGCATCATTTGCATTTCACTCTAAAAGAATTGATGAATTATATTAAGGTGCATCGAAAATGATTATATAATGTTGTGATCTTGATGATCTAGTGCCCTTGAGGGCTATTTGATTGAAATGGACCATGAATATGATGGGAATTATTGGAAATATTATGATTTAGTTGTCTTATGAGTGATTGAGTACTAAGACTGAAAAATCAGCAAGTGACCATATAAGAAAAATGTGATAAACCAAGAGGAAAGGACTTAGATTGTTTGAGAATTGATTTGATTCACTTGATGTTATAGAAAGTACTTAAGTTTGATTGAACTTCCCTAATAAAGAGTGAAAAATCGAGAGGCAATAACTAGGATTACTGTGAGTCAACTTGTTTAATTGATGGTGTCAGGCTAGTGATTTATTATGAGTAATCTATAATATTTTATACTTGTTAAATGTTAATTGAAGGATTATTTGGTATTGGAATATAATTAGATGAGTTTGGAAAGAAAAAAAAAAGTGAACAGTACCGTATCAACAGTGTCAGATGAACAGTAAAACTGCCTATGAGCAGTGCAAACCGCGTACAAACTTTGTATGAACAGTAAAAATCGCGTATGTACAGTGACCGCTGACGTCATGAATGACATCATCCTGACGTCATGGCTGACATCAGATACGTGTACAGTGCGTGTACAGTATGCGTGCATAGTATTTTCTGACGTGAATAGTGCCCTGAACAGTGTTCCGGCATAAACAGTAAGGCGGTGAACAGTGTTTCCGGCGATGAACAGTAAATTTTGAAAATTTTCTATAAAAAGGGGGCTTCACACGAAATTTTCATTTCTTCATTCCTCTTTAAGGTTCTCAAAGGTTCTAAGGCCGTATACTACCATTTTCTCTCATATTAAACCCTCCTAAACTTAGATTTCTTGCCAGATCTGAGATCCTACATCTATTCTGAAGGATTTGAAGTAAGTTTCTTTAAGTTTGAAGCTAGATTTACCGTTCGTTTCTCTTCTACTTCTCTTTCTTATAGAAGTTCATGGTGTTCTTAGGAGAAACTTTGTTCTAAAGCCAAATCTTTGGTGAATCTTGCTACAAAACAAGTAATATTCGGTAGATCTAGTGTGAATCATCGTTCTGAGGTAAGGGGAGTTTACTTTAACCTAAGAACTATGTTTTGAACGGTTTAATATGTTATTTCAAGATGTTTTGATATGATTTTGTTAGATCTTTTGAATAAAAGCTATTTTCTAAGTTGTAACTGCTGTTAATTGATTTAAAATACTGAGATTTTGGCTGATCTATTATAAACTTGCCTTAGCTGAACTGTTAAAATAATTTTGGCGGTGTGCATCATGCTAACATATATGTTTTGCATCATTATAGAGCCGAGTTACATGTTTAGGTGGGTAGACATGTAACGGTAAGTTCATGCTGAGCTGCTGTACTGTGCTGTCTGGATCCAGATACCGGAATAGGTCGCTCCTGGACCGGCTCGGTTCCTTCTGGATTACTTAGGCTGTGAAAGCAGTTGGAAACCGTTTTTATGCTGTGCATTAGATGGGCTGGAAATGCATGGGACTATTGCTGTGAGAAATATTTTGCTATACATATATGATTTTATTTTATTTTTGTAAGCTCACCCTTGCATTACTTTCTATGTCGTTGTGTGCGTGTGTACTGCGATGATCGTACGGTGGTACGTGAGCAGATGTAGCAGGTGTTGCATCTACTTCACAGGCTAAGGGGCCAGTGTAGAAAGGTTAGAAGCTGGGGTCGAGTAATATTGCATCAAAGTCATTTTTCCCTTATATTTTGAGACCTCATGTAGAGGGATCTATATAGTATAATTTTGGGTATTTTGAATATTATGAACTAAATGTAATATTATGTTGTTCTGTTGGATATTTGTTGTAAGAAACTTTCTTTTATTTTAATTGAGAAGAGAATTTCGTACTTATATTCTCTATTATTTATTTATCTTAAATAAGTATGTGATGTACAAACAATGTTCTCGATTCCTTACAAAAAGGGTCGTGACATTTTAGTGGTATCAGAGCATGGTCTAGGTAAACCTACAGGGTGAGGTTGTTAGACGTCAGTTGTGCATATTAAACATGTGAATTTTTGCTGTGAATCATATATCACAATTTCTAATCATCAGGTTGTGAGGGAACGAGCTTGATCACCTCGGTTCTCAGACACGACAAATGTAGAAAATTTTGATATATGATACTGGAGTGAGCTATAGGCGATTCATGCTGCGTGAATAATAGGCTATTAAGCTAAGCTGTAAATGATTGCTGAGATAAGTGTGTTTGCTATGTTGTGTGAATGCTGATATGATGTTATCCTCAGTGCAAAATTGATTAAATTGTTATGATATACTAAATATGAATATATCACTATAAGCTGAATCTGTGAATATAGCTATGTGGTGGTATTGCTGAATGTGTTAAACGTTAGTAATCTAAGCTAGTCTATATATTAGGATGGCTAGACCAAGAAGATCTGTTGCAAACCCTCCTCCTCCTGCTGACGTGAACCAAATGGCTCACGCTATGGAGGCCATGACAGCCACTGTTAGGCAGAGTCTAGATATGATTCAGCAGCAGCAAGCTGCAAACCAAGCTGTTGCTGTAGCACAGGCAGCAGCAGCTACTGCCTCAGCTGCACCTCTTCCTGAATACCATGGGTTGTCAGAGTTCAGGAAGAATGATCCTCCTCAATTCACGGGAGTGGATGGACCAGATGCTGCTGAACTCTGGATCAGGGAGATTGAGAAGATCTTCCTAACTATGGGTTGCGCTGAGGAGAGGAAGGTGTTACATGCTACTTATATGCTGACAGGGGATGCAGAGATGTGGTGGCACGGAGCTCATGCTATGCTGGAGGCCCGAGGTGAAGTCATTACTTGGGTTGTATTTAGAAGTAGTTTTCTGGGAAAGTTTTTCCCTTCTCATGTTCGTGCTGCCAAAGAGCGGGAGTTTCTAAACTTGGTGCAAGGAAACTCATCAGTCTATGAGTATGCAATACAGTTTGAGCGGCTCTACAGATTTTATTCTCACTCGACCTCGGAGGAGTGGAGATGTCAGAGGTTTTCTGACGGGTTAAGAACTGACATAAAAAGGATCTTAATTCCACTTAGGATCACAGAATTTGCTGACTTGGTGGATCAAGCCACCATTATAGAAAGTCTTAATGCAGAGGATGTTGGTGGAGTTGGGAAGGTTCCATCTAGTAGAGCTGCTAGTAGCTATGGTAATGGAAGTAAGGGTGCTAAGAAGGGCCCTTACAGTCGGTCGTTACGCCAACAGCAGTCTCGACCATCTCAGTCGAAGGGATCGGCAACATTAGCCCCAGTGCCAGTAGGGACTGCTACCTCTACATTTCAGCCTAGGGGAGCAACTTCTTCCACCCCTAGAGCCTTAGTGCCTCAGATTGTCAGATGTTTCAGATGTGGTGGGCCACACTACCTAAGCCAGTGCCCACAGACTGATGTCAAAGTTTGCTTCTCATGCCAGCAGCCAGGGCATCTTGCTAAGGACTGTCCTACGCCTAGTGAGGCAGTTTCATCTTCTGCTAGTGCCTTGCACGCTGTGAGACCTAAAGCGACTAGAGCTCCGACAAGAATTAGATCGAGAGCAGAGGGACGTGTATTCACTACTTCTGCATCAGAGGCAGCCCATGCGACAAATCTCGTTCAGGGGACAGCGGTAGTGGCAGGTACTTCTCTTTCTGTATTGTGTGAGAACCTTAGGGTTACCAGTGAGTGATCTAGGATGTGAATTGGTAGTATCGACACCTACTTTAAGTTCGATTAAGACTTCGACGGTTTGTGTTAGGTGTCCAATAGTAATTGAGGGACGAAAGTACAAAGTAAACCTTATTTGTATCCCAATGTCAGGGTTAGATGTAATCCTGGGTATGGATTGGCTAACTACCAATCGTGTGCTAATTGATTGTGGCCGGAGGTGTTTAATCTTTCTTGAGCAGCAAGGCTGTGTGGAATTAATTTCTACTCGCCAAGTAGAAACATCCTTAGGTGAGGGAGTATCTTGTTTTGTTTTGTTGGGAGTTATGAATGCAGAAGTGGAGCAAAGCCTTCAGTCAATACTAGTAGTACGGGAATTCCCTGAGATTTTTCTAGAGGATATTCCTGGAATACCTCCACGTAGAGAGGTAGAGTTTTCTATAGATTTGATTCCTAGAGCTGAGCCAGTGTCTATAGCACCTTACAAAATGGCGCCGAAAGAGTTGATGGAGCTTAAGGAGCAGATCGAGGATCTAATGCAGAAACAGATGATTAGGCCGAGTGTATCACCTTGGGGAGCACCAGTTCTCTTAGTGAAAAACAAGGATGGGAGCTCTAGATTATGTGCTGATTATCGCAAGTTGAATAAGTTGACAATTAAGAATAAGTACCCGTTGCCGCGGATCGATGATTTGATGGACCAGCTAAGAGGTGCTAAGGTATTCTCTAAGATTGATTTGAAGTCTGGGTACCATCAGATCCGAGTGAAGGATGAAGATATTTCTAAGACTGCTTTCCGCACTAGATATGGCCACTATGAGTATATAGTAATGCCCTTTGGAGTCATAAATGCTCCAGCTGTGTTTATGGACTACATGAATCAGATCTTTAGACCTTTCCTGGATCGATTTGTGGTAGTCTTTATTGACGATATTTTGATTTATTCTAGTTCATCAGAGGAACATGCAGAGCATTTGAGGACTGTACTTAGTATTTTAAGGGAGAAACAGTTATATGCTAAATTGTCTAAGTGTGAGTTTTGGCTAGAGGAAGTGAAATTCCTTGGTCATGTTATTTTCGCTAAGGGAATTGCAGTTGATCCTTCCAAAGTTGAAGCAGTGTTGCAGTGGGAAAGGCCTAAGACAGCCACAGAGATTCATAGTTTTGTGGGCCTAGCAGGTTACTACCGGAGATTTATAGAGGGATTTGCGAACATAGCTGCACCATTAACACGGTTAACTCACCGTGATCAACCCTTTGTATGGACTAAGGAATGTGAATAAAGCTTTAATGAGTTAAAGCAGAGATTAACTTCATCACCAGTGTTTATTCTCCTTGATACTAGTTGACCGTTTGAAGTGTACTATGATGCTTCCCATCAGGGATTGGGATGTGTGTTAATGCAAGATAAGAGAGTGGTAGCTTATGCATCTCGCCAATTGCGAACTCATGAGCGAAATTACCCGATCCATGACCTTGAGTTAGCTGTTGTAGTCTTTGCTTTGAAGCTGTGGCGGCACTATCTTTATGGAGCTCAGTTTGATGTGTATAGTGATCACAAGAGTCTGAAGTATTTATTTGATCAGCGAGAGTTAAATATGAGGTAGAGACGTTGGGTGGAATTCCTTAAGGATTATGATTTTCAGCTCCAATACCATCCACGAAAAGCTAACGTGGTGGCCGATGCATTAAGTAGGAACGTGGTTCAGGCATTCTCCTTAAGAGTTAGTGAAATTCTTTTGGTAGAACAATTTTGAGACCTGAACATACATGTGGACTTATCACCTAAAAAGATTAGTTGCAGCCGAATTGTGGTGACTAATAATTTCTTACAGGAAATTAAAGACAAACAACTGTGGGATCCGATGTTATGTCGGATTGTATTTCTCTTAGGGACAGATAAGACAAAAGGGTTTTAGTAAAGGTGCTCATGGTATTCTCAGATGCCAAGGTCAAGTTTGTGTCCCTAGAGATACTGAATTAAAGAGAGTAATTCTAGAAGAAGGACATAAGGGTAATCTCAACATTCATCCTGGTGTTACCAAGATGTATCAAGATTTAAAGCAGATGTTTTGGTGGCCAGGCATGAAGTGAGAGATAGCTGAATTTGTTAAAGCTTGTTTGACTTGCCAGAAGGCAAAGACGAAGCACCAGAGCCCTCTAGGAGAGTTGCAGACAATGGAAATTCCAGAGTGGAAGTGGGACCATGTGACTATGGACTTTGTTTCTCATCTACCTAGAACAGTTAAAAATTATGATGTCGTGTGGGTCATAGTTGATAGGCTAACCAAGAGTGCGCATTTCTTGCCAATTAACATTACCTTTAGCCTGGAGAAATTAGCAGAATTGTACATTAGAGAGATAGTTAGGTTACATGGAGTGCCTTCTAGTATTATCTCTGATAGAGATCCTTGATTCACTTCTCAGTTTTGGCAGAGTTTCCAAGAAGCTATGGGCACACAGTTAAGGTTGAGTTCTGCATATCATCTGCAGACAGATGGTCAATCTGAGCATACTATTCAGACCTTAGAGGACCTATTGCGGACTTGTATTGTAGAGCAGAAGAGTAATTGGGAGGATATGCTTCCTTTGGTAGAATTCACTTATAATAATAGCTACCATTCGAGTATAGATATGGCACCATTTGAAGCTCTGTATGGCAGAAGGTGTAGAACCCCTATCTGTTGGTTCCAAGATGGAGTACATTTGATGGTTGGGCCTGAAATGCTGCAAGAAACTAAGGAGAAAGTGGAACTTATTAGAGAAAAGCTGAGAGCCACCCAGAGTCGACAGAAATCTTATGCTGACCGACGCAGAAGACCTCTAGAATTTGAGGTTGGTGATCATGTATTCTTGAGAGTATCATGCACTACAGGTGTGAAGCGAGCCTCAAGAGCCAAGAAGTTAACACCTAAATTCATAGGATCGTATCAGATATTACATTGTAGAGGACCCGTAACCTATGAATTAGCGTAACCACCTCAGTTGTCAGGACTACATAATGTTCTCCATGTGTCGCAGCTAAGAAAGTATGTTCCGGATTCGTCTCATGTAATTAAGCCTGATGTTGTGGAGTTACGAGATGATTTGTCTGTGGAGGTCCCAGCTGTTCGTATCAAGGATACTAGAGTTAAGGAACTTAGAGGCAAGTCTATTCGGTTAGTAAAGGTTGTTTGGGAACCAGTAACTGGTGATGCCACATGGGAGTTAGAGGAAAGAATGAGAGAGTTGTACCCTCATCTTTTCTCTAAGGGATGAAATTTTCAAGGACAAAAATTTATTTTCGGGGGGAGAATTGTCAGGCCAGTGATTTATTATGAGTAATCTATAATATTTTATACTTGTTAAATGTTAATTGAAGGATTATTTGGTATTGGAATATAATTAGATGGAGTTTGAAAGAAAAAAAATGAACAGTACCGTATGAACAGTGTCAGATGAATAGTAAAACTGCCTATGAATAGTACAAATCGTGTATGAACAGTAAAAATCGCGTATGTACAGTGACCGCTGCCGTCATCAGTGACACCATCCTGATGTCATGGCTGACGTCACATACGCATACAGTGCGTGTACAGTATACGTGCACAGTGTTTTCTGACATGAATAGTGCCCTGAACAGTGTTTCCAGCCTAAACAGTAAGGCGGTGAACACTGTTTCCGGCGGTGAACAGTAAATTTGAAAAAATTTCTATAAAAAGGGGGCTTCATACGAAATTTTCATTTCTTCATTCCTCTTCAAGTTTTTCAAAGGTTCTAAGGCCGTATACTACTATTTTCTCTCATATTAAACCCTCCTAAACTTAGATTTCTTGCCAGATCTGAGATTCTACGTCTATTCTGAAGGATTTGAAGTAAGTTTCTTTAAGTTTGAGGCTAGATTTACCGTTTATTTCTCTTCTTCTTCTCTTTCTCATAGAAGTTCATGGTGTTCTTAGGAGAAACTTTGTTCTAAAGCCAAATCTTCGGTGAATCTTGCTATAAAACAAGTAATATTCGGTAGATCTAGTGTGAATCATCGTTCTGAGGTAAGGGGAGTTTACTTTAACCTAAGAACTATGTTTTGAACGGTTTAATATGTTATTTCAAGATGTTTTGATATGATTTTGTTAGATCTTTTGAATAAAAGCTATTTTCTAAGTTGTAACTGCTGTTAAGTGATTTAAAATGTTGAGATTTTGGCTGATCTATTATAAACTTGCCTTAGCTGAACTGTTAAAATAATTTTGGCAGTGTGCATCATGCTAACATATATGTTTTGCATCATTATAGAGCCGAGTTACATGTTTAGGTGGGTAGACATGTAACGGTAAGTTCATGCTAAGCTGCTGTGCTGTGCTGTCTGGATCCAGATACCGGAATGGGTCACTCCCGGACCGGCTCAGTTCCTTCTGGATTACTTAGGCTGTGAAAGCAGTTGGAAACCGTTTTCATGCTGTGCATTAGATGGACTGGAAATGCATGGGGTTATTGCTGTGAGAAATATTTTGCTATACATATATGATTTTATTTTATTTTTGTAAGCTCACCCTTGCATTTCTTTCTATGTCGTTGTGTGCGTGTGTACTGCGATGATCGTACGATGGTACGTGAGCAGATGTAGCAGGTGTTGCATCTACTTCACAGACTGAGGGGCCAGTGAAGAAAGGTTAGAAGCTTGGGTTGAGTAATATTACATCAAAGTCCTTTTACCCTTATATTTTAAGACCTCATGTAGAGGGAGCTATATAGTATAATTTTGGGTATTTTGAATATTATGAACTAAATGTAATATTATGTTGTTCTGTTGGATATTTGTTGTAAGAAACTTTCTTTTATTTTAATTGAGAAGAGAATTTTGTACTTATATTCTCTATTATTTATTTATCTTAAATAAGTATGTGATGTACAAACAATGTTCTCGGTTCCTTACAAAAAGGGGTCGTGACAGATGGTTTAGAGAGGAATTAAGTTTGATGATTTGTTCTTTTATGGAGAGAAAAACTGAGAGAAAATAACTTTGTGTGCTTGAAAATTTATTCAATAATTTGATGGTTTAAAAGGAGTCTAAGATTGATTGAAATCTCTAATGGAGAGTGAGAAATTGAGAAGTAATAACCTTGGATGCTTGTGAGTCAATTTGACTAATTGATGGTTTAGAAGGATTTAAGTTTGATTAAAATTCCCTAGTGGAGAAAGAAAAACTGAGAGGAAAGAATCAAGTGAGTTAGAATTTAATTTGATTATTTGATGGTTTAGAAGGTGCTAGAGGTTGATGAAAATGGATGAAATAATTAGGATGAATTTAGATGGAAGAATTATATGGATTGAATGATGAGGTTGGACTAAATTAAAAGGATTAGACTTGTAAATATGAAAAGAATAGAATGAACCGAAAAGGAGGATATGACTAATGAAAGGATGGATTGCTTGGAGGAATGATGAACTATATGATTTGACTAAGCCATGATCTAAACGTCTAAATGCTGAAGTAAAATGTCCATGAGTATGAATTTATGAAACTATGAATTTATGATGAAAGATCTATTTTAAGCTATGAGTTCCTGAAACTATATTACTTTGAACTACTATGAACTCATTGAAATTGCTATGAAAACTCATGGATTCTATCTATCTATGCTACTAAATGAAACTCGTGGATTCTATCTATCTATGCTACTAAATGAAACTCATGGAATCTATCCATGCCACTATTATGAAACTCATGGAATCTATCCATGCTACTATGAAACTCACGGAATATATCCATGCTGCTACTATGAAACTCATGGAATCTCTCCATGTTGCTATATGAAACTCATGGAATCTATCCATGCCATTATGTGAAACTTATGGAATCTATCCATGCTACTAAGCCCTGTGATGGCTTCTATTCTACTGTGCCTTAGCCTCAAAGTGGCTACATGAAATGAGAAAACTATCAAAGAAAACAAAAAAATACTATTTCATGCAGCATACTATTATTTTGAATGACTTGGAGGCATTACCGCAGCACAGCTTGGAGGTGTTGTAGGTTCGGTCCCGAGTAGATCTACTGGGGTGGCAAAAAGGGGAATAGTCGACCTAAGTGGCAACAGTGATGCGCCCTTGTGGTCGGGTCATTGACGAATCCACATTTTATTGGATTTTTACTTGTTATTTTGATGTTTCTTAATAGAAAAAGTAAACTTAGGAAGTGTAAATAACATATAAACATCATTTTGGTCAAATATCATAGGTTTCTTAATTTTTGGTTAATTTACATTAATTTACATAGATATAATAATTGTGCAGGAATTTCTAGACTTTTTCCATGGATTTTTAGCATTTGAGAAAGTTTGATATGAAAGTGATCACTTTGGATCCCATAGTGAACACTATAGCAAGCTAAATCCAGAAGGGCAGACGAAAGTGATCACTATGAACCCATAGTAACAACTACAGAGGCCTATTTTGAGAAAGTGTTGCGCGTGTTTACTTTGGAACCATAGTAGACACTCTGGAGCAACCAAAGTTATCACTATGATACCAGAGTGACAACTCCAGAGAGGCCAAAAGCACCAGACTTGCTCATGGTTACTATGGAGTGAGAGTAACTACTATGGAACACTGCGCGTGATCACTATGATGCCAAAGTGATAACTCCAGAGAGGCCCAAATGACAAGACTTGCGCGTAACCACTATGGAGCAATAGTAACTACTATGGAGCACTGCGCGTTATCACTATGAAACCATAGTAGTTACTTTAGACAAAAATTATGCACTATAAATAGGATTTGAGAAATTAGGGTATGGAGTTTTTTACACACTTTTGGCTTCTTTTACCATTTTGGGGAACACTTGCAAAGCCTAGGGTGGCTGATGAATCCATATTTTTACTGATATTTTAGCATAATTCTAACACATTTGATAAGAAAAATATATGAAGAAAGCAGAAAAACTCAAAAAAAGAGAAGAAATTGAAGTTTTGTTTAAATTTATAGTTATTTTAGCAATTACAGAATTTTTGATTAGGAATTAAGTTTTTAATCTTGTTTTTGAAGGAATAGTTCGAGCAAGGTTCATGTGAATGGAGGCTTGATGACAAGGAAGAGGAAAGAAATAAGTCTGGACTCCAAAAACACAAGAACAAGAAAATGCAGAATGGGCATGATCACTATTGTTAATGAAAGTGATCGCTCCAGAGTTCAAAGAAAGAAGAAAGCCTGGGCGTTATCACTTTTATCAACAAAAGTGATAGTTCCAAAGAGGCAAAATATCAGGAAAGCCCCGCGTAACCACTATTGTCGTCAAAAGTGATCGTTCCAGAGAGTCTTCAACTTAGCGAGTTGCGCGTAGTCACTTTCATCTGTAAGAGTGATAACGCGCAACTACTTTGGCTCTGCGTTGACACTTTTTTTAGCAATAGTGATTATTCCAGAGAGCTTTCAATATCAGGAAAGTTGCGCGTAGCCACTTCTTCTCAGAAAAGTGTTAACGCGCAACCATAAACCTTCTGCGTAGCTACTATTTCTCGTAAAAGTGGTAACGCGCAAATCTGGGAAATTCTATAAATACCAGAAACAATCTGGAAATCAGGGATTCGGTTCATTTTCAATTTTATTAGTTAGATTCTCGTTGGAGGAAGTGAGAGAAAGGAGTGGGTAGTCGAATCTTGGAGCTTCACGAAGAGACATTGGAGTGGAGCACGTTGCAATGGCGATTCCAATTTTCTTCTTCTCTTCTTCTCTTTCTTTTCTTTTCTCTGCTGTCATGGTTGTGTAATTTGTTCATAGTTAGGGATTGTAGATCTGAAACGAACATGTTGAATTGATTTTGGATCTGAATTTCAAGCTTTGGAATAGATTGAGTGATTGATTCTGCATTTTACGTAGTAATTGAATGGAAATTTGATTAACTAATTTTAGAGGAACTCTTGTAAATGGAAATTGAAGTTGTTCTTCAGATCTGAACCAATCACCGAGATTATAGTTTTCTTAGGGATAAGAGACTTTGATCTTGCAATCTTCTGGTTTTTTACACTTAAAGTAACATTAAATTGAATCAGATCTAAGGAATTAGAATGACTTAATTGAATGTTAGGTTCATTGAGTTAAGGAATTAACCGCTGAATAATATAACATGAAACTGATTGTCATTCTTTCCAATTGCTTGCTAATTCAGAACCTTATTGATTAAACATTGGAGTTTTGGTGAAGCAATTCCCTAGCTATGGTTTCTCTCTCTGTTATCACATAATTGTTTGTTCATTGTTCTGTTTTCTGCAATTTCACTTTACTCCTAATTGTTTTGAATTGATGTTATTACATGTTACAACTTTTCTTCCGAATTTTCATGGATCAAATGGTTATAATTCTATGATGAGATGAGAAAACTATATGCATATTAACTCTCTCTCAGAGAAGGGAGATTATACTTGTATTTGTATGTATGAAGAAAAAAAAATGTTACCAGATTTTGGTGTTTTCTGAACTACTATCTTATAAAGTTTGATATTAGAGTTTTAGTAAATTAGGATGCTACATTACCACTATTACAAATAATAGTGATTGTTCCAGAACTGGGGTAAGAAGAATTAGTTGCACGTGATCACTATTTTTAAGCAAAGTGAATACGCACAAGTCTGGATAGAAGGAATAAGCTGTGCTTGATTACTATTGTTGAGAAAAGTGAACACACGTATGATCAAGGGACAAAACAAGTTGAGCGTTGTTACTTCTGTCAATAAAAGTGATTGTTCCAGAGAGCATTCTAGCAAAACAAGCTGCGCATGGCTCCTATTGTGAATATTACTGAACATGCGCATGATATTTGAGGCAATTCATCTCTACATTGTTACTTTTGTCAACAAAAGTGGTTGTTCCAGCTTTAAGATTACCAAAAAGCCTTCTGCATGCATACTTTATGTTATAAAAGTAACCACCACGCCAGAAAGGCGAAAAAATTATAAAAATGAGATTAGCTCATAATTTTGGTATCTTTTTCTCATTTTTTTCATTTCCATTCCATTTTCTTGTCTTGGGAGTCTAAGAGAGAGATTGGTCACGAACACCAAGCTTCATATCTTGAGGAATCAAATTGAAGAT
The DNA here is from genome assembly GCF_003935025.1 of Abrus precatorius. Lineage (NCBI taxonomy): Eukaryota > Viridiplantae > Streptophyta > Magnoliopsida > Fabales > Fabaceae > Abrus > Abrus precatorius. The sequence goes on along the minus strand of NW_020874290.1, from coordinate 2,913,797 downwards.
GATTCTCTGCTTATCTCCTTCTTCTCTTTCTTTCTCTTTTCACTTTGTATTGGCTTTCTAAACTTTTTCTACTTTTTGCACTTAGTAAATTGCTTCCAAATGTTGCAAACTCCAATTGAATTGTGTTAGACTCAATTAGTTATTGAATTGTGAAGTAATAATTGAGAAAAGTATTCCTTGAGGACAATACTTGGGACTCAATGTTACTTTTACAACTGTTGTTGCACTGTAAGTAAACTGACTAACAAGTATTAGAGTGTTGTTGTAGCAAGTTATAAAAAATCTTAGAATCAAATTGAGTTCTAAGTATCGTCCTCAGGGAATAAAGTTCTCAATTACCACTTCACAAGATCACAATTAGTTGAGCTTTACAAATTTCAGATGGATTTGGTATGAATGTGTCAAAAACAAAATTAGAAAGTCAAACAGAACAGTTAGCATAAAAGTATATAGTAAACAGATGTAGAAAGAGTAGCTAGGAAATTGTTTCACCAAAACTTCAACATTGAATCAATAAAGTTCTGAACTTTCAAGCATTTAGATGGAATGATAATCAGTTTCACGTTATATTAATCAAAGGACAATCCCTTGCCTCAATGAATCTAGCATCTAATCAAATCACTCTAATCCCTTAGATCTAATCCAATCAAATGCTGAATTAAGTTTGAGAAACCAAAAGATTGCAAGATTAAGATATCTTATCCCTAAGAAACCAATAACCTTGGTAATTAATTCAGATCTGAGAAACAAATTTAATTCCCATTGATAAAAGTTCCTCTATGATTAGTTGATCAAATTTCCATTCAATCACTACTTTAACAGCAGAATCAATCACTCAATCTAATCCAAAACTCAAAGTTCAGATCCAAAATCAATTCAACATTTCTATTTCAGATTCACAGTTGCTAACCACAAAGAGTTTAAGCAAACATTACAAAAAGAGAAGAGAAGAGAAGAGAAGAGAAGAAGAGAATGAACAAAGAAGAAACATCTTCAAGCCAATCTCCCATCTGATCCCTCAAGAAATGAAGCTTGGTGTTCGCCTTCAATCTCCCTCTCTGACTCTCTCAACAACAAAAACAAATGGAAAAATTAAAAAATAAACCAAAAATTCCCCTCTTTAAAATTCCTGAGCTAACTGTCTTTTATAGAATTCCTGCTCTGCTGGCGTGATCACTTTTGCCAGCAATAGTAATCATGCAGAGGCTAATTCTTCATTTCCACTTGCGCGTGTTCACTTTTGCTGAAAATAGTAGCCACGCAGAAGCTTCCCTTACTAATGTCATGCGCGTGTTCACTATTGCTGGAAATATTGAACACGTGATGAATCCACATTTTATAATGTTTTTACTTGTCTTTTTGTTTTTCTTAATAGAAAAATTAGACTTATACAGTGTAAATAGTACAAAAATTACATTTTGAGTAAAAATCATAGGTTTATTAATTTTTAGTTAATTTGCATTTAATTATATAGATATAGATTGCAATTTTAATTTTCTTAATAATTTTGCAGAGTCCCCAAGTTAATTTTTGAGAAATCTTGGCCCTTGGATGAAGGTTGGCTTCAAAGTAGCCACTTTAAGGAGCAAAAGTGGCAACTACAGCAAGTTTGGAAATTGAAGGACCCAAAGTAGCCACTATTGCCTCTCATAGTGACCACTCAGGGAGTTCCAGGACGCCGTTTGGGAAGCATTTCTGCGCGTGGACACTATTGGCTCTCATAGTGGCCACGCGCACCAGAGTAGCCACTTTCAGCACAAAAAGTGGCAACTCCAGAGAAGTGGTAAACCTTTCATCCTGTGCGTGGACACTCTTTTGGCTCAAAGTTGACACTTTCAAAGCAAAAAGTGGATACTTTATTTTATGGTGTAGTGATTACGCAGAAACTCTTCTTCATTTTATGGTTCTGGAGTGATCACTTTCACCAGCGAAAGTGATCACTCAGAGGCTGTTCTTCAATTATCAACTTCTTTCCTCCAATTTTTGCTACTTTTCTTCTATTTTTCCTTTGATCATCCAATCCTCATGAACTTAGCTCAGAATTCCCTACAAAAACATACTTGAATTGTCACTTTTACATAGAAAATCAATGAATTTTAAAATAACTATGTTTAAAAGTGACATGCAACATTTTATTATTTTTTAAAGGATTTTCTACTATTTCTAGCATGTTTTCTTTATTAATTGCACTAAAAACTATTGTAAAATACTAGTAAAATATGGATTCATCACTCAACTTTGATTCCAAAATTTTATAACTTGCTACAACTATACTAGTATACTTGCTAGTTAAATTTACTTTTAGTGCAAATTCTGAGAAAGTAACAAGAATCTAGGAGGTATTCTATCTTGTCTCATCGGACCACTTCCCTTGGTGTCCATAGTCTTGCCCTTGGAGTTGGCTTTAAAAATTCTGCACTTACTCACAAGGGTGGGCAAGTCGGTCAGCTAAAACACGCTGGCAGCAACACAAATCTCTAGCTTCAGATCATGCTCAAACTAAGCACATAAGTCTTCCTCTTCATCTTCATGCTGATAGTGAGGCCAATATTTCATCAGCTCTTGAAAATTTGTTGCGTATTCTCTCACTGTTATATTCCCTTGCTTTAAATCAAGGAACTTTCGAGCTTTCTGCTTCTTTAGATCCCGGAGAAAGTAGTTTTCTAGGAAACTCACCTTGAATGCTTCCCACTGAATATAAACACCTTCTCGTGGCAAAGTCTGACTGGCAAAGCTCCACCAGTCTTCTACCTTTCCACATAGCATGTATGTGGCATAAGTTACTGATGAACGAAAGATTTGTTGCAAATCCTCATCAAAATTTAAACAGAAATTAATGTAATACTAGGGTGCTAACCTAAGTCGTCTCCCATGAATCATTGAATAAGTGACCAAATATCAAACATGTAGTGTGCAGTATATTTAGAAAGCAAGTGAAAAGGGGGGTTTTGTGTGATTTCAAGCTCAATATAAAGAGCAAGAAACAAAAATTATAAAGTTCAATCAATAAAATATAGTAACCCCTAATTTATTCATATAGACTCTATCCTTATTCCTCTTAAGATTTAATATTCTTCATCTTCTCCCAGAATTAGGTTCATTTAACAAGAAAAAATCAACCTTATGTTTCCATACGAATTAAGCAATTCAATGGACTCCAATCCCTCATCCCAAGATCACGCAACCTTAGAAATAAACCCAGAATTAAACAATTCAAGTTTAGAATCTCATTACAACGAATTAGGGTTAATTAAGCAATGTCACCTTCATTCAACCATTAATTCAATTCAAGAGTTTGGGAAGAAGAAATTCATGATAGAAAAGGAATTATATTAACATTCAAAACCAAGGAATTCAAGAATCTAAGTGAACTCACTAGGGATTACAATAGGTTTAGCTCTCCATAAGGATAGGTGTCACAATTACAAAGTAAAAGTTAAGAGAAATCAATAACATCAATGTAAAAATCAAAGAGAAGTGATAGCATGCATTATTTGTGCACATTTTCAATCCTTTAGAGTGTGTAAATTACCTTTCATGTTCCCTTATTTCACAAATTATGGCATTTCCTAGTTAATTGGATGATAGGAACTAAATTTCAATTAATGTCTAAATTCTGTTTTCAGACCTGCACTCACTGTTTTGATCGTAACTTTTTCCACAGATGTCCGTTTGGTCTGATTCCAATTGCATTGGATTCCTCATTTTCTGGGCTAAAAACTTCATGTGCAGATCGTCCAAATTGAAGCTGTTTTCTATTTTCTATGAATTTTTGAAGTTAGGAAAATTGTGCAGGAATTTTTGTATTCGAATTTTGTTCTTGTAATTTCATTTCATTTGTATTAACATTTCATTAGCTTGTAATTTGGACTGTTTAATCACACTTGTGGGCCCTTCCTTTTAGTGTTGGATCTGATCATAAGTGGTGCCTATTAATATGTTAGAGGCTCCACTTTGAAAACGATTTTTTTTTTGTTTTTGTTTTGACACACTTTTAAAATTCGGTTTTGGCTCCTAAAATTCTCTCTCTTCTCTTGGTGTGACTTTTCATTTTCTTCTCTCTTCTTCTCTCTTCTTGACTTGGCTGAGCATTGGATTCAATGGAAGGCTAGGCTTCTTGGATTGATACACAAGGAATAGGGAATTGCAAGGAAGATTCAGAGTGGCTCCAAGTTTGAATTCTTTTTTCTCCTCTTCTCTTTCGTTTTTCAAGATATTGATAACGTTTGGGGATAGGAATTGAATTGAATTGCGATTGTAGTTTTATTTCATGAAATTGAATTAGATTGATAGATCTATTAGTCAAATTCGTAATCTAGTTTGTTAACAAATTCGATTGAATTAGTTAATGGATTAGATGTTCAAATTAGGGAAACAATGAAGGATGTTGTTTGCATGAACCTATGACTTGTGGATCAATTAATTCTCATTAGATTTCTTTTTTATTCCAGAATTTTATGCGTTTGACCAGATTATTCTTAAACTCTCAAAATTCCCCAATCTTTTGTTTCATTTTAACAATTCGGCAAAGAAGAATTAGATACAAACGTGTCCTCGAGAATTCGACCTTGGTAGACATTATTCTACAAATAATTGCGAAAACCTTGTGCATTTGATAAGTGTTCGACAAAGCTATATCAAATTTGGCGTCGTTGCCGGGGACACGTTGTAGCTTTTGATTCATTTTCGAGTTGTTAGTTGTGTAGCATTTCCGTTCTGTGTGTTGTATCAATTTTGATAGTTTCTGTGTTCAAGTGTTCTTCATTCTGTGAGAATTATATTCTGTACTTGTAATGCATTGATTTGCATTTGCATTTGATTTGGTTAATTCATGTTTTTGAGTGTGTGATTAAATCCAATAGCATTTTGTGTATGTTGTATTGTATGCATGCTGAAAACAGAAATCAGAAAAAAAAAAAAATAGAGGAGTAGTAGGAATTGTTGCTGTTTTGTTGTTCAATTGTGTTGTGTTTGATTGCATGTTCCATTATTCCATTATTATTCCATTGAGTTCAATTCGATTTGCATTTATTTGAGTGAGTGATTAGTTGCATTTTGGTTCAGTACTGTGTGCTGCCTGCAAAAACAGAGGACTAGTAGAAACTAAAAAAAACAGAGGAGAAGTAGAAATCGTGTTTGCCTTGCTGAATTGCACTATTCATTTACTATTCATCCACTATTCACTGATTTTGAAAAATTCCAAAAAAATAGTAAATGGTCGAATTTTGAGCTGAATTCTTGTGTCCACATTACATTTAGTGTATATTAGTGTGTAGAGTTGGTAGATTTGAAAAAGCTTTTGTACACAAGGAGATACATCTTGGTGGTGAAGAAAAATTTTGTGCAACTTAAAAGTGTCATAACTTTTGCTAGGAGTGTCAGAATTTTGTCCACCACACATGACTTTGGGGTAGAACAAAATTTCCCATTCACTGCAACCGCTCTGTCAGTTGAGGTTTCCCCGATTTTCAAAAATCGCCCGTTTTCTAAAAGTTTTTTATTTTTTTAGTGTTTATTGACCTATTTTTCTTGATTTTAGGCATCCAGTTGACCTAGTTGCCGTGCTCAAAAAAATCTGAAATTTTTTGTGGTGTCATCTTACATCAAAAATAGATTTATCATCAAGTTAGATTTCAATTTTCCCACCTCTGCTTGGTACTTTCTTTGTAAAGTAACATTATTCATGCATTGTTGTGCTTGCTGTTTTTGGATGTTTGTGATTTTGTATGACGAGGTCTAGGTCTAAGCATTTGTTTGACATTGATCCTGAGATAGATAGGACATATCATAGACTCCAGAGAGGTCAAAGTAGTGTGCATCATAGTAGTAGTGATAGGAGTCATAGTAGAGAGCATTGTAGACTTGATCTGAGCAATGATTCTTATTTTAGTGATTCTGAATTTGGTACTTCTATTTCTGATACATTGTCCACTCATTCTGATACCATGGCACATAATAATCACGAGAGAACACTTAAGGAGTTAGCTGCACCTGATGTTACCTACCAACCATTAGGCATTCAATATCTTGATATAGATGTTCCTTTTGAGCTTAAGTCTGGACTAATCCACCTTTTGCCTAAGTTTAATGGTAGTGCAGGTGAAGATCCTCACAAACACCTTAAGGAGTTTCATATAGTGTGCTCGACCATGAGGCCGCAGGGAGTTCCTGAAGATCATATCAAGCTGAAGGCTTTTCCTTTCTCACTGGATGGAGCAGCCAAGGATTGGTTGTATTACTTGCAGCCAGGGTCTGTCACATGCTGGATAGACATGAAGAGGATGTTTTTGCAGAAGTTCTTTCCTGCATCCAGAGCTGCAACTATAAGAACGGAGATAAGTGGCATCAGACAGATCTCCCAAGAGAGTTTGTATGAGTACTGGGAGAGGTTCAAGAAGTTGTGTGCCACCTGTCCACACCATCAGATTAGTGACCAATTACTCATTCAATACATTTATGAAGGCCTTGCTCCAATGGAGAGGAGTATGCTTGATGCAGCCAGTGGTGGAGCCTTGATGGATAAGACACCTAGTTCAGCAAGGGCTTTGATTGATAACATGGTAGAGAACTCTCAACAATTTAGCATAAGAGCCATGACACCTATGAGAGAGGTTCACAATGTCCATCAAACCAACCATATGCCAGCAGAGAATAGACTTGAGAGCAGAATAAAAGAGCTTACCACATTTGTGAGGCAGCTAGCTGTTGCCCAACAAGTTGCACCACAAAGGCCGAGAGATTGTCAAATATGTTCTTCCATTGAGCATGCTTCAGATTGTTGTCCTTTGCTTCAAGAGGGAAATCAACAAGCCTCTGTCCAAGGAGTTTTTAGCGGAAGACAAGATCAATATAGAGCTTCCAACTTCCAGCAACAACAAATGAGGCAGCAGCACCCCTACAGGTTTCAGTATCAATCTCATAACCCTGCATTTAATGATCATCCTAACATGAGATATGGTGCTTCTGAACAGCAACAGGGCACTGGACAAGCAAGTGGAGCTTATAGACCACCTCCTATGAGACAACAACAACAAAATTTTGAACCTTCATTGGAGGACCTGGTGAAGCAAATGGCAAAGAACAACCTGCAGTTCCAGCAAAATGTGAATGCTTCCATTCAAGACTTGCAGACTCAGATTGGTCAACTAGCTACCACTGTAAATCAGTTTAAGTCCCAAGGTTCTGGATAACTCCCTTCTCAACTAGAGATTAATCCTAGAAATGTGAGTGCTATTGTGTTAACGAGTGGGAAGGAGCTGTTGGATGGCCAGAAAAATAAGGAGATGCCATGTGATGTTTAGACTGAGATGCAGCAAGAAGACAAAGGAAAACAAGTTGCGGCTGCACCTTCTCAAAGTAATTCTAAAGTTGTGTATAAGCCACCTCTCCCTTTTCCCAATAGAGTGGCTAAGCCCAAACTAATAACAAATCTTGATAAGGAACTTTTGAAACCTTTAGAAGAGTAGAAGTGAACATTCCACTTCTAGATGCCATAAAACAGATTCCAAAATATGCAAAATTCCTCAAGGAGTTGTGCACCAACAAGAGGCGACTCAAGGGAGATGAGAGGATTAACATGGGCAGAAATGTGTCAGCCCTCATTCAACCAAACCTTCCAAAAAAATGCAAGGATCCTGGCACTTTTACAGTCCCATGTACCATAGGGAATTCCACCTTCAGCAATGCTTTACTTGATCTTGGTGCCTCCATCAATGTGATGCCTACATCAATATATAGGTCCTTGAACCTTGGTCCATTGAAGCCAACTGGTGTAGTCATTAAATTGGCAAATAGGAGTACCACACACCCTGCTCGAGTAGTGGAAGATGTCCTTGTAAGAGTGGATAAGTTGATATTTCCTGCAGATTTTTATATTCTGGACATGGCAGAAGAGTCTAGCATTCCCACATTGATCCTTGGTAGACCATTCCTTAAAACAACAAGGACAAAGATTGATGTGCATTCAGGAATTCTGTCCATGGAGTTTGGTGATCATGTTATGCGTTTTAATATTTTTGAGTCCATGAAACATCCTACAGAGTTGCATCGTGTATACCATGTAGAAATCATTGATTTATTAGTTGATGAATATTCTGATGCATTGATTGATGATTATTCTTGTACATGTACTGTTACTTTTACAACTACTGTTGCACTGAAAGTAAACTGACTAGCAAGTGTACTAGTGTTGTTGTAGCAAGTTATAAAAAACCTTAGAATCAAATTGAGTTCCAAGTATCGTCCTCAGGGAATAAAGTTCTCAATTACCACTTCACAAGATCACAATTAGTTGAGCTTTACAAATTTCAGATGGAATTGGTATGAATGTATCAAAAATGAAATTAGAAAGTAAAACAGAACAGTTAGTACAAAAGTATATAGTAAACAGATGTAGAAAGAGTAGTTAGGAAATTGTTTCACCAAAACTTCAACATTGAATCAATAAAGTTCTGAACTTTCAAGCATTTAGATGGAATGACAATCAGTTTCACGTTGTATTAATCAAAGGACAATCCCTTGCCTCAATGAATCTAGCATCTAATCAAATCACTCCAATCCCTTAGATCTAATCCAATCAAATGCTGCATTAAGTTTGAGAAACCAAAAGATTGCAAGATTAAGATATCTTATCCCTAAGAAACCAATAACCTTGGTAACTAATTCAGATCTGAGAAACAAATTCAATTCCCATTGATAAGAGTTCCTCTATGATTAGTTGATCAAATTTCCATTCAATCACTACTTTAACAGCAGAATCAATCACTCAATCCAATCCAAAACTCAAAGTTCAGATCCAAAATCAATTCAACATTTCAATTTCAGATTCACAATTCCTAACCACAAAGAGTTTAGGCAAACATTACAAAAAGAGAAGAGAAGAGAAAAGGAGAAGAGAATGAACAAAGAAGAAACATCTTCAAGCCAATCTCCAATCTGATCCCTCAAGAAATGAAGCTTGGTGTTCGTCCTCAATCTCCCTCTCTGACTCTCTCAACAACAAAAACAAATGGAAAATGAAAAATGAACAAAAAACTGCAAAATTCTTGATCTAACTGCCTTTTATAGAATTCCCGCTCTGCTGGCGTGATCACTTTTTCCAGCAATAGTAATCATGTAGAGGCTAATTCTTCATTTCCACTTGCACGTGTTCACTTTTGCTGGTGATAGTAGCCACGCGCACTTCAAAGTGTTCACTTTTGTTGAAAATAGTAGGCACGCAGAAGCTTCCTTTGCTAATGTCATGCGCGTGTTCACTTCTGCTGGAAATAGTGAACACGCAGAAGCTGCTTTCTTGCGCGTGTTCACTTCTGCTGGAAATATTGAACACGCAGAAGCTGCTTTCTTGCGCGTGTTCACTTTTGCTGGTAATAGTGAACACGCGCAACTACTCTTCTTGGAGGACTCTCTGGAACGATCACTTTTGCCAGCAAAAGTGATTACGCAGAAGCTCTTCTCCATTTTATGGTTCTGGAGTGATCACTTTCATCAGCGAAAGTGATCACTCAGAGGCTGTTCTTCAATTATCAACTTCTTTCCTCCAATTTTTTCTACTTTTCTTCTATTTTTCCTTTGATCATCCAATCCTCATGAACTTAGCTCAGAATTCCCTACAAAGGCATACTTGAAATGTCACTTTTTACATAGAAAATCAATGAATTTTAAAATAACTATGTTTAAAAGTGACATACAACATTTTATTAATTTTTTAAGGGTTTTCTACTATTTCTAGCATGTTTTCTTTATTAATTGCACTAAAAACTATTGTAAAATACTAGTAAAATATAGATTCGTCACTACCCCAAACTTGAATTTTTACTTGTCCTCAAGCAAATTAGAACATATCAAGTGTGTAAATTCTTATTAATTGGAATCCAATAACTTTTTACATTTTTCAGAAAAATTCAGATTAAGAATCTATTTTACTTCAATGCATTCTAATTGTTTTCTCACTAAGTCATTCACCAATTCTTCATCATGATAGTCACACTTGACTTATCTGTTTGCTACACAATCTCATTCATTTCAATCAAGCAAATCATTAAAGCTACATGCAAACAGAGTTGAGAAACATTATCACAGCTCTTAGAAAGTGTTTCTCTAACTCAATCAGTGTTTAAGCTTGTGTTTGCTCTCATCATCACCAAATTCATCAAACTCTGCCATAAGCTTGACTATATTCTCTACCTCCTTTGCAAATTTACAATTAATCACATATCAAGAGGACTTTTTAGGTAATATTAAGGCTCAAGGACAGGTATGATTTCAATGAATTCAGGATATAATTGCAGCTAATTTCAAACAGAAAAAGATGCAAATTGAGTATATAAGCTTTTAAACTTAGTAAGGGCTGCATCAATTGTTTCTATTCTTAATCAAATTTCAATCACAGTTTAAATTTTTGCAGAATTATCTACCAATTTCCTTTTCCTTTTTGATTTGCTGATTTCTTTTTATTTCTTTTTCATTTTTCTATTTTTACTTGCAGCTTGTTACTTCTTTTTCATATTTTCTCTGCATGACTTTTTCTAACTTTCTTAATTCATTTCAATCCTTTCTACCCCAAACTTAGAACATTGCTTGTCCTCAAGTAATGCACTAGAAACATGATGTTACCCCAAACTTAGTTTTAAAACTTATCTTTGATTCAACTCAATTTGCCTCTTTTCTATTTGAATAGGTAAAATGGTTTTTCTAGAAAAGCTTGTATTGAGGTTAATCAAAGAAAGGCTATCAGCTTAAAGGGGCTAACTAGGACATTCAAGAATGAAAGGCAGTCTATTTGGCTCACTAGGTAAATCTGAATAATGGCCTCCATCCTTTATGTGATTAGTGCAAAACAGCATATTCAGTTAAGAAACAAAGCAAGTTCTAGAGAGTGAATCAGAATTTGAGATCAGTCACACATCAATGAATGAAAAGGTTCAAGTCTCACCAAGGAAGTAAATGGATAATATTTATCAATTCGGTTCACTATTTACTTCAAGAATTTGCATGAATAAAATGGCAAGACTGCTTTATTTTTTAAAAATACAAGTATGACAATCATGTTAAGAATGAGAAAAACAACTTATGTAATTCAACAATCAGAATTTCAACAGGTGAAAATCAGGTTTATTTATCAAGAAAACAAAATCTAATGCAGTTTAATATTTTTCTAACTTGTGAAAATTTTATACAAAATGTAAGCTGTACACATGAAAATAGAGGTACAGAATTAAACCCCCCTTTCATGGTAGCTGTGCATATTTCAATCATTCCATACGCTCCTTATTCAGAGTTTGAGAGCATGGTTTGCACAAAAACATCACAAGTTGTTCATTAATTTTCAGATAAAAAACTCAATAAAATTCAAAGCTAGTAGATATTTAAAACAGAATTGTTCATAACCAAAATAAAACTAAAATGTAATTACAACACTCAAAAGTCTGAAATTCTTATTACAATCTTTTTACAAAAATTAAACTAATGACAGAAATTTAAATTCCTAATCTACTCTTCATCTTCATCCTCATCCTCATCTTCCAAATCATCCTCTTCTTCATCATCTTCTTCCTCTTCTGCAGTAGCTGCTGGTGGAGGGAAATGAGTTCTGTAGATGGGGAGGTCTTTGAAGACAGTTGAGCTCAGGCATTGGGCATTCTCTGCTTGACCAATCTTTTCTTGAGTTACTGACTACTTTCTCTAATATCTTCTTGATTTCTCTGTTTGAAATTTCCACTTGTTTGATAAGGAGTTGCTACTCTGTGTTTTACTCCATACTTATCCAGAACATTATCAAGGTATTTATTGCATAAGTGTGATCCTCCATCACTAATCAGAATTCTTGGCACTCCAAATCTTGAAAAAATGTTTTTCTTTATAAAGGAAATCACCACTTTGGCTTCGTTTGTTTTGGTTGGTATAGCTTCCACCCATTTAGACACATAATCCACTGCCACAAGTATGTATTCATGAGAAAAAGAAGTTGGAAAGGGTCCCATAAAGTCTATTCCCCATACATCAAACAGTTCCACCTCCAAGATATTGTTCAAAGGCATCTCATGTCTTCTAGAAATGTTACCAACTCTTTGGCATTTATCACAGTTTTCTACATAAATCTTTGCATCTCTGAACAATGTAGGCCAGAAAAATCCAGCTTGTAATACTTTGGCAGTTGTTCTTGATCCATCATGATGGCCTCCATAATCTGAATTGTGGCAATGCCATAGGATATTAGCTTGTTCTTTCTGTGAAATACATCTTCTCAAAATGCCATCTACTCCAATTTTGAATAGATGAGGATCTTCCTAAATATAGAACTTGCTGTCATGAAGAAATTTCTTTCTTTGCTGCCAATTCATTCTCTTTGGAATGTGTTGAATGTACTTAAAATTCGCTATATCAGCAAACCAAGGTACTTCATCCACAGTTAGCAGCTTTTCATCAGGAAATTCTTCATTAATATCCAAGTAATCTGATGACATTGTATCCATGGAATTTTGGATAGATGGTCTGCAACACCATTCTCTTTTCCTTTCTTATCTCGAATTTCTAACTCAAATTCTTGAAGTAGTAGAATCCATCTCAGCAGTCTTGGTTTAGCATCCTGCTTAGAAAACAAATATTTCAGAGCAGCATGGTCAGTATATACCACAACCTTGGACCGTACTAAATAAGACCTGAATTTATCAAAAGCAAATACTATAGCAAGCAACTCTTTTTCAGTGGTTGTGTAATTAATCTGTGCAGAGTTTAGGACTCTACTAGCATAGTAAATCACATGTAGTCTTTTATCTTTTCTTTGTCCTAATACAGCACCCACTGCATTGTCACTTGCATCACACATTAGCTCAAATGGTATAGTCCAGTCAGGTTTAACAAGAATTGGAGCATAGATCAGTTTTTCTTTTAAGATAGTAAAAGCATGCATACAAGATTCATCAAATACAAATGCTGCATCCTTTACAAGCAAGTCACTCAGAGGTTTGGCAATTTTAGAAAAATCTTTAATGAACCTCCTATAAAACCCAGCATGGCCTAAGAAACTTCTAATTCCTTTCACATTCACAGGTGGAGGTAATTTACTAATCACTTCTATTTTAGCTTGATCAACCTCCATCCCTCTAATTGAAATTTTATGGCCAAGTACTATTCCTTCTTGCACCATAAAGTGACATTTCTCCCAATTTAACACCAAGTTGGTGTCTTGACATCTCTGCAAAACAATGGACAAGTTAGATAAACAATCATCAAATGAATTCCCAAAAACAGAAAAATCGTCCATGAATACCTCAATTATTTTCTCAACCAAGTCAGAAAAAATAGCTAACATGCACCTTTGAAATGTAGTTGGAGCATTACACAGCCCAAAAGGCATTCTTCTATATGCAAATATTCCAAAGGGACAAGTAAAAGCAGTTTTTTCTTGATCAATTAGATCTACAGCAATTTGGTTATAGCCAGAATATCCATCTAAAAAGCAGTAGAATGCATGTCCAGCTAACCTTTCTAGCATTTGGTCTGCAAAAGGTAGAGGAAAATGATCTTTTCTGGTTGCATCATTCAGCTTTCTATAATCTATACACATCCTCCATCCTGTGACAGTCCTTGTGGGTATCAACTCATTCTTTTCATTTGGTACTACAGTCATTCCACCCTTTTTAGGTACCACTTGCACAGGACTTACCCAATTGCTGTCTGAAATAGGATATATGATCCCTACATCTAATAGTTTAATGACTTCTTTCCTTACCACTTCCTTCATGGCAGGGTTTAATCTTCTTTGAGGCTGCATAACTAGTTTAAAATTTTCTTCAAATAAAATTCTGTGCTTACAAAAGGATGGATTTATACCTTTCAAATCTGAGATGTTCCACCCTATTGCTGATTTATGGGTTCTCAAAATTCTCAGCAACTTCTCCTCCTCTTCTTCCTTGAGTTCATTACTTATGATAACTGGATTTTCATGTTTATGATCTAAGAATGCATATCTCAAGTGAGATGGAAGTTGCTTTAATTCCAGCTTCTGACTTTTCTCTTCTTCTCCTTCATTTTTCAACTCCTCTTTGATTGATTCTTCTGCAGGTATTAAAATAGGTAGAGTTTCCAATTGCTGCTCCATTTCAAATATGTTTTCATCTTCAAAATGCAGAGATTTAGTATTTCCTGCAGCTATGGTTTCTCTCAACACAGAAATTTCGTCAAATCCATTTAAAGAATAAGGAGTGATCATAGAATCCAATGTATATACTCTCATACATGTGTTATCATCAATTGGATATTTCAAAGCTTCAAATACATTAAATATTACCTTTTCCTCTTGAACTCTAAGCATTAACTCTCCTTTTTGCACATCAATGAGAGCTCGTCTAGTTGCAAGGAAAGATCTGCCCAAGATTAATGGTATGTTTGCATCTACCTCCATGTCCAATATGACAAAATCTGCAGGAAAAATAAATTTGTCAACCTTAACCAACAAATCCTCTACTACTCCATATGGATAAGTATATGATCTATCAGCTAATTGGAATGTAATGTTGGTTGGTTTCACTTCCTCTATCCCCAATTTCTTCATAATGGCTAATGGCATCAGATTAATGCTTGCCCCCAAATCACATAATGCTTTTCCCACAGTACAATTTCCTATTTCACAAGGTATGCTAAAGGATCCTGGGTCTTTTAATTTTTGAGGAAGTTTTCTTCTAAGAATAGCACTGCACTCCTCTGTCAAGAGTACCGTCTTATCATGTTCTAACTTCCTTTTCTTGGAGAGTAGTTTCTTCATGAATTTTGCATAAGATGGCATTTGCTCCAAAGCTTCAGCAAATGGAATGTTAATTTGCAGCTTTTTGAACACATTTAGAAACCTCTCAAACTGCTCCTCTTGCTTAGGATTCTGCACTCTTTGAGGATAAGGCAGTCTCTTATATTTTTCTGGATCAATTGGCCTGTAAGTGTCCTCAAATAATTGCTTCTTTGTCTTTCTTTCAGGACTTTTATGAACTTCTTCATTCTTTTCTGAATGTTCTCTCTTTAGTACCTTGAAGTTTCCTTGCTGCAATTCTTCTTTTAAATTTCTTTCCTCTGCTGCATTTTCTACTTGCTTTTCTGCTGCAACATTATTCAGTTTCTTTTCAGCTGGTTTTGGACTGGCTACAACAGCTCCACTTCTTGTAACTATAGCTTGACATTGTTCCTTTGGATTCACCACTGTGTTACTTAGAAATCTTCCTTCATCTCTGCTTGTTAATTGTTCAGTCAGCTGTCCAATTTGAGTTTCTAACTTCTTCATAGAAGCTTCTTGATTCTTGATGCTGGATTGAGTAACTTTCATGAATTGTAACATTGTTTCCTCAATCTCGTTCATTCTTTCACTCATTGGTCTAGCTGAATGTTGACTCCTTTGAGGTTGAGTAGAAGAATTTCCTTGAAAGTACTGCTTTTGTTAGTGATTTCCTGCATTTGAAAATGGAAGAGATGTATTAGTGCTTTTCATTGCATAATTTTGAGGATTCCAATTATAAAATTGTTGATCCCTATTATTAGAATACTGAAATCTAGGAGGAAATGATTGTTGAGGATAAGATTGTTGCTGTCTTTGATAATTCCCCATATAATTGACTTGCTCTTGTGGTTCAGGGGTAGGTACATCACATGCACCATTAGCATGATTCCCTCCACAAAAATCGCATGTCAACTGACTTGTTACCACATTTCCAGTCTGCAAATTATTAATCTGCTGAGTTAAAGCTGCTATTTGATCAGAAAATAATTGGTTCTACAGCTAATTCTGTGCAAGAAAAGTTTCATCATCTTTGCCTCGTATTCATTGCCTCTTCTTGTATTCCTCAAGTTGGAATTCTGATACATGGATGAAGCCATCATCTCAATGATTCTTTGGGCTTCTTCCAAGGATTTCATGCTTAAAGATCCTCCTGCAGCTGCATCAATCATAGTTCTAGTTACTACATTCATTCCATTATAAAAAGTTTCCAGCTGCATCCATTCTGGAATACAATGATGTGGACATCTTCTCAGCAACTCTTTATATCTTTCCCATGCTTCATAAAGTGATTCTCCTTCCTGCTGCACAAAAGATGTTATTTCTCCTCTCAGCTTAGCAGCTTTTAAGGGAGGAAAATATTTTGTTAGAAATTTATTCACAAGTTCAGTCCATGTGGTGATACTTCCCTGAGGCTGTGCTTGTAACCAACATTTGGCTTTGTCTCTTAAAGAAAATGGAAATAGCCTCAGTCTTATAGCATCTTTACTTACTCCATTCATCCTTATAGTATCACACAACTGTAGAAAATTAGAAATATGCAGATTAGGATCATCAGAAATTCCACTAGAAAATTGGTCCTGCTGCACTAGGTGAAGTAAGGCTGGTTTTATCTCAAAATGATTGGCTTGAATGGTTGGTCTAACAATTGAAGAATTATAGCCTTGCATATCTAGAATTGCATAGTGTTCTCATTCTCTGTTGTTCTGTCATTTCAACTTTTGGAGTTGGTTGTCTAAAAGGTGAATGTTTCCTATTTGCAAAAGGAGTGACTTGAAATTCTGGAGAATGTATAACCTCTAGATCACTGTCACTTCCTACAGATCTCTCTGCTCTAGTCTCTTTTCTTAATCTCCTAAGAGTTCTATCAATGTCAGGATCAAAGACAAGAGTAGATTTATTTTTGTTTTTCCCACGCATATACAACTAAATACAAATATAGTATAATGAAAACAAAAAACTGCACATGTAATGTAATATTTGCAGAAAATTTAAAGAAACAAATGCTTAATCTAGTTATTTTCCTCTTACTAATGATATTGAAACAAATTATTCCCTGGCAACGGCGCCAAAAACTTGTTACTTTTACAACTGCTGTTGCACTGAAAGTAAACTGACTAGCAAGTGTACTAGTGTTGTTGTAGCAAGTTATAAAAAACCTTAGAATCAAATTGAGTTCCAAGTATCGTCCTCAGGGAATAAAGTTCTCAATTATCACTTCACAAGATCACAATTAGTTGAGCTTTACAAATTTCAGATGGAATTGGTATGAATGTATCAAAAATGAAATTAGAAAGTAAAACAGAACAGTTAGTACAAAAGTATATAGTAAACAGATGTAGAAAGAGTAGTTAGGAAATTGTTTCACCAAAACTTCAACATTGAATCAATAAAGTTCTGAACTTTCAAGCATTTACATGGAATGACAATCAGTTTCACGTTGTATTAATCAAAGGACAATCCCTTGCCTCAATGAATCTAGCATCTAATCAAATCACTCCAATCCCTTAGATCTAATCCAATCAAATGCTGCATTAAGTTTGAGAAACCAAAAGATTGCAAGATTAAGATATCTTATCCCTAAGAAACCAATAATCTTGGTAACTAATTCAGATCTGAGAAACAAATTCAATTCCCATTGATAAGAGTTCCTCTATGATTAGTTGATCAAATTTCCATTCAATCACTACTTTAACAGCAGAATCAATCACTCAATCCAATCCAAAACTCAAAGTTCAGATCCAAAATCAATTCAACATTTCAATTTCAGATTCACAATTCCTAACCACAAAGAGTTTAGGCAAACATTACAAAAAGAGAAGAGGAGAAAAGAATGAACAAAGAGGAAACATCTTCAAGCAAATCTCCAATCTGATCCCTCAAGAAATGAAGCTTGGTGTTCATCCTCATTCTCCCTCTCTGACTCTCTCAACAACAAAAACAAATGGAAAATGAAAAATGAACAAAAAACTGCAAAATTCCTGAGGTAACTGCCTTTTATAGAATTCCCGCTCTGCTGCCGTGATCACTTTTTCCAGCAATAGTAATCACGCAGAGGCTAATTCTTCATTTCCACTTGCGCGTGTTCACTTTTGCTGGTGATAGTAGCCACGCGCACTTCAAAGTGTTCACTTTTGTTGAAAATAGTAGGCACGCAGAAGCTTCCTTTGCTAATGTCATGCGCGTGTTCACTTCTGCTGGAAATAGTGAACACGCAGAAGCTGCTTTCTTGCGCGTGTTCACTTTTGCTGGTAATAGTGAACACACACAACTACTCTTCTTGGAGGACTCTCTAGAACGATCACTTTTGCCAGCAAAAGTGATTACGCAGAAGCTCTTCTCCATTTTATGGTTCTGGAGTGATCACTTTCATCAGCGAAAGTGATCACTCAGAGGCTGTTCTTCAATTATCAACTTCTTTCCTCCAATTTTTGCTACTTTTCTTCTATTTTTCCTTTGATCATTCAATCCTCATGAACTTAGCTCAGAATTCCCTACAAAGGCATACTTGAAATGTCACTTTTTACATAGAAAATCAATAAATTTTAAAATAACTATGTTTAAAAGTGACATGCAACATTTTATTAATTTTTTAAGGGTTTTCTACTATTTCTAGCATGTTTTCTTTATTAATTGCACTAAAAACTATTGTAAAATACTAGTAAAATATGGATTCATCATGTACCTCTGTAGAATTATGTAAAGTATGTTCTGAAATTGATGAATTCTTGTTAGGTGATAATGATGTTTCATTGGATGATGCAGCAGGAGCAAATTTAGGAAGCTTTGGCTTGATTACAGCAAGTACACATACACCTAACAATGCTCCCACATGTGCTGCTGCAGATTTGGATGTTTCCACTAGAACACTTCCTTCTATTGTGCAACCACCTACACTTGAATTGAAACCTTTGCCCAAACATTTGAAGTATGCATTTTGAGAGGCTAATGATAAATTACCTGTGATTGTTTCTGCAGATTTGGATGCTGTACAAGAAGAGAAGTTGTTGCAGATTTTGGCAGCCCACAAACAAGCAATAGGCTGGACTCTGACGGACATTCCAAGAATTAGTCCATCTACTTGCATGCATAGGATCTTGCGAGATGATGATGCAAAGCCTGTAAGACAGCCCCAAAGGAGATTGAATCCCAGTCTTCTAGAGGTGGTGAATAAAGAAGTAAGCAAATTACTGGCTGCCGGCGTTATTTACCCCATTTCGGATAGTGAATGGGTGAGCCCTATACATGTAATACCCAAGAAGATTGGCATAACCATTGTGAAGAACCAGCAAGATGAATTGATTCCCACTAGAATTCAGAATGGGTGGCGTGTTTGCATTGATTATAGGAAGCTAAATATGGTCACCCGCAAAGACCATTTCCCCTTGCCTTTTATTGATCAAGTCTTGGAGTGGATAGCAGGGAAGTCTCATTACTGTTTTCTAGATGGATTTTCTGATTATTTTCAGATTCACATAGCCCCAGAAGATCAACATAAGACTACTTTCACATGTCCTTTTGGCACCTTTGCATATAGACGTATGCCTTTTGGACTTTGTAATACACCCGGTACTTTTCAACGATGTATGATGAGCATTTTTCCAGATTTCTTAGAGGATTCCCTTGAGGTTTTTATGGATGATTTTACTGTTTTTAGGTCTTCATATGATTCTTGCTTAGATAGCTTGTCTAGAGTTTTAGATAGGTGCATTGAGTCCAACTTGGTTTTGAATTATGAAAAGTGTCATTTTATGGTGAATGAGGGGACTGTATTGGGGCATGTGATTTCACATAGGGGCATTGAGACAGATAGAGCTAAGATTGATGTGATTGTTTCTTTACCTTACCCCACATGTGTGCGGGAATTACGCTCTTTTCTAGGTCATGCAGGTTTTTATAGACGCTTTATTAGAGATTTTAGCAAGATTGCATCTCCATTATCCATTCTTTTGCAAAAAGATTCTGACTTTGTCTTTGAGCAAGCTTGTAGGGATGCCTTTGATGAGTTGAAGAGAAGCCTCACTTCCACACCTATTATTCAGCCACCTAGATGGGAAATTCCATTTGAACTCATGTGTGATGCCTCAAATTTTGCAGTAGGTGCTGTGCTTGGCCAAAGAGTGGAGAAGCAACCTCATGTCATAGCTTATGCTTCTCGTACCTTGGACAGAGCACAAACGAATTACACTACCACGGAGAAAGAGCTTTTAGCTATTGTTTTTGCTTTAGATAAATTTCGTTCATATTTGCTTTAGATAAATTATCTTGTTTCCAAGGAGATTCCTTCATACTTTTCTAGAGCTCAAGTTGCCAAGTTGAAGAGTGATTCCAAATATTACATTTGGGATGATCCATACCTATGGAAGATGTGTAGTGACAAGATCCTAAGAAGATGTGTACCTGAAATTGAGTTCTAATCCGTGCTTCGATTTTGCCATACCCTTGCTTGTGGTGGACATTTTGGACCTCAACGTACAGCTCAGAAAATCTTAGATTTTGGATTGTTTTGGCCCACTATATTCTGGGATGCACACACTTTTTGGAAGACTTGCGAGCGGTGCCAAAGGATGGGGAATATTTCGCATAGGAATGAGATGCCTCAATTGCCACTTCTTTTCTGTGAGGTGTTTGATGTATGGGGTATTGATTTTATGGGTCCCTTTCCTATTTCATTTGGCTTTGTGTATATTTTGTTAGCAGTGGACTATGTCTCCAAGTGGGTGGAGGCAAAGCCCACTCGTACTGATGATGCTCGTGTTGTTGTGGATTTTGTTAGATCACATATTTTCTGCAGGTTTGGATTTCCTAGAGCTTTGATTAGTGACCAAGGATCACACTTTTGCAATCGTACCATGGATGCCTTGCTTCGGAAGTTTGGAGTTATGCATAGAGTTTCCACACCATACCACCACCAAACTAACGGACAAGCGGAAATCTCCAATCGGGAAATCAAGCAAATTTTGGAAAAGACTGTCCAACCTAATAGGAAGGATTGGAGTTTGCGCTTGGAGGATGCTCTTTGGGCTTATAGAACAGCCTACAAAACACCCATAGGGATGTCTCCTTATAGGGTTGTTTTTGGAAAGGCATGTCACCTACCGGTATAAGTGGAGCATAAGGCATATTGGGCAATCAAGCAATGTAACTTGGATATGGGTGCAGCGGGTTCTCATAGGAAGCTTCAATTGCAAGAGTTGGAGGAGATTCGTAGGGAGGTATATGAGAATTCCAACATCTACAAAGAGAGAACCAAAGCATTCCATGATAAGAGGATAGGCCGGAAAGAGTTTCATATTGGTGATAAAGTTCTTTTATATAATTCTAGACTTAAGTTGATGCCCGGTAAGTTGAGATCTAGATGGGATAGACCTTATCTTGTTATTAATATTTTCCCTTATGGTGTAGTTGAGCTTCAAGACATGGGATCCCAAAGGAGCTTCAAAGTTAATGGGCATAGACTTAAAGTTTTTCATGAGGACTTGAAAGAGCATGCACAAGAGAAGGAGGAGTCTACATTTGGATTGGCCATTTACCCTTGATTGATAGGGGAGTTTTTCTTTCCACTCCCTCACTTTTGGATTGTTTGGATTGTCTTTTTTCTTATTGTGTATACATTGAGGACAATGTGGATTTTAAGTGTGGGAGGGTGTATCATGTCACTCATTTTGTACATATTTGATTTTTTTATTTATTTCATTTGTGTTTCATGTTTTCATTTGTTTGTTTGTTGTAATTGTTGTACATAACTCAATTAGGTGATTTTTCATGGCTTTGATGGATTGATTAAATCATGCTTTAGTTTGATAGGTAGACTTTGAGAATCTTGTATGTTGGATTATGTGTGGTAGAATATTTACCTTGTGAGGTTTTGGGCCATTGAGATAAATGACAACATCATGTCATTTTGCTTTCTTTCATTGTGTGATTGCACTCATTGTTGTGTGACTCTAGAACTTGCTTTGAGCCTTTTTGAAATTACATTTCCATATGCATGCATTTAAATGATAGAGGCATTGTTTCTTTCTTGAGAGCTACTAAAAAAAAAGAAGCCAACCTTGCACTATGTCCATTGTTGAGCCCCTTGAGCCTAATATTTCCATTTTTTTTTTGTGATCTTAACTCATTACAAACCAAAGTGTAAAACCATGTGATGACCCAACCTTAGGGATTTAAGAACTTTGGAATTGTTTTGGAAATGATCATAGAAATAAGTGTGGGGGAATTCTCTTAGAAAATGCAATTGTGGTTGGTTGGTTGTTTGTGTTGTTTATCTTGTAGCTTGGAGGTTTTAGTGGAGCTGTTTTGTTAAAAAAAAAAAAAAAAAAACAGATTTGGAAAATAAAAAGAAATTTAGCCCCAAATTACCAAAAAGGGGAGCAAATAAAAAAAAAGTGAAAAAAAGGAACTAAAAAGTAAGCAATAAATAGAGGAAAGTGAAGGCCAATGATATCCATTTGAGGATTGGTTTATTGTATTGCATTGCATTATGTTTTCACTTAGGGGACTTACTTTCACATTTATTTTCTTTGCATTCATTCCTCATTGTTCTCATTTCCTCTTTGGTTTTAGCTTGCTCACCCTTGTGGTTTTCCTACCTTCATCCTAGCCCCAATACACCCTATGCAAGACCTCTTGATTTTTGTGTGTATATGTGTATTCTAGTGGAGAAGTAGGCAATAAGCAAGCCTAAGGTTGATCATGCTTCATTGATTGTGCACTTGAGTGATACATTTTACCTTAAACACTTGAGAGATTGAGAGTATGTCTTGAGAGGATTTTACCACATATATTTCTCTTGCATTGATTTGATGAGTTTTACCTTGTTGAGTTGGAGTGTGTGGATTGATTTTTCATTATTGCCATGGAATATTGAGCTTGGTTGAGTTTTGTCCACCAATTGATATTTTGAGTTCCATACTTTGCCCGGAGTACAAAGTCTTAAGTTTGGGGGAATTTGATAGCATGCATTATTTGTGCACATTTTCAATCCTTTAGAGTGTGTAAATTACCTTTCATGTTCCCTTATTTCACAAATTATGGCATTTCCTAGTTAATTGGATGATAGGAACTAAATTTCAATTAATGTCTAAATTTTGTTTTCAGACCTGCACTCACTATTTTGATCGTAACTTTTTCCATAGACGTCCGTTCGGTCTGATTCCAGTTGCATTAGATTCCTCATTTTCTGGGCTAAATAATTCATGTGTAGATCGTCCAAATTGAAGCTGTTTTCTATTTTCTATGAATTTTTGAAGTTAGGAAAATTGTGCAGGAATTTTTGTATTTGAATTTTGTTCTTGTAATTTCATTTCATTTGTATTAACATTTCATTAGCTTGTAATTTGGGCTGTTTAATCACACTTGTGGGCCCTTCCTTTTAGTGTTGGATCTGATCATAAGTGGTGCCTATTAATATGTTAGAGGCTCCACTTTGAAAACGGTTTTTTTTTTGTTTTTGTTTTGACACACTTTTAAAATTCGGTTTTGGCTCCTAAAATTCTCTCTCGAATTCTCTCTCTTCTCTTGGTGTGACTTTTCGTTTTCTTCTCTCTTCTTCTCTCTTCTTCTCTCTTCTTGACTTGGCTGAGCATTGGATTCAATGGAAGGCTAGGCTTCTTGGATTGATACACAAGGAATAGGGAATTGCAAGGAAGATTCAGAGTGGCTCCAAGTTTGAATTCTCTTTTCTCCTCTTCTCTTTCGTTTTTCAAGATATTGATAACGTTTGGGGATAGGAATTGAATTGAATTGCGATTGTAGTTTGATTCATGAAATTGAATTAGATTGATAGATCTATTAGTCAAATTCGTAATCTAGTTTGTTAACAAATTCGATTGAATTAGTTAATGGATTAGATGTTCAAATTAGGGAAACAATGAAGGATGTTGTTTGCATGAATCTATGACTTGTGGATCAATTAATTCTCATTAGATTTCTCTTTTATTCTAGAATTTTATGCGTTTGACCAGATTATTCTTAAACTCTCAAAATTCCCCAATCTTTCGTTTCATTTTAACAATTCAGCAAAGAAGAATTAGATACAAACATGTCCTCGAGAATTCGACCTTGGTAGACATTATTCTACAAATAATTGCGAAAACCTTGTGCATTTGATAAGTGTTCGACAAAGCTATATCAAGAAGCAAGAAGAAAATGAAAATCAAACCCTAGGTTGGATCCTTGGATTTCACCCAAGGTCGACCTAGGCTTTCCAAAGTATCCTAAAAATGGTAAAGTATCTAATTTGTAAAAAGCTCTCTCACCCTAATTTTCAAAAATCCATTTATACTGAAGTGGTCGTCGTCCATAGTAGCTACTATGAAAACAATAGTAGTTAGGTGCTGATGAATCCACATTTTGACTAGTTATATGTGAAATGGATTGTCAATTAACCAATTGTTTGAATATTCATTGCTTTCATATGTTACATCCTTTCCAAATTTGTATGACTCAACTAGTTATTACTCTGTGAATTGGTAATTGAATTCCTAATTCCCTGTGGAGACGATACTTGGATCTTAAATTTACTCATTACTTGCTGCAATTCCTAGTGCACTTGCTAGTGTTTAGAATTGTGAACAACAGTAATCACTCTTATCAACAAGAGTGAGTGTTCCAGAGAGTCTTTCAGCAGAACACAAGGCACATTGTCACTTTCGCTGGTGAAAGTGAACATTCCAGACAACTTCCAAGCTTAGCAAGTTGCGCGTTGAAACTAATACAGGTGAAAGTGAACGTTCCAGAGGAACCTCATTCACAACAAAGAGTGCGTTATCACTTTTGCTGGTGAAAGTGGATGTTCTAGAGAAGCTTCATGTTTAGCGAGTAGCGCGTTATCACTCTCGCCAACAAGAGTGATTGTTCCAGAGAGACATGTAGCTATGCAGGTTGCACGTGGCCACTTTTACTCATGAAAGTGAACACGCGCACAACTCGACTTCTAGCCTTGCCACTTTTATGAAGAAAAGTGATCGTTCCAGTATCAGAGAACACTAGATAAGCCTTTGCCTAAAAATAGCAGGATTTTTTTTTTCCAATTACGAACATAATCTCTCTCATCATAGAGAGTTTTAATCATACAAATAATAATCCGTATACCATAGACAATCATCATTCCACTTTCCAATTTCAACCACACAGTGGGATAAAGACAAACATAACTCGTGACATAAAGGTACCTCAAGGTATTTAAACATCAGTTTGGCAGAAATAGTAAAATATTCAGATAGCGTCGAGAGCAACAAACATTAACCCAATCCATTAAACAGAATCACAACATAAGTAAACCAAACGCCCTACGAGCAGTCCCACTAGGACAAAAATAAACAACAAACGTCACTCATAAGGTGAATAATCCTCAATGGGATCAGACTCCTCAGAAGATGTCGGGGAAGCAGAGCTAGAGGAAGCAGCATCCTCAGTGTCCTCTTCAATCCATCCAGCAGTGTGAGGTGGCGAATGGACGATAGTGAAGGGCGAATAGGTGTTTGGGTAAGTAGGGAGCATGTGGGGCAGTACATCATCATTCCTCACTGAGGGTTCTGCCATATAGACATCTCTCTCAGTGGCTACAGGGGGTGGAGTAGGATCCTCAGTAGGGAATGGTACAGGTGCAGGTACTGGTCTAGAATTGGGAGTACGGTGATCAACAGACATGGGAGAAGGAGTAGCTGCAAGTGCAAGATAAGGTAGGTGAGAATCTCCAGGTGGGGTGGAGAAAACAAGCTTGATAGAGGTGTCAACCATAAAGTGGGTGGTCCATGAGTGTCTGACATCCTGTCCATGAATCACTCGTGCCATTCCATAGAAGATGCTTTGCTGTGCTGCCGCGTCGAACACCCAAACGTCCTCCTCAGATGGCAGGATCCATACCTTCACTCGAAAGCTGGTCATTTGTATAAGGCATATACAAAAGTACAACAACACACACAAACAGGGATGAGTTCTCCAAAGACAAGCAAACATTCAATAGTCGTACCCCAAGGAAGGTGGCTTTTCACACCATCACCCAAACCACATCATTATCCAATCTCAAAACAAACATCGGTACAGTATAAGTCGGTTCATACTTCTCATAGATAATTCCTAGGTTCACCAAACTAATAATGCACATGATGCATGAATGCAAGTTTCTTTCCTCGCTATCCATCTCTCGAATTTTTGTTTTAATGCATATGGTATGCATGGGGATCCCTTACTCTACTGCCAGCAACTTGCCCAGCATTTAGTGTAGAGTTAACAATTTCATATCCAAGTCGTGTGGCGATCAGAGGACTCCATTCCCTGCATCACAATTGCACAGAAAAGAATTTATATCATTATTCAAAAACACCCAAACTGGTGCTGGCCCCAAACTGGGTCTCTTCGGGAATGGACCTCAACGACCCTAGGATGTGGAGTTCTTGTCGGGCTTGGCTAAGGCTTGCAAGTAGGGTCACGACCCGGCCACAGAGAGCTCTGTTGCGCCATCTAGGTCAATTGTTCCCTCTTTCGCCACCCACGTAGGTCTACTTTGGACCGAACCTCCAATACCTACAGTTGTGCCTCTGTTATGCCATCAAGTCGTTCCAAAGAAATGTTATGATGCATGGAGTATGATTTTCTTTTCTCTCCCCAATGTTTTCTCAATCTTGGATCACATGGAATTCAAAGCACAGAATCAAAGCCCTCACAAGGCCTTCTGAATCATTATTCACTTTCTCATCCAGCATAAATTTGTTAAACAACAAGGTCTAGGAATTACATACAAGCTTCCAATCCCATCAATACACATCCACTATAATAATTTACTATATCACCATCGCTCATTTTATCATTTTCATCGTTATTAACTATACTACTTTCTATTTAGATATGACTTGTTTCCACTTTCCTCCTTCTCTCTGGTTTTTCCATTTATTTATTTTCTAATTACTTGTATTGATTCCCGACTACCTATTTAATTCAAGGTTACTTAGTTTAGTTCTAGCTCTCTTTAGGTTTATCAATATTAAGTCCTCACGCGATGGGTTCTATTAAGTAGCTAATAGTGAGATCTTACCAAGAATGACTTTTATCAATTAACTACTATGTCCAGACCCTTAATTACCATCTTCATACCTTTAATTACTATCTTTTCAGTTTGGGTAAACTTTTTATCAAAAAGGGCTGCACTTGATTTTCCCCTTTTATTCCTTATATAATGCAATGAACAAGATGCATGATTCATCTTCATACTCACGGATCCAGGTGCAAATAGCAAACACACCCTATCATTATACAATCCTTATCACCCATATTTCATCAAAATGAACACAATTTCAAGTACAACTTTTAGGATTCCTTATCATCAAAATCGAGAGTGAATAGTTCTCACTTTCTTGTCCACCACAAATTCCCAAAGCACCACATGCATGAAACTTTTTAAACCAAGTGGAAACGTACATCACAATCAATTCAATCATCCATCATCCAAACTAGCAAGCAACCATTTTCAAGCAAATCATACAAAATCCAGCACGGTTTTCAAATTCTAAAGTGTAGTTCAATTTTTTCCATATGGTTTGAGTGTCCAAAAATTAAGATTTTCCACCACAATTACCTTTTCTTTTTGTGTGACTTCCCTTGATAATTTTACTAACTTTCCTTAAACAATTTTTTTTTGAACTTTAAGTACAACATTCTAGTCTTTTACATGTGAAATCAAATCTGTCCAGCCTTTCCACTAAATTTCCATCAAGTTAAAAATAGGTAACACAAAGGAAATTAACATGCAATGACATATTTTCATCGTCCAAGTGCAGGGGCAACATTTCCAAGTGACATTCAAACTTCCAAGGGAAAACCGAAACACTTAGGGGCTGAAATCAATATGCAATGGTTTCCATTTCACATGCAATCCATGGTTTATTGATTACAAGGGTAAATCAACATTTTAAACAAAGAATCCAGCCAAACAAAAGCAAAACTGAGGCATGCACAAAGGGATCCAAAGCATTTCATGGTTAAAATTCAACATGCAAGTGAAAGGATATGTTAATCAAGTTCACGGTTCATGGTTTCAAGGAAGAATTATCATTAATTCAAAGATTTCACCAAGGGAACATAAAAATCGAGACATGCACAAGGGAAAATCCACATCCACACATCAAAGTTTCAAGCTTTTAAGGAACAAAGTTAATTAAAAGTGGAATCAAACTCTTTAGAATGTAACCGAGGCATGCAAACAAGGAAATCCACACACTTTTCGGATAAAATTTAACATGCAAGTTCAGATTTGAAGTTCTTCAAACATGCAGTCCAATATACACTATTTTTCAAAGGGAAAATAAGCAAAAATAGCCAAGAAAGGGACATGCAAACACATCTATGGTGAGAAATCCCCCTTGCCTTGAATGTGTCAAAAATTTGTGAGCAAAAGGAGTTAATCTTGGCTGGTTCTTCAAAAGAAAGGTGCTGGACCGAGAGGATGAGTTTCAAACTTCAATCTTTCTCCTCTTGGTTAGGTTGTCTTCCTCGGTTCTTTGAAGAGAAAAGAGGAAAAGCTTCAAAATGGTTAAGATCAAAGTGAAAAAGGAAGTTTTAGGAGCTTTTGGTGTTAGGCTTCCATGGTTCTTCAAATCAAAGAAGTAAAAGGATAAGAAAGCTTACCTCCTTGAAGGAATGGTCACGGTTTTGAAGAATCAAGCAAGAAAATGCAAGGGTGAAAGCTTGGAGCTCCTTGGCTTGTCTTGAAAGGTTGAGAAAATGAGAAATTTTGAAGGGATTTAGGGAGAGAGGGTCTCGGTTTCTTTGAAGAAAATGGAGAGAATGGGAACTTGAAAGAATTTTGAGAGAAAGAGTGGGAGGCTCATGGTTTTTTAGAGTGAAAAAAGAGAGGAAATAAGGTAGCTTGACCTATTTATATGAAGTGTTCAATTTTCCTTTGCCAATGTAACTTAATGCTCACGGTTTGGGCTTGTGGGACAAGATTCAAATGCCAAAACTGCACAAAATTGGTTTAAAGCAATTTGGAAGTGAAATTTGGTGAAAAACTTGAATAATAAGGGTGCCACGGTTTTTTGTGCATGAATAGTGAATTCTTTTTGCAAACTTGTAAGTTAAGTAAATACATTTTGGCAAGCAAAATGCATGGAGGAATGTGGAGGCTACATGCACACGGTTTGGAGTAGAATATTCCAAGAATTGCATAAAATTCTAAAGGCTAGATTCTAGGCAGCAAATGCAGGCAATGTGATTGGCCGACGAGGAATTTGATGTGACGAGATTGTCTTTTGAAGGGACATTTGACATGGTGCAAATTTCAAGAAAAGCATTTAATTAAAGTAATCATGATGTCGGCCTTTTAGAAGACAAGACAAGAAAGTTCTGGAATAATTATGTCTACAAATCGGGAGGCAAGAATCTTTTTGCATGAAATTCTAGTGGCCGATACTAGATTTGGAAATCTTTACAGTAATGATTACTAGATTTCGTGAGATTTTGTGCAGAATTTTGACGGCTAAGGAATGATTAAAAAATCTTAGCAATGATTACAAAATCTCATGTTTTTCAAGGCAGATAATTTTGATTTGACAATTTTTTAAATAAGACAAAAATTTAACTTTTCTGGATAAAATTATCAGGGGCATTGCAGATAGTACAGCTGAACATACTCAAAAAAATCCTTGGACGATATTGAAACCATATATTGCATGTAGTTACCCTAAAATACCAAACTTAGAAATAAATCAATATTCTATCAAAATAAAATATTTAACCTCTATCTAATTATTCTGATACTAATGAACCAGAATAAGCAAGTAAGTACGATTCAAGGGTCGCTAGCTAAATCAGGAGAATCGGGGCGTTACACTTGCTGTAGTTGTCACTATAGGATTTGAAAGTAGCTACGCACAGGCCGATTGCAATCTGGGGTTTCTGTAGTGTGCACTATCACTTCTGAAAGTGATCACTTTGGTCTCAAATTTTCTTAAAGGCTAAAAATCCATGGAATAAGTCTAGAAATTCCTGCACAATTAGTCAAATGATCAAAATTACAAATTATATCTATGTAAATCAATGTAAATTAGCCAAAAATTAAGAAAGCTATGGTATTTGTCTGAAATGAAATTTTCATCTTATTTATACTTTCTAAGTCCACTTTTTCTATTAAAGAACACTAAAAAGGTAATTAAAATTCAATAAAATATGGATTCATTAGTTACTTTGTGTTCTTCCCTGCACTCTATCGCATGGAAGATCTTCTTTCTGTTCGCCACCCCACTTCTAGGCCCTTTCGGTCAAACTTCCCTTCAAACTTCTTAGGGTTATGCCTAGTGATGGCAAACAGCCCTTACTATTCAGCTGACTCTCCATCTTGGTTATTCACCAGGATCTCACAAGCAAATATAATCAAAATTGATCACTGGGCAAGTGTACCCGTTGTCGAAGTAATATTATCAAAATTAAAATTAAAGTACCAAGTGTCGTATCCACAGGGACTGTTATTTAGAAACTTTTCCTTAATTGCGTAATTTGTTAATAAATATGAAAAATAAACCTTGTTGATGAAATTGCTAAAAGTAAAAGAATAATAAATTAAAAAGAACAGATATTCTAGTGAAAATAAATTATAGAAAATTATGACTAAAGGTATTTAATGTAAAAAGGCAAGTATCTAGACTGTAAATCCCCCTAAGTGTCCAAATAACTGAAATTCTTCTTCAACTACTTAGTTCCAAACCCTTATCGCTGCAGGAAATTCTAATTTAAATCAATACCTTTCTCAAGGATAATGATTCCTTACCCTCAGTTGATTAATCAGAATCTCTTCCTTAATTAATACCCCTAGGTTGCATTAAGTTCATTATGAATTCCATAATTAGGGTTAATCCTAATACAGAAAACTCACATCTTTCTATCTCTAGAAATACATTCAAGTCTTTTAATTGAGCAATGTTAAATTCATGCAAGAATTTTACTCAAATTCAAACAAGAAAACAAGATAGAGAAAATTGATACTACTCAATTAAACCCAAGAGAAAAGAACATGAAATAGCATTAGAAGAATTCCAGAAAATTTAGTCAATTAGGATTCATTACGTCTAGATACTCAAAGGAAAATTAGAACCTAAACATCTTCAAATTAAAATTACAAAAGAGATGAAATAAAATGCTTAATCCCATCCTCTTGCCGTCTCTGAGTCTTTCGTCTCCAAAAACTGCTTTTTTTAGGTTTGAGTTCAGTTCTCCTTTTATAGGAATTATCCTAGGGTTACTTTTCTCGCAAAAGTTAAATTTCAAAGCTTTCCATAAAAGTACACGCTCATGTACACGGCCATGTATCTGGTCGTGTACATCTCTGGTCTTGATGATACACTTCAATTGACGCGACCAGTGAGATACACGCTCATATACACAGGCATGTACTTGCCCGTGTATATCTCTGGTTTCTTTTTCTTCAATTCTCGACATCTTTAAGGCTTTCACTTCTTGATCGTTTTTCCTGAAATATGAATAAAATGAAATTAATAATAGTAAATTTTCTCAATGAATAGCTTAAAACTCTCAATTATGAATTACAATGTAGGATCAAGTATAGAAAGCATTTATCAAATTCCCCCAAACTTGAACGATTGCTTGTCCCCAAGCAAAGAAATGGATCAATTTTACTCTTGACAACAAAGAATCAAATTTCTGAATTTTTATTATTGTTATTTTTTTTATTTTTTTTTAGAGGGAAAGTAATTCTTAAACATCAAATTGTGCTTTCTTTTGCTCTCGACCTCTGTAACTTCAGACAGAACTGAAATAAGGACCTCTCTACCATTAGCTCTTAAAATTTTAATTCAAAACTTTGAATTCTTTCACAAGGTGTTATTTAATTTTCTTTACTTTGAGCCATGATCGACTAATAGGGTGCATTTTATGCTCCATCCCTATTAGCACAAGGTATTAGTGAAAAATTCCACCCCTTGCTTTCCATATCGGTACCTCAAACAATTTCGGGGTTCTAGGATGTGGTATCCGGACATTGCCTGCAATCCACATTCAACTAGTTATGCTTCTATGGCATGCTCTTTTATTTTTGAGCAGAGCCCCAATTTTTTAGATATTAACGATTCTTAAAAAAAAAATTGCATAGATTCAAGGTCCTCAAATCAGAAAAATCTACCGATACTTCAATCGAGAAACAATCAAAAACACAAATCCAATATCTAGAATAACTGCATATGAATCTTTATTATTATTATTTATTTTTTTCAGGAATATCATCTTCTATGCAACAATAAAATTGACTCAGTATTGCTCAAGAATAAAACAACAATTCAGTTCAAACATCTATAATTATCTACCCCACAGTGTAAGATTTGCATTGTCCTCAATCAAATAGAAGAGTTAGAGTGCAACTGAAACTTCCCTGGAGAGTAAGTAAATAAGCAAAGAATCTTTGGAAGCAAAACTAATCGGAGATTGACTTGGAAAGGAAACCTGATCAAAATTGATTTGTAAGAAAATTTTACTCAGTTCAGAATAACAAGAAAGAACTATCAAAATGATGCAATAAAGAACAGAATTAGTAAAGAGATAAAGGCAATATAAATCCTAAAAATAACATAAGTAAAAGAAAACTCAAAAACTGTTTCTATCCTAAATTTAAGCTAAACTAAACTGCAGCACTAGCATCACTCGAGTCTTCATCATCTGAACTAAAAAAATGATCAGAAGGGGGTGGAGATGGATGGAGAATCGTCGGTGCTGAGATACCAAAGTGATTGAACAGAGCAGCAAAATTAGCTTCGACTGTGGATTCTAGCCTAGTCAAACGATGAATACAGTCTCGGTGGCTGCTCCTTAAAGACCGTTGGGATGCAATGATCTGCTGCAAGTGATGGTAAATAGGGCTGGGAGCTTCAGTAGGTGCAGGGGGACTGTCGACCCTAGGTGGTTGTGAGGGGAACTCATCAAAGGGGTTGTCTTGGGCAGCAGAGGGGGTATCGGCTACTGGTTCAAAATGCATGGCTCTTATTGTGTCGTGCAGGATAGGGGCCATGTTATTCACTAGTGTTAAACCAGAATCATTGCTCAGAAGTCCTAACCCTTTAGCCAAACGAGTGACATAAGGACCCGCACAAATACTCCCAACCCGATCATCACTGGCTTGAGAGAACAGAAATTTTGCTAAACAAATACCTAGGTGGATTGGTATTTGATCAATCATGCTCCGCAGATATTCTAGATCCTTTGTACCCACAACCCCAAAACTGTGACCTCTTCTAGTGAGAGTGTGAGCTAACAGGGCATGTATATATCTCCAAGCCGGGTTCCTTAATGTGGAGGCCTTCGAGCGAGCAGGATTCCAATCTTTCTCAGCAGCGCTAATACTCCGCCAGAAGTCTTTATTCAAACAACCCAAAAGGGGAATATGAGCAAGGTTTCGGTACATGGTATTCATCATTCTGAATTGAATGGAATCTTCATAGTCCCAACCCGAAAAATTATGTTTAACAACTAAGGTAGTGAGGAATTCTAAAGTGAGTTCTTTATAAGTAGGCTCAATAATAGAAAACAGAACTTCCCAATGTCCTATTCCTATCAATTCTCTCACTTCATCAACCAAATTGTAATGTTGTAGAACCTCCCAATCAATGTATTTGCTCTGGCCCCAAACCCTTGTTTTCAACTTATCGTACCTTGTCAAATGAGCAGGGGCATTGAATCGGAGCAGCTAGGATGGAGGGGGTTGTGGTGAGCGCTCAGTCTGGGGACGATGATGTTTCCTCACTTGCTCCTTGCCTCTTCTTGGTGCTCTAGAGGAAGACCCATCAGCCATGGTAGTTGCAGAAAAACTGGGCATGTAGATGGATAGGGAAGGATTGCAGAATTCTTTTTCTGCTATGAAAGAAGGAGGAGAGAAAGAGAGGGTGTGGGGTTTGCAGAGGAGAAGGAGTATTGAACCAGAAACAAAGGAGGGGAAGCGGAAACCTAGGTTTTGAAGGAGATTTAAAACAGGCTTTATAAAACAGAGGTGCAGGCGGGAAATTAAAACAGAGGGGATTATCGCGCCAGATACACGACCGTGTATCTGGGCGTGTAGATCTCGGCCCATTGAATTATTTTTAAAAAGATCACGAAACTGGGCATGTACACGGTTGGATACACGGCCGTGTATCTGACCGTGTATATCTCTGTACAAGATAGATGAGATCTACATGGGCGTGTATCTTAGGCGTGTAAATCTTTGCCCAACTTTGCCTGAGTACACGGTTGGATACACGGACGTGTATCTGACCATGTACATCTCTGCACAGCAGAATTGTCATGAAACAAAAGTACACGGCCATGTACATGGCCGTGTAGTTGACCGTGTATCTCACTGCCTTCTCTCTTTTATTATTTTCCTTAAAATTTTATTTATTATTATTATTATTATTATTACAAATAATTGGAAACAATTGAACCAAACAGTAACTAAATTATAGTAAACTAAAACTTTCTAACCTAAACAAATAATTAACCAGATTAAAACAAATTAAATCTGCCTAACCTAAACTGCTCAATGTGATTCAGTATTCTACATGGAGGAGTTTGAACTCCTCATTCTCAAATGTTTGAATTTGACCTCCCTGGTACAGTTTTAGTCTGTGTCCATTTACCTTAAAGTTTTCTTTCTCCTGATGTGTTAATTCTATTGTACCATAAGGAAACACTTCATGCACCGTAAAAGGCCCAGACCAACGGGATTTGAGTTTACCTGGGAATAATTTGAGACGAGAATTGTATAACAGTACTAAATCACCCTTTTTGAATTGTTTACCTCCCTTGATTTTCCTATCATGATATACTTTCATTCTCTCCTTGTAGATCCTGGAGTTTTCATAAACCTCCATGCGCCACTCTTCCAACTCATTCAATTGCATCAACCGTTGGTTTCTTGCATGATCAAGATCCATATTCAGAGATTTAATTGCCCAGAATGCCTTATGTTCTAATTCAACTGGGAGATGACAGGCCTTTCCAAATACAAGTCTATATGGTGTAGTGCCTATAGGAGTTTTAAAAGCTGTCTTGATAGCCCACAAGGCATCATCTAATTTGTCAGCCCAGTCTTTCCTATTCCTTTCTACTGTCTTTTCTAATACTCTTTTTAACTTCCTATTAGCTACCTCAACTTGGCCACTCGTTTGAAGATGGTAAGGGGTAGCAATTCTATGGGTGACTCCATATTTATTCAAAACTTTTTCTAGTTGTGTATTGCAAAAGTGTGTACCCCTATCACTTATTAAAGCTCTTGGTGTGCCAAATCGTGAAAACAGCTTTTTGAGGAACCTAGTGACTACTCTTACATCATTATTAGGTAATGCTTGTGCCTCTACCCATTTTGACAAATAATCAATAGCCACTAAAATATATTTATTCCCTTTTGAACTAGGAAAGGGTCCCATAAAATCGATCCCCCAAACATAAAAAATTTCACACGTTAAGATGTAATTCTGAGGCATTTCATTCCTTTGAGAGATATTACCTGACCTCTGGCAATTATCGCACAACTCAACATACCTGTGGGCATCTTTAAAGATAGAGGCCAGTAAAATCCAGAATCTAGCACCTTTTTAGCTGTTCTAGTCCCAGAATGATGTCCTCCAGCAGGGCCAGTGTGACAGTGTCTTAGAATTTTCCATCCTTCGGAGTGTGGCACACATCTTCTAATAACCTGGTCTGCACAAATTCAAAATAAATATGGGTCCTCCCAAAAGTAGTATTTCAAGTCAGAAAAGAATTTCTTCTTTTGTTGACTTGAAAATTCTTGTGGTAGAACCTTAGCAACCAAATAATTAGCAAAATCCGCAAACATGGTAAAGAAAAATCGGAAGCAGTTACCACATTGTATAGATGTTCTTCCGGAAACTTGTCATTGATGCTTCCTTCTTCCAATTTCTCTATGCTGGGATTCTCCAACCTTGACAAGTGATCAGCAGCTAAATTCTCTAAACCCTTCTTATCCTTGATTTCCAAGTCGAATTCCTGCAGTAACAAGACCCATCTCATTAGTCTCGGCTTTGCATCACTTTTATTTAGCAAATAACGCAATGCAGAATGATCTGTATATACTATCACTTTAGACAGAATTAAATATTGGAAAAATTTATCAAACGCAAACACCACAGCTAATAATTCTTTTTCTGTCGTAGTGTAATTCTCTTGGGAACTTGTTAGGGTCTTGCTAGCATAATAAATGGGTTGAAAATGCTTGCATTTTCTCTATCCAAGCACAGCTCCCACAGCATAGTCGCTTGCATCACTCATTAATTCGAATGGATAATTCCAATCTGGCCCGCATAAAATAGGGGCTTGGGTCAGCTTTCCCTTTAGTAGCTCAAAAGCACTTAAGCACTCCTCATCAAAATTAAAGGAGTTCTCCTTTTCTAAGAGCTTGGTCAGAGGTTTGGTGATTTTTTAGAAGTCCTTGATAAACCTCCTATAGAAGCCTGCGTGGCCTAAGAAGCTCTGAATTGCTTTGACAGATGTAGGGGGTGGTAGCTTTTTGATTGTGTCAATTTTTGCTTTATCCACCTCAATTCCCTTGCAGGAGATTTTATGACCAAGTACAATGCCTTCTTGTACCATAAAATAACATTTCTCCCAATTAAGTACCAAATTAGTTTCTTCACATCTTTGAAGCACTCTTGACAAATTCTGTAGGCAATAGGAGAATGAATCACCGAAGACTGAAAAGTCGTCCATGAATATCTCCATGATATCCTCTACCATCTCGTCGAATATAGCCATCATACACCGTTGAAAAGTTGCCGGTGCATTACATAATCCGAATGGCATCCGGCGATAAGCAAATGTTCCGTATGGGCATGTGAAGGTAGTTTTCTCTTGATCCTCTGGTGCTATTGGAATTTGAAAGTATCCGGAGAGGCCATCCAGGAAGCAATAAAACATATGGCCTGAGAGACGCTCGAGCATTTGGTCAATGAATGGGAGAGGGAAGTGGTCTTTCCTCGTTGCGTCATTCAGCTTTCGGTAATCAATACACACCCTCCACCCAATGACAGTTCTAGTAGGGACCAACTCATTTTTCTCATTGGGAACTACAGTCATCCCCCCTTTCTTCGGAACGACTTGCACCGGGCTCACCCACGGACTGTCTGAGATGGGATAGATCATTCTGGCATCCAGTAGCTTGATCACTTCCGTTTTCACCACTTCTTTCATGTTTGGGTTTAGTCTTCTTTGTGGTTGCACTACTGCTTTAAAGTCAGACTCCATCAAAATTTTGTGAGTGCAAAAAGAAGGACTAATCCCTCTAATGTCAGAGATTCTCCATGCTATTGCTTTCTTGTGCTCTCGGAGCACATTCAATAGCTAGCCTTTTTGTTCTTGTGTTAGTTTCGAAGCGATGATGACGGGTAACTTGCAACCGTCTTCCAAGAAAGCATACTCTAGATGTTTAGGTAGAACTTTCAGTTCTACTTCTGGTGGTTTGTCAGTGGATGGGCTGGGCTGCTCCTCTGAATTTTGTTCCAGAGCTTCAAAGTTCCTCTTTCTCAATAATGGTTTAGTGGCTTCTAGATGATACCACTGTTCTTGAGTTAGCATGCCCATATTATCTGTTCCTTCTTCCTGTATCAAGCTTCTCTCCAACGGGTCTGAGATCAAGAATTCCTGTGTAAAATCAGAAACAAGGTTATCAATTACATTAATGAAAAAACATGAATCATCTTGTTTCAGGGATTTTTTCATCACTTCAGGAATTTTGGAAGTTACTTCTTCGTCTCCAACCCTCAAAATTAACTTCCCATCACTCACATCAATTATGGCTTTTGCAGTAGCTAAGAATGGACGACCTAAGATTAAGGGGACCTCAGTGTCCTCATCCATATCAAAAATCACAAAATCGACAGGAAAAATAAATTTGTCCACTTTTACAAGCACATCCTCAATGATACCCCTAGGATATTTAATTGACCTATCAGCTAGTTGAATACTCATCCTAGTTGGCCTAGGTTCCCCTAAACCCAATTTCTTAAAAACAAAATATGGCATCAAATTAATGCTAGCACTTAAATCAGCTAAAGCCCTATCAACTATCAATCTACCAATGAGACAAGGAAGAGTAAAACTCCCTGGGTCTTTTAATTTCTCGGGCATCTTGTTCTGTAAGATTGCTGAGCATTCTTCATTAAGTGTTACTGTGGCCAACTCTTCCAGCTTCTTCTTGTTCGATAGTAAATCCTTCAGAAATTTGGCGTATTTGGGCATCTATGCTAAAGCATCAACAAACGGTAAATTTATATGAAGCTGACGAAATAAGGAAAGAAATTTACCAAATTGTTCATCATCCCTGTCCTTCTTCAATCTAGCTGGGTAGGGGAGTGGAGGTATGAATTCTTTCACTACAGGGGGCTTTTCCACAGTCTCCTCTTGACATTTATCCTCCTCTTCAACTGCATCTTTTTCTGTTTCTTGCTTCCCCTTCTCTTGTAATGTTCTGCCACTCCTTAATGTTACTGCCTTCACCTGCTCCTTAGGATTTGTTTCAGTATTGCTAGGTAGGCTCCCTTGGGGTCTTTCTGAGATGAGTCTAGAGATTTGACCCAACTGATTTTCCAGATTATGGATTGATGCTTGTTGATTTCTTAATGCTGTCTCGGTGGATTGAAACCGAGATTCTGATGTTTGAATGAATTTGGTCATCAGCTCCTCAAGGTTTGACTTCTTTTCAGTTGGGGGTGGTGGTTGATGTGGAGCTTGTTGAAACCCTGAGGGTGTGTTGTTCCACATTGGCTGTTGGTTGTTGTTCCACGGTGGGTTTGCATAGTTCCTCCAGCCCGAATTATTCATGCCATTGTAATTTTGGTATGGTGGTTTGTTTCCTATCACATTGGCATGTTCTTCCTGAGTAGCTCGACATTCATGATTAGGGTGGCCTCCTCCACAAACATCACATCTCATCACTGGAGCAGCTGGATGGTTAATAGATAAACCATCAATCTTCTTCCCTAAGGCTTCAACTTACATTGCCAAGGATGTTACTGCATCAAGACTATAGATCCCCGCCGATTTTGCAGGTTTGGACCGAGTGAAGCTCCACTGATAGCTGTTCATTGCCATTTCTTCAAACAGTTCTTGTGCAACCCTTGGTGTCTTGCTATTCGATGTGCCCCCAGCTGCAGCATCTATCATTTGTCTTGTGGCTGTGTTTAATCCATTGTAGAAGGTTTACACTTGAAGCCAGTCCAGAATCCCATGATGTGGGCATTTCCGCAACAATTCCTTGAACCTCTCCCACGTATCGTATAAAGTCTTTGACTCTAACTGGTAGAAGGAAGAGATATCATTCCTCATCTTGGCAGTTTTCGCGGGAGGGAAATATTTTGCTAAGAACTTTTCTGCCATGGCCTCCCATGAAGTGATAGATCCTCGCGGGAGAGAGTTCAACTACTATTTTGCTCTGCTCCTGAGAGAGAATGGAAATAGCCTTAAGCGGATTGCATCATCAGTAGCTCCATTAATCTTGAAAGTATCACAAATCTCCAGAAAATTTGCAATGTGAGCATTGGGGTCTTCATCTTGTAACCCATCAAATTGAACAAACTGCTGCACCATCTGAATAACATTGGGTTTTATTTCAAATTTCCCTGCACATCCGGACGAACAATGCTAGACTCTGTCCCCGTTAATGATGGACGAGCATAATCGGACATGGTCCTTGGTTGATCTTCATCATTTGCCATTCCTTCCATGTGTGTTTGTGCATTTTTCCTTTGTACTAGCAGTCGCCTTTCTTTCCGAATTTTTCGCAAAGTTCTTTTGATCTCTGGGTCAAATTCAAATAGTTCTTCAGATAGTGCAGTAGAAAGGGTTTTGATCATACACTAGAAAAATCAGCTCCTAAAAAGAATGAAAGCAAAATAGTTAAGTTAATTCAAGACTAAAGAAATAAATAAAATTAGTAAATACGTAATAAAGGTAATCCTAATTAAACAGTCCCCAGCAACGGCGCCAAAAACTTGGTGTGTAAAAATTGAATCACTGGGCAAGTGTACCCGTTGTCGAAGTAATATTATCAAAATTAAAATTAAAGTACCAAGTGTCATATCCACAAGGACTGTTATTAAGAAACTTTTCCTTAATTGCGTAATTGTTAATAAATATGAAAAATAAACCTTGTTGATGAAATTGCTAAAAGTAAAAGAATAATAAATTAAAAAGAACAGATATTCTAGTGAAAATAAATTATAGAAAATTATGACTAAAGGTATTTAATGTAAAAAGGCAAGTATCTAGACTATAAATCCCCCTAAGTGTCCAAATAACTGAAATTCTTCTTCAACTACTTAGTTCCAAACCCTTATCGCTGCAGGAAATTCTAATTTAAATCAATACCTTTCTCAAGGATAATGATTCCTAACCCTCAGTTGATTAATCAGAATATCTTCCTTAATTAATTCCCCTAGGTTGCATTAAGTTCATTATGAATTCCATAATTAGGGTTAATCCTAATACAGAAAACTCACGTCTTTCTATCTCTAGAAATACATTCAAGTCTTTTTAATTGAGCAATGTTAAATTCATGCAAGAATTTTACTCAAATTCAAACAAGAAAACAAGATAGAGAAAATTGATACTACTCAATTAAACCCAAGAGAAAAGAACATGAAATAGCATTAGAAGAATTCCAGAAAATTTAGTCAATTAGGATTCATTACGTCTAGATACTCAAAGGAAAATTAGAACCTAAACATCTTCAAATTAAAATTACAAAAGAGATGAAATAAAATGCTTAATCCCATCCTCTTGCCGTCTCTGAGTCTTTCGTCTCCAAAAACTGCTTTTTTTTAGGTTTGAGTTCAATTCTCCTTTTATAGGAATTATCCTAGGGTTACTTTTCTCGCAAAAGTTAAATTTCAAAGCTTTCCATAAAAGTACACGCTCATGTACACGGCCATGTATCTGGCCGTGTACATCTCTGGTCTTGATGATACACTTCAATTGACGCGACCAGTGAGATACACGCTCATATACACGGGCATGTACTTTCCCGTGTATATCTCTGGTTTCTTTTTCTTCAATTCTCGACATCTTTAAGGCTTTCACTTCTTGATCCTTTTTCCTGAAATATGAATAAAATGAAATTAATAATAGTAAATTTTCTCAATGAATAGCTTAAAACTCTCAATTATCATTCATGAATTACAATATAGGATCAAGTATAGAAAGCATTTATCATACTTTCAAAACATTTTATTCCAATTTCATACATAGGTGCGCTCATTGCACCTTAGCCACGCTCATTGTGGCACTGTGATCACATTTTCCTGATGCCCTCAACCTCATTACTTACTCAGTTTCACACCATGGATGATTGCCAGTTAGCCCTCACCTCATGGATATAACATGTGTGGTCACAGGCCCTTAGCAAAGGTGTTAGTCAGAGGCAGAGTCAGAAGGAGAGTGTGTGGCCCGTGATGCACCAACGCTCACTGTTGATGTCACCACCACCCTCTCTTCTCCAAGGCATTTCTACCGCCCCCATCTTCCACACCCCTAGTATATCACTGTAACCATTAATAGTTTCTAACATTTCAAAGCATAACCACAATCAAAATCACATGCCATTCACACATATTCACCCATATTTTCAATCGTATCATGGTACTCACTCACCCAATGGCATATTCACACATATCAACCACATTATACTAAAGCACACAAATTACATCACCATCCTATTGCAAATAAAGTCATTTTATCACACACAACATCCACTATCAAACATACATATTTCTCAATATCGATCACATTATATTCCACACCAAATTTCCATCAAAATTCAATCACAATCAAACCATTCTTGTCAAATAGACATCATCCTATGTTTTATCCTAATCACATTACAATACATAACACAATAAACGAATTCTAGGTACAATGAGATAGGGTAGAGTCCCTCCTTACCTCGAAATGAAGACTCGTAACACAAATCAACAATGAAAGTGCTCTCCACATGAATTTTCATCCTAAACACATGGAAAAATCCATAAGAAACTGAGAAAATGGAAGAAAGGGATGAAAACCAAAACCCTAACCCATAAAACTCACCTAGAAGTGTCCCAAACATGATTTTAACCTTTGATCTTGCACCCAAACAGCTTTTGAGACAATTTAATCGGTGAGAAAGGGTAGAGGGTCGAGAGAATCGAGAAGAGATGAAAGGAAAGGTGTGAAATGAATTTTCAGAACCCTAAACCCCTTAAATACCCTAGGATTCGTGACACTCTCGCTACAGTAAGACATTTCTCGCTGCAGCAAGACCTCTTCTTGCTATAGCGAAAATCTCAAACGAATATGTACTTTGGTTTCTATAAAATTTAGCTACAACAAGATCCTCTCGCTATAGCGAGACTGCACCTAAAAATGCACCCCCTTTATTGTCCTCTCGTTGCAGTGAGGACTCTCTTGCTGCAGCGAGGATGAAACAAAGTCATGCCACTTGTCTAGGTCCTTCTCGCTATAGCGAGAATACCTTTGTAGGACACATTTAGCCTATTTCTCAATCAATTTCAGCCAAATCACAAGTCCACACTCACATCTCAACTATAATATACAAATATACATACATATTTATATGTATTTACGCACATATACACGTCACCACACAAGTCAAATGCACATTCAGTAGTAATTTATATATTTATATTAATAATCAAATAATATTACAAAATTTGGGGCGTTACAAAAACAGGGCTGAATCATCAAGCCCATTAGCCCAATATCATATCTATAAAAGGAAAGTAAGAATGACAGGTAAGAGGGTTGACTTCAGAATATTAAATAACATTTATTATCCTATACCAAACATTGACTTTACCATCAAAGTGTCTTTGTAGGTACCCTTCCCTATCATGTTTAGGGAAGAATTTGGAATATTCGACAAAAACACCAAAACGGAGGACAATTACAAATATCACAATAGACTATTGTATCCTTTGCAGGAACAATTCACATTTATTACTCACAATGATGGCATTCTGCATGCATAATCCACAAAAGGAGGTGCAACCTTTCAGAGACACATCAAAGGCAAGCGAAGGGTTACACCTATTCAAGCAAGTAGTGGATGGAGAGAGAAAGAAAGTGCAACTTAACTTCTTGTGTACGGTACCCTGGCTATGATGCCCATTAAAATGAAAGGTCATGACCTACAATTACCATATTTAAACTCTCTTCACTTTCATTTGTCCTTTTTTTCGTAAATGTCTCTCCATTACTGCAAAACCCTCTAAGGATATTAAAGAAATATGAAAACCCTCTCTGGACCACGCCTTCTCACCTTCTATTTCGATTGACACACCGCCGCCATGGGACTGCACCGTGCCGTGGACACTTCATCATGAACGACAAAGTCAACTTTCCAACTTCCTTTTCATTCTCATTTCCAACAAGGTAAGGGTAGTCCATTTTTTGTGTTCGAATGCATGTTATTGGTTGTTGCATGTGCCTTTTTTCCTTCCATTTTCATCTCTGGCTGTCATTAAAACTAAATGCAATAATTTTTTTGTCATCCTTCGACATTTTTATATGAATGACACCGTTAAATGACATTTTGTGACTTGTATGAATGCGATTGTTGGTGAAGTGTGTTTGCATGTTGTTGATTACCTATTATTTTCATAATCTTTATGTGAACGTGCTTTCTTGTTGAGCAAAATGAGTGATTCTGAATCAATACCTTGTTGCAAGTTAATTTTTCCATGAACCCCATTTGTTTTCTTTTTGGTTTACACCTTAGAGACAAAAAGCATAAGTTTTTATGATTAAATCTGTATGATGATTAGTTTGGTTAAGTTTACAATGGGTTTTAATGTGAAAGTCTTTCTTGGTAAAGGAGTTAACATTCTATAATGACGTTAAGGTAACTAGACAAAGTTAGAGGGAGAACTTATTTTCTTTTAAACTTTTCCTTTTACAGAAAGCGAATAATTTGTCCCTTTGCAATTATTTTTTACCTCTGAGCTTGAGTTTTCAAATATTTCGTTGTGTACTTGGATTCTAATTTTTTAACTTATTGGTTTAAAATCGAATACATGTAGAGCTAAACTCATGACTATTTTGTGTAGATATTTTTTATAGTTACCTAGTTAGAATATGTATCTTTTGTCCTATAATTACATGAATAATTACAATATTTAGTACTACTTTCCTCTTCTTTTTAAAGAATCGTGTATGTGCATGACATTCCATCTTTGAATATGTCATAGGTGT
Organism: Abrus precatorius; assembly: GCF_003935025.1. Taxonomy (NCBI): domain Eukaryota; kingdom Viridiplantae; phylum Streptophyta; class Magnoliopsida; order Fabales; family Fabaceae; genus Abrus; species Abrus precatorius. The sequence goes on along the minus strand of NW_020874290.1, from coordinate 2,869,798 downwards.
ATATAGTTCAAAACAAGAAATCTACAATGTTTTTTCCTATGCCACAGATAACAGAACCATTATATGCTTCTTACTGGCTTGGAATCTAATTGTATGTTACAAGTGGCAATATTAACCAAAATTGTGATGATAGTTGTAACACATGGTGTCTTATTTGAAAATTTGAATGTGTGTCTTGGGAATGATGATGTTAGATGTTAATAGATAATGAATGTGCATTGTTGTTTGCAATCTAACACTAGCAAGTGCACTAGGATTGCAGCAAGTAATGAGTAAAATTTAAGATCCAAGTATCGTCTCCACAGGGAATTTAGATTCAAGTATCACTTCATAGAATTATAACCATTTGAGCCATGAAAATTCAGAAGAAAAGTTGTAACATGTAATAACATCAATTCAAAACAATTAGGAGTAAAGTGAACTTGTAGAAAACAGAACAATGAACAAACAATTATGTGATAACAGAGAGAGAAACCATAGCTAGGGAATTGCTTCACCAAAACTCCAATGTTTAATCAATAAGGTTCTGAATTAGCCAGCAATTGGAAAGAATGACAATCAGTTTCACGTTATATTATTCAGAGGTTAATTCCTTAACTCAGTGAACCTAACATTCAATTAAGTCATTCTAATTCCTTAGATTTGATTCAATTCAATGTTACTTTAAGTGGAAAAAGCCAGAAGATTGCAAGATCAAAGTCTCTTATCCCTAAGAAAACTATAATCTCGGTGATTGGTTCAGATCTGAAGAACAACTTCAATTTCCATTTACAAGAGTTCCTCTGAAATTAGTTAATCAAATTTTCATTCAATTACTACGTAAAATGCAGAATCAATCACTCAATCTATTCGAAAGCTTAAAATTCAGATCCAAAATCAATTCAACATGTTCGTTTCAGATCTACAATCCCTAACTATGAACAAATTACACAGCCATGGCAGCAGAGAAAAGAAAAGAAAGAGAAGAAGAGAAGAAGAAAATCGGAATCGCCATTGCAACGTGCTCCACTCCAATGTCTCTTTGTGAAGTTCCAAGATTTGACTCCCCACTCCTCTCTCTCACTTCCTCCAACGAGAATCTAACTAACAAAACTGACAATGAACCGAATCCCTGATTTTTGGATTGTTTCTGGTATTTATAGAATTTCCCAGATTTACGCGTTACCACTTTTATGAGAAATAGTAGCTACGCAGAGGGTTTATGGTTGTGCGTTAACACTTTTATGAGAAGAAGTGGCTACGCGCAACTTTCCTAATAATGAAAGCTCTCTGGAACAATCACTCTTGCTAAAAAAAGTGTCAATGCAGAGCCAAAGTAGTTGCGCGTTATCACTCTTATAGATGAAAGTGACTATGCGCAACTCGCCAAGTTGAAGACTCTCTGGAACGATCACTTTTGATGACAATAGTGGTTATGCAGAGTTTTCCTGATATTTTGCCTCTCTGGAACTATCACTTTTGCTGATAAAAGTGATAATGCCCAGGCTTTCTTCTTTCTTTGAACTCTGGAGTGATCACTTTCATTGACAATAGTGATCACGCCCATTCTGCATTTTCTTGTTCTTGTGGTTTTGGAGTCCAGACTTATTTCTTTCCTCTTCCTTGTCATCAAGCCTCCATTCACATGAACCTTGCTCGAACTATTCCTTCAAAAACAAGATTAAAAACTTAATTCCTAATCAAAAATTCCATAATTGCTAAAATAACTACAAATTTAAACAAAACTTCAATTCCTTCTCTTTTTCTGAGTTTTTCTGCTTTCTTCATATATTTTTCTTATCAAATGTGTTAGAATGATGCTAAAATATCAGTAAAAATATGGATTCATCATGCATGTATCTATTAAATTGCTCATATGCATCATGCATGGAAGTGAAAAAGAGAGTCAAGGTCACAACATGGCATAGTTATGGGATGTCAGTGTTCAGGTTCAAGAGAGAACCTTGGGGGTAATAAGGAGGGGTTGATCCAATGGTGTGGAGTAGCGATCGAGGTCGAGTCACGTCGCCAGCAAACACTCACTAATCTTGACGCAAGCAAGCATTACCAGGGTCGTGGTAGGCTCATTCCAAAAGGATAAGAGTTAAATGACTGAGAAAGATATCTATGTATATATATACGTTTATGTTAGCAGGGAATGAGGATCTTCGATCAACTTGACTAGAGGGACATTGAAAATCAGAGGGCGTGAAGTTCTATGTGCGGCATGCATTTTCTTTAGTGAATTTGCCTAACTTTACAATTCATTGTAACATGTTTGTATGATATCTTGATGCATAATTTTAGTATGGATATTTCTTGTCGATTCCTTTCTTGTGTTTATTTTTGTTTTTGGCTGTTGATTGATTTTTGTGATGGACTCACCTTTTTGCTGTGTTTCTTCTTGTCTTGTATTCCTCTTTTGTGGTTATATGATTGTGTGACAGATGGACCCTAATGAATCCACATTTTGACTAGTATTTTATTGTAGTTTTAATCCATTTGATAAAGAAAATATGTTGGAAAAAGTAGAAAAACTCATAAAAATAGAATATTTAAGGTTTTCCTTTAAATATATTGCTATTTTAGCATTTAATAATTTTTTGTGTAGAAATTAATAATTCAATCTTGTTTTTGCAAGAAAATCTGAGCAAAGTTCATGAAGATGGAAGATCAATGGAATGATAGAAGAAAAGTAGCAAAACTGGATGCAAGGAACAAGGGTTAATGGAGTTTGAGCTGAGCGTGATCACTTTCGCTGGTGAAAGTGATTGACCCAGAGCTTAAGTATGGAGTGGAATCTTTGTGTAATCGCTTTTATCCACAAGAGTGAGTGTTCCAGAGAGGTTCTCAGCAGAATACAAGGTGCTTTATCACTTTCACGGGTGAAAGTGAGCGTTTTAGAGGAACTATAATCACAGCAGAATAATGCGTTGTCACTTTCGCTGGTGAAAGTGAATGTTCCAGACAAGTTCCAAACTCAACAAAGTGCGCGTTATCACTTTCGCTGGTGAAAGTGGAGATAGGGTAGAGTTCCCTCCCATACCTCAAAATGAAGATCCACAACTTAAATCAACAATGAAAGCGTCCCCTACACGGATTTCGTCCTAAACACATGGAACAATTGCATAAGAACCTGAGAAATCAAGATGATGAACGAAAAACTAAAACCCTAACTCTTAAAACTCACCTCTAAGTGTTTCAAACACAATCTCAACCTTCAATACAACTCACGAATGGCTTTGGAGGCAGTTTAATCGGTAAGAATAGCTTGGGAATCGAGAGAATAAAGAGAGCTCAAAGGGAGAAGTGGGAAAAATGATTTTTCCTAATCCTTAAACCCCTCAAATACCCTTCACGACACTCTCGCTACAACGAGACATCCTCGTTGTAGTGAAACATCCTCGCGGCAACGACACCATTTCTCACTACAGCGAAAATATTAGAGGAAACCACACTCTGGTTTTTGCTGAAGTCATCCTCTCGCTACAGTGAGAACGCAACAGTTTCACCCCTCTCTCAATACCTTCTCGTTGCAGTGAGAATGCCACAGACTCAAGCTCTATGTTTAAGACCTTCTCGCTACAGCAAGAACACCTTTGCAGCACACACTTAGCCAATATTTTCAATCAATTCAATACACAACCAACATCCAAAATTATACATACATACATATATATACATTCACATCATCATACTCATTAAATACACATTCAATGAAAATTCACAATTTATATTAGTATATAAAATATCATTACAAAATTTGAAGTGTTACATATTTTATTTTAAGGGTGTTTGAAGGTTGCTAAATATTTACTAAGTTAGAAAACTCTCTTACTCTTGCATAGTTTAGAGTTCAAGAGCATAAGCTCGAACTAAGCTCTCTCCATCAAAATGAGCAAAGTGATAAGCAAAGAAGACAATTCTATTAAAAGCTATGTTTTCAATCCATAGAGAGGTAAAGGAGAAAGATTGATAACTTGCATTTTATATATAAATATCATTATATTTTATTGATATAATTTTCATAAGTTAAAAATATTATTTAAATTGTCTCTTAAACCTTTTTAAATAATCCGTTGATATATGATTTTAGTTTAATATTACATCACATTTATTTAAGCATATCAGGACAATTGTTTTAAACTAACATGACTAAATATTCAATAAAACTATCTATAAGTATTATTTTTAAAATATTAAAATTTATAGAAACAAAAATATACAATTTCGTTTTAGAGGACAAAATCCAAAACTTATTATCTACATAATTTATTCTTATAACTATTATATATTTTATTACTCTAGTTTTAACCTTTTTTGCAATAGCGTAATTTACTATTTTAATAACATATTTTGTTACTTTTTGAGGATTCTAGTTTTAATATTATTTCACATTTTATTAATATTATTTTTTACAAACAAATGTTTGAAAGATTTTGTACTACTAATATTTTAATAATAGTAATTTTTATTATTTCATAATTATTACGAATTTAGATATTTTTACTTAATATTTCAAAATAATATTACTAATGTAATAGTAAGAAATATGATAAAATTATTAAAATATTTTTTTATTTTCCTTCAAATTGAATTTAATATCAATTATATTAATTTTACTTATGTGGAGATATTTTTTGATAATCGAATTTACTAAAATAAAACCAGAATGATTTTAAATTTTAAGCATTACTATCGTGATACAGATTTTGTTCATATTATTTCATAAAGAACGTACACTGAAATTTTAATAACATTTATTTATAACTTAAAAAAATAATGATTTTTTTAAAATTATTTATATTGCTTAAATAACATTATTTTAATTCTATTTTGAATCTTTTTCTAATAAGTTTTCTATAATACTTGTTATAGAAGTTGTTTTTTTTTTATTTTTTATTATTATTATAGTAAAGCTATTTATTATATTTATGTTATGAATATAATTATAAATTAATTTATGCAATAATATTATAGAAATAAATTAATATTTTTAACTAATATTTCTTGGGTTTTTATTTGTATTATAAAGTATTTTGATAAGCTTTTCAAAATTTCAAAAATATTTTTTAATTTATATTTTAAATTATACTACTATTTAAGCCATTATGTTGATAATAATGTAATATATTTTTTTCTTCTAGAACTTAAATTACTTTATTGTTTTTATTAGAAATTAATATTTTTATATTTTAATGTGCAAAATAATGATAATTATATAATAAATTTACTTTTGATTTATTATAACAAAGATATATAATATTATTTTATATTTAAATAATACATATTATTATTATTATTGGAAGAGTGAGAATGGTTATGAAAAAGTTTTTGATCTAAAGTATATTTCTTGGGTTGTAAACTTATATGTGTTTGTGTATAGACACAAATTTGCGTGTGTGTGAGGAGAAACCTAAACATGGAAATTTGACTTAATCAAATTTTATTTTATTTTTTAAGATTTAATTTTTTTAACTAGTGTTTTAAATTAAGAAAAAAATACATTAATAGATATTAACCGGAGATGTAAAATCGCTTCAAATAATTGAATAAGAATGATTGATGGAAGTGTTAAAATAGTAAAAGTCATATTTGGAAAACTATTAGTTATGTAATTTGTGGCCTAAAATATTGCTAATGCAGCATAAATAATGTCACATTGTACTTTGAAATTAATTAATGTGTGAAGTAGCGTATTTTCCATCATTACCATTTAAAATCAATATGAAGCTTAGTAATGCTATAGGGTTTTTATTCTTATTTCTAGTTGATTTTGGCACAGCTCAACCTGGAGTCCTTGATATATCAAGGTTTGAAGGGGCACCAAATACAGATATAGCTAAGGTAGTATTATTATATGACATTGAGGGAAAATAATTGATTTCACAATTTTTAACAAATTATATGGATAAAATCATGGCTTAAGTTCTTTTTATTTTTGTTTTTTGCACATTCATAAGGCTTTCTCAAGTGCTTGGACCCAAGCATGTGCATCAACTACTCCTGTGAAAATTATGATTCCAGCTGGTACATACCAAATGAGTGCATTAGATGTCAAAGGTCCATGCAAGGCTCCTATTGAAGTTAAAGTTGATGGCACAATTCAGGCACCTATAAGCCAAAATGACCTCAAGGACGCAGGCCAGTGGGTCAAGTTTGGATATATTGACTCTCTTACCCTATCAGGTAGTGGAGTTTTTGATGGTCAAGGAGAAGCTGCCTGGAAGCTAAATGATTGTTCAACAAACAAGAAATGTCATATGCTTTGTATGGTAATAAATCAATATTAATTTTTGCATTCAAATAACTTTTTCCTTTACAAAATAATAATCTAATTGTGTTTCTTTTCTTGAAATGCAAACAGAATTTTGGTTTTAATTTCGTCAATAATTCAATTATCCGTGACATTACATCCAAGGATAGCAAAAATTTTCATGTTAATGTTTTGGGGTGCAACAATGTCACGTTTGATGGGTTCACAATTAGTGCCCCAGCTAATAGCCTCAACACTGATGGAATCCACATTGGAAGATCCACTGACATTGAAGTTCTTAACACTAACATTGGTACTGGAGAAGATTGCATCTCAATAGGTGATGGTAGTAAAAATTTAACTATCCAAAATGTGAATTGTGGACCTGGTCATGGCATTAGTGTTGGAAGTCTTGGAAAGTATGAAAATGAAGAGCCTGTAGAAGGTCTTCTAGTTAAGAATTGTACTCTGACAGAAACTGACAATGGCGTAAGGATCAAGACTTGGCCTGATACCCCAGGAACGATAACAATAAGTGATATGCATTTTGAAGATATTACTATGGTTAATGTCAAGAACCCTATTATTATTGATCAAGAGTATTGCCCATGGAACCAATGTTCCAAAAAGGTATTTAATTCCTTATCCATTAATGTATAAGCTAATGATTTTATCTTAAGTAGTTTTCTTCTTACTCTTAAATTTATGAGATAACAATCCAAACACAAAGTTAACTTAAATGACTAATTTGTGTCCATTTCATGAATTCAGAATCCATCAAAAATCAAGATAAGTAAGGTTTACTTTAAGAACATTAAGGGAACATCAGCAACTCAAGAAGGATTGACTCTTATATGTAGCAGTGGTGTACCATGTGAGGGTATAGAGCTAACCAATGTTGATCTCACTTTCAATGGAGTAGAAGCAACTGCTAAATGTGCAAATGCTAAGCCTGTAATTACTGGAAAAGCTCCTATTTGTGCAGCTTAAATTGATAGTCAACTATCACAATGCCTTTTCACTAATACAATTTTATGTATTTTTTTTCTTTTTGTTTTCCTTTCAAGAATAGATAAACCATCCCTATGAAGTAAGGAGATGTGAAATAATTGTAGTCCATTGTATGTAGATAGTAAAACATGATTATTGTATCACCACAATCATCTATATACAACCTTCTGAATAAGAAATGAAATAATGTATATTTGAATAATTAACAAACTTGTTCATTGTTCTAAATATATAAATAGGAAAAATATTTCCAAATGTTTCATGGAATGAGATAAGATGATAGTACATTACATTAATATGTTATTAGATCCAAATTGCATGAACCATAAAACGAACCAATCTTAGCAATTTAATTGAATAGTCACATAACTAAAATGATAACAACAAATTTAAGAAATATAGCTCAAAGTAAACACTAGCCCTAAAAGATAATCTCAATGGTACCGTAACATATTTTAAGATAAAATCTTTATATCACTATGTAACGCCTTATATTTCTTTTCTCAATATACCTTATCATGCATTATTTGAACATAATAACACATTTTCACCATGTATTCATCATAAAATTACATAAACAACCAATTATTCTCACTTTTCACCCATTATTTTTCATAAAAGAAGGATTATTCCACATATAATCACATATATGACAAGATCTATGAGAATACAAGCAATAAACATAATAAAATGATAAAGTAAAGCCCCCTTACCTCAAAACAGAGCTTTTACAATGATTTAACCGAAGATTTAACTCAAGAACGAAATTTTTGCTAAGAACACCATGAACATCTATAAGAAAAAGAAGAAGGTGAGAAACGAACGGTAAATCTAACTTTAAACTTAGAGAAACTTACTTAAAATCCTTTAGAATGATGTAGAATCACAGATCTGAAGAGAAATCTAAGTTTAGGAATGTTTACTTAGAGAAAATGGTGAGATATAACCTTGAAACATTTGAGAACCTTGGATAGGAGTGAAGAAATGAAGATTTCGTGTGAACCCCCTTTCTATAGAAATTTTTTGAAATTTACTATTTACCGTCGAAAATACTATGCATGCATACTATACACGGACTGTACGCGTACATGACGTCAGCATGGCGTTACTGATGATGTCATCAAATTTTTATTTTTTTAAATATAAATTTCATCCAAATCTATTCCAATTATACTTTAATAGATCTCATTTTATTTAAATCAAAGTGCAGGATGTTACAATTCTCCCCTCCCTTAAGGAATTCCATTCCTGAAATTTGCTAAGTTACAAAAAGATCAGGATATAATTTTGTCATCTTATTCTCAGTTTCTCACGTGGCATCTCCCTCATCACTAGTATTCCATATTACTTTAACAAGTGAAATATCCTTACCCTTTAATTTCTTAAGACGGCGATCAACAATTTTCATCGGTTATACATCATATGACAAATTCTCTCTCACTTGAATAGGAACAAGTTCTATCATATGAGTAGGGTCAGGAATATACTTTATAAGCTGAGATACATGAAATATAGGATGCAAGTTTGAGAGATTCGGAAGCAAAGCAGTCTCATAAGCAACAGGACCAACTTTACTTAGCACTTCAAATGACCCAATATACTTAGGAGATAACTTTCTAAATTTTAGAGCTCTTCCAACTCCAGTCACAGGTGAAACTTTCAAAAACACATGATCACTCACCTAAAACTTCAAAAGTTTTCTCCTCTTATCATAGTAACTCCTTTGCCTATCTTGTGTTATTTTCATCTTTTCTCTTATCAATTTGATTTGCTCATGTTGCTTCTGAACCATATTTGGTGCATATAGGATCACCTCTCCAATTTCATACCAACACAAAGGTGTTCTACACTTTCTTCTATACAGAGCCTCAAATGGAGTCATTCCAATGCTTGCATAATAACTGTTATTATACATGAATTCCACCAAAGGTAGACATTCCTCCCAAGTTCCTTACTGTTCCATCACACAAGCTCTCAACAAATCCTCCAAGGACTGTATTGTTCTTTCAGTCTAACCATTAGTTTGTGGATGATAAGTTGAACTAATTTTTAACTTAGTACCCAAGGCTTTCTGCAGACTCTCTCAAAATCTTGATGTAAACCTTGGATCTCTGTCTGACACAACACTAGTTGGCACTCCATGCAATCTGACTATCTCTCTCACATACATATCTGCTAGCTTCTCCAACTTAATGGAAAGAAAATGAGCTGCTTTAGTCAATCTATCTACTATCGCCCAAATTGCATCATGATTACTCTTGGTTCTTGGCAAACCAGACACAAAATCCATAGAAATACTATCCCACTTCCACTCAGGAATCTCCAATGGCTGCAACATCCGAGGTGAACGTTGATGTTCTACCTTCGCCTTTTGATAGGTTTAAAACTTTGCTACATACTCAGTCACATCCTTCTTCATTCTATCCCACCAAAAATTCTTATGAAGGTCTTAATACATTTTTGTTGCACCAGGATGAAAACTCATTCTACTTTTATGAGCTTCCTCAAGTATCATCTGCTTAAGCTTATCATTGGAAGGAATACACACACCATTCTTGAACTTAATCAATCTATTTGCATCATAGTGGAACTCCAAATCTTTTCCTTCACCCCTCTGCCTCATCATTTCCTGCAAGAACACATCTTTTTGTTGGGCATCACAAACCCTAACCAAGAAATCATTGTTGATTGTCAAAGTCCCAACATATAGACTCTGAGGTCGCACCTCCACTGCCAAGTTCATATCCTGGAACTTCTCAATCAACTCTAATTCTTTCACCATCATACTTGCCATATGCAAGGACTTCCTACTTAAAGCATCAGCAACCACATTTGCCTTCCCAGGATGGTAAGACAATGTAAAATCATAATCCTTCATAAATTTCATCCTCCTTTTCTACCTCATATTTAGCTCTTTCTGATCAAACAAGTATTTCAAACTCTTGTGATCACTAAACACCTCAAATCTTGCCCCAAATAGATAATGTCTCCATATCTTAAGAGTAAAAACCACGGGCTAATTCTAGGTCATGAGTAGGATAATTAACTTCATGAGGACGCAATTGCCTCGAAACATAAGCAACTACCCTTCCATCCTGCATTAAGACACAATCAAGCCCTTGCCCAGACGCATCACAATACACATCAAACTTCTATTCTGGATTAGGCAAAATTAAGATAAGGCATATGTTAACTTTTCTTTCAGCTTTTGGAAACTGGCTTCACACTCTTCACTCCACACAAACTTCTTTCCTTTTCTTGTTAACTTCGTCAAAGGAAAAGCTATTTTAGAAAATCCTTAAATGAATTTCCTAAAATAGCCAGCTAGTCCCAGAAAACTACAAATTTCTGTTGGATTAGTAGGCCTTGGCCATTGAGCCACTGCCTCCACCTTTATTGGATCCACCATAATCCCATCTTTCGATACCACATGCCCCAAAAATTGGATTTGTAGTAGCCAAAATTCACACTTAGAGAATTTTGCATACAACTATCTCTTAATATCTGCAAAATAATTCTCAAGTGTTCTACATGTTCTTCATGAGTCTTGGAATAAATCAAAATATCATCTATAAATACTATAACAAATTTATCCAAAAACTCATGAAAAATTATATTCATATAGTCCATGAATACTGCAGGAGCATTAGTTACATCAAATGGCATAACTAAATAGTCATAGTGGCCATAGCGGGTTCTAAATGCTGTCTTGGGAATATCCTCATTCTTAACTCTGAACCAGATCGCAAATCAATCTTCAAAAATACAGAAGCTTCTTGTAACTGATCCATCAAGTCATCAATTCGAGGAATAGGATACTTGTTCTTTATTGTTACCTTATTCAACTGCCTATAATCGACACACATCCCCATGCTCCCATCTTTCTTTTTCACCAAAAGAACAGGTGCTCCCTAAGGTGACACACTTGGCCTTACAAACCTTTTCTGTAACAATTCTTCTACTTGTTTCTTTACCTCAGCCAACTTCACTGGTGATATCCTATATGGTGCAACAGAAATAGGATTTGCTCTCGGAATGAGATCAATAGTAAACTCAATCTCTCTTTTTGGGGGCAATTCAATAACATCATTAGGGAAAACTTTTAAAAAATCTCTCACCACTTGGATATACTTAGGCTTCATTTCCTTTTCAATCTCAATTGAAAATAGAACCATGAAAGCCTTAGCACTCATTACATTTCCCAACGAATCTGGACTTAAGAGTCTAGCACTTTCTGATACTTTGTGCCAAAAATCAAAACTTTCCCTTTACAGTCCAATAGAACATGGTTGGATGACAACCAATCCACTCCTAAAATTACATGAAGTTGGGAAAGAGGTAAACAAATCAAATCTATACTAAAACTTCTACCATCTACCATCACAAAACAACCTAAACACACAGAAGAAGTTGCTACAGGCTTATCCTGTAACATCCTTATTTTGTAATTTATTATTTTTGCAATTAATGTTAGTTATCTGTGCATGTTATTTGAAATTAGAAGTGTTTAATTGATGTAAACTATGGGATATCTCGCTGTAGCGAGACAACTCTCGCTGTAGCAAGAATGAGGCAGTGAAAATGGAACATTCTGGAGCCCTCTCGCTATAACTAGAATGCTACTATCTCACTGTAGCAAGGAGCTCTTGCTATAGCTAAAATGACAGACAGCAAAGGAAGAAAACTTCTGGTTTTTTCGCTGTAGCCAGAACCTCTCGCTGTAGCGAGAAAGTCGTGAGTTTGAGAGATATTTAAGGAACTCTCACCCTAAAATCTTTATTTTCAACCAAATCACATATCCCTCTCCATCCTCTTCGTTCTCTCTCTCTCCTTTCTTAGAGAAAACCTTCAATAACTCTGGATCTTCTTCAGATTTAAGCTTAAACATTTGTTCTTCTTAGTGTAACGCCTTATATTTCTTTCCTTAATATATGATAAATTTTGATAAAAATTTATATGATAAAGTAAATGTTCTTTCAAAAACTCTCTAATGAGAAAGAAACGATGAAATTACATAAGGTTCATATAAGTACTTTAGAAAAATAAAGATTCTAAAATTTTCATCAGCAACACTTATACATAACACATATTCATCATAAAACACATCTTATCACGATTAAAGAAAACATCATGGTATTACATATCACAGTGTCATATAAAGCAAGTTCTCATCTCAACACATAAACACATATTATATTCCACAGATTCACAATTTCTTTTACTTTTATCCGCGCTTACTGCGCCCTGTGGCCACAATTATCCGATGCCTCTATTCCGAGGTCCTACACATCTATGTAAATAGTCGCCGGATGGCCCAATGCAATACGGATACAACGCATGCAATAGACAGACCCTTAGCAAAGGTAATGGTCAGGAGTCAAGTCGGGAAACGAGTGTGTGGCCATGTGGTGCATTCGAACACAATATTCCGTGCACAATCCTGAATATCATTCACCACCCTACATTTCCCCAAGATATACCATATTGTCTCCATCTTCCACTCCCCCAGTGTATCTCTGTAACTATTTACATCATATCCTTTTTCCATCTTATACTCTTTCAAGTATATTCACATGTTCACATATGCCATTTATCATGTTCACACATATTTTTCATTATATTTCCACATACTTTTCATCATATACATCAAATCATGGCATATTCATAATACACATCATTTTTACATGAAACACAATATATTCAAACATGAAACATCCATCTCGTTGTATATTTCATATCACAAAATCATAAAATCATATCAACCATCCTCAATATACCTTATCATGCCCTATTTGAACATAATATCACATTTTCACCATGTATTCATTATAAATCACATAAACAACCAATTATTCTCACTTTTTACCGATTATTTCTTATAAAATAAGGATTATTCCACATATAATCACATACATGACAAAATCCATGAGAATACAAGTAATAAACATAACAAAATGATAAAGTAGAGCCCCCCTTACCTCAAAACAGAGCTTTTACAAAGATTTAACCAAAGATTTAACTCTAGAACGGAGGTTTTTCCTAAAAACATCATGAACATATCTATAAGAAGAAGAAGAAGAAGAAGAAGAAGAAGAAGAAGAGAAACGAACAGTAAATCTAACTTCAAACGAACGGTTATCATATATATTGTAATCCATGAATTTATATAAATTATGACTCATGAATCATGACATGTTGGTTGATATAAAGAATGTGAAATGAGAAATGTTGAGAATGAGAAAGAGAATGAGTATAGATAGTACAACGATACACTAGGGGTATAGAGTTAAGGAGAAGATTTGGAAAATCTTGAAGAAATGAGGATGGTGAATGTTAACAATAAAAAGGGTGCACAATAAATTATTGAAAATAAACATTCACAGGCCACACCCTCATCTCCCGACGAAACTCCTGACTATACCTTTGCTAAAAAGGGCCGGGGCGGCACATGTGTATCTGTGATGTTGCAGCCAACCAGCAGCTATCTATGCTAGAAGTCCTCAAGGGATCCCAGGGGCAATTATTATGATGAAAAGTGATATAGATGAGAGGTGGTAAAGAATATGAATTATATGATATATGTATCGTAGCAGATTAGTTCATGTTGTTATGTTACGTGTGTTGTAGTACATCGACGGATATTACTAAGACAGATGTATCATAACACATGAATTGAAATGATATGATACATGTATAATAACATACAGGTCAGCATAGAAATGTATGTATAATGAGTGAAATGTTATATGTGTTTGATGAATGATTATATGACTACATGTATTTGAATGAGGATGAATTAGAATAAAGTATTAGGCTACGACTCTAATCATTCTTATTAGTTAAGATATACTAAAAGAAATTTAGTGGGCGGGAAATACTCACCCTTATTGAAATGTTTCAGGTACTGAAATAAAAGAAATGGAGATGGATGATTTGTTCTAAGGTCATACTTATCAAGGAGTTGTGGGAAAGGAACTGCTCGAATATAATAAAGTTTTATGAAATAGATGTATAAATCTTTAATGTATTTTTATTCATTTTAAAAGAGAAATCTTGTGTTAAGAATATATTTGTATATTTTTGAAGAAATATTGTAAATTCGTCAAGTTTTCTAATTCGTGTTCCCATACTGTACTATTTATACAAAGTATACAAATTTTGCTAATTATGTTTTAATAATATTAGTGTTAAATATAAATTAATTTCAATATGAAAGAGGGATGTTACATATCTATAGAAGTAGGTACAATGACATCACAAGACAATTCAGATACAGGTAATTCTAGACATCTCATACAATCCACAGAAATAAAGGAATGAGTAGCACCAGAATCAAACAACACATCTAAAAGTCGGTCTTTTATGATACATTTACCTCTAATAAGCTCCTCTGATTTTCAAGCTTCAGCTCTACTCATAGCAAAAATTTTGCCTTTCACATTTGGCTTTGTTCTAGTGCTTGCTCTAGATTCAGGTCTTTGTATCACACTCATGCTTCCACTCTTTTGTGGAGCAAACCAACAGACACTTGCAGAGTGTCCCATTTTCCTACAAATGTCACATATTGGTGGAAGTTGAGGACAATTTTTTTTATATGAGGTCCACCACACTTGAAACATTTTATTGGCCTTCTGAAAGAACCAGAACCACCACTACTATCTTCTTGAGATACAGTCCCCTTCACTTGAGACTAATTTGGACTAGAGTAAGGTCCTCTAGAAAATCTTGAAGGCCTTCGGCCTTGCCTCACAGGACCACCAATTCTGGTATCCACTATCTTACCCTTAGTATTGGCTTCAAATATTCTGCATTTACTCACTAGAGTGGGTAAATCTGTTAGCTAGAATACACCAGCAGCTTGAATATTTGGCCTCATCCTATGCTCAAATAGAGCACATAGATCTTCCTCTCTATCATCATGTTGATAGTGAGGCCGGTATTTCATCAATTCATGAAATTTAGCAGCATATTCACCTATAGACATGTTTCCTTGTTTCAACTCAAGGAACTCTCTAGCCTTCTATTTCTTTAAATCTCTAGGGAAATAATTTCCCAGGAAGCTTGCCTTGAATGCCTCCCAAGGAATATAACCATCTTCTTGCAGTAGAGTTTGACTAGCAAATCTCCACCAGTCCTCAGCTTCTCCACTCAGCATATAAGTAGCATAAGTTACCTTATGCTCCTTTCTGCATCGCATGGCATGGAAAATCTTCTCCATATCTCCTATCCACCTTTGAGCTCCCTCAGGATCAAACTTTCCCTCAAATTTTGGAGGGTTATGCCTAGTAAAAGAAGAAAGTCCTCTATACTCGGCTGCTTCAGCCTCTTGGTTATGTGCCAAAGTCTCTAAGACTTGGGTTATGTGCTCCAAGAGTTCATTTGTAGCACCAGTATGTCTACCTCTACCAGTCATAGCTCTAATCTTGTAATAAACTCAAATCACTTATTAATCTATCATTCACATACACATAGATACATCTAGTTTAGGTAATTCACATCTAACAAGTCATATTAGCAAATAATCATTTCATATTCAAGTATCTTTATTACATAACACAAACATGTTAGTTCCATACCCTAGTCTGGTCTGGATGAACTGCTCTGATATCAAAATTGTAACGTCTTATATTTCTTTTCTCAATATACCTTATCATGCATTATTTGAACATAATAATACACTTTCACCATGTATTCATCATAAAATCACACAAACAACCAATTATTCTCACTTTTCACTGATTATTTTTCATAAAACAAGGATTATTCTAGATACAATCACATATATGACAAGATCTATGAGAATACAAGTAATAAACATAACAAAATGATAAAGTAGAGCCCCCTTACCTCAAAACAGAGCTTTTACAAAGATTTTATCAAAGATTTAACTCTAGAACGGAGTTTTTCCTAAGAACACCATGAAGATCTATAAGAAAAAGAAGAAGAGAAGAAACAAATGGTAAATCTAACTTCAAACTTAGAGAAACTTACTTGAAATCCTTTAGAACGGATGTAAAATCATAGATCTGAAGAGAAATCTAAGTTTAAGAGAGTTTAGTATGAGAGAAAATGATGAGATAGTCTTGAAACCTTTGAGAACCAAGATAGGAGTGAAGAAATGAAAATTTTGTGTGAAACCCCTTTTTATAGAAAATTTTTGAAATTTACTATTCACTGCTGGAAACACTGTTCACTGCCTTACTGTTCATGATGGAAACACTGTACACGCGTACTGTACACAGACTATACGCGTACGTGACGTTAGCATGGTGTCACTGATGACATCATCGAATTTTTATTTTATTTTTTAATTTTTTTAAATATAAATTCTATCCAAATCTATTCGAATTATACTTTAATAAATTTCATTTTATTTAAATCAAAGTGCAAGATGTTAGACACTACATACTTTTCTAAAATCTAAAATATAGTATGAATATGGAGAGATACTTCAACACTTTTCTCTCGAATAAAGTTAAGTAACTTTTAAGTTTGCTACAAATAAACCTTTTTAAAATATAATTACACTTTAACAAATATGTTTGATGTGAGCAAAAATATTTTTGTTAAGATATTTGTTTAGTATATTTTGGTTTGACATCACTTATAATAAAGACTAAACACTTAAATGTTAGTAATAAAGGCTATCAACGTTAACAAAAAAAAAGTCTAATTAGGGAAAGAATGATACTTACATGTCAATAATCAAGGGTAAATGGTCATGGCATTACTATTGGAAGCCTTGGAAAGTATGAAAATGAAGAACTTGTAGAAGGTCTTCTAGTTAAGAATTGTACTTCGATAGAAACTAACAATAGTGTGAGGATTAAGACTTGGCTTGATACCCCAAGAATAATTACTATAAGTGTGAACTAAACAATTGAAACACAGGTTATTAAATGACTAACTTTTGCCTATTCCTTGAATTCTTTTGATGTCATAGAATCCATAAAAAAATAAGATAAGTGTGAACACCAATTTTTGTCCGGGACACAAGTTTTATTAAATAATAAATAATGAATTTCAAAAAATAAAAAAGAGTAATTAAAAAATATATAATCAATAAAAATTATAAAGATATGCAAATAATAACCACTGTTTCCATTTTGAATTTTAGTTCATTTAGGAATATATAGAATAGAATTAAAACAATCAAGGCATAAAAAATTTACTTAATTTCTTTTTGTTGGATACTAATCTTATTATAAAAAATGACTAACCTTCACACACAAGGACACAAAAACTTTTGGAAGACAATTTTTTAGCAGAATTTTGAACATAGAATTTTCACACAAAATACAAAAAGAGACAAAGATGTTGCAAGAAAAAGGTACGACCTTTGATTCCTTTTCTATGTTGTCTATCTTTCATTATAAATAGAAACAATGCACAAATGCTTTATTATATTGCTTTTCTCTTTTTTTTTCCCCTTTGTTTTGTGTTTTTTTTCTTTCGTGATGTCCCTTCTTGCTTTTCTCTTCTTTCTTTGGTTCCTTTTCTTCTTCACGTTTCTTCTTCCTCGACCGTAATTTTTTTTGTGAAGATTAAACATTATAATTATAATTTTTTCCCATAGTAAAATATAAAGATTAGTTTTTTATTGAATCCATCAAAAAATAAAAAAATAATTTTTAGTAAAAATATAAAATTAAAAAAAATTATTTTATTTTTTAGATTGTTAAATTGTTCAAAATGAAATATAAAAAATGTTACATCATTTACAAAATAAAGTCTTTTTCTATTTTTTTCTGAAAGTCAGTTTTAGATGTTAAATATTTTTTTAAAAATATGCAAAAATAATAACAAAAAATAAATAGTTTTAGGTGATTAACTTTTTGGTCCAAAATAAAATGTAAAATTTATTTCCTAAGTAAAATTTAAAAATATGTTCTAAGTTATTAAGCCTTTTTGTTAGCTTTCAAATAAAAAATAAAAATAAATTTTTTTTCTTTTTACAAAATTTTTTTCTTTTAAAAATAAAATATGATTTGAGATGAATGATTCTTTTGAGATCTCAAATCTTGCTTTTGCCCATGATGATAACAACTTATACCTAACGCACATTTTCAAAAATAAATAAAATAAAAAATTATAAATTAAAAATAAAAATAAAAAATAGAAAATAAGAAAACAAAAAATAAATATTTAGGGTCAAAATTTAAAATTATTTGTACTATTTAATCTTGAGATATTGTTCACATGAATGGGCGAATAGAGGTGCTAATACCTCCTCTATTCATAACCAACTCTCGAACTCGGGACTCTTAAGGGTTTTTCCAATATTTTGCCCTTATACTAATAAAAAAAATTTTGGTAGCGGCTTCACATTTTTTCAATCTAAAACCTAGTTCTGAACCGAAGCCTCTCCCATAATCAATGTGTCATCCGCAAACTGCAGCAAAGAAATATTCGGTCCCCCTACTCCAATCTTCACACTAGAGAATAACCCACAAGCCACTGCCTTCCGCATAAGAACTCCTAACCCTTCCGCTGCCACAAGAAAAAGAAAAGGGCCAAGAGGATTCCCCTGTTTTAGGCCCCGCTCAATATGAACCTCCAATGTAGGACAACCATTAATCAAAGCTGATAGGCTACCCCCCACACACAAGCTTCCATCCAACTGACCCATTTTTCTGAAAATCCAAAGCTATGTAACATAAACAAAAGATATCCCCACTCCACCAAATCATAAGCCTTCTCATAATCAAGCTTTAACACAAAACACCTCTTGTTATACCTCCACACATAATCAACTGCTTTATTAGCCACAAACACACTATCTAGCATGTTCCTTCCCGGGATAAAGGCTTATTGTTCTTCTGAAATTATTGAATCCAAAACCCCTTTTAACCTATTTGGCAAAAGCTTGGAAACAATCTTATAAAGACAACCAAATATGAGATAGGCCAAAAATCATATATATGTTGTGGGCAAGACACTTTTGGCACAAGTGCTATAAAGTAAGATAACAAAGACCTAGGTAGTTTCCCATTTCTACAAAATTTAGTAAGCATACCCATCACTTCTTCCTTGATCACTCCCCAAAACCTCTTAAGGAACATAAAATTGAAACCATCTGGCCCCGGACTTTTATCCCCTGCACACTCCAAAATCATCCTTCCCACTTCCTCCTCCGAAAAAGCATTAACAAGCCCCTCATTCTATAGAACAGAGACTCTCGGTAAATCATTAACATCAATAATAGGTTGAAGCCAACCTCTACTAGTAAATGAGCCGCAAAATAGGACACCACACCTACTTTAATCTCATCAACCTCTTCAACACATCTCTCCCCAATTTGAAGCGCATGTATATTATTTCGTCGCCTCCTCCCATTAACACACAAATAAAAGAACTTTCTATTTAAATCACCCTCCTTCCCCCATCTCACTCGAGCTTTTTAGGCTATGACACTCTTCTTATTCTTCCTAGCCTTCCAAATATCACCCACCAATATCTGTTGAGGCTCCTTGTCAACATCGAAAAGTTCCATCACAGAATTTTTATCATCAATCCAGCTCAACTCAATTGTCAAATCAGAGATCACCTTATCAACATTTCCAAATACCTTAATCTTCCATTTTTCAATGTAATCTTAACATTCCTCAACCTCTGGCTAGCTCTTTGGGCAGCCCATGGAAGGGTAATATTTCTTATGTATATTCGTAACCAACTCCACCATGCAACAGATGGCGACTCCACTGGGGACTATTGATCAATTGGATTTTTATAACATTATTTCCTCTAATTCCTAGCTCATTAATCCTCTTTTGTGCCTAACTGGTTGAATTGGATCATTTTATGATGTTTGAATTTTATTTGGGCTTTATTTAATTTTTTTCAGTATTTGGCAAATTCTGATACTATTTTGGTTTCTGGACCATATCTTGAGTTGTAGAACTCCTTTAATTGTGATTGTTGATTTGTAGGAAAGCTAAGAGAAAGGTGCACAATTCCTATGAGAGGTCAGAAACCAATTCTGATGATAAGAAGCTGAAACTGAGCCTGGAAAAAGTCAGAATGCTGCAATCGCGGATCCTAAGCAAGGTGCAGTATTTGGGCCATATCTTAGTCCACAAACATCCGATTAAGCCCATTCCAGTGGAATTTTGAAGCTGACATCTAAGGCTACAATTGTCCTTCAGGCCACAAACCAAAAAGAGGCCGTTTTCATAGCCTAAAAAATGGAACAAAGTGACGAACGGAATTTTGAATTTTGAATTTAATTTTTTCGGCTCTTCTCTTCTCTTCTCTTCTCTCTCTCTCTCTCAGCCCCTCTCACCTTTACAACTTGTTGTTTTCCTCCATTAATAGAGGCTTAGATTTCCATCTAATTCAAGGATTGAAAAAGGGCTGAGACACTCTTGAAGATCGGTTTCGCAATTTATTCAACAACAAATTCGATTTCATCTCTTCCTTCTTTCTCCTCTTGCTAATTATGATTTCGAATTGAAGTTCTTCGTTTAGATTGATAATTGTGCAGTTGTTTGATTACATATTATTCGGTTAATGTATGTAATTAATTCTTTAAGGAGTGTGAATTAGATTTTCAGGTTTGAGATCTAAGATTAATGGCATTGGTGAATTAAATTGACACAAATCGATTAGGTTCTAGAGGTTTCTGAACTTTGAGCGAATTGTGTGTTAATCAAATGCATGAGGGTTCTCGTGTGAATGCTTAATTTGAATTGAGGTTTCATTCGAATTTAATGTTAATCACTAATTTGCTGGTTGATGCATCTCCTTGGAATCCGATGATAGAGTAGTCGTAGTTTTTCTAAATTCTTGGATTAGAGTTTTTAATTATTTTTAATTTTTTATTCTAATTAGTTATTCTA
Organism: Abrus precatorius; assembly: GCF_003935025.1. Classification (NCBI taxonomy): domain Eukaryota; kingdom Viridiplantae; phylum Streptophyta; class Magnoliopsida; order Fabales; family Fabaceae; genus Abrus; species Abrus precatorius. Next base: position 2,848,714 of record NW_020874290.1, on the reverse strand, counting down.
TAAATCAAACCCCCTCTAAAAATTTTATAATTGTATAACATTATTATCGTTGGAAGACGACTCGGATTGCACCTCTTACTACATAATTTTTATGCAATTCAATTTTTATTAATTTGTCCGAGAGCGACATTCACGATCAACTATATGAGAGTTAAGCCTCTTTATGATAAACAATGCGATTTATTATAAAATGACTCGTTTGTTTATTTATTTGTTTGTTGACTTTGTTCAGTTTAATTGTTTGTAAATATTTTAATAACCATAGGATAAATGCTTATTTTGAATGTTTGTAACCATAGGACAGTGAACTTTTAAATTTTAAAATAATTGTTCACCCTAGGATAGACAATCATATTTAGAAATTTATTTATTTTACATATTGGATTTTTTAGGTTTAGGATATAAAAGGTTTGTATGTCCCTATCACACACCACATTTTTCATTCATTGATTGCATGAGAGCAGCTCTATACCCGAGCCTGAGTTATTAGCTAGGTTAGAGGGTCTATTAGTAGTGCAGGCTAGGATATACTTCCTGTCTGGCCCCGTGAAAAACCCTACCTAGAGTGTGGCTCTTCTAAAAGTGTCCTTGGCTGGTAATTACTTACTATCATGGTACACGGTTGAAGTTGGGTTGTGAGCTCTAGTGGCCTTTTTAGGAGTATAAGATTTCTCAAATAAGACAAACATGCTACAATTTAACCTAAATCCTTAGGATAGAACCCCATAAGCACCTCTATTAGGACACGAGGACACACTTTCTCTATACCCTTTCCTTACTTATCCTTTATTATGCAAACTATTAGCCTTTTAAGATTTATATATATATATATATATATATATATATATATATATATATAGAGAGAGAGAGAGAGAGCAAAAGGCTAGTAATATGCATGATATTGCAGAACTTACTTATTGATACTTTGAACGTCGATTAATTTGAAAAAAAATATCTTTAAAAGATTAATAACTCATTTTCTTAGTGAATCATCAGTCTTTAAGCAATCTCATTTTAAAAAAAATTTCTTTAAAGACCTACGACCCACTAGGTTTATTCCATACAAAAATAAAAAAATGGAATTTTGTGAATTAGTAACCTTTTAATAAAGCTTTGCAAGGGTAATAGGCCAATAATTCATAAAATTCAGTTTCTTTTTTCTTATTCAAATGACTAACAGTGACTTCTCTTATTCTTTAAAGTGCAAGTCAGTCTCGAATAAAGTATCAATAAATGAACGATAAAAATGTTCTCATTCTAAACAAATATTATTTGCTTTCCTTTCATCAAGAAAACTAAGAATCATGTCAATCCCTAGTCATTCCTACAATATGTGTATAAAGGTCATACTCATGGCAGGCCTTGAGAAGATCAACAAGGGACTCAAAAATGATATGACTCAACTTAAGAAATAATTATGGAATGGAGATGGTGCATCCTTGCTCCCCAAATGTTGAGCTGAACAATTGGGTAGTTGTCGAGTTACCTATCATTTTTTTTCAAAGTAATTATTTGTGCAAATCCTATCGCTCTTCCTAAGGTAATTTATTTATGCAAATTTGGTGGTCGATGCTTTGACCCAGAAATCATTACACGTGGCAGCAATGATGGTGAAAGAGATGGAGCTTATTGTGGAGTTTCAAGACATGAACTTGGCTGTGGAGGTAAGGCCAGAGAGTTTATATCTTGGGATGATGACAATTCATAATGATTGCTTGATGTACGTCTGAGATGCTCAGTAGGTGATGAATGAAAGATTTGTCACAAATCTTCATCAAAATATAAACAAAGACTAATGTAATACTAGGGTGCTAACCTAGGTCGTCTCCCATGAATCATTGGATGAGTAACCAAATATCAAACATGTAGTGTGCAATGTATTCAGAAAGCAAATAAAAAGGGGGAAGGGTTTTGTGATTTCATGTTCAATCAATAAAATGTAATAACCCCTCGTTCATTCATATAGACTTTATCCCTATTCCTCTCAAGATTTAATACTCTTCCTCCCCTCCCAGAATTAGGTTAATTTAACAAGCAAAAATCAACCTTATGTTTCCAAACAAATTAAGCAATTCAATGGACTCCAATCTCTCATCTCAAGATTATGCAACCCTATAAATAAACCCAGAATTAAGCAATTCAAGTTTAGAATATCATTAAAACGAATTAGGGTTAATTAAGCAATGTCCCCCTCATTCAACAATTAACTCAATTCAAGAGATAAGGAAGAACAAATTCATGAAAGAAAAACATTTGTATTAGCATTCAAAAACCAAAGAATTCAAGAATCCATATGAACTCACTAAGGATTACAATAAAGTTTAGCCCTCCATAAGGATGGATCTCACAATCACAAAGTAAAAGTTAAGAGAAATCAACAACATCAATGTAAAAATCAAAGAGAAGTAAGAAGAACATGGAAATCAAACCCTAGGTTGATCCTTGGCTATCACCTAAGGCCACTCTAGGCTCTCCCAAAATGGAAAAAATCTAAAAGTGTAAAAAGCTCCATACCTTAATTTCTCAAATTCTATTTATAGTGCAGAAATTTTTGCCCATAGTAACTACTATGGTTTCATAGTGATAACGTGTAGTGCTCCATAGTAGTTACTATTGTCAGGCTTGTGATTTATTATTGAGTAATCTATAATATTTTATACTTGTTAAATGTTAATTGAAGATTTATTTGGTATTGGAATATAATTAGATGGAGTTTGAAATTTTATTAAAAAAAAAAAAAAAAAAAGTGAACCGTATGAACAGTGTCGAATGAACAGTAAAACCGCCTATGAACAGTGCAAACTGCGTATGAACAGTAAAACCGCGTATGTATAGTGACCGCTGACGTCATCAGTGACATCATGGCTGACATCACATACGCGTACAGTGCGTGTACAGTGTTTCTGGCATGAATAGTGTCCTAAACAGTGTTTTCGGCGATGAACAGTAATTCCGGCGATGAAAAGTAAATTTCAAAAAATTTCTATAAAAAGGGGCTTCACATGAAATTTTCATTCCTTTACTCATATCCAAGGTTCTCAAAAGTTCTAAGGCCATATACCACCATTTTCTCTCATATTAAACCCTCATAAACTTAGATTTCTCGCCAGATCTGAGGTTCTACGTCTATTCTAAGGGATTTGAAGTAAGTTTCTTTAAGTTTGAAGCTAGATTTACCGTTTGTTTCTCTTCTTCTTCTCTTTCTCATAGAAGTTCATGGTGTTCTTAGGAGAAACTCCGTTCTAAAGCCAAATCTTCGGTGAATCTTGCTATAAAACAAGTAATATTCGGTAGATCTAGTGTAATCATCGTTCTGAGGTAAGAGAAGTTTACTTTAACCTATGAACTATGTTTTGAACGGTTTAATATGCTATTTCAAGATGTTTTGATATGATTTTGTTAGATCTATTGAATAAAAGCTATTTTCTAAATTGTGACTGCTGTTAATTGATTTAAAATGCTGAGATTTTGGCTGATCTATCTTAAATTTGCCTTAGCTGAGCTGTTAAAGTAATTTTAGCGGTGTGCATCATGGTGAGATATATGTTTTGCATCATTATAGAGCCGAGTTACATGTTTAGGTGGGTAGACGTGTAACGGTAAGTTCATGCTGAGCAGTTGTGCTGTGTTGTCTGGATCCAGATACCGGAATAGGTCGCTCCCGGACCGGCTCGGTTCCTTCTGGATTACTTAGGCTGTGAAACTAGTTGGAAACCTTTTTCATGTTGTGCATTATATAGGCTGAAAATGCATGGGGCTATTGCTGTAAGAAATATTTTGCTCAACGTATATGATTTTATTTTATTTTTGTAAGCTCACCCTTGCATTTCTTTCTATGTCATTATGTGCGTGTGTACTGTGATGATCATACGGTGGTACGTGAGCAGATATAGTAGGTGTTGCATCTACTTCACAGGCTGAGGGGCCAGTGAAAAAATGTTAGAAGCTAGAGTCAAGTAATATTACATCAAAGTCCTTTTTCCTTATATTTTGAGACCTCATGTAGAGGGAGCTACGTAGTACAATTTTGTGTATTTTGAATATTATGAACTAAATGTAATATTATGTTGTTCTGTTGGATATTTGTTGTAAGAAACTTTGTTTTATTTTGAATAAGTAGTGAATTTCATACTTATATTATCTATTATTTATTTATCTTAAATAAGTATGTAATGTTGAAACAATGTTTTCGGTTCCTTACAAAAAGGGGTCGTGACATTTTAGTGGTATCAGAGCATGGTCTAGGTAAACCTACGGGGTGAGGTTGTTAGGCGTCAGTTGTGCATATTAGACATGTGAGTTTTACCTGTGAATCATATATTATAATTTCTAATCATGAGGTTGTGAGGGAACGAGCTTGATCACCTCGGTTCTCAGACACGACAGATGTAGGAAATTTTGGTATATGATACTGGGGTGAGCTATAGGCAATTCATGCTGCGTGAATAATAGGTTGTTAAGCTAAGCTGTAAATGATTGCTGAGATAAGTGTGTTTGCTATGCTGTGTGAATGCTGATATGATGTTATCCTCAGTGCTAAACTGATTAAATTGTTATGATATACTAAATATGAATATATCACTGTAAGTTGAATCTGTGAATATAGCTATGTGGTGGTATTGCTGAATGTGTTAAACGTTAGTAATCTAAGCTAGTCTATATATTAGGATGGCTAGACCAAGAAGATCTGCTACAAACCCTCCTCCTGTTGATGTGAACCAAATGGCTCACGCCATGGAGGCCATGGCAGCCACTATTAGGCAGAGTCTAGATATGATTCAGCAGCAGCAAGCTGCAAATCAAGCCGCAAATCAAGCCGCCACTGCAGCACAGGCAGCAGCAGCTATTGCCTCAGCTGCACCTCCTCCTGAATACCATGGGTTGTTAGAGTTCAGGAAGAACGATCCTCCTCAATTCACGGGGGTGGATGGACCAGATGCTGCTAAACTCTGGATCAGGGAGATTGAGAAGATTTTCCTAACTATGGGTTGCGCCGAGGAGAGGAAGGTGTTTTATGCTACTTATATGCTGACAGGGGATGCATAGATGTGGTGGCACAAAGCTCGTGCTATGCTAGAGGCCCGAGGTGAAGTCATCACTTGGGCTGTATTTAGAAGTAGTTTTTTGGGAAAGTTTTTCCCTTCTCATGTTCGTGCTGCCAAAAAGCGGGAGTTTCTAAACTTGGTGCAAGGAAACTCATCAATCTATGAGTATGCAATACAGTTTGAGCGGCTCTACAGATTTTATTCTCACCCGACCTCAGAGGAGGGGAGATGTCAGATGTTTTCAGACCGGCTAAGAACTTACATAAAGAGGATTTTGATCCCACTCAGGATCACAGAATTTGCTGACTTGGTGGATCAAGCCACCATTATAGAGTCTTAATGCAGAGGATGTTGGTGGAGTTGGGAAGGCTCCATCTAGTAGAGTTGCTAGTAGCTGTGGTAATGGAAGTAAAGGTGCTAAGAAGGGCCCCTACAGTCGGTCGCTACGCCAGCAGCAGTCTCAATCATCTCAGTCGAGAGCATCGACAGCATCAGCCCCGATGCCAGTAGGGACTGTTACTTCTGCATTTCAGCCTAGGGGAGCAACTTCTTCTGCTCCTAGAGCCTCAGTACCACAGGTTGTCAGATGTTTCAGGTGTGGTGGGCCACACTACCTGAGCCAGTGCTCACAGGCTGATGTCAGAGTTTGCTTCTCGTGTTAGCAGCCAGGGCACCTTGCTAGGGACTGTCCTATGCCTAGTGGGGCAATTTCATTTTCTGCTAGCACCTTGCACATTGTTAGGCCTAAAGTGACTAGGGCTCCGACGACAACCAGATCGAGAGCAGAGGGACGTGTATTCACTACTTCTACATCAGAGGCAGCTCAGGCCTTAGATCTTGTTCAGGGGACAACGGTAGTGGCAGGTACTTCTCTTTCTGTATTGTTTGATTCTGGAGCCACGCACTCTTTTATTGCAAACATTTGTGTGAGAAACTTAGGGTTACTGTTGAACGATCTAGGATGTGGATTGGTAGTATCGACACCTACTTTAAGTTCAATTAAGACTTCAACGATTTATGTTAGGTGCCCTATAGTAATTGAGGGACGAAAGTACAAAGTAAATCTTATTTGTATCCCGATGTCAGGGTTAACTGTAATCCTGGGTATGGATTGGCTAACTGCCAATCGTGTGCTAATTGATTGTGGCCGGAGGTGTTTAATCTTTCCTGAGCAGCAAGGCTGTGTAGAATTGATTTCTACTCGCCAAGTAGAAACATCCTTAGGTGGAAGTATCTTGTTTTGTTTTATTGGGAGTTATGAATGCAGAAGTGGAGCAAAACCTTCAGTCAATACCAGTAGTACGGGAATTCCCTGAGATTTTTCTAGAGGATATTCCTGGAATACCTCCACGTAGAGAGGTGGAGTTTGCTATAGATTTGATTCCTGGAATTGAGCCAGTGTCTATAGCACCTTATAGAATGGTGCCGAAGGAGTTGATGGAGCTTAAGGAGCAGATTGAGGATCTAATGCAGAAATAGATGATTAGGCTGAGCGTATCACCTTGGGGAGCACCAGTTCTTTTGGTGAAAAAGAAGGACAGAAGTTCTAGATTATGTGTTGATTATCGCAAGTTGAATAAGTTGACAATTAAGAATAAATACCCGTTGCCGCGAATCGATGATTTGATCGACCAGCTTTGAGGTGCTAAGGTATTCTCTAAGATTGATTAGAAGTCTGGGTACCATCAGATCCGAGTGAAGGATGAAGATATTCCTAAGACTGCTTTCCGCACTAGATATGGCCACTATGAGTATATAGTGATGCCCTTTGGAGTCACAAATGCTCCAGCTGTGTTTATGGACTACATGAATTGGATCTTTAGACCTTTCCTGGATCAATTTGTGGTAGTCTTTATTGACGATATTTTGATTTATTCTAGTTCGTCAAAGGAACATACAGAACATTTGAGGACCATACTTAGTATTTTAAGGGAGAAACAGTTGTATGCTAAATTGTCTAAGTGTGAGTTTTGGCTAGAGGAAGTGAAGTTCCTTGGTTATGTTATTTCAGCTAAAGGAATTGCAGTTGATCCTTCCAAAGTTGAAGCAGTGTTACAGTGGGAAAGGCCGAAGACAGCCACAGAGATTCGTAGTTTTGTGGGGCTAGCAGGTTACTATCGAAGATTTATAGAGGGATTTGCGAAGATAGCTGCACCATTAACATGATTAACTCGCCGTTATCAACCCTTTGTATGGACTGAGGAATGTGAACAAAGCTTTAATGAGTTGAAGCAGAGATTAACTTCCTCGCCTGTGTTGATTCTCCCTGATGCTAGTTGACCGTTAGAGGTGTACTGTGATGCTTCCCATCAGGGATTGGGATGTGTGTTGATGCAAGATAAGAGAGTGGTAGCTTTTGCATCTTGCCAATTGCGAACTCATGAGCGAAATTACCCGATCCATGACCTTGAGTTAGCTGCTGTAGTTTTTGCTTTGAAGGTGTGACGGCACTATCTTTATGGAGCTCAGTTTGATATGTATAGTGATCACAAGAGTCTAAAGTATTTATTTGATCAGCGAGAGTTAAATATGAGGCAGAGAGGTTGGGTGGAATTTCTTAAGGATTATGATTTTCAGCTCCAATATCATCCAGGAAAAGCTAACGTGGTGGCCGATGCATTAAGTAGGAATGTGGTTCAGGCATTCTCCTTAAGAGTTAGTGAAACTCTTTTGGTAGAACAATTCCGAGACCTGAACATACATGTGGACTTATTACCTGAAAAGATTAGTTGTAGCCGAATTGTGGTAACTAATAATTTCTTACAGGAAATTAAAGACAAACAACTGTGGGATCCGATGTTATGTCAGATTGTATTTCTCTTAGGGACAGATAAGACAAAGGGTTTTAGTAAAGGTGCTGATGGTATTCTCAAATTCCAAGGTCGAGTTTGTGTCTCTATAGATATGAATTAAATAGAGCAATTCTAGAAGAAGGACATAAGGGTAATCTTAACATTCATCCTGGTGTTACCAAGATGTATCAAGATCTAAAGCAGATGTTTTGGTGGCCAGGCATGAAGTAAGAGATAGCTGAATTTGTTAAAACTTATTTGACTTGCCAGAAGGCAAAGGCGGAGCACCAAAGCCCTTCAGGAGAGTTGCAGACGATGGAAATTCCAGAGTGGAAGTGGGACCATATAACTATGGACTTTATGTCCCATCTACCTAGAACAGTTAAAAATCATGATGTCGTGTGGGTCATAGTTGATAGGCTAACCAAGAGTGCGCATTTCTTGCCAATTAACATGACCTTTAGCTTGGAGAAATTAGCAGAATTGTACATTAGAGAGATTGTCAAGTTACATGGAGTGCCTTCTAGTATTATCTCTGATAGGGATCCTCGATTCACTTCCCAATTTTGGCAGAGTTTCCAAGAAGCTATGGGCACACAGTTGAGGTTGAGTTCTGCATATCATCTGCAGATAGATGGTCAATCTGAGCGTACTTTTCAGACCTTAGAGGACTTATTGCGGACTTGTATTGTAGAGCAGAAGAGTAATTGAGAGGCTATGCTTCCTTTGGTAGAATTCACTTATTATAATAGCTACCATTTGAGTATAGATATGGCACCATTTGAGGCTCTGTATGGTAGAAGGTGTAGAACCCCTATCTGTTGGTTCCAAGATGGAGTACATTTGATGGTTGAGCCTGAAATGCTGCAAGAAATTAAGGAGAAAGTTGAACTTATTAGAGAAAAGCTGAGAGCCACCCAGAGTCGACAGATTCTTATGCTGACTGACGCAGAAGATCTCTAGAATTTGAGGTTGGTGATCACGTATTCTTGAGAGTATCACACACTACAGGCATGGGGCGAGTCTTAAGAGCCAAGAAGTTAACACCTAAGTTCATAAGACCGTATCAGATATTACATCGTAGAGGACCAGTAGCCTATGAATTAGCGTTACCACCTCAGTTGTCAGGACTACATAATGTTTTCCATGTGTCGCAGCTAAGGAAGTATGTTTCTGATTTGTCTCATGTAATTGAGCCTGATGTTGTGGAGTTAGGAGATGATTTGTCTGTGGAGGTCCCAGCTGCTCGTATCGAGGATACTAGAGTTAAGGAACTTAGAGGTAAGTCTACTCGGTTAGTAAAGGTTGTTTGGGACCCAGCAACTGGTGATGCCACATGGGAGTTAAAGGAAAGAATGAGAGAGTTGTATCCTCATCCTTTCTCTGAGTGATGAAATTTTCGAGGACAAAATTTATTTTCAGGGGGAGAATTGTCAGGCTTATGATTTATTATTGAGTAATCTATAATATTTTATACTTGTTAAATGTTAATTGAAGATTTATTTGGTATTGAAATATAATTAGATGGAGTTTGAAATTTAAAAAAAAAAAAAAAAAAAAAAAGTGAACAGTACCGTATAAATAGTGTCGAATGAACAGTAAAACCGCCTATGAACAGTAAAAACTGCGTATGTACAGTGACCGCTGACGTCACTAGTGACATCATCCTGACATCATGGCTGACGTCACATACGTGTACAGTACGCGTGCACGGTGTTTCCGACATGAATAGTATCCTGAACAGTGTTTCCGGCATGAATAATAAGGCAATGAATAGTAAATTTTGAAAATTTTCTATAAAAAGGGGGTTTCACACAAAATTTTCATTCCTTTACTTATATCCAAGGTTCTCAAAGAATGCTTTACTCAAAAAGGATCTCCACATAAGGCAAATAAAAAATTAATGTGGTGAAAGAATGCTTTAACCTCTTAAGCTACATCATTTAAGGCATTCCACTCTAGTTGTTGTACTAAATCACTCAAAAGAACTCCCTCCTCTTGAGTACCCACTTGACCTTGTCACCTTCCTTGGTTAAATTTGAGCCTATCCTAACCCCATTTGTGACCAACAAAGCCCTCATGATAGGTGGTTCGTTGTGTCTAGACAAAGGAGATTGAGAATATGGGCAAGCCTATGGTAGGGTGAGGCTAAATGCATGGATTGAGGGAAAACACTCAGCCTGAAATGTTATTGAGTGATGAGTGAAATACCACATTGTGAGATGGATAGTTTCTTTGCATTATGTGAGTCACATGAAACCTTGCTTGATTCTTTTGTTTCAATTTAGTGGGACTTTGCATGGAATATTTGACATGAATATGATTCCTCTCTTGAATGAGTCTATGGTTGTGAAGATGTTGGAAGTGCTAATTAAAGCATGAAGTTGAAATGAAAATCTCAAAAAAAAAATAAAAATATTTGGATAAATCCAACCTTGTTCATTTGATTTGCTTGAATTTTGATTTGCTTGAGGACAAGCAAAAGTTTAAGTTTGGGGTTGTGATGAATCCACTTTTTATTATATTTTTACTTGCCTTTTTGGTGCTTTTTGATAGAAAAAATGGACTTAGATAGTGAAAATAATATAGAAATTACATTTTGAGTAAAAATCATAGGTTTATTAATTTTTAGTTAATTTGCATTTAATTACATAGATATAGATTGTAATTTTAATTATCTTGATAATTTTGCAGAATCCCCAAGTTAATTCTAAGAAATCTTAGTCCTTAGATGAAAGTTGCCCCCAAAGTAGCCACTTTTAGGAGCAAAAGTGGCAACTACAGCAAGTCTAGGCATTAAAGATTCCTAAGTAGCCACTTTCAAGACCAAAAGTGGCAACTCCAGAGAGCTCCAGGGACGCTAAATTGGAAGCATGATGCGCGTGGCCACTATTGCCTTTCAAAGTAGCTACGCGCATCCAAAGTTCCCACTTTTAAAACCAAAAGTGGCAACTCCAGAAGCTCCAGGAACGCCAATTTTGAAGCATGATGCGCGTGGCCACTATTGCCTTTCAAAGTGGGTACGCGCATCCAAAGTTCCCACTTTCAAGACCAATAGTAGCAACTCCAGAGAATTGACAATTTTACGAGAATTGCGCGTGGACACTTTCAAGGCCCAAAGTGGACACTTTCAAAGGCAAAAGTGGACACTTTGGTGACATGTCATCCACTATAAATAGATTTTAGGAATTAGGGTACGGGACTTTTGACACTTTACACAATTTTTCCTTGCCAAATTGGGATAATTTCTTACGACATTGGAGTCTTGGGTGACAGCCAAAGGTCCTCTATAGGTTTTAATTTCTAATTTCTCTTTTGATTTTTGTTGAATTTACATTAATGATGTTTACATTCTTGCATTTCTTTCTCTCATTTGTGAAGCCCATCCATATGGAGGGCTAAACTTTCTTGTAATTCCTAGTCAATGCACATGAATCTTGAATTCTTGGGGTTAATTGCAATACAAATCTTTTTTTCCTTGAATTTATTAACCCCAATCTCTGAATGAAATGGAATTTGCATGAAGGGAACATTGCTTAATGAACCCTAATTTACCTAACGAAATTCTAAATCAAAATTGCTTAATTTTGATTAATCCTTGAGGTTACTTAATCTTAGGGATAGAGATTGGAGCCCATTAAGATGCTAAATTTTAATTAGGATGTTAAAGTTAGTCTTCGCTTGTTAGATTAACTTAATTCAAGGAGAAGAAAGGGGATTATTGAATCATTTGAAAGAATAATGATGGAACTCATTGCTTGACTAGGGATTACTCATTTTAATTGATTGAATTTCATTAAATTTACATTTCGTTCTTGATTAAAATCCGGAAATTGACAAACCTGCCCCCAATTTACTTGCTTTAAAATACATGTTTACACTTGTTCGATGTATGTTCCCAACCAAAAATTCCTTGGAGACGACCTAGGATAACACCCTAGTACTGCACTCATTTCTTTGATGAGGATTAACGACAATCTTTTGCATGACGAGTAGCTAAATTCGTTTCATCGAATTGGCGCCGTTGCCGGGGAGTTTTTGGTGCTTAACTTATGTTGAACATGCTTGGTGCTCTGTTTTTATGTCTTGCATGTTAGTGTGTTTGTTTCGTTTTGAGTTTTTGTGTTGTGTTGAAAGTCATACGAATTTTGTGATCTGTTTCTGCATTGTTGTTGCATGATTTTCTGCATCATTTCCTTCATTCAAGTGTTGCAACTTATCAATTACTCACTTTCAATTTTCTGCACTCATTTTGCTGCATATTTCTCTGTTTTCTGCACTTTTGTTGCATAATTCTGCAGAATTCTGCAGAGAGATTTTAAACTATTCTTGTTATTTCATTTACTCAATTTGCTTTCAATTTAGTTAGTTAATATCTAGTGCATGACCCGATCAAACCCTGGGGATTTGTATCCATTAGACCAGGAGATTGATAGGACTTTTTATAGGAAACTTAGGACACATAGGGATCACTCTGAACACTCTGAACCATCATCATCTCCTACTACATCTTTGAAATCAGTGACACCAATTTCTGTTTACTCTTCTACATTTTCACTTGACTCTAGTTTTGGACCAATGGCAGGTGATGAGAGGACTCTTAAGGAGCTAGCTGCACCGGATGTCACATACCAAACATTGTGCATCCAATATCCAGATGTGGACGCCCCTTTTGTTTTGAAAACTGGATTAATTCACCTTCTACCTAAATTTCATGGTTTTGCAGGTGAAGACCCTCACAAACACTTGAAGGAGTTTCACATTGTATGTTCCACCATGAGACCTCAAGGTGTACCGGAGGAGCATGTCAAATTGAAGGCATTTCCATTCTCTCTTATGGATTTGGCTAAAGACTGGTTGTATTATCTTCCACCTGGCTCTATTACAAGTTGGGACACCCTCAAGAGATTGTTCCTGGAAAAAATTTTCCCTGCCTCAAGAGCTGCCTCAATAAGAAAGGAAATATGTGGTATTAGGCAGCTGGAAAGGGAAAGTTTGTATGAATATTGGGAGCGTTTCAAGAGACTTTGTGCTAGCTGCCCCCATCATCAGATAAGTGACCAGCTCCTAATCCAATACTTCTATGAGGGCTTACACCCAATGGATAGGAGCATGATCAACGCAGCTAGTGGGGGAGCCCTAGTTGACAAAACTCCCGCTGCCGCTAGAAACCTCATTGAAAATATGGCAGCTAACTCTCAACAGTTTGCTACAAGGCAAAATTCTCTCATGTCTAGGAGTGTTAATGAAATTCAAACTTCAGACTCACACAAGCTGGAGCATAAGCTAGATGAGTTGGCTTCTATGGTGAAACAGTTGGAATCCATCCAAAAGAATTCTGCTGCATATACACCTCCACCTCCATCCATTCTAGCAATGCTTTGTGGGATTTGTTCATCTACGGATCACTTCACTGATAGTTGCCCCACATTGCAAGAAACTGAATCTTCAGAAGGTAATCCTCAAGCTTATGCTACTAATATTTACGCTAATAAATTTCCTTTTCAGCAGCCGCAGCAACAACAAAGCTGGGATTTATCTTCCAATAGATATAATCCCGGTTGGAGGAACCATCCTAACTTAAGGTGGGGAGGAAATGCACAGCATCAAGGCTCTAGCCAACCATCCAACAACCATTTCCAAACGCATCAAGCTGGACAAAGTAAGCCATATTCAGCCCAACAACATCACCATCCATCATCTTCATCTCAACAACACCATCAAACATCCCCTTCACTAGCTCCTGCACCTCAAAAGAGTGAGTCATCTTTGGAAGACCTTGTGAAGCAACTCACCATGAGTAATCTCAATTTCCAGCAACAGAGTCAGGCCTTCCAATAACAGACTCAAGCAAGTATCAAGACCTTGGAGAATCAAATGGGTCAACTTGCTTCATCCCTAAATCAACTTCAATCTCAAGGTTCAGGCAATCTCCCTACACAAACTGTAACAAACCCAAAGAATGTGAGTGTCATTACCTTGAGATTTGGTAAGGTGATGCAAGAGCTAGAAATGCTTAAGGAGAAGGATCCTAGTTGCACTTTAGCTGCAAAAGGTGAAGGAGGAGAGATTAAGAGCCAAGAGCAGCCTGCACCTATGCCCACACTATGTCAACCAAAAGTGGTAGACAAAGAGGAGAGGTCCATTTCTATTCCCTTCCCTCAAAGAATGGTTCAGCCCACCAAGAAGCAAGAAGAGGTTGATAAAGAAATTTTGGATACTTTCAGAAAAGTTGAAGTCAATATCCCCTTGTTAGATGCTATCAAGCAAATCCCAAAGTACGCAAAATTCCTTAAGGACTTGTGCACTCATAGAAGGCAGCTAAAGGGTAATGAAAGAGTGAACATGAGGAGGAATGTATCAGCTCTTTTTGAGAGGCAGAAAACTTCCATGCCTGAGAAATGCAAAGATCCAGGGACGTTTACTATTCCCTGCATTATAGGCAACAATAGGATAGATAATGCCATGCTTGATTTAGGTGCATCTATTAATGTTATGCCTTTATCTATCTTCACATCTTTGTCTCTTGGACCATTACAGCCCACAGGTGTCATCATCCAGCTAGCAAACAGGAGCACAGCACATCCAGCTGGACTTGTGGAGGATGTGTTAGTGAGGGTGAATGACCTCATTTTTCCAGCTGATTTTTACATCCTTGACATGAAAGAGTCAATGGATAGTGTTGCACCAATCATTTTGGGAAGACCGTTCTTAAAGACTGCGAGAACGAAGATTGATGTGCATGCCGGATCACTTACTATGGAGTTTGGAGACAGTGTTGTCCGCTTTAACATATTGGATGCTATGAAGCACCCAAATGAAGAACACTCTGTTTTCCACATTAACCATCTTGATAAATCAATAGATGATAATTTGTCTGAATTTTTAGGAGGAGACTCACTCCTTAATTTTTCTGATTATGTAGATACTTCCAATTGTGAATCGTGTAATAGTTCTTCTCTGTGTGAAATTTGTGCTGAGATTTCTAATTATTTGAATGCAAATTCTACTACTTTCAACGTTGATGAACCTGAAAATTCCATAGGGTGGGAATGTGATGTACTGAGAACATTCTGAGAAGCTCCCGGTCATTATTTCCACCAAGCTTGAAGGCGATCAAGAGAAGATATTATTGGAAGTAATTAAAAGGCACAAGAGAGCTATTGGATGGACTTTAGCTGACATTCATGGTATTAGCCCTCTCCTGTGCATGCACAAAATTCTGTTGAAAGGGGGGACTAAACTAGTGAAGCAACTTCAGAGGAAAAGAAAGAGAAAGAGGAAGAGGAAGAGGAAAAGGAAGCCACAACTCCAAGAACTAGAAGCGCTGCACTTAGGAGCATATGAAGACTCAAGAACCTACAAGGAGAGAACCAAGCAGTATCATGATAAATTGATAGGTAGAGGAGAGTCCTGTGTAGGTCAAAAGATGCTTCTATTCAACTCATGTCTCAAGTTCATGACTGGAAGGCTGCATTCCAGTGAATGGACATCGCCTGAAGCATTTTTTTTGGAGAACTCAGTTCCCTTGGAGGAGGTTGAAGAGGTGGATGTGTACTCCCCCATCATTTCCTTCAACCAAGACCCCTGTCATGAGTAAATTACTTTGCACGTCAAGCTAGTGACGTTAAAGAAGCGCTTTGTGAGAGGCAACTCACACGTGAATAAGGAATTTTGTTCTTTTCCTTTGCATTCTTTCAATTGAGTTTTTGTTCTTATTTGTTTTCATTTGTAGATAGATTTCTAATATAATTCAATTTTGTGTAAATAATTTTCTGTGGACTTAGAATTTTTGCAGGGATTGTGGCAGCAACAAACACTTTGGGTACTCATTCATGCTTGGTACAATTTGTTTTTCGTGAGAGTGGTCACTTTCATAGGCCATAGTGGTCACTTTGGCTCAAGGTAACATGTTTCTCTCTGTAGTTCCCACTTTTAAGAGTGAAAGTGGCTACTTTGACACCTAGGAGGTCAGTAGTTTGCGCGTGGACACTTTCTAGTCCAATAGTAGCCACGCACAATTCACTTTGCATTTTGGGGCTCACTATAGTTACCACTTTCTTCGTTGAAAGTAGCCACGCGCATATGCTCACAAAGAGGAACTCTCTGAAGTTCCCACTTTGAAGCCCCATAGTAGCCACGCGCAAACTCACTTTGAATTTTGGCTTACTGTAGTTGCCACTTTCTCACTTGAAAGTGGCCACGCACACTTGTCCCACAAAATAACCCACTGGAGTTCCCACTTTGAAGCCCCAGAGTAACCACGCGCATATGCCCACACACACAACCTCACTGTAGTTGCCACTTTCTTCCTTGAAAGTGGCCACACGCACCCACTTTCACGTTCCAAATTTCACACACCCACTCACTCCTAGTCCCAAGACGCACCTTCCCTCACCACACCCAAGGCTTCAAGCAAGGTAATTCTCTCAATTTCTCTCCATTTATGGTTAGGGTTCTTAGATTCCCCAATTTGGGGCTTTTCAATTTTACTTGTTTTTTATTGAAATTGAGGTGTAATTCTTGTGTAATTGAGCATTCTTACATGAATTAGAGAGGGTGAGGTCCCTAACTTGCACCCAATGGGGTGTATTACTCCCATCCAATTGGGCGTTCCCACTTTTGCCCCCAATAGTGACCACGCCCACTTCCTCTTTGCCTTGACTCTCATTTGTTGTTTTTGTTATGCTCCCCTCCTTCATTTTTATGCTCTAAACATGCCAATAATGCTATTAAACTTCTTGTTCATGTGTGTTAGTGCCTAAAATTGGTTCGTGCCTATTTCCATTTAGTTTTGTCCCCTCCATTTTGCTGTTTTGCTTTTCAAATTCCATGCCATTTCACTTTTGCTGCACTTGATTCTCATGCATATTACAAAATTAACCATGATTGTTGCTCTTTCTGGGTGTTAAACATGCTTTTCGTGACTTTAATTTCACTAATTGCTGCATTATGGTCCTTGAGCTTAGAAGCCATATTCTGCTATACATTTGATTGCTATACCTAGTGACCGTATGCCACACCATTCTCTGTGCTTAATTGTTCTTGTCTGTACCATTTGAGCTCTATGCTTTGCCCACAGAATGCCTCTTTTTATGGAATGGAATGTGTTTGTAGGCTATGTACCATGATTGACATTGGTTTCCCTCTGAGTCATATGTAGCGCTATACACCCTTTTGCACACAAATTACTTAGGATGATATCAAATTATTTTGCAGCCCCTGGTTTGATTACTTGTTGTTGTGTGTTACCATGGAGGGTGACCCAATTTCCCTGCACTACCCATTCACATATTCTTTCTTTTCTGCAGATAATGTCAAGCAATCCTAGAAGGAACTTTGAATACATCATCTATAAAAAGGGGGGTGAACTCTTTGTCCCTTTTTTGCATTTATTTCTATCTTACTTTTCCTCATTTCATGCCTTCTCTTTTCTTTTTAATCTAGTCCTGTTTTATAATTTTGCTTTTATGCTCTGATTGCATTTCCCATCCAACCCATACTCATTCTCATTTTTGTACATATTTCCGTTCCTAACATTTTGAACATATTTTCTTGCGGGTGAATTGTGCTCACATTATTGCAATTCTTGTCACCTTTACCATGGTAGTGAATTGGGCCTCTTACTTCTTTTTCTGTGTGCATATTACATGTATTGTTGCATTCATCCTCTAGAACTTGCCTTGTTTCTTAATTGAATATGCATTGTGCAATTTTTCATCTAGATGATTGAGGCCTTCTTTCCACATACCCTTCCCCCCACCCTTGCACCTTGTAACATCCTATATTTTGATTTAAATAAAATGAGGTTTGTTAAAGTATAATTGGAATAGATTTGGATAGAATTTATAAAAAAAAAAAAATTAAAAAAAAGTGAACAGTAAAACCGCCTATGAACAGTGTCGATGAACAGTAAACCGCGTATGAACAGTGAAACCGCCTTTGTACAGTGACGATGACGTCATCAATGACATCAGCATGACGTCATGGCTGACGTCACATCCGCGTACAGTACGTGTACAATCCGTGTACAGTATGTGTGCATAGTGTTTCTGGCATGAACAGTTACCGCGAACAGTGTTTCCGGCATGAACAGTAAGGCGGTGAACAGTGTTTCCGGCGATGAACAGTAATTCGGGCGGTGAACAGTACTTTCGAAAATTTTCTATAAAAAGGGGGTTGCGGACGAAATTTTCATTTCTTCACTCCTATCCAAGGTTCTAAAGTCATATCTCGCCATTTTCTCCCATACTAAACCTCCTAAACTTAGATTTTTCTTCAGATCTGTGATTCTACGTTCAATCTAAAGGATTACAAGTAAGTTTTTCTAAGTTTGAAGTTAGATTTACCGTTCGTTTCTCTTCTTCTTCTTCTTCTTATAGATGTTCATGATGTTCTTAGGAAAACCTCCGTTCTAGAGTTAAACCTTCGGTTAAATCCTTGTAAAAGCTCTGTTATGAGGTAAGGGGGGGCTCTACTTTATCATTTCGTTATGTTTATTACTTGTATTCTCATAGATCTTGTCATGTATGTAATTATATGTGAAATAATTCCTGTTTTATGAGAAATAATCGGTGAAAAGTGAGAATAATTAGTTGTTTATGTGATTTTATGATGAGTACATGGTGAAATTGGGATATTATGTTCAAATAGGGCATGATAAGGTATATTGAGGATGGTTGATATGATTTTATGATTTTGTGATATAAAATATACGAAGAGATGGATGTTTCATGTTTGAATATATTGTGTTTTATGTAAAAATGATGTGTATTGTGAATGTGCCATGGTTTGATGTATATGATGAAAAGTATGTGGAAATATAATAAAAAATATGTGTAAACATGATAAATGGCATATGTGAACATGTGAATATGCTCAAAAGAGTATGAGATGGAAAAAGATATGATGTAAATAGTTACAGAGATACACTGGGGAAGTGGAAGATGGAGACGATATGGGATATCTTGGGGAAATGCAGGGTGGTGAGTGACATTCGGGATTGTGCACGAAATATTGTGTTCGAATGCACCACATGGCCACACACTCATTTCTCGACTTGACTCTTGACCATTACCTTTGCTAAGGGGCCGTCTATTGCATGCGTTGTATCCGTATTGCATTGGGCCATCCGGCGACTATTTACATGAATGTGTAAGACCTCGAGATAGAGGCATCGGATAACTGTGGCCACAGGGCGCGGTAAGCACGGATAAAAGTAAAAGAAATTGTGAATCTGTGTAATGTAATGCGCGTTGAGATGAGAATATACTTTATATAACCTTGTGATATGTAATGCCATGATGTTTTCGTTAATCGTGATAAGATGTGTTTTGTGAAGAATGTATATGTTATGTATGAGTGGTAGGGTAGAGACTCACCCTTACACAACATTTTTCAGGAAACCAGGACGAATAGTACCAGGCTCACAGTGCATGGATGGATGAGAACTGCTATAGGACTTAGTTATTTTGAGTTATATAATGAATATTTTCAGTTCTATAGCGTTCTTTTGAAAATGTTGTAAAACTACTATTCCTCTTTATTGCTGATGAAAACTTTAGAATCTTTGTTTTCCTGAATTAATGAAATTTTACTCTATGAACCTTATATCATTTCAATGTCTTTTCCTTATTAGAAAGTTTTGAAGGAAAATTTACTTTACCATATTAATTTTTATGAAAATTTATCATGTATTGAGGAAAGAAATATAAGGTGTTACAATTTTGGTATCAGGGCAGTTCATCCAGACCAGACTGGGGTATGGGACTAACATGTCTGTGTTGTGCAATAGATATACTAGAATATGAAATGATTATTTGCTAATATGACTTGTTAGATGTGAATTACGTGAACTAGATCTATCTATGATAGAATTAATAAGTGATTTGAGTTTATTGCAAGATTAGAGCTATGGCTGGTAGAGGTAGACCTGCTGGTGCTACAAATGAACTCCTGGAGCGCATGACCCAAGTCTTAGAGACTTTGGCACATAACCAGGAGGCTGAACCAGCCGAGTATAGAGGACTTTCTTCTTTTACTAGGCATAACCCTCCAAAATTTGAGAGAAAGTTTGATCCTGAGGGAGCTCAGAGATGGATAGCAGATGTGGAGAAGATTTTCCATGCCATGGGATGTAGAGAGGAGCATAAGGTAACTTATGCTACTTATATTCTGAGTGGAGAAGCTGAGGACTGGTCGAGATTTGCTAGTCAAACTCTACTGCAAGAAGATGGTTATATTCCTTGGGAGACATTTAAGGCAACTTTCTTGGGAAATTATTTCCCTAGAGATTTAAAGAAACAGAAGGCTAGGGAGTTCCTTGAGTTGAAACAAGGAAACATGTCTGTAGGTGAATATGCTGCTAAATTTCATGAATTGATGAAATACTGGCCTCACTATCAACATAATGATGGAGAGGAAGATCTATGTGCTCAATTTGAACATGGGCTTAGGCCAGATATTCGAGCTGCTGTTAGTGTATTCCAGCTAACAGATTTACCCACTCTAGTGAGTAAATGCAGAATATTTGAAGCCAATACTAAGGGTAAGACAGTGGATACCAGAATCGGTGGTCCTGTGAGGCAAGACCGAAGGCCTCCAAGATTTTCTAGAGGACCTTACTCTAGTCCAAATCAGTCTCAAGTGAAGGGGATTGTATCTCAAGAAGATAGTAGTGGTGGTTCAGGTTCTTTCAGAAGGCCACTAAAATGTTTCAAGTGTGGTGGACCTCATATTAAAAAGAATTGTCCTCAACTTCCACCAACATGTGACATTTGTGGGAAAATGGGACACTCTGCTAGTGTCTGTTGGTCTGCTCCACAGAAGAGCGGAAGCGTGAGTGTGGAACAAAGACCTAAATCTAGAGCAAGCACTGGAATAAAGCCAAATGTGAAAGGCAAAGTTTTTGCTATGAGTGGAGCTGAGGCTTCAAAATCAGAGGAGCTTATTAGAGGTAAATGTATCATAAAAGACCGACTTGTAGATGTGTTGTTTGATTCTGGTGCTACTCATTCCTTTATTTCTGTGGATTGTATGAGATGTCTAGAATTACCTATATCTGAATTGTTTTGTGATGTTATTGTATCTACTCCTACGGGTAAACCCGTAGCAACTTCTTCTGTGTGTTTAGGTTGTCCTGTGATGGTACATGGTAGGAGTTTTAGTATAGATTTGATTTGTTTACCTCTTTCCCAACTTGATGTAATTTTGGGAATGGATTGGTTGTCATCCAACCATGTTCTATTGGACTGTAAAGAGAAAGTCTTGATTTTTGGCACTAAAGTATCAGAAAGTGCCAAACTCTTAGGTCCAGATCCATTGGAAAATGTAATGAGTGCTAAGGCTTTCATGGTTCTATTTTCAATTGAGACTGAAAAGGAAATGAAGCCTGAGTATATCCCAGTGGTTAGAGATTTTTTAGAAGTTTTCCCTGATGATGTTACTGAATTGTCACCGGAAAGAGAGATTGAGTTTACTATTGATCTCATTCCGGGAGCAAATCCTATTTCTGTTGCACCATATAGGATGTCACCAGTGGAGTTGGCTGAGGTAAAGAAACAGGTAGAAGAATTATTGCAGAAAAGGTTTATAAGGCCAAGTGTGTCACCTTGGGGAGCACCTGTTCTTTTGGTGAAAAAGAAAGATAGGAGCATGAGGATGTGTGTTGATTATAGGCAATTGAATAAGGTAACAATAAAGAACAAGTATCCTATTCCTCGAATTGATGACTTGATGGATCAGTTACGAGGAGCTTCCGTATTTTTAAAGATTGATCTGCGATCTGGTTATCATCAGATCAGAGTCAAGAGTGAGGATATTCCCAAGACAGCGTTTAGAACCCGATATGGCCACTATGAGTATCTAGTTATGCCATTTGGTGTGACTAATGCTCCTGCAGTATTCATGGACTATATGAATAGAATTTTTCATGAGTTTTTGGATAAATTTGTTGTAGTATTTATAGATGATATTCTGATTTATTCTAAGACTCATGAAGAACATACAAAACACTTGAGAATTGTTTTGCAAATACTAAGAGAAAGACAGTTGTATGCAAAATTCTCTAAGTGTGAATTTTGGTTACCACAAATCCAATTTTTGGGACATGTGGTATCGAAAGATGGCATTATGGTGGATCCAGTAAAGGTGGAGGCAGTGGCTCAATGGCCAAGGCCTACTAATCCCACAGAAATTCGCAGTTTTCTGGGACTAGCTGGCTATTATAGGAAATTCATTGTAGGATTTTCTAAAATAGCTTTTCCTTTGACGAAGTCAACAAGAAAAGGAAAGGAGTTTGTGTGGAATGAAGAGTGTGAAGCTAGTTTCCAAAAGCTGAAAGAAAAAGTTAACATCTGCCCCTGTCTTAGTTTTGCCTAATCCAGAAAAGAAATTTGATGTGTATTGTGATGCATCTGGGCAAGGGCTTGGTTGTGTCTTGATGCAGGATGGAAGGGTAGTTGCTTATGCTTCGAGGCAGTTGCGTCCTCATGAAGTTAATTATCCTACTCATGACCTAGAATTAGCCTCGGTGGTTTTTGCCCTTAAGATATGGAGACATTATCTATTTGGGGCGAAATTTGAGGTATTTAGTGATCACAAGAGTTTGAAGTACTTGTTTGATCAGAAAGAGCTAAATATGAGGCAGAGAAGGTGGATGGAATTTCTGAAGGATTATGATTTTACATTGTCTTATCATCCTGGGAAGGCAAATGTGGTTGCTGATGCTTTAAGTAGGAAGTCTTTGCATATGGCAAGTATGATGGTGAAAGAATTTGAGTTGATTGAGAAGTTTCGAGATATGAATTTGGCAGTAGAGGTGCGACCTCAGAGTTTGTATCTTGGGACTTTGATAATCAACAATGATTTCTTAGTTAGGGTTCGTGATGCCCAACAAGAAGATATGTTCTTGCAAGAAATGATGAGGCAGAGGGGTGAAGGAAAGGATTTGGAGTTCCATTGTGATGCAAATGGATTGATTAAGTTCAAAAACCGTGTATGTATTCCTTCCAATAATGAGCTTAAGCAGATGATACTTGAGGAGGCGCATAAAAGCAGAATGAGTTTTCATCCTGGTGCGACAAAAATGTATCAAGATCTTCGTAAGAATTTTTGGTGGAATAGAATGAAGAAGGATGTGGCTGAGTATGTAGCAAAGTGTTTAACTTGTCAAAAGGCGAAGGTAGAACATCAACGTTCACCTGGGATGTTGCAGCCATTAGAAATTCCTGAGTGGAAGTGGGATAGTATTTCTATGGATTTTGTGTCTGGTTTGCCAAGAACCAAGAGTAATCATGATGCAATTTGGGTGATAGTAGATAGATTGACTAAAGCAGCTCATTTTATTTCCATTAATATGAAGTACAAGTTGGAGAAGCTAGCAGATATGTATGTGAGAGAGATAGTCAGATTGCATGGAGTGCCAACCAATGTTATGTCAGATAGAGATCCAAGGTTTACATCGAGATTTTGGGAGAGTCTGCAAAAAGCCTTGGGTACTAAGTTAAAACTTAGTTCAGCTTATCATCCACAAACTGATGGTCAGACTGAAAGAACAATACAGTCCTTGGAGGATTTGTTAAGAGCTTGTGTGATGGAACAACAAGGAACTTGGGAGGAATGTCTACCCTTGGTGGAATTCACGTATAATAACAGTTATCATGCAAGCATTGGAATGGCTCCATTTGAGGCTCTGTATGGAAGAAAGTGTAGAACCCCTTTATGTTGGTATGAAACTGGAGAGGCAATCCTATATGCGCCAGATATGGTTCAGAAGCAACATGAGCAAATCAAATTGATCAGAGAAAAGATGAAAATAGCACAAGATAGGCAAAGGAGTTACTATGATAAGAGGAGAAAACCTTTGGAGTTTCAGGTGAGTGATCATGTGTTTTTGAAAGTTTCACCTGTAACTGGAGTTGGAAGAGCTTTAAAATCCAAGAAGTTATCTCCTAAGTTTATTGGGCCATTTGAAGTGCTAAGTAAAGTTGGTCCTGTTGCTTATGAAATTGCTTTGCCTCCAAATCTCTCAAACTTGCATCCTGTATTTCATGTATCTCAGCTTAGGAAATATATTCCTGACCCTACTCATGTTATAGAACTTGATCCTGTTCAAGTGAGAGAGAATTTGTCCTATGATGTACAACTGGTGAAAATTATTGATCATCGTGTTAAGAAATTAAGGGATAAGGATATTTCATTAGTTAAAGTAGTATGGAGTACTAGTGATGAGGGAGATGCTACATGGGAAACTGAGAATAAGATGAGGGAATTATATCCTGATCTTTTTGTAACTTAGCGAATTTCGGGGACGAAATTCCTTAAAGGAGGGGAGAATTGTAACATCCTATATTTTGATTTAAATAAAATGAGGTTTGTTAAAGTATAATTGGAATAGATTTGGATAGAATTTATAAATAATAAAAAAAAAAAAAGTGAACAGTAAAACCGCCTATGAACAGTGTCGATGAACAGTAAACCGCGTATGAACAGTGAAACCGCCTTTGTACAGTGACGATGACGTCATGGCTGACGTCACATCCGCGTACAGTACGCATACAATCCGTGTACAGTACGTGCGCACAGTGTTTCCGGCATGAACAGTAAGGCGGTGAACAGTACCTTAAAAAATTTTCTATAAAAAGGGGGTTGCGGACGAAATTTTCATTTCTTCACTCCTATCCAAGGTTCTCAAAGGTTCTAAAGTCATATCTCGCCATTTTCTCCCATACTAAACCTCCTAAACTTAGATTTTTCTTCAGATCTGTGATTCTACGTTCGATCTAAAGGATTACAAGTAAGTTTTTCTAAGTTTGAAGTTAGATTTACTGTTCGTTTCTCTTCTTCTTCTTCTTCTTATAGATGTTCATGATGTTCTTAGGAAAACCTCCGTTCTAGAGTTCAACCTTCGGTTAAATCCTTGTAAAAGCTCTGTTTTGAGGTAAGGGGGGCTCTACTTTATCATTTCGTTATGTTTATTACTTGTATTCTCATAGATCTTGTCATGTATGTAATTATATGTGAAATAATCCCTGTTTTATGAGAAATAATCGGTGAAAAGTGAGAATAATTAGTTGTTTATGTGATTTTATGATGAGTACATGGTGAAATTGGGATATTATGTTCAAATAGGGCATGATAAGGTATATTGAGGATGGTTGATATGATTTTATGATTTTGTGATATAAAATATACGAAGAGATGGATGTTTCATGTTTGAATATATTGTGTTTTATGTAAAAATGATGTGTATTGTGAATGTGCCATGGTTTGATGTATATGATGAAAAGTATGTGGAAATATAATGAAAAATATGTGTAAACATGATAAATGGCATATGTGAACATGTGAATATGCTCAAAAGAGTATGAGATGGAAAAAGATATGATGTAAATAGTTACAGAGATACACTGGGGAAGTGGAAGATGGAGACGATATGGGATATCTTGGGGAAATGCAGGGTGGTGAGTGACATTCGGGATTGTGCACGAAATATTGTGTTCGAATGCACCACATGGCCACACACTCATTTCTCGACTTGACTCCTGACCATTACCTTTGCTAAGGGGCCGTCTATTGCATGCGTTGTATCCGTATTGCATTGGGCCATCCGGCGACTATTTACATGAATGTGTAAGACCTCGAGATAGAGGCATCGGATAACTGTGGCCCATCCATATGGAGGGCTAAACTTTCTTGTAATTCCTAGTCAATGCACATGAATCTTGAATTCTTGGGGTTAATTGCAATTCAAATCTTTCTTTCCTTGAATTTATAACCCCAATCTCTGAATGAAATGGAATTTGCACGAAGGGAACATTGCTTAATGAACCCTAATTTACCTAACGAAATTTTAAATCAAAATTGCTTAATTTTGATTAATCCTTGAGGTTGCTTAATCTTAGGGATAGAGATTGGAGCCCATTAAGATGCTTAATTTTAATTGGGATGTTAAAGTTAGTCTTCGCTTGTTAGATTAACTTAATTCAAGGAGAAGAAAGGGGATTATTGAATCATTTGAAAGAATAATGATGGAACTCATTGCTTGACTAGGGATTACTCATTTTAATTGATTGAATTTCATTAAATTTACATTTCGTTCTTGATTAAAATCTGGAAATTGACAAACCTCACCCCAATTTACTTGCTTTAAAATACATGTTTACACTTGTTCGATGTATGTTCCCAACCAAAAATTCCTTGGAGACGACCTAGGATAACACCCTAGTACTGCATTCATTTCTTTGCATATTTGATGAGGATTAACGACAATCTTTTGCATGACGAGTAGCTAAATTCGTTTCATCACCCTCTCATGTGATCAAACATGACCCGGTTCAAGTAAGAGAGGACTTGTCCTATGATGTATACCTGGTGAGAATTGTAGATCATCATATCAAGCAGTTGAGGGGCAAGTAAATCTTATTGGTAAAAGTGATATAGAGCTCGAGTGATGAGAGAGATGCCACATAGGAAACGGAGAGTAGAATGAGAGAGTTGTACCCAAATTGGTTGAATTTCGGGGATGAAATACCCTAAAGAGGGGAGAGTTGTAACACCCCGAGTTCTGTAATCTATTTTTGTTTATTAATATGTGTATATTATGAATTTCTAAGTGAATATGCATTTCTATTTGTATGATATTGATGTTGATATTTATAAATACATATATGGATGCATATAATTGTACATGATGGTTGGAATGTGTCACGACCCCTTTATAAGGAACCGAGAACATTGTTTCTACACCACATACTTATTTAAGATAGATAAATAATAGAGAATATAAGTATAAAATTCACTTCTCATTCAAAATAAAACAAAGTTTCTTACAACAAATATCCAATAGAACAACATAATATTACATTTAGTTCATAATATTCAAAATACACGAAATTATACTATGTAGCTTCCTCTACATGAGGTCTCAAAATATAAGGAAAAAGGACTTTGATGCAAAATTACTCGACTCCAGCTTATAACATTTCTCCACTGGCCCCTCAGCTTGTGAAGTAGATGTAACACCTGCTACATCTGTTCACGTACCACCGTACGATTATCATAGAACACACGTAAACAATGACATAGATAGAAATGCAAAGATGAGCTTATAAAAAAATAAAATGAAATCGTATATATAAAGCAAAATATTACTCATAGCAACAGCCCCATGTATTACTAGCCCATCTAATCCACAACATGAATAACAGTTTCTAACTGATTTCCTAGCCTAAGTTATCCAAAAGGAACCGAGCCGGTCCAGGAGCGACCCATTCCGGTATCTGGATCTAGACAACACAACTCAGCATGCTCTACCGTTACACGTCTACCCACCTAAACGTGTAACTCAGCTCTATAATGATGCAGCACGGCTAAAATCATTTCAACAGCTCAACTAAGACAAGTTTATAATAAATCAACCAAATCTCATTGTTATTAAATCAGTTATCAGCAACTACAACATAGAAAAATAACTTTCAAGTATTAAATCCTTTATATCCCAGGTTTTACCAAAGAGATCTAACAAAACTGACTCAATCCTTTCTTTAATAGCATATCAAACTATTCAAAACATAGTTCATAGACTAAAGTAAGCTCCCCTTACCTTGAAACAGTGATTTACTCTAGATCTACTGAATATTACTTATTTTATCACAAGATTTACCGAAGATTTGGCTTTAGAACGAAGTTTCTCTTAAGAACACCATGAACTTCTATGAGAAAGAGAAGGAGAGGAGAAACGAATGGTGAATCTAACTTCAAACTTAAAGAAACTTACTTCAAATCCCTTAGAACAGACGTAGAATCACATATTTGAAGACAAATCTAAGTTTAGAAGGGTTTAATATGAGAGAAAATGGTGGTATATGACCTTGGAACCTTTGAGAACCTTGGATAGGAGTGAAGAAATGAAAATTTTGAGTGAAGCTCCTTTTTTATAGAATTTTTTTTAAATCTACTACTCATCACCGGAAACATTGTTCACCTTACTGTTCACGCCAGAAGCACTGTTTAGGATACTATTCACACTGAAAATACTGTGCACATGAACTGTACACGTACTGTACGTATACTATATGCATATGTGACGCCAGGGTGATGTCAGGGTGACGTCGTTGATGACATCATGGTACGACATTGTTCACATTTTTTAAAAATAATTTCAAACTCCATCTAAATCTATTCCAATACCAAATAATCCTTCAATTAACATTTAACAAGTATAAAATATTATATATTACTCAATAATAGATTACAAGCCTGACAAAATGAGAATATTTGACTTGTGGTTGGTTAGGATTGATTGAGAAGAATAGGCTAAGTGTGAACTGTAGAGGCATTCTCACTGTAGCGAGAGTGTCCTAGATGAAAGGGGTGCATTTGTTGCGTTCTTACTGTAGCAAGAAGGCAATAGGAAGAGGGTATTTTTGGATGCAGTCTCGCTGTAGTGAGATTCTGCAGAAACCAGAGTGCAATTCTCTATGATATTTTTGCTGTAGCGAGAATATCATGACCAGAGGGGTATTTGACGGGTTTAGGGTTTGGGAAATTCATTTCCCACTTTTTGCTTCGAGATCTCTCTCTGTTCTTTCGATTTCCAGCCCTATTTCATCGATTAAACTGCCTCCAAAGCTGTTTGTGAGCTAGATCAAAGGTCAGAATTGTGTTTGGGATGCTTGGAGGTAAGTTCTAAGAACTAGGGTTTTGGTTTTTCAACCCTTTCTTTGTTTTCTCGGTTCCTTATGGATTTTTTTATATATTTAGGATGAAAATCAGTGTGGTGAATGTTTGCATTATCAATTTTGTGTTGGGTCTTCATTTTGAGGTAAAGGGGACTTTACCCTAGCTCATTGTGTTTGAATCTGTTATTTTGTGATGTGTTGTAATGTGAATGGTTGGAAATATGTGTTTTAATGAAATTAATTTGATTGAGATTGTGGCAGAAAGGTTATGTAGAATGTGTTGTCTTGGGTGTTGACTATTGAATGTGATGAAATGAATGGATTGGTATAATATTGTGATGGAAAATATTATGCATTTGAGTATAATGTGGTTGATATGTATGAACATGCCATTGATTGAAAATGAATATGATGAAATAATTGAGAATGTGGGTGAATATGTGAGAATGCCATGTTGATTGTGTTTGAATATGTTGAAAAACTATGAATGGTTCAGCGATACACTGCAGGTGTGGAAGATGGAACCAGTAGAAATACCTTGGAGAAGAGAGGGTGGTGATGACACAAACAGTGAGCATAGGTGCACCATAGGCCACACACACTCCTCCTAACTCGGCCTCTGACTAACGCCTTTGCTTGGGGGGCTCAGTACCACACACGTTGTATCCGTGGGACAGGAGCTATTCAACGACCATCCATGGTGTTAAGTGAGTAAGGTCTTGACGTTGAGGGCATCAGGAAAATTGTGATCATAGTGCCATAGTGAGCATGGATACGTGGAGTGAGTGCATATGTGTGTTGGACTATTTGATGGTGCAGTGAACGCACCTGTATGTGAGTTGGAATGAATTGTTGAAAATATTATTATGTGTTTGTTTGATGCATGTTCTAAAATTATGTGTGTGAGGTAAGTCTCTGTGCTTGTGTGTGATAGTATAAAGTATTCGCCCCTTACATTTATTTTTCAAGTGACCAAGACGATCAGCATCGGACTCCATGAATGGATGGATTAAACTGCTATAGGACTTAAAAACTTTATTTAAAAACTATGGTGTGTTGATAGGTCCTGTAATAATGATTTGATATAAATTTGGAATACATCCTTATTTTGAAGTATTTTACTGAACTTATGCATTGGGAACCATTTGAATGAAAATTTTTATTATTCCTATTTTGTGAAATTTATTTATTTAGAAATTTAAATTAAGGTTTTACGCAAGTACTATAAGCTATAGTACAAAACTAAAATGTCGAGCCAGCTGAATACCAAGGATTTTTATTGTTTACTAAACACAATCCCCTAGATTTGAAGGAAAGTTTGACCCTGAAGGAGCTCAGAGGTGAATACCTGACATTGAGAAGATTTTTAACGCAATAGGCTGGTCACAAGGAACATAAAGTAATATATGCAACTTATATGTTGAGTGGAGAAGCGGAAGATTGGTGAAGGTGTGTAAAACAGACCTTGCCACAAGAGAATAGATACATTCTTTGGGAGACATTTAAGATGAGCTTCCTGGGGAATTATTTGCACGAACTAACGAAGTATTGGCAACATTTTCATCATGCAGATGGTAACGAAGATCTATGTGTGCAGTTTGAAAATGGGCTTAGAACTGACATACGCAGAGCGGTTAGTATGTTTCAATTGTCAGACTTGCCAACCTTGGTAAACAAGTGCTGAATCTTTGAAGCTAACTCCAAAGGAGTCGGTAGACATTAGAATTGGGGGACCAATAAGGCAAGATCGGGAATCTCTAAGGTTTTAGCGAAGGCCATATACAGATACTAATCAGTCTCAGGCTAGTGGAACTGTACCTCGTAAAGGTAATAGAACCATTTCTAGTTTCTCCCGAGGCACAATGAAATGCTTTCGATGCAAAGGACCTCACAAAGTGCAAGATTACTCACAATCACTTGCTAAGTGTAATTATTGTGGAAGGATGGGGCATACAGCA
Organism: Abrus precatorius; assembly: GCF_003935025.1. Taxonomy (NCBI): domain Eukaryota; kingdom Viridiplantae; phylum Streptophyta; class Magnoliopsida; order Fabales; family Fabaceae; genus Abrus; species Abrus precatorius. The sequence goes on along the minus strand of NW_020874290.1, from coordinate 2,818,238 downwards.
AGTGTTTGCTAGCACATACCTCAAAAGAGTAGGAGCACAAGTGGAAGTAATAGGCTGGTACCCAAAACTAGTAATGATTTGAAAACTAACTCCCAAAGTAAAATATTTATGATGAGTGGATCGAGGCATCAAATTTTGATGATTTTAATAAAGGTAAATGTAATACGAAAGACAAACTAATTGATATCCTATTTGACTTTAGTGATATATATATCTATTCCTTTGTTTCTTTAAATTGTCTACATTGCCTCAACTATTTGTATCTTTCTTACCACATAGCACTGTAGTATTCATTCTTAAAGATAAGCTTGTTGTCACTTCACGATTTTATTTAGGTTATTTTAGAATGATTTGCGATTGAAACCTCTTAGTAGATTTGACTCGTCTACTCCTTTTCTCCATTTGAAATCATACTGGGAATAGATTGGTTGATGTCCAATCTTGTCCTTCTTGGTTGTATTAATTGTGACTGCTCATATCGTGAGAAACTCTAGATTCCTAAATCTAAGTGACTTCGGAAACAAGATCAATGCTAAGATTTTCATGACAATAATTCCTTTGGAGGCAGAGACAAGGATGAAAGTTGAGAATATACTGGTAGAGAGTAAATTCTTAGAAGTTTTCACTAAATATTCCTAAGACAATGTGTAGAGCTTGTTATAATACTTATTAGTATTTAGTTATACCTTTAGGTGTAACTGATATTCCAGTGATAGTCATGGATTGATTTGGGGACAGTATATAATTTTAACTTTAAAGACACAATCCTTGGGAATATGTAACGATTAAGAAAGGAATTATGGTTGGCTAGCTGAGATAGACTGATAGTTTAATGATGAATCCATATTTTTACTGATATTTTAGCATAATTCTAACACATTTGATAAGAAAAATATATGAAGAAAGCAGAAAAACTCAGAAAAAGAGAAGGAATTGAAGTTTTGTTTAAATTTGTAGTTATCTTAGCAATTATAGAATTTTTGCTTAGGAATTAAGTTTTTAATCTTGTTTTTGAAGGAATAATTCGAGCAAGGTTCATGTGAATGGAGGCTTGAAGACAAGGAAGAAGAAAGAAGCAAGTCTGGACTCCAAAAACACAGGACCAAGAAAGTGCAAATTGGGCGTGATCACTATTGTCAGTAAAAGTGATCACTCTAGAGTTCAAAGAAGAAGAAAGCTTAGGCATTATCACTTCTGCTAGGAAAAGTGAGAGATCCTGTGAAGTCTCAGACTCAACATGTTGGGTGTTATCACTTTTATCAGTAAAAGTGAGCGTTCCAGAAAGGCAAATATCAGGAAAAGCTCTTTGTGATCACTATTATCAGCAAAAGTGAACGTTCCAGAGAGCCTTCAACCTGGCGAGTGATGAAACGAATTTTAGCTATTCGTCATGCAAAAGATTGTTGTTAATCCTCATCAAATATGCAAAGAAATGAATGCAGTACTAGGGTGTTATCCTAGGTCGTCTCCAAAGAATTTTTGGTTGGGAACATACATCGAACAAGTGTAAACATGTATTTTAAAGCAAGTAAATTAGGGGGAGGTTTGTCAATTTTCGGATTTTAATCAAGAAAGAAATGTAAATTTAATGAAATTCAATCAATTAAAATGAGTAATCCCTAGTCAAGCAATGAGTTCCATCATTATTCTTTCAAATGATTCAATAATCCCCTTTCTTCCCCTTGAATTAAGTTAATCTAACAAGCGAAGACTAACTTTAACATCCCAATTAAAATTAAGTATCTTAAAGGGCTCCAATCTCTATCCCTAAGATTAAGCAACCTCAAGGATTAATCAAAATTAAGCAATTTTGATTTAGAATTTCGTTAGGTAAATTAGGGTTCATTAAGCAATGTTCCCTTCATGCAAATTCCATTTCATTCAGAGATTGGGGTTAATAAATTCAAGGAAAGAAAGATTTGTATTGCAATTAATCCCAAGAATTCAAGATTCATGTGCATTGACTAGGAATTACAAGAAAGTTTAGCCCTCCATATGGATGGGCTTCACAAATGAGAGAAAGAAATGCAAGAACGTAAACATCATTAATGTAAATTCAACAAAAATCAAAAGAGAAATTGGAAATTAAAACCTATAGAGGACCCTTGGCTGTCACCCAAGACTCCAATGTCGTAAGAAATTATCCCAATTTGGCAAAGGAAAATTGTGTAAAGTGTCAAAAGTCTTGTACCCTGATGAATCCACTTTTTATTATATTTTTACTTGTCTTTTTGGTGCTCCTTGATAGAAAAAATGGACTTAGATAGTGCAAATAATAGAGAAATCACATTTTGAGTAAATATCATAGGTTTATTAATTTTTGGTTAATTTGCATTTAATTACATAGATATAGATTGCAATTTTAATTATCTTAATAATTTTGCAGAGTCCCCAAGTTAATTTTGAGAAATCTTGGCCCTTGGGTGAAAGTTGCTCTCAAAGTAGCCACTTTTAGAAGCAAAAGTGGCAACTACAGCAAGTCTGGGCATTAAAGGCACCAAAGTAGCTACTATCAAGCCCAAAAGTGACAACTCCAGAAGCTCCAGGGACGCTAATTTTGAAGCGTTCCTGCGTATGGCTACTATTGGCTCTCAAAGTAACCACGCGCACCAAAGTAGCTACTATCAAGCCCAAAAGTGGCAACTCCAGAAGCTCCAGGGACGCTAATTTTGAAACCTTCCTGCGCGTGGCCACTATTGGCTCTCATAGTAGCCACGCGCACCAAAGTAGCTACTTTCAGCACAAATAGTGGCAACTCCAGAGAAGCGGCAATCCTTCCATCCTGCGCGTGGACACTCTCTAGGCCCAAAGTGGACACTTTCAAAGGCAAAAGTGGACACTTTTGTGACATGTCATCCACTATAAATAGATTTTAGGAATTAGGGTACGGGACTTTTGACACTTTACACAATTTTCTTTGCCAAATTGGGATAACTTCTTACGACATTGGAGTCTTGGGTGACAGCCAAGGCTCCTCTATAGGTTTTAATTTCCAATTTCTCTTTTGATTTTTGTTGAACTTACATTAATGATGTTTACGTTCTTGCATTTCTTTCTCTCATTTGTGAAACCCATCCATATGGAGGGCTAAACTTTCTTGTAATTCCTAGTCAATGCACATGAATCTTGAATTCTTGGGGTTAATTGCAATACAAATCTTTCTTTCCTTGAATTTATTAACCCCAATCTCTGAATGAAATGGAATTTGCATGAAGGAAACATTGCTTAATGAACCCTAATTTACCTAACGAAATTCTAAATCAAAATTGCTTAATTTTGATTAATCCTTGAGGTTGCTTAATCTTAGGGATAGAGATTGGAGCCCATTAAGATGCTTAATTTTAATTGGGATGTTAAAGTTAGTCTTCGCTTGTTAGATCAACTTAATTCAAGGAGAAGAAAGGGGATTATTGAATCATTTGAAAGAATAATGATGGAACTCATTGCTTGACTAGGGATTACTCATTTTAATTGATTGAATTTCATTAATTTACATTTTGTTCTTGATTAAAATCCAGAAATTGACAAACCTCCCCCCAATTTACTTGCTTTAAAATATATGTTTACACTTGTTCAATGTATGTTCCCAACCAAAAATTCCTTGGAGACGACCTAGGATAACACCCTAGTACTGCATTCATTTCTTTGCATATTTGATGAGGATTAACGACAATCTTTTGCATGACGAATAGCTAAATATCGTTTCATCAAATTGGCGCCGTTGCCGGGGAATTATTGGTGCTGAACTTATGTTGAACATGATTGGTGCTCTGTTTTTGTGTTTTGCATGTTAGTACGTTTGTTTCATTTTGAGTTTTTGTATTGTGTTGATAGTCATACGAATTTTATGGTCTGTTTCTGCATTAACATTGCATGATTTTCTGCATCATTCCCTTCATTCTAGTGCCGCAATTTTTCAATTACTCACTTTCAATTTTCTGCACTCATTTTGCTGCATATTTCTCTGTTTTTCTGCACTTTATGCTGCATAATTCTGCAGAGAAATTTTAAATTGTTCTTGTTATTTCATTTACTCAATTTGCTTTCAATTTAGTTAGTTGATATCTAGTGCATGACTCGATCAAACCCTGGAGATTTGTATCCATTAGACCAGGAGATTGATAGGACTTTTTATAGGAACCTTAGGACACATAGGGATCACTTTGAACACTCTGAATCATTATCATCACCTACTGCATCTTTGCAATCTGTGACACCAAATTCTATTTACTCTTCTCCATTTTCACTTAACTCTAGTTTTGGAGCAATGGCAGGGGACGAGAGGACTCTTAAAAAGCTAGCTGCACCGGATGTCACATACCAAACATTATGCATCCAATATCCAGATGTGGACGCTCCTTTTGTTTTGAAAACTGGATTAATTCACCTTCTACCTAAATTACACGGTTTTACAGGTGAAGACCCTCACAAACACTTGAAGGAGTTTCATATTGTGTGCTCTACCATGCAACCTCAAGGTGTCCCAGAGGAGCATGTCAAATTGAAGGCCTTCCCTTTCTCATTAATGGACACTGCAAAGGACTGGTTGTACTACCTTCCACCGGGATCAATAACAAGTTGGGACAACCTCAAAAGACTCTTTCTAGAGAAGTTCTTTTCGACCTCCCGAGCTGCATCCATAAGAAAGGAGATTTGTGGAATTAGGCAGCTAGAAAGAGAAACTCTCTATGAATACTGGGAGAGGTTTAAAAGACTATGTGCCAGCTGCCCACACCACCAAATTAGCGATCAATTGATGATCCAGTACTTCTATGAGGGATTACACCCAATGGATAGGAGTATGATCGATGCAGCGAGTGGAGGAGCTTTGGTAGATAAGACCCCTGTGGCAACCAGGAACTTGATAGAAAACATGGCTGCCAACTCCCAGCAATTTGCAACTAGACAGAATTCTTGTGTTACTAGAGGTGTGCATGAAGTTCAAGCTACAGAACCAAACAAATTGGAGCACAAGATTGATGAGCTAGCCTCCATGGTAAAACAATTAGCTGCAATGCAAAAGAGTGCTGTCTCTGCAACACCTCCACCACCAGTTCCAGCTACACTTTGTGGAATATGCTCAGCTGCAGATCATTATACAGACAGCTGCCCCACATTGCAGGAGGCAGATACTCCTGAAGGTAACCCCCAAGCCTATGCTGCAAATATTTACACTAACAAATTCCCTTTTCAGCAGCAGCAGCAACAACCAAACTGGGATCTTTCTTCAAACCGGTACAACCTGGGTTGGAGAAATCATCCAAACTTTAGGTGGGGAGGAAATTCCAACCAGCAAAATCAGCAAAGCAACAATTACCAAGCTGGTCAAGGTAGGCCACATCAGCCACGCCAATGTAATGATCAACAACATAGGCAACAACCTCACCAACAGCAGCAAGCATCCTCATCCCAAGCCTCTTCTTGTCAGAAGAATGAGCCATCATTGGAGGAGCTTGTGAAGCAGATGGCCATGAGCAACATTAATTTTCAACAGCGAACAGAGGCCAGTATCAGAACAATTGAGAACCAGATGGGACAGTTGGCTTCCTCTATAAATCAAATTCAGTCCCAAGGTTCAGGCAACCTCCCAGCACAGATAGTCACAAACCCAAAGAATGTCAGTGCAATTACTTTGCGGTCTGGGAAGGTAATGCAAGAGCCTGAAATGCCTAGGGAGAAGGAAATCCCACGCCCCTTGGTTGATGAAAGGGAGGAAGAAAATGCACCCACCACTCAAGAAGTGGTAGAAAAAGCTAAAAGGGCAATTCCACCACCTTTCCCTCAAAGGGTTATGATTGCCAAACCAAGTAAGAAAGCTGAGGAGAGTGACAAAGAAATCTTGGACACTTTCAGAAAAGTTGAGGTAAACATACCCTTGCTGGAGGCAATTAAACAAATACCCAAGTACGCCAAGTTCTTGAAAGATTTGTGTACACATAGGTGGCGTCTGAAGGGTAATGAGAGAGTCAACATGGGTAGGAATGTTTCTGCACTTTTTGAGAAACAAAGAACCACAATGCCTGAGAAGTGTAAAGACCCAGGAACATTTACTATTTCATGCATCATTGGTAATAATAGGATAGACAATGCAATGCTAGATCTAAGAGCATCCATTAATGTTATGCCATTGTCTATTTTTTCTTCTCTATCTCTTGGTCCCTTGCAGCCCACAGGTGTAGTAATTCAGTTGGCCAATAGAAGCACAACACATCCAGCCGGACTTGTCGAAGATGTGTTAGTGAAGGTAAATGACCTCATATTCCCAGCTGACTTCTACATCCTCGACATGCAAGAAGAAGAGTCACTCAAAAATTCTGCACCGATTATTTTGGGAAGACTGTTCTTGAAGACTGCAAGGACGAAGATTGATGTACATGCCGGTTCACTCACCATGGAATTTCGGGATAACATTGTTCGCTTCAACATATTGGATGCCATGAAACATCCGATTGAAGAACATTCTGTCTTCTATATTGATGTATTTGATGCATTAGTAGATGAGAGCTGGACCAAAATTTTGAGAAACTCTTTTCTTAATTTTTCCCATTACGTAGATGTTTTTGTTTGTGAATCATATGAAAATTCTTTGTGTGATACTTGTGCTGAAAATTCTGATTATTTGAATGAAATTTCTGAAAGTTTTAGTGTTGATGAAGTTGATAATTCCATAGGGGTGGAATGTGAAGTATTGGATTTAGCAAATACAGTTGAATCTAACCCCTTTGATTTGAATGTTGCAGAAATTTTGTCAAATGAAAATGCTAAATCACTTCCCTCTATAGAGCAACCTCCCACATTGGAGTTAAAGCCTCTACCGGAGCATTTGAAATATGTCTATTTGGAACCAAATGAAAAGCTCCCAGTTATCATCTCTACCAAGCTTGATAGTGATCAAGAGGAGAAGTTTCTAGAAGTGATCAAAAAGCACAAAAGAGCCATTGGGTGGACACTTGCTCATATACCAGGAATTAGTCCCCCCATGTGCATGCATAAAATTTTGTTGGAAGAAGATGCTAAACCGGTGAGACAACCTCAAAGGAGGGTGAATCCCATCATCCTAGATGTGGTAAAGAAGGAGGTCACAAAGTTGCTTCAAGCTGGGATCATATACCCAATCTCTTATAGCACTTGGGTTAGCCCTGTGCAAGTGGTCCCAAAGAAATTTGGACTTACAGCGGTCAGGAATGAGAAGAATGAAATGATACCTACCAGAGTCCAGAACAGCTGGAGAGTCTGCATAGACTACAGGCGGCTGAACCAGGCCACAAGGAAGGACCACTTTCCACTACCTTTCATTGATCAAATGCTTGAAAGATTGGCAGGTAAATCCCACTATTGCTTTCTAGATGGTTACTCTGGTTATTTTCAAATTTGTATTGCCCCTCAAGACCAGGAGAAAACTACATTTACATGTCCCTTTGGCACCTTCGCTTATCGAAGAATGCCTTTTGGCTTATGTAATGCTCCTGGCACATTCCAAAGATGCATGTTGAGTACTTTTTCTGATTTAGTGGAGCATTGCATAGAGGTCTTCATGGATGATTTCACAGTTTATGGCACATCCTTTCATGCATGTTTAGTCAATTTAGAAAAAGTCTTGAAGAGGTGTATTGAAACTAACCTTGTACTTAACTTTGAGAAATGTCATTTCATGGTAGAGCAGGGTGTAGTTCTAGGACACATAATCTCTGAAAAAGGTATTGAGGTTGATCCTGCAAAATTGGATGTTATTTCACACCTTCCTTACCCCTCATGCGTGAGGGAGGTTCGTTCTTTTTTGGGCCATGTAGGATTTTACAGGAGGTTCATCCAGAATTTCTCCAAGATTGCAATTCCTCTTTCAAAGCTGCTGCAAAAAGATGTTGAATTCGACTTTGATGAGGACTGCAAGGAGGCTTTCAACTTCCTTAAAAAAGCCTTAACCACCACACTAATTATCCAACCTCCAGATTGGTCAATACCCTTTGAGCTGATGTGTGATGCCTCAAATTATGCAGTGGGAGCTGTCCTTGCACAGTGGGTTGGTAAGGTCCCTCATGTCATTTATTATGCTTCTAGAACCTTAGACACTGCACAATCCAATTACACCACAACTGAAAAGGAATTGTTGGCCATAGTGTTTGCATTAGATAAATTCAGATCATATCTGTTGGGATCAAAAGTTGTGGTGTTCACTGATCATTCTGCTTTGAAGTTTTTGCTAAAAAAGATAGATTCTAAACCCAGGCTAATAAGGTGGATGCTCTTACTTCAAGAATTTGACTTGGAGATTAAAGATAGAAGTGGAGCACAAAACTTGGTAGCAGATCATTTAAGCAGAATAGAGAGAGTCCCTGAACTTAATCCCCTTTAAGGATGATTTTCCTGATGAACAACTCTTAGAGTTGTGCACATCCCATGTACCTTGGTATGCTGATTTGGTTAATTTTTTGGTTTCAGGAATTTTCCCTATAAATGCATCAAAAATTCAAAGGGACAAAATTAAGAGCGATGCCAAACATTATGTGTAAGACGACCCTTACTTATGGAAGTTCTGTAATGATCAAGTGATCAGAAGATGCGTCCCTGATGAAGAGATCCCATCCATATTGCAGTTTTGCCACAATTCGGTTGTGGGAGGACACTTTGGACCTCAAAGAACAGCAAGAAAGGTGTTGGACTCAGGATTATACTGGCCCTCCATTTTCAAGGACTCTTGGCGAACATATTCTGTCTGTGAGAGCTGCCAGAGGTCAGGAGGAATGATCACCAAGAGGCAGGAAATGCCTCAGCAACTTATCCTATATTGTGACATCTTTGATGTCTGGGGTATTGACTTCATGGGTCCCTTTCCCTCTTCTTTTGGTTTCTTGTACATTTTACTTGTTGTTGACTATGTTTCAAAATGGGTAGAAGCTAAAGCTACCAAGACTAATGATGCTAGAGTTGTTGCAGAATTTGTTCGCTCTAACCTATTTTGCAGGTTTGGCATCCCACGTGCCATCATTAGTGACCAAGGGAGTCATTTTTGCAGCAAGACAATGGAGGTCCTGCTGAGAAAATATGGAGTTCTGCACAAAGTTTCCACAGCCTACCACCCGCAAACGAATGGCCAAGCAGAACTTTCCAACAGAGAAATAAAGAAAATACTTGAAAGAGTTGTACAGCCCCACAGAAAAGATTGGAGCCGCAGACTAGATGATGCATTGTGGGCACACAAGACTGCATTCAAAGCACCCTTGGGCATGTCTCCTTACAAAATAATCTTTGGCAAGGCTTGCCATTTACCAGTGGAGATAGAGCACAAGGCATACTGGGCAATGAAGGCTTGTAATATGCACTATGACTCAGCTGGAGAGCAAAGAAAGCTTCAATTGCAATAGTTGGAAGAGTTACGCCTAGAGGCATATGAAAATTCTAGAATTTATAAGGAGAAAACCAAGAGATACCATGACAAGTTGATAGCCAGGAAAGAATTTTGTGTTGGTCAAAAGGTGCTCTTGTTCAACTCCCGCCTCAAATTCATGCCTGGGAAGCTTCACTCAAGGTGGATTGGCCTATTTATAGTCACACAAGTGTTTCCTAATGGTGCAGTGGAAATCAAGAGTGAATCCACTACCAAATGTTTCACAGTGAATGGACATCGCCTTAAACATTTTTTAGAGAACTCAGCTCCTTTGGAGGAGATTGAAGAGGTGGATGTGTACTCCCCCATCATTCCCTCCAACCAAGACCCTTGCCACGAGTAAATCACTTTGTACGTCAAGCTAATGACGTTAAAGAAGCGCTCTGTGAGAGGCAACTCACAAGTGAATAAGCAATTTTGTCTTTTCATTATTTCCCCTTTGCATTCGTTCAATTACATTTTTGTCTTCATTTGAGGTGTAATGAGCTAAGCAATTTCTGATATGCTTCAATTTTGTGTAAATAATTCTTTGTGGATGCACAATTTTGTAGGAATTCTAGCAGCAGCACCACTTTGGGCACTCATTCTTGCTAGGTGCAATTCATCCTTCATGAAAGTGGCCACTCTCGTAAGCTATAGTGACTACTTTGGCTCAAGGTAAGCAACTCCTTCTCTGTAGTTCCCACTTTTAAGAGTGGGAGTGACCACTTTGGCGCCCAGGAGCTTGGTCATTTTGCGCGTGGACACTTTGAAGCTCCAAAGTAGCCACGCGCAAATGACATGCCACACACCTTCTCTGTAGTTCCCACTTTGAAGCTCCAAAGTGGCTACGCGCAAATTGGAACCAAATTTTAGCCTTTTAGGTGCCCCCACGTTACTTGTTTAGAGTAAGCACGTACACCATTTGCACTATTCCCCTTGGGCCCAACCCATAGTAGGCACTAATTCCCTTCAAAGTGAACACGCTCACTATTTCACACACACTCCTCCCACTTCACGACACATTCACACCGCCCAACGCCCAGCACGCACCATTTTCACGTCACCCACTCACTCCTAGGGCCAAAACGCACCTTCCCTCACCACACCCAAGGCTTCAAACAAGGTAATTCTCTCAATTTCTCTCCATTTATGGTTAAGGTTCATAGATTTCCCAATTTGGAGCTTTTCAATTTTACTTGTTTTTTCTTGAAATTGAGGTGTAATTCTTGTGTAATTGAGCATTCTTACTTGAATTAGAGAGGGAGAGGTCACTAAATTACACCCAAAGGGGCGTATTACTCCCATTCAAGTGAGCGTTCCCATTTTTGGCCCCAATAGTAGCCACGCCCACTTCCTCTTTGCCATGACTCTCATTTGTTGTTTTTGTTATGCTCCCCTCCCTCATTTTTATGCTCTAAACATGCCAATAATGCTATTAAACTTCTTGTTCATGTGTGTTAATGCCTAAATTTGGTTCATGCCTATTTCCATTTAGTTTTGACCCCTCCATTTTGCTGTTTTGCTTTTCAATTCCATGCCATTTAACTTTTGCTGCACTTGATTCTCATGCATATTACAAAATTAACCATAATTGTTGCTCTTTCTGGGTGTTGAACATGCTTTTCGTGACTTTAATTTCACTAATTGCTGCATTATGATCCTTGAGTTTCAAAGCCTTAAAAGTCATATTCTACTATCCATTGGATTGCTATACATAGTGAACGTATGTCACACCATTCTTTGTGCTTAATTGCTCTTGTCTATACCATTTGAGCTCTATGTTTGTAGGCTATGATTGAAATTGATTGCCCTCTGGGTCATATGTAGCACTATACACCCTTTTGCACACAAATCACTTAAGATGATATCAAATTATTTTGCAGCCCCTGCACTATTCATTCACATATTCTCTCTTCTCTGTAGATAATGTCGGGCAATCCTAGAAGGAACACACCTAAAACCAAGAGCAGTAGGACAGCTGAAGCCTCTTCATCTCAGCCCCCTCCTACTCATGACCCAAGGTTTAGGTCCCCCAGAGCATGAACAATATTTCAAAGAGAACATCCTGCGGCGCCAGATCGTCCAGGACAGGAATTTTGAAATCCAGCAGGGGACATTTCCACAGTTTCAGGAGGAGATAGACAGACGTGGCTGGGGACTTTTCACTTCTTGTGCAGGCAATGGGTGGAAGGACATCACCCAGGAGTTCTATGCTAATGCCCTGCGCCTGGAAGATGACATTTACCCTCCCAGGCACACCATGGTCAGGGGTAAGCAAGTTAGTTTCACTCCAGCCACCATCCAGAGGGTTTTAAACATCCCTCCTCTGCAGAAGCAACCTGGCCAATTGGATTTCACTGCATTCTGCAAACAGAAGGAAAAGGATTACCAGCCTATACTTCAAGCAATCTGCATTGAAGGAGAAAATTGGAAATTTGATTGTAAAATGCAGCCCAAGAATCTGACCACTAAACACCTTCTCCCTCCTGCCAAGGTGTGGAGTATCTTTGTTGTCAGCTCATTCATGCCAGTCATCCACACCTCCACCATTGCAGTAAAGAGGGCAGAACTCATCTATGCTATTCTCACTGGCATGCCCATCCATGTTGGGGAGGTCATCAGCAGCGCCATGCTGGAAGTCCTTAAAAGGAGCAGAGATTCTTTAGCTTTTCCCTCTCTAATCACTATGTTGTGCCAGGATGCAGGTGTTGATTTTGGAGACTACCAGCAGAGAATTAGAGCACTTCCTCCCATTTCCACTGCCTTGGTAAAGGACCTATTTAAGCCAAAGAAGTCTTCAAACCCCGGTCTCACCTTGCCACCCAAATACAAGAAGGAGACCCCTACAACACTTAAGGAGCAGCTGCAGTAAATAGCACAGAGGCAGACTGCCATCCACTCTGATCAAACCAGCATGCTCCTCCTCATGGAGACCATGATGCTGAACATTGGCAAGAAGATGGGGATGACTTCAGACCAGATATATCAGGCCCACCGTTTCCGTGCCCCTTTCCTCCGAGCTGCTGTTCAGAATGACTTGCCCCCATTCAATCCCAATGCTCCCAGAGATGTTCGCAACTCCAGTTCCTCAGAGTAAGCAGAAGAAGTAGAAGAAGATGAAGGCGCCACCTCATCCACCTCTGATGAAGATGCCATTTAGTCCACTTTTCGTGTTTTCTTTTATTTCTCTGCTTGTACTTATTTTCTTTTATTTTCCCAAGTAATTAGGAACCACTTGTCCTTTTATTGTCTTTCCGTTCTTGCTTTTATGTTACTTTCCTTCAAATAGTTATGTTACCTCCCTTTTCGTTCTTTTTCTGAACTCTTGTTATCATTGTGCAGAGATGCCCTCAGTTCCATCAAGAGGAGCATCATTTTACCCTGAACTTTGAATACATCATCTATAAAAGGGGGATGAACTCTTTGTCTCTATTTTACATTTATTTGTAGCTTACTTTTCCTGCACAGTACTAATAATAGCAATAAAAAAAATAAAAAAATAAAAAAATAAAAAATATTTTCCTAATTTCATTTCTTCTCTTTTCATTTTAATCTAGTTCTCTTTCGTATTTTGCTTTTATGCTCTGATTGAATTTCCCATCTAACTCCTACTCATTCTCATTTTTGTACATATTTACTATCCCTACCATTTTGAACATATTTTCTTGTCGGGTGAATTGTGCTCTCATTTTGCAAGTTATTATCACTTTTACCATGGCAGTGAATTGGGCCTCTTACTTCTTTTCTGTGTGCATATTACATGTATTGTTGCATTCATCCTCTAGAACTTGCCCTGTTTCTTAATTCAATATGCATTGTGCAATTTTTCATCTAGATGATTAAGGCCTTCTTTGCACATACCCTTCCCCCCACCCTTGCACTTCATTTCCCTATTCCCCACTTCTTGCTTTTGCCAAACTTAGTCAACAAATTTACTTCCCTTTCCTTAATAGAGGTATTTCTTTTGAGTTGCCTCAAGACTGAGTGCACAAAACTAAGTTTGGCGTGTTGATTATGCTTGTAGTTGCCTGAGGACAAGCAACATCTTAAGTTTGGGGTGGTGGACAGCATACATGTTAACAATACATGTCAAAAAAAAAGAGAAGAAGAAAAGAATGATTGTCAAAGTCCATGACATCACAAAAATATGAATGAATGAATGAAAAAGGAGAAAAGAAAGAAAGAAAGAAAAACATAGCAAGGCTTTTGAGTTGAAAAAGGATTTCCACATAAGGCAAATTAAAAAATGTGGTGAAAAAATGCTTGAACCTCTTAAGCTACATCATTTAAGGCATTCCACTCTAGTTGTTGTACTAAATCACTCAAAAGAACTCCCTCCTCTTGAGTACCCACTTGATCTTGTGACCCTTCTTGATTAAATTTGAGCCTATCCTAACCCCATTTGTGACCAACAAAGCCCTCATGATAGGTGGTTCAATGTGTCTAGGCAAAGGAGATTGAGAATATGGGCAAGCCTATGGTAGGGTGAGGCTAAATGCATGGATTGAGGGAAAACACTTAGCCTGAAATGTTGTTGAGTGATGAGTGAAACACCACCTTGTGAGATGGATAGTTTCTTTGCATTATGTGAGTCACAGGAAACCTTGCTTGATTCTTTTGTTTCAATTTAGTGGGACTTTGCATGGAATATTTGACATGAATATGATTCCTCTGTTGAATGAGTATATGGTTGTGAAGATGTTGGAAGTGCTAATTAAAGCACGAAGTTGAAATGAAAATCTCTAAAAAAAATTTTGGATAAATCCAACCCTCTTCAGTTGATTTGCTTGAATTTTGATTTGCTTGAGGACAAGCAAAAGTTTAAGTTTGGGTTGTGATGAATCCACTTTTTATTATATTTTTACTTGTCTTTTTGGTGCTCCTTGATAGAAAAAATGGACTTAGATAGTGCAAATAATAGAGAAATCACATTTTGAGTAAATATCATAGGTTTATTAATTTTTGGTTAATTTGCATTTAATTACATAGATATAGATTGCAATTTTAATTATCTTAATAATTTTGCAGAGTCCCCAAGTTAATTTTGAGAAATCTTGGCCCTTGGATGAAAGTAGCTCTCAAAGTAGCCACTTTTAGAAGCAAAAGTGGAACCTACAGCAAGTCTGGGCATTAAACGCACCAAAGTAGCTACTATTAAGCCCAAAAGTGACAACTCCAGAAGCTCCAGGGACTCTAATTTTGAAGCGTTCCTGCGCGTGGCTACTATTGGCTCTCAAAGTAACCATGCGCACCAAAGTAGCTACTATCAAGCCCAAAAGTGGCAACTCCAGAAGCTCCAGGGACGCTAATTTTGAAACCTTCCTGCGCGTGGCCACTATTGGCTCTCATAGTAGCCACGCGCACCAAAGTAGCTACTTTCAGCACAAATAGTGGCAACTCCAGAGAAGCGGCAATCCTTCCATCCTGCGCGTGGACACTCTCAAGGCCCAAAGTGGACACTTTCAAAGGCAAAAGTGGACACTTTTGTGACATGTCATCCACTATAAATAGATTTTAGGAATTAGGGTACGGGACTTTTGACACTTTACACAATTTTCTTTGCCAAATTGGGATAACTTCTTACGACATTGGAGTCTTGGGTGACAGCCAAGGCTCCTCTATAGGTTTTAATTTCCAATTTCTCTTTTGATTTTTGTTGAACTTACATTAATGATGTTTACGTTCTTGCATTTCTTTCTCTCATTTGTGAAACCCATCCATATGGAGGGCTAAACTTTCTTGTAATTCCTAGTCAATGCACATGAATCTTGAATTCTTGGGGTTAATTGCAATACAAATCTTTCTTTCCTTGAATTTATTAACCCCAATCTCTGAATGAAATGGAATTTGCATGAAGGGAACATTGCTTAATGAACCCTAATTTACCTAACGAAATTCTAAATCAAAATTGCTTAATTTTGATTAATCCTTGAGGTTGCTTAATCTTAGGGATAGAGATTGGAGCCCATTAAGATGCTTAATTTTAATTGGGATGTTAAAGTTAGTCTTCGCTTGTTAGATCAACTTAATTCAAGGAGAAGAAAGGGGATTATTGAATCATTTGAAAGAATAATGATGGAACTCATTGCTTGACTAGGGATTACTCACTTTAATTGATTGAATTTCATTAATTTACATTTTGTTCTTGATTAAAATTCAAAAATTGACAAACCTCCCCCTAATTTACTTTCTTTAAAATATATGTTTACACTTGTTCGATGTATGTTCCCAACCAAAAATTCCTTGGAGATGACCTAGGATAACACCCTAGTACTGCATTCATTTCTTTGCATATTTGATGAGGATTAGCGACCATCTTTTGCATGACAAATAGCTAAATATCGTTTCATCATACCCTAATTCCTAAAATCTATTTATAGTGGATGACATGTCACCAAAGTGTCCACTTTTTCCTTTGAAAGTGTCCACTTTGGGCCTTGAAAGTGTCCACACGCAGAATGAAATGGTTGCCACTTCTCTATAGTTGCCACTATTTGTGCTGAAAGTGGCTACTTTGGTGCGCGTGGCTACTATGAGAGCCAACAGTGGCCACGAGCAGGATTGCTTCAAAATCAGTGTCCTGGAGCTTCTGGAGTTGCCACTTTTGGGCTTGATATTAGCTACTTTGGTGCGCGTGGCCACTATCATAGTAGCCACGCGCAGGAATGCTTCAAAATCAGCGTCCCTAGAGCTTCTAGAGTTGCCACTTTTGGGCTTGATAGTAGCTACTTTGGTGCTTTTAATGCCCAGACTTGCTGTAGTTGCCACTTTTGCTTCTAAAAGTGGCTACTTTAAGGGCAACTTTCATCCAAGGGCCAAGATTTCTCAAAATTAACTTGGGGACTCTGCAAAATTATTAAGATAATTAAAATTGCAATCTATATCTATGTAATTAAATGCAAATTAACCAAAAATTAATAAACCTATGATATTTACTCAAAATGTGATTTCTCTATTATTTGCACTATCTAAGTCTTTTTTTTCTATCAAGGAGCACCAAAAAGACAAGTAAAAATATAATAAAAAGTGGATTCATCAGCGAGTTGCGCGTAATCACTTTTATTCATAAGAGTGATCACGCGCAACCACTTGAGCTTTGTGTAGTCACTTTTATCAATAAGAGTGATAGTTCCAGAGAGCCTTCAAAATAAGGAAAGTTGCGCGTGGTAACTTTTTCTCATAAAAGTGTTAACGCGCAACAATAAACCTTCTGCGTGGCTACTATTTCTCATAAAAGTGATAACGCGTAAATCTGGGAAATTCTATAAATAACAGAAACGTGCAGATTTTTTGGAGTTCAGTTTTATTTTCTGTTTTTCTGTTAAATTGTCGTTGAGAGAGATTGAGAGAGAAGATTGAGGTCAAGTCTTGAAGCTTCCACAAAGAGTAATCAGATTGGAGCTTCCGGCTATGGCTTCTTGGAGTTTTTCTTATTCTTCTTCTTCTTCTTTCTCTTTCTCTTCTCCCATGTCTGAGTAGTTTTCTTGTAGTTAGGGGTTTATGGAACTCGAATTGATGAATTAATTTGACTCTTGCTTCTGAATTTTGTGTTCTTGCATTAATTGAATTGTGAATTCTATTTTTCTTGCAATCTATGAATGGAAATTCATTTGATTCATCTTAGAGGAACAATTACCAATAGAAGTTGGATTTGCTTCTCCGATCTGAGTTAGCAATCAGAATTTGGGGATTTCTTAGGAATAAGGAGACCTAATTCTGCAATCTTAAAGTTCTAAGTCTTAATGCAACTTGAAATTGAACTTCACCTAAGGGATTAGGGTGGTTTAGTTACTTGTTAGGGTCAATGAGTTAAGGAATTAACCTTTGGCTATTGCTATGCGAAACTGATTGTCAATTAACCAAGTTCTTGAATGTTCAGAGGTATAATTGAATTAATACTGCTATTCTTGTGAAGTAAATTCCTAACTATTCTTCATTCCTATCTCATTTCATTACATACTCTATTTTTCTGCAAGTTCTTTGCTTTAATTGCTTTGGTTTACTGCTGTTATATGTTACAAATCTCATTCCAAAATTCGTATGGCTCAAATGGTTATAATTCTGTGAAGTGTTACTTTAAACCTAAATTCCCTGTGGAGACGATATTCTGATCTTTAATTTACTCATCACTTGCTGCAATCCTAGTGCACTTGCTAGTGTTAGATTGCGAACAACAAGTTTTTGGCGCCGTTGCCGGGAAATTTTGCATTTCAACATCATTAGTAGTAGAAAAGTAACTAGATTGAGCATTTATTTTGTTGCTTTGCTTTGAAATTGCTTTCTGCATAATTTTACTGCACCTTATGTAGTATTCTGCATAATATTGTTTTCTGCTGCATTGAGTTTTTACATTTTTTTTATCTGCATAATTTCAGTTTTCATTGTTCTTCATATTTGTAATTGCCATTCTGCATATTATTACATGATTTTACAATTCTGCAACTGCTAGATTTAAGTTTCTATATGCTTTTACTAATAGATTTTGCATGATTTCTCTTGTGCATTTCTGAATATTGATTGTAGTCTAATTTTGTTTTAATCTGATTTGTATATGTGTGGTAAAAACAAGAATAAATCAATTCTGGTCTTTGATCCTGACATAGACATAACTTTAAGAAGATTGAGAAAAGAGTCTAGAGCAAAAAAAGTCATAGGGAGTGATAGTGAATTAGAAGCTGTCCATTCTCCAGAATTTCAGAGTAGTCCTAGAGTGAAAAGAACACCTACACCTTTGAGACAACCAAATCCAGCAATAGAGATGGCAGAGCAAAACAGAATTAGAACATTAGGGGACTATGCTATTCCTAACATGCAAGGTTTTAACTCTTCTATAATTAGGCCAACTATTCAAGCCAATCATTTTGAGATTAAACTTGCCCTACTACATTTAGTCCAACAGGATCAGTTTTCTGGTGGAAATTCTGATGATCCTAACCTACATATTTCAAATTTTTTGCAGCTATGTGACACCATAAGAATGAATGGAGTTAGTGAAAAAGCTATCAGATTGAGACTATTTCCTTTTTCCTTGAGAGATAGAGCAAAATGCTGGTTACAAGCTCAACCACAAGGAAGCATCACAACCTGGACAAAACTTGTGAATAAGTTTCTAACTAAGTACTTCCCTCAATCCAAAGCTGCTAAGTTGAGAGGAGAAATTACATCCTTTGTGCAGCAAGAAGGAGAATCATTGTATGAAGCTTGGGAAAGATACAAAGAATTACTTAGAAGGTGTCCACATCATTGTATCCCAGATTAGATGCAATTGGAAACTTTTTATAATGGAATGAATGCAGCAACAAGAACAATGGTTGATGCTGCTGCTGGAGGTTCATTAAATACCAAGTCCTTGGAAGAAGCTCAGAGAATTATTGAGATGATGGCATCTTTAATGTATCAAAATTCAAACTCAAGAAATCAAGGAAGAAACTCTGGTCATGAAGCTAAGGTTCTGGAAACTTTTCTTGCACAGAATCAGCTACAAAATCAAATGTTTTCAGAATAATTAACTGCCTTAACATAACAAATCAGCAATCTATAAACAGGGAGTATGCCTACCAGTCAGCTAAGTTGTGATTTTTGTGGAGGAAACCATGTAAATGGTGCATGCGAGGCATCTACAAGTGAACCACAAGAGCAAGTGAATTATATGAATAATTTTCAGAGACAACAGCCATCATATCCCCCTGGATTTCAATTTTCAAATAATAGAACTTAGCAGTATTCTAATTGGAATAATCAATATTCTGCTGCAAAGAATTCTAACTTAAATTTGCCTTTTTCTAATGTAGGACCAGTAACACAACAGCCTTATTTTCAGAGGAATTCATCCACTCAACCTCAAGGAAATCAGAAATTTTCCAAGCCTATGAATGAGAGGTTGACTGAGATGGAAGAAACTATGTTGCAATTCATGAAGGTGACTCAAACAAGCTTCAAGAACTAAGAAGCTTCCATGAAGAAACTAGAAACACAAATTAGACAACTAGCTAAACAACTATCTAGCAGGGATGAAGGAAGATTTCCAAGCAATACAGTAATCAATCCTAAAGAGCAATGTCAAGCCATACCTACAAGGAGTGGAGCTGTAGTTGCAAGTCCTAAACCAGCAGAAAAGAAAGTAAATGATGCAGCAGAGAGAAAAATTGAACAAGATCTGCAACAAGGAAATTTTAAGCTATTGAAGAAAGACCATTCAAAAGAAAAAGTAGATGTTCCTATGAATTCTGAGAGGAAAACCAAAAAGTAACTCTTTGAGGAAGCTTATAAGCCAATAGATCTAGAAAAATACAAAAGGCTGCCCTATCCTCAAAGAGTCCAAAATCCTAAACAAGAGGAACAATTTGAAAGATTTATGAATGTCTTTAAGAAATTACAAATTAACATTCCTTTTGCAGAAGCTTTAGAGCAAATGCTTTCATATGCAAAGTTTATGAAAAAACTACTTTCCAGAAAAAGGAAGCTAGAGCATGATAAAACAGTACCTTTGACAGAGGAGTGCAGTGCCATTCTTAAGAGAAAGCTTCCTCAAAAGCTGAAAGATCCTGGATCATTTAGCATTCCTTGTGAAATAGGAAACTACACTGTGGGAAAAGCATTGTGTGACTTGGGAGCAAGCATAAATCTGATGCCATTGGCTGTTCTGCAGAAACTTGGCATAGAGGAAGTGAAGCCCACCAACATTACACTGCAGCTAGCTGATAGATCATACACTTATCCATATAAAGTTGTTGAAGATTTATTAGTTAAAGTTGATAAGTTCATTTTCCTGCAGATTTTGTAATTCTGGACATGGAAGTGGATTCTAACATTCCTTTGATCCTAGGGAGGCCATTTCTTGCAACCGGAAGAGCCTTAATAGATGTGCAGAAAGGTGAACTTATGCTTCGAGTGCAAGATGAGAAGGTAGTGTTTAATGTGTTTGAAGCTTTAAAATATCCAATTGAAGATAGTACATGTATAAAGGTAGATATACTGGATGCTTTTATTACTCAACACCATATTAATGAAATTGATGAACTTGTTGTGTTAGAAAAAATAATATCTGCAGGAAATAACAAATCTGAACTTCTGCATGAAGAATACATCATGGAAGTGCAGCAGCAATTAGAAGCTCTGCCAATTCAAAAATCTGCAGAAAATTCAGTGAAGGAGAAGCTGGAAAAGGATGATAAAGAAGAGGAAAAGCAAAAGCTAGAGCTGAAACAGTTTCCTTCCCACCTGCGGTATGCATTTCTAGATGACAAACATGAAAATCCAGTCATCATTAATAATGAACTTAAGGAAGAACAAGAGGAAAAACTGCTGAGAATTTTGAGAGAACACAAATCTGCAATTGGATGGAGTATTGCAGATCTGAAAGCTATAAATCCTTCATTTTGTAAGCACTGAATTTTATTTCAAGAGAATTTTAAGCCTGTTGTGCAACCACAAAGGAGGTTAAACCTAGCCATGAAAGAGGTAGTTAAAAAGGAGGTCATAAAGCTGTTAGATGCAGGAATAATATACCCTATTTCTGATAGCAATTGGGTGAGTCCAGTCCAAGTTGTTCCAAAAAAAGGTGGCATGACAGTTGTACCTAATGAAAAGAATGAACTTATCCCTACTAGGACTGTGACTGGATAGAGAATGTGCATAGACTATAGGAAGTTAAATGATGCAACCAAAAAACACCATTTCCCACTACCATTTGCAGATCAAATGCTAGAAAGACTTGCTGGACATTCATTTTATTGTTTTCTTGATGGGTATTCAGGATACAACCAAATAGTTGTGGATCCTTTGGATCAAGAGAAAACTGCATTTACATGTCCATTTGGAGTCTTTGCATATAGGAGAATGTCATTTGGTTTGTGTAATGCCCCTGCCACTTTCCAAAGGTGCATGCTTTCTATTTTTTCTGATTTGGTAGAAAACATCATAGAGGTATTCATGGATGATTTCTTTGTTTTTGGTGATTCTTTTGATGATTGTTTAGCTAATCTATCCACTGTTTTGTAGAGATGTCAAGACACTAACCTTGTGTTGAATTGGGAGAAGTGCCATTTTATGGTACAAGAAGGCATTGTCCTTGGTCACAAAATTTCAAAGAAAGGAATGGAGGTGGACCAAGCAAAGATAGAAGTCATTAGTAAATTGCCTTCACCTATCAATGTTAAGGGAGTTAGAAGTTTTTTAGGACATGCTAGTTTTTATAGAAGATTCATAAAAGATTTTTCCAAGATTGCTAAACCCTTGAGTAATTTACTTATAAAGGATGCAGATTTCATATTTGATGATAATTGTTTGCATGCATTTTCTGTTTTAAAAGAGAAACTGATTTCTGCACCTATTCTTGCAAAACCAGATTGGAAATTACCTTTTGAACTCATGTGATGCAAGTGATAGTGCAGTAGGTGCTGTGTTAGGATAGAGAAAAGATAGGAAATTACATGCTATTTATTATTCAAGCAAAGTGTTAAATCCTGCACAAGTGAATTACACAACAACAGAAAAAGAACTTTTAGCTATTGTATATGCTTTTGATAAGTTCATATCATATTTAATGGGTTCGAAAGTGATTGTATACACTGATCATGCTGCTCTTAAATATCTTTTGACAAAACAGGATGCAAAGCCTAGATTATTAAGATGGATTCTACTTCTCCAAGAATTTGAGCTAGAGATCAAAGACAAGAAAGGGAAAGAAAATAGTGTTGCTGACCACCTATCCAGATTACCTTTGGAGAGTTTAACCACTGAATCATTGGAAATAAATGAAGAATTTCCAGATGAAAAGCTGTTTGCAGTGGAAAACATGCCTTGGTTTGCTGACATTGCAAATTTTAAAGCCACTCAATTCATTTCAAAGAGGTTTACTTGCAGCAAAAGAAGAAGTTCTTACATGACAGCAAATTCTATGTGTGGGAAGACCCATACCTGTTCAAAATTGGAGTAGATGGGTTACTTAGAAGGTGCATTCCACAAAGTGAGCAAGCTGAGATACTATGGCATTGTCACAATTCAGAATATGAAGGCCACCATGCAAGTTCAAGGACTGCTGCAAAAGTTTTGCAAGCAGGTTTCTTTTGGCCTACACTCTTCAAAGATGCCAAGAGGTATGTGGAAAACTGTGATAAATGTCAAAGAACTGGAAATATCTTAAGAAGACATGAGCTGCCATTAACCAACATCCTAGAAGTGGAACTATTTGATGTATGGGGGATTGATTTCATGGGACCATTTCCCCCATCATTCTCACATGAATACATTCTAGTGGCAGTGGATTATGTGTCTAAATGGGTAGAAGCAATTCCCACCAGATCAAATGAAGCAAAGGTAGTGAGTTCTTTTATAAGAAAGAACATTTTTTCAAGATTTGGTGTGCCTAGAGTGCTGATAAGTGATGGAGGTACTCACTTCTGCAACAAGTATCTTGAAGCTGTATTAATGAAATATGGTGTGAAGCATAAAGTTGCTACTCCATACCATCCACAAACAAGTGGACAAGTGGAGGTTTCAAATAGAGAAATCAAGCAAATTCTAGAGAAAGTAATGAACAGCTCAAGGAAGGATTGGTCAAAGAGGCTGGACGATTCATTGTGGGCATATAGAACTATTTTTAAAACTCCAATTGGTATGTCTCCATATCAATTAGTATTTGGAAAGGCCTGTCACCTACCTCTAGAGCTGGAACATAGAGCATATTGGACTACAAAATGGCTTAACTTTGACCTGTCAAGTGCTGGAAGGAAGAGAGTTTTGCAGCTGCATGAATTGGAGGAATTCAGACAACAAGCTTATGAGAATGCAAAGTTGTACAAAGAAAGAACTAAGAGAATCCATGACAAGTTCATTCTGCAAAAAGATTCAGACCTAGCCAGCAAGTGCTGCTATTCAATTCAAGATTAAAATTGTTTCTAGGGAAATTGAAATCTAGATGGTCTGGACCATTTTTAATTAAGAAGACTTCTCCCTTTGCAGCAATTCTTATAGAAGATCAGAAAACAGGGAGGGAATTCAAGGTCAATGGCTAAAGATTGAAGATCTATCATGGAGAAGAGTTTGCAAGAAACATATCATGCTTGAAATTGGTTCCTCTCGAGTGAGGAACAACTAATGTCAAGCTAGTGACATTAAAGAAGCGCTTTGTGAGAGGCAACTCACATTTCTAACCCAGTTTAAGCTTTCTATAGTATTTTTAGATATCTGCATATTAATGTTCTGTAAATTTCTGCTATTCTATAAAAACTCTGCACAAATACTGCTGAATCTGATTTTCTGAGGTGCATTTGGATGCTTAAATTGAGAATTGATGAGGTGAATGTGTAGTTAAGAGTTTAAGATTCTGCATAATCAGATTTTACCAATTTTTAGAAGTTTCTGCATAATGTATGTGAATATTCTGCTGAATCTGATTTTCTGAGACACAATTGGGATACTTGAATTGAGATTCAATGTTTAGAGTGTGTATTTGATGGATTCAAAAGTGAAAATTGAATTTATTGAGGTTTTCGAAGTATTTGATTAATGAGAGGAGTCACTATTTTGCAGAAAAGGAGCTACGCAGAGAGTTCAGTTTGGAGGATCCATGCTGGAACAATCACTTTTTCTGATAAAAGTGATCACGTAGAGACAGATGGAAAACTAGCTCTCTGGATCCTTCCCTTTTATTGGCAAAAGTGACTACGCACAGGTAAGTAAACTTCTAATATTTCTGCGTTAGTACTTTTATTGAAAAAAGTTATCACTTTGCTGCGCGTTATCACTTTGCTCAGCAATAGTGATAACGCGCGCCTCACTCTGAAAAATCCACTCTCTGGAACATTCACTCTTACGAATAATAGTGATTACGCTAGGAACAATTAATTTCACAACGTTCATTTTTGTTGTAAAAAAATTGTCACGTGCCCAGCGTAACCACATATAATCCCTAACCTGAGCACGCACACACACTTTTCATGCTTAAAACTTCATCTCTTTCTAAGTTTTCTCTGCAAATCTCACTCTCTGTGTGCGTCGACCTAGAATCAACCAACATTTCTCATTCAATACTACATCTTCCTGCAAGGTACACTTACTCTCATCCCTCTGTAACTGTAGTTAGGGTTTTCTGCGTTTGAAGTTTTGGAAAAATATGGAATAGGATACTGAGGCACTGTAGGAACAATTCACTGAAGAAATCTTCCCTGTCATTTATTGAGCATTTGAATCTGCATTGTACATATTTGAATAAAATTTCTGCAGAAATTGAGATGACCTAAAAAGAATTTAGTGAAAATGTTTGAACTAAAACTTTTGAATGAGATTAACTGCAACCATACACTGCATGTAATACAATTGAATGTTTGGAAAATACTAGGTCAATCAATTCTGCATTACTTTGATAGAATAACTTTTTGCTGAGAATGATTGGGTTACAAAATATGTTTGAAAATTGGTTGAAACTTGAAAATATTGCTCTTCGCTACCCTAATTCTTTATGACAGTGAACACATCCTGAATTTCCAAATTAGGAGTATCCAAATTTCTCTGAATGTGATGGATTAATGTTGTGCATCTATATTGTTCATCTGTATAATAAGTGTTTTGACAGCATACTTGAATTCACACTCTGAGGCTATTTGGTTCAAAATAGAATGGATAATACTTTAAATAGCTGTTCTCTGTCATGTATGTTAGTTTGATGGGATAGTTGAATTCACATTGCACTATATGAACCAAATCTCTGCAGAATCTGAACTGATAGCAACAAAATTTTCTAAAACTGTGGAATTGGAAATTAGAATGCATAACTATGCTGAAATTGAGTTAGACATTAAATTGGGAATATCTGAAGTGCATACTTGATTGCAAAATAAATACAACCTATGAATTCTTGCTGACAATACAGAATTGTTTTAAAAATCTTGTCAAGGCATGTAATAATCTTTCTACGTTACCCTGATATTTTATAAGAATGTGCACTCTGAAATTCTACTGTTAAATTTTGCATGTTTTGACTAAGTTGTGCAATTGGGTGTTGGTATTTGAATATGAATGATATTATTAGCAGATTGCATGATGTGAAGTATTAGAAAATTTAAATTTCTGCAAACTGCTTGATTGCACTTTCTGCAGTATAGGATTATTCTATGGTTCTAAAATTTTAAACTGACAATTACTCCTTTCTTGCAGAAAATTACAAAATGGTTAGGACTTCATTCAATACACCTGTAGGTCCTCCTAAGAAGAAACAAGCTCCATCTTCTACCACTCCTAAGAAGAAGCGAGTTGCATCTTGCATAACTCCAACAAGAAGATCCAGCCGAAATCTCCAAGCTGCAGCATCAAAGAGGACCAGAACTGATGGTGTCTCAAGTTCCTCACCTATTCAGATCTCTGAACCCTCACTTTCTCCCTCACCTCAGACAAGATCCTCTGCACCTGCATCTGAACTTTCACCTTCTCCACCACCTCAAACACGATTTCCTGCACCTTCACCTTCGCCATCACATCCACCAAGAATACCTGCACCCTCAGGATCTTCACCACCTGCCACACATGATCCAAGATTCAGAAGTTTGGCTCATGAAAATTTTTTCAGAGCCAATATTCTAAGAAGAAAAATTGTTCCTGACAGAGCATTCCAAATAGCTGGGAACAATTACCCTGAATTCAAGGAGGAAATCCAAAGAAGAGGCTGGGAATTCTTCAAATGATTCAATAATCCTCTATTTTTCCCTTGAATTAAGTTAATCTAACAAGCGAAAATTAACTTTAGTATCCCAATTAAAATTAAGCATCTTAATGGGCTCCAATTCTCTATCCCTAAGATTAAGCAATCTCAAAGATTAATCAAAATTAAGCAATTTTAGATTAGAATTTCGTTGGTTAATTTAGGGTTCATTAAGCAATGTTCCCCTCATGCAAATTTCATTTCATTCAGAGATTGGGGTTAATAAATCCAAGGAAAGAAAAAGTGATATTGCCATTAAACTCAAGAATTCAAGAACCGTATGAGTTGACTAGGAATTACAAGAGAATTTAGCCCTCCATATGGATGGGCTTCACAAATGAAAGAAGAGAATGTAGAAACGTAAGCAACATTAATGTAAAATCAAGGAGAATCAAAGGGAAATTAGAAATTAAAACCTATAATGGATCCCTGGCTGTCACCCAAGAACCCTAAGCTCTGCAAAATGCTCCAAAAGTGGTAAAAGAATCTAAGGAAAATGAATCCCCGTACCCTAATTTCTAAAAGTCTATATATACTAAGTCTGACATGGCCCCATAGTGATCACTCTGTAAAACAAGAGAGTAAACACGCGCAACAACTTTAGCTTTTTCCCTTTCTGGAGTGATTACTCTCATTTCTGAGAGTAAACACGCGCATGGCACGTCCTTCTGGGCGTCTCTGGAGTGATTACTCCCATTTCTGAGAGTGTTTACGCGCAGGACACTTGGGGTCTGGGGCTCCTGGAGTGATCACTCTGATATCTGAAAGTGGTTACTCTGGCCTATCCCTTGAAACCAGCTCCCTGGAGTGATTACTCTGGTATCTGATAGTAGTTACTCTCAGTTCATATTTTTTTCAAAGAGCCAAAAATTCATGAAATTTGTCTAGAATTTCCTGCACAATTATTCAAATGATCAAAATTACAAAATACATTCACAAAAATTAATGGAAATAAGACAAAAATTAAGAAAGCTATTGTTTTCTACCTAAATAAGATTTTAATGTTATTTACAGCCTCTAAATCTATTTTTTTCTCTTAAAACTTTATAAAAATCAAACAAAATATCTATAAAGTGTGGATTCATCAAATGCATTGTGATTGCAATGATGAGTAATTGGATGAACATCTTAATTGAAAAATTATGCAGAAAACACAGAGCGGTAAATTGAAAATTTGAGAAAAACAGTTTTTAAGATGATTCTTGAAGAATGGAGGAATTACCCTTGGTTTAGTTTGACTTGCTTGAGGACAAGCAAAAATTTAAGTTTGGGGTAGTGATAAATCCATATTTTTACTGATATTTTAGCATAATTCTAACACATTTGATAAGAAAAATATATGAAGAAAGCAGAAAAACTCAGAAAAAGAGAAGGAATTGAAGTTTTGTTTAAATTTGTAGTTATCTTAGCAATTATGGAATTTTTGCTTAGGAATTAAGTTTTTAATCTTGTTTTTGAAGGAATAATTCGAGCAAGGTTCATGTGAATGGAGGCTTGAAGACAAGGAAGAAGAAAGAAGCAAGTCTGGACTCTAAAAACACAAGACCAAGAAAATGCAGACTGGGCGTGATCACTATTGTCAGTAAAAGTGATCACTCCAGAGTTCAAAGAAGAAGAAAGCTTGGGCGTTATCACTTCTGCTAGGAAAAGTGAGAGATCCTGTGAAGTCTCAAACTCAACATGTTGGGCATTATCACTTTTATCAGTAAAAGTGAGCGTTCCAGAAAGGCAAATATCAGGAAAAGCTCTGCGTGATCACTATTATCAGCGAAAGTGAACGTTCCAGAGAGCCTTCAACCTGGCGAGTTGCGCGTAATCACTTTTATTCATAAGAGTGATCACGCGCAACCACTTGAGCTTTGCGTAGTCACTTTTATCAACAAGAGTGATGCACTAGGATTGTAGCAAGTGATGAGTAAATTTAAGATCAGAATATCGTCTCCATAGGGAATTTAGGTTTCAAGTACCACTTCACAGAATTATAACCATTTGAGCCATACGAATTTTGGAATGAGATTTGTAACATATAACAGCAGTAAACCAGAGCAATTAAAAGTAAAGAACTTGCAGAAAAATAGAGTATAAGATTTGTAATGAAATGAGATAGGAATGAAGAATAGTTAGGAATTTACTTCACAAGAATATCAGTATTAATTCAATTATGCTTCTGAACATTCAAAAACTTGGTTAATTGACAATCAGTTTCGCATAGCCATAGCCAAAGGTTAATTCCTTAACTCATTGACCCTAACAAGCAACTAAACCACCCTAATCCCTTAGGTAAAGTTCAATTTCAAGTTGCATTAAGACTTAGAACCTTAAGATTGCAGAATTAGGTCTCCTTATCCCTAAGAAATCCCCAAATTCTGATTGCTAACTCAGATCGGAGAAGCAAATCCAACTTCCATTGGTAATTGTTCCTCTAAGATGAATCAAACGAATTTCCATTCATAGATTGCAAGAAAAACAGAATTCACAATTCAATTAATCCAAGAACTCAAAATCCAGAAGCAAGAGTCAAATCAATACATCAATTCGAGTTTCATAAACCCCTAACTACAAGAAAACTACTCAGACATGGAAGAAGAGAAAGAAGAAGAAGAAGGAGAAAAACTCCAAGAAGTCATGGCCGAAAGCTCCAATCCGATTCCTCTTTGTGGAAGCTTTAAGACTTGACCCCAATCTTCTCTCTCAATCTCTCTCAACGAGATCTAACAGAAAAACAGAAAAATAAAACTGAACTCTGAAAAATCTGCACGTTTCTGTTATTTATAGAATTTTCCAGATTTGCGCGTTATCACTTTTATGAGAAATAATAGCCACGCAGAAGGTTTATGGTTGCGCGTTAACACTTTTATGAGAAAAAGTGACCACGCGCAACTTTCCTGATATTGAAGGCTCTCTGGAACTATCACTCTTGCTGATAAAAGTGACTACGCAGAGGTCAAGTGGTTGCGCGTGATCACTCTTATGAATAAAAGTGATTACGCGCAACTCGCCAGGTTGATGGTTCTCTGGAACGTTCACTTTCGCTGATAATAGTGATCACGCAGAGCTTTTCCTGATATTTGTCTCTCTGGAACGCTCACTTTTACTGATAAAAGTGATAACGCCCAACATGTTGAGTTTGAGACTTCATAGGATCTCTCACTTTTCCTAGCAAAAGTGATAACGCCCAAGCTTTCTTCTTCTTTGAACTCTGGAGTGATCACTTTTACTGACAATAGTGATCACGCCCAGTCTGCACTTTCTTGGTCTTGTGTTTTTGGAGTCCAGACTTGCTTCTTTCTTCTTCCTTGTCTTCAAGCCTCCATTTCAATGATCCTTGCTCAATTTATTCCTTCAAAAACAAGATTAAAAACTTAATTCCTAAGCAAAAATTCCATAATTGCTAAGATAACTACAATTTTAAAGAAAACTTAAATTCATTCTCTTTTTCTGAGTTTTTCTGCTTTCTTCATATGTTTTTCTTATCAAATGTGTTAGAATTATGCTAAAATATCAGTAAAAATATGGATTCATCACTACCCCAAACTTGAATTTTTGCTTGTCCTCAAGCAAATCAAATTAAACCAAGGGTAATTCTTCCACTTTTCAGAAACCATTTCACAACTGCTATATCAGAATTTTCCAATTTGCAATTCTGTGTTTTCTGCAAAATTTTCAATCAAGATATTCATCCAATTACTCATCATTGCAATCACAATGCATTCATCAAATTTTAAGCAAGAATTGCTATCCAAGTGAATATATCAGCCAAGTTCATGTGAGAAACATTAAAATCATGATCACTTCTCACTAGACAGTGTTTCCCTCAATTCTCAGCAGTGTTTAAGTACTGTTTTCTCTCTTTAATCATCAATTCAGCTACACTCTACCATATGCTTGCCCAATTTCTCTATCTCCTCTGCTTAGTACAGCCAATCACACATCAAGAGGACTTTTTACAGTTTATAACAGGGCTTAGGTTAAGGTAGATACTGAACAAAATAAGAAACAAGTTGCAATTTCAAAAGATCAGAAGCATTTTGAGTGAATGACTTTAAAACTAGTCTGGTTTAGCATCAATTCACATTAAATTCCTCAGTTATGCAGCAGACTAATCGTTTTTGTGCAGCAGAATTTTTATTTTCCTTTTTCTTCTCTTACTTCCATTTACTCTTTTCTTTTCGTTGAATTTCTTTTTCTTTTTCTCTGCAACAGTTTACTGCTAATTTCTTCTTTTTGATCTCCATTTTGCTCTTTTCAACTCAGATTCTATTTTTGAACTCATGTTTAACTCTTCCATAGTTTTGCTGCATAATTTTTAATTTTTCTGCAGCACTTTTGTTCTTTCGTTCTGACTTTTTGAACTCAAACTTAGATAGCTTGCTACTCCCCTACCCCAAACTTAAAATTTTGCTTGTCCTCAAGCAACTTAATTTGATGCTACCCCAAACTTAGTTTTAAAACTCATTCTTGATTAAACTCACGCAGAGCTTTTCCTGATATTTGTCTCTCTGGAATGCTCACTTTTACTGATAAAAGTGATAACGCCCAACATGTTGAGTTTGAGACTTCATAGGATCTCTCACTTTTCCTAGCAAAAGTGATAACGCCCAAGCTTTCTTCTTCTTTGAACTCTGGAGTGATCACTTTTACTGACAATAGTGATCACGCCCAGTCTGCACTTTCTTGGTCTTGTGTTTTTGGAGTCCAGACTTGCTTCTTTCTTCTTCCTTGTCTTCAAGCCTCCATTTCAATGATCCTTGCTCAATTTATTCCTTCAAAAACAAGATTAAAAACTTAATTCCTAAGCAAAAATTCCACAATTGCTAAGATAACTACAATTTTAAAAGAAAACTTAAATTCATTCTCTTTTTCTGAGTTCTTCTGCTTTCTTCATATATTTTTCTTATCAAATGTGTTAGAATTATGCTAAAATATCAGTAAAAATATGGATTCATCAAGTGATAGTTCCAGAGAGCCTTCAATATCAGGAAAGTTGCGCGTGGTCACTTTTTCTCATAAAAGTGTTAACGAGCAACCATAAACCTTCTGCGTGGCTACTATTTCTCATAAAAGTGATAACGCGCAAATCTGAGAAATTCTATAAATAACAGAAACGTGCAGATTTTTCGGAGTTCAGTTTTATTTTTCGTTTTTCTGTTAAATTGTCGTTGATAGAGATTGAGAGAGAAGATTAGGGTCAAGTCTTGAAGCTTACACAAAGAGGAATCGGATTGGAGCTTCTGGCTATGGCTTCTTGGAGTTTTTCTTCTTCTTTTTCTTCTTCTTCTTCTTCTTCTTCTTCTTTCTCTTTCTTTTCTCTCATGTCTGAGTAGTTTTCTTGTAGTTAGGGGTTTATGGAACTCGAATTGATGAATTAATTTGACTCTTGCTTCTGAGTTTTGAGTTCTTGGATTAATTGAATTGTGAATTCTATTTTTCTTGCAATCTATGAATGGAAATTCATTTGATTCATTTTAGAGGAACAATTACCAATGGAAGTTGGATTTGCTTCTCCGATCTGAGTTAGCAATCAGAATTTGGGGATTTCTTAGGAATAAGGAGACCTAATTCTACAATCTTAAGGTTCTAAGTCTTAATGCAACTTGAAATTGAACTTCACCTAAGGGATTAGGGTGGTTTAGTTGCTTATTAGGGTCAATGAGTTAAGGAATTAACCTTTGGCTATTGCTATGCGAAACTGATTGTCAATTAACCAAGTTCTTGAATGTTCAGAGATATAATTGAATTAATACTGATATTCTTGTGAAGTAAATTCATAACTATTCTTCATTCCTATCTTATTTCATCACATACTCTGTTTTTCTGCAAGTTCTTTGCTTTAATTGCTTTGTTTTACTGCTGTTATATGTTACAAATCTCATTCCAAACTTCGTATGTCTCAAATGGTTATAATTCTGTGAAGTGGTACTTGAAACCTAAATTCCCTGTGGAGACGATATTTTGATCTTAAATTTACTCATCACTTGCTGCAATCCTAGTGCACTTGCTAGTGTTAGATTGTGAACAACATTTAACAATCTTAAACAAAGGTTCCAGGCATATTGCAGTATCTTGAGACTAAGATTTGGATATGTTCTGAACCAGGCTAGAAGAATAGTTGCTTATACTTTGGAACGAATGTGATCTCATAGAATTAATTGTTATACACACATTACTTGTCATTTCCGATCAACACAATTTGAGTTTGTTGCAGCTTCGTTGCTTCCAAATTCCAATCTACATCTTACACGCATACTACATAGAACCATTTATACTATGAAATAGTACCCATTGCATTTACAAAAAAAAGAGTTGGCTTTGAAGAAGCTACTTAGAAACAGAATATGAGACTATGAATATGATGATATAGATAGTTATCTGCAAAGGAAGAAGAGGATCCCCAAAAAGTATACCTGAAGATTTCAACTACTTTAATTTTCTTCTGTAGGAAATTGTTATTAAGGATCTAAATTCAGAAATGGTACAATTCATGGATGGTTTATAGAAAAATGTAGAGTCTCAAGGTGCTTCATGTGAATGACCAAATATAAAGAACATTACTGAAGAAACTACGATAGAGAATACTAGTGTGATCGTAGATCTTGAATATAAGTGTTATCTTTATTGGAATGTTATAGAAATCTTATGTATTCTATATTTCTGAAGATGGTGTCTTTGTGAAATATGAATTTGAATCATCAATTCCTGAAGATACAATTATATGCGCATTTTATAATGCAAATTACATTTCAAATGAAGAGGTTAATGTGTACTTAGACAAGGATATGCAACAAGCTACAAAAGCAAAAATATCTGCTAGTAAGAGTGCTAACGCTACGAATAATCATGTTGTTTCATACTCGTAAAAGCATAGAGGTATGAAACTAAAAAAGGCGCTAAACTCTTTGCTAATAAGAATGGTAAAATTAAGAGTAGTGTTGTGACTTCAAAGGATTAGAAACATACTAACAAATATACATTTCAGCTCAAGGATAAGAAGTTGAAAGAGCATGTTATGAAAACAAATAATTCCTTGAGCATAGCAGTAAGAGTGATAGTGGGAGATTGAAGATAGTGATAATGAAGTATTAGTTGTAAGAATATCCATATAGGACCAGATTGTCAAAGGGAAACATCGTTGAAAAAAAAATACAATAAAGCTAACGGAAGAATACTTTTCGAAGAAAAACTCCTGAAGAACTTAAAGTGCATTATTATGAGGAATATTATCATAGGCATTCTTTCTCTAATAGTTATGTTAGTGAATCGATTTCCTCCTCCTCCTTTTCTTATACTTATTAATTGGGATGTGAAGTTGTTTTAGCAGACTATGAAATTGAATTTATTTTAGAAGATTAGCTAGTATAAGATGGGTCACCAATGAATATTATTGATTATCAAGTAAAGCAATAGAGAGAGAAAGAGATCTTGATGGTAAAGGATGATATGGATTGTAAATAGTGAAGAAGGTATTATACGAGAACTTGGAAATAAAATGAGGATAGCGTACCTTAATTTCCTTAACAAGTGAATTTCGGGGACGAAATTCCTTAAAGGGTGAGAGAATTGTAACATCCTTATTTTTAGATGGTGTTAATGATGGATTATTAATTAATGTTGGATAATGTTGGAAGGTATCAAGGAAGATTTTACATGTTTAGTAAATTTCTGGTGCAGAGAAATCTCGCTCAAGCGAGACATGCCTCGCTCAGGCAAGATTAAACGACTAAGAGCATCCCTTTCTGGAGAATTTCTTGATCAAGCACGATCAATTTCGCTCAAGCGAGAATAGATTAGGTCGCCTTAACCGTCACCTCGCTCAAGCAAGATGGAGCTCACCCAGGCGAGGAGTCGCAGGAAAATTTGGAACTCTCTAGACACCCCCTCTCTCAAGTGAGAAGGACCTTGCTCAAGCAAGAATATCAGAAAATGCTTAAGGAGCCACTGTCTACGCAGCTCGCCCAGACAAGGTACTCCTCATTCAGGCGAGAATTTCTTGCTCAAGCGAGAGCACGCATACTGAGGGTTATTTAAGGAATTTTTAGAGTAAGATATTTCATTTCATTATATCCACGTTTCGATTTCTCTCTTTTTCTTTGGATTTCCACTCTCTTTCTTCAAAAAATCTCCTCAAAACTCCTTTTGTTATTCGAATCCAAGCTTGGACGCCTAATCTAAGTATTCCCAAGTAAGTTCCTCTAAGTTTAAGTTTAAGTATCCCGTTCATTTCTCACCAAGTTCTATTTTAAAAGTTATCTCATGTTGTTTAGGGAGTACTCTCGTTTTAAAGGATCATCTTCATCAAACTCTTTCAAGATCTTTATATCGAGGTAAGGAGAGTTTAATTCTATCATTAGAACATAGCAATATTTGTACTCTTGAAACCCCAGTAGTGTTCACTTTTGTTGTGAAAATATATATATATATATTAAGATGAAAATTTTAAGTGTTAGAATAGATTAATGATGTATATTTCTCTGATTTTAGGAGGTTCACTGATAGTAATTGATTATTTTGAGATAATATGAAATATAATTGGTTGTAATATACGATTTGGATTGAGTCCAGAAGTATCCGATCTCTGGCAAAATTGTTTGATTGATAGTTGGATTATATGTGAATCATATGATAGTGTGATTGTTGAATTTGATTGAAAGTTGAGTATATATGAAAATAAGTTAAATGATGAACAATATGTATGAAAAGTATATGTATAATATGCATTATTTTGAAAATATTTGAATGGAACTGAATCTTGGAAGTGTGGAATTTTGATGAGATTGTAGAGTTATGAGATGTGTGTTTAAAATACATGAGTTGTAGCCAATTATTTGATGTGATTATGGTACAGGTTTTGTGACACATCGACGGGTATATTCATAATATATGTATCGTAATACATTGAATTATATGGTCATAATACGTGTATTGTAACATGCTAATCTGTGAATGGTGTATGGATTGATGAGAAAGGAATTAGTGTGAATAGCCATAGTGTTACATTGGAAGTATGGAATAGGGAGCCGATTTTGGAAGTCTGGGGGAAACATAAGGTGATGGATAACATTCATTGAGTGTGCACAATTTATAAAAATGCGAATGCACCATATGGCCACCACTCGTTTCTTGACCAACACTCCTGACTGTACTTTTGCTAAGGAGCCTTTTAAGTGTATACGTTATATTCGTATGCATGGGTTAACCGGCAGCTATTCACCTATTGTGTAAGACCTCATGTAATGTTGGAGGCAACTATGAAATGTGATCACATTGTATAAGAAATTGCCGAGCTTAAAATGAAGTGAATTGAATATGTTATTGATATGTGTAAGAGTGGTAATGTGATTGAAACTCATAATTATTGACTTATTTGAGTTCAATATAGGTGTTAACATAGAAATTGATGTATTCATCCTTGCATATAAAGATGTAAATAGATTTACATATGCATTAAAATATATCTATTATTATGTTTTAATAATGAGGAAGGAACTCATCCTTACAAAATATTTCTGGAAACACAAATAACGATTAGGATCAAACTCTTAGCGTTTGGGCATGGATCAAAACTACTCTAAGAAGAAAGATTTTTCGCTTATTTTTTGTCATATAATGATGTATTCTAAATCAAATATGTATTTGGGCTAATAGTCTGTAAAAAGTATACGTTTGAAATACAACTTAAATTTAATACTTGGACACTCAATATTATTTAAATTTAGTTGTTAGCAAAAGGGGCAGTTAAATTTCAATTATTTTATTGTTTCAATTCATTGCAAATTTATTCGAGCAAAAAAAAAGTTTTCAATTTCAAAATATTTATACTATTTGTTTTATTGAAGAATCGATTTAGTCTGTTGGTTTGCAACAAATTATTATTTATTTTCAGAATTTAAAAAGTAGAGTGTTACACATTAGCTCAAATTTGTAAGATTCTGTATAAAAAGATTTGTTTTAGTGTGACTTTCATTATGATTGAATGAATGAATAATTTGTTAAAAGGATAATTGGAAGGAATGAGGTGGAATGAAAAATTTTGTACAAACTGAAAATAAAGTCTGTGTAAAAAGATTTTCATTGTTTTCATTATGCATTGAATCCCCCTTGGTGTGTTTTGGTTTGCTTAAGGACAAGCAATGTTATAAGTTTTGGGTGGTGATGAAAGCAAATTTTATTAGGTTTTTAAGTGGATTTCTAGGTCATTTTTTGATAGAAAATATAATTTTGAAGGTGAAAACTGCACAAAAATATATAAATGTTCAATAAAGTCAATATTTGTCTTTAGTAACTCAAATTGTGTGAAATTAATAGAGTTCTAATGTAATTTTGTTGATTGAACTGGTTTTGCAAGAGATTCTAAGCTAAGAGTCTTGAGGATGAGGATTCAAGAATAGAAAATAGAAGAAAGTGGAAGAATTGAGTTTAACAAGTCAAGAATCAAGTGATATGTGGCGTTACAACTTTGGGTGCATAAAGTAACAACTTTGGAGGTTTTCAGAAGTGTAAAAGTTCAAAGTAAACACTTTAAGTGTTCAAAGTTAACACTTTGAAAAAGAAAATCTATGAAAAACATGCGCGTAACAACTTTATGTAGTGAAAATTATCACTCCAGCAATAAAATATTTGAAGAGGCTTGCGTGTAGCAACTCTAGGCATTGAAACTGTCTATGCGCAATTGTACATAATAACTCTAAGCACTAAAAGTGTTATGCGTAGCAACTTTAGGTGGATAAAGTATGAACGAACAACCGTGCATTGCAACTTTATACACTTAAAGTGTTAACGCGTAACATCAAAATCTGGTAAACCACTTTCAAGTGTAAACTTTGAGCGTTTAAAGTTCCTACTTCAATATTAGAAGCTTCTAGAAGGCGTTCTACATTACAACTTCAAGTGATTAAAGTGTCAACATAAAGAATGGTGGAAAAAAATATAAATAATAGTTGGATGTTCAGATTAGGAGTCTTTTCTCATTTTTTTCATTTCTACACCTTAGGAGAGTTAAAGAGGGAGATTGGGGATGACTTCAAGCTCTGGACCTTGAGAAATTAGGCTGAGGATTGAATTTATGAAGAAACTCTGCAACTCCTCTTCTTCCACTTTTTTTTTTTTAAGAACGTGTTCTGATTTCTTTTTTTAAGGATTAATGGATCCGATTTTGATATTGTAAATTGATTATCCTGAGGTTTAATCCTTTTCCTAGCACACTAATTATTCTTAACAATAATTCACACTCCAAAAATATTTATGCATAATAATCACAAATAAAATTGTAGAACTTCTCAAAAATTGATTTCCTTCACAATTCTTACTATGAAACTTTACTTAGGTAATAATAAAAATACATATAGGTTTTACATGTCCACAAATCCACATTTGCACAATAAATTTTAAGAAACCGTTTTGGATTTGCCATCCTAAGAAAGAAAATATGGATTTCTAAGCCAAAACATGTAAATCAAAGTTAGGGTTTGCGATCAATTCCCCTTACCTAAAAAGGCTCTAGAGAGAAACTCCACATTTTGACCAGAGACACTACCCAAAGACCGTAGTTTTTTCTAATGTCACAGAGTAGAGTACATATTATGAAAAGAGAGAACAAAGAAATAGGAGTGGCATGGAAGAGTTAAACTCTGGAACTTACTTGGATTTGAGTGGAATAGACATTTGAGTTAAGATCTAAGAGAGATTCGGGGTTTAAGGAGGTTTTGTTTTAGAAAGGAAGAAGAGATAACAAAGAAAGAAATAAGAATGGTTTCTTAGTTTGAGATGTGTTTTTAGAATCCTAAAATCACTTAAATACCCATTTTTCTCGAGGATTCTCGCTTGAGCGAGAAAATCAGAAAAAAAAAAATTGCTACTTTTCTGCTGATAATTTTGCTTAAACGAGGGTATTTTCGCTTGAGTGAGAAAACCAGACAAAAATTGCTACTTTTTTACTGATATTTTTAGTTGAGCAAAAACATGGCAAAGATTTATCCATTTCTGTTGTGAATTGTTGCTCGAGTGAAAGATTTTTTGCTTGAGCCAGAGTACAAATGAAAAAAATCTTATCCATTCTTGTGTGAGCGAAAAATTTTCGCTCTAGGCTAAAAGAAATATCTCTTGAGCTAAAAAAATGTTCATTTAAAAATAAAAAAACTCTTCCATTTTGAAAATAAGAAAATACAAATGAAAATTAGAGTGTTACATCCTTGATGCTACAAAGTACACAAATGAAACCCAACACTTCTCGACCCTTGCCGATATTATCATGATTGTGAGAGACCCATCCAGAATATTGAGGCTATGTTAGCTATTTTTTTAACTAAATTAAGTGTTATTGTCTTAGTATGGATGATGGACTTTTAATCCCTCCCTATGAATTAAAATGTCAATGTGGGTGACATTAGAGAATGGGCCCAACATGCATTATATTGGTAAATGAGATTATTATGAATAATGATCCATAAACTTGCACCAGCATACATTTGTTGTGATTGTTGTATTGGCTTATTTGTTTATAGATTCCATTTGGACGACATATTAATTTCCTATTGCTTTCTATGACTTGTTGTGCGAGTATGAACATGTATGCTCACCCCTCTATCTTTGTTTGGAACATATATGTCCTAATGGTGATGATAACTAGCGCTGGTGAGCATCCAAATTCTGTTACAAGTGATTGTTAGATTTGTCCTCGAGGGCAATTGGAGATATGATGAGAATTTTCACACCTCTATCTTTCAAGGTACGGTGCATATCATCATGCTCCATCCAAACCAAAGGCCAGACATACTACCATTATTCTAATGTGTCACTTCATTATTTTACTACATTATCACTAGAATTTATGAGAAAATTATGATAAGTTCATATTTTGATATATTTTATGACTTATATTTATACACTTAAATTCTATTTTATATATTTACTCTAATTATGTTATTAATTATTGCAGTTTAACTAGAAGTTGTTATTAGTGCATCATGGAGATATTTTGGATAAAAATTAGTTATTTTTAGTCCTTGGCAGTGCTATGTGAAGTTGAGTTTGAATTTTGAATTTAAAATTTAAACTTAGATAAAGATTTGAAGCAGTTTTCAGTTAAGATTTTGATTGTGGATAAAACTAATTTGAAAAGATAGAGCTCAACCAATTTGAAACTCAAGGCACAGTCTATATAAAGAGGCCTTATGCTCCACACTTACGATTTCGACTTCTCTACACACCTTTTTCCCCTTCTCCACATCTTTGAGAGTCATTGGAGAGTATTGGCAAGAACGACAAGTTTTCCCTTGGAGTACAAGCAAGTGATTGTGCTCCCCTTCAGAGAACGAGAACTATCTTCGTCTTTTATCTTTCTAGGTTTCTTTTATTTGAGTTTTCCTTTTTGGTTATGGGTTTATTTATTATATTCTTCATAGTTTATTTTGTTATGATTAACTAAACCCATAGCTAGGGCTATGGTAGATCCTACTACAAACTTTATGTGATTTTTACTTTAATGTTTGGTTTTATTCTATTGGATTATATTGTGTATTTTAAGATTTGATCATCCTTAGCATTCCATAGTTAGTTGCATTGGAGGTGATCGTACCACGTGTAATTAACAGAACTATAGGATAAAACGAGATTAGGGGCTAGGTTAATCATACTTAATTTCTTTCTTTCAGCCGTTATTAAATTAACAAACTTATAGGGTCTTCATGCTTTCTTGACTAGTTACATTGCATAATCATTGGGGTGTTTGCTCAGAGAAAAGAATATTGACTTTGCATGATAATTGGGTGTTAATAGAACTAATTATGAGTTGTTGGCAAATATTTGGATATCAATATCTGGATTAAATTAATTAGAACATAAAGAAGTGTAGTAGGTGAACTCATAAGTCCTAATCTCATCTCATCTGATCTCTCTCATACATTGTATTACAGTTCTTTTAATTTATTATTAACATTAA
Source organism: Abrus precatorius (assembly GCF_003935025.1). NCBI lineage: Eukaryota > Viridiplantae > Streptophyta > Magnoliopsida > Fabales > Fabaceae > Abrus > Abrus precatorius. The sequence continues at coordinate 2,778,242 of NW_020874290.1, read as the reverse complement.
GCTCTATTTTTGGTCTATTACAATTTTGTTACGTTTAAACAATCGAATTAAACTATTCTTGGTATTTGAAAATAGTCTCTGTGGGACGATAACTTGAGAACTTTTTTTGAAAACCCTTTATTACTTTTTTATGGGTACACTTGACTACAAACAGACCATCACCACCACCTACACCTTTAGGGTCTTGACATTCATGTGTGTTGATGGAGATTCTTAAGGACAAATACTAATTATAGGTATCTATATTCTTTTTGTATATGTTTACCTGTACTTAACTCTAATAATGGTCCTATCTATTTTATTTTGGGCAAGATAAATTTATTATTTTATATATTTAAATTAGAAGTAGGAGATAGTTTATGTAAATTATTTATAGTTTTTTTGCACTTATTAATTTTTCGAATAGCATGACATGCATATGATTGATTCTCTTAATGGAATCAATAGATTTTGAACGATTCATATCACTATTATGCATAAGATTTTGATTCTCACACATGTATATTATGTCAATATTCTATTTTGTCACGACCCCTTTTATAAGGAACCGAGAACATTGTTTCTACATCACAAACTTATTTAAAATAAATAAAGTATAGAGAATATAAGTATGACATTCTCTTCTCATTCAAAATAAAACAGAGTTTCTTATAACAAATATCCAATAAAACAACACAATATTACATTAGTTCATAATATTCAAATACCCAAAATTATACTACGTAGCTCCCTCTACATGAGGTTTCAAAATATAAGGGAAAAAGGAGTTAGATGCAATATTACTCGACTTCAGCTTCTAACACTTCTTCACTGGCCCCTCAGCCTGTGAAGTAGATGCAACACCTGCTACATCTGCTCACGTACCACCGTACGATCATTGCAGTACACACGCACATAACGACATAGAAAGAAATGCAAGGGTGAGCTTACAAAAATAAAATAAAATCATATATATAAAGTAAAATATTTCTCACAGCAATAGCCCCATGCATTTCCAGCCCATCTAATGCACAACATGAAAACGGTTTCCAACTGGTTTTATAGCCTAAGTAATCCAGAAGGAACCGAGCCGGTCCGGGAGTGACCCATTCCGGTATTTGGATCCAGACAGCACAGCACAACAGCTCAGCATGAACTTACCGTTACACGTCTACCCACCTAAACATGTAACTCGGCTCTATAATGATGCAAAACATATATCTCAGTATGATGCACACCGCCAAAATTATTTTAACAGCTCAGCTAAGGCAAGTTTAAGATACATCAGCCAAAATCTCAGCATTTTAAATCAATTAACAGCAGTTACAGCTTAGAAAATAGCTTTTATTCAATAGATCTAACAAAAATCATATCAAAACATCTTAAAATAGCATATTAAACCATTCAAAACATAGTTCATAGGTTAAAGTAAACTCCCCTTACCTCAGAACGACGATTCACACTAGATCTACCGAATATTACTTGTTTTATAGCAAGATTCACCGAAGATTTGGCTTTAGAACGGAGTTTCTCCTAAGAATACCATGAACTTCTATGAGAAAGAGAAGAAGAAGAGAAACGAACGGTAAATCTAGCTTCAAACTTAAAGAAACTTACTTCAAATCCTTCAGAATAGAGGTAGGATCTCAGATCTGGCGAGAAATCTAAGTTTAGGAAGGTTTAGTATGAGAGAAATGGTAGTTTTTGGCCTTAGAACCTTTGAGAACCTTGGATAGGGGTGAAGAAATGAAAATTTCGTGTGAAGCTTCCTTTTTATAGAAAATTTTTGAAATTTACTGTTTACCGCCGGAAATACTGTTCACCGCCTTACTGTTCACGCCGAAAACACTGTTCAGGGCACTATTCATTAGATTACTCAATAATAAATATCTAGCCTGACATATTTTATGTAATTATTTATACACAAGTTTAACTTGTGAATAATTTATGTGATTTATTTAAAGTTTAAAATAAATTTAAAAAATTTGTATTTTAGCATGATTAAATATATGAAGGTGATTATTTTTACACATATGTCATTTAAATTTGTTATATTAATTATTAATTATATAAATTATGCTCAATGTCACATGAAATGCATACACAAAATTCTGAATTACTTAACTATAAAACATAAATAATAATAAAGTAATTAATTATTTTATGAAAAATTTAAAAAAAAAATAACCCACTTTAATTATTGATTGATTGTTTACGTTTTTAGTTTGATTATTTTCTCGTAGAATAATTTTGAAAATATACTCACCCTTCTATTTTCTACGCTCTTTTACATGGAAGTAAATGATAACAAAATGAATGACGACAATCCTATTATGCATTACAGAGTGTTTCGAAACTAGACAACAGGATTTTAGTATAGTTAACTAGACATTATCTTTGCTAAGAAGGAAACGTACACGTTTGGGGAAATTGACAATCCTCTGGTGGTCCCCACTAAATTTGCGAGTCTGTTACGCGTAGAAATCCAATTTCGTATGAATGGCACCCTATGTCATCTTGATTTGAATTGAAAGCCCAAGTTTTAGCTTGCCAGCCCTAACCTTTTTTCTCTTTTGATGTACATACGTAGAAATAAGGGTTATAATATATGCACTCTAACAATCACATAGAACATGTATATTAATAAATTAGTTATTTAATTAAAATAGAATAGATAACGGAGTGACTAAGTATTGAATGTGAATAAATATTTTACTCTATTTTATAAAAATATTTTTAAAAAATAAAACAATATATTTTAAATACGAATGAATAATTTTTTTAACATATTTTAAATAAGTAAAAATAAAATAGTTTTTTTCATTTATTATAATTTAATTTTAAAATTATTCAGTTTATTTATTTGACAACCGTGCTGCCACCAACAAAGAAACGGTGACGTTTAACAAAAAAAATTAAAGCAAACAGAAAGGAAAAAAACTGTGGGCATTGAAACTAGGGATTTTTGGCATGCTCGGTTGAATAAAAAAGCTTTTATTTTGAATGAGTTGTTTTCAGTTGTAAATCGACACTGCACGTGGTTAAAAAACACAGAATGTCTTCAAAATTACTACGACAATTATAATCTGATAAGCTTTGTACAGTTGTGGAGATTAAGGATATGGTTCTCTCTTCATTTCGAAGATACTTTAGTATGAGGCACCAAAGCTCCAATGTTCAGTATTTATATGATCACTGCAAAACCATCTTCTCGCCCTCTGGAACACCCGCTCCTTCGTCCCAAGCGTTGCAGAAGCTCTCTTCAATTCTAGGTACGTCTCTTTTGAAATTCTCAATGTTCAAGTTTTCTGTTTTTTTCTCTTTTTAAACTACAAAAATCTTTTTCTTTTCAATGGTCCAATTGGCCTTATGGGTGTTTTAAGTTGCGAGTACTGTGATTATTGTTGGTATGAGTTTGGTCTTTTATGTTAAATTGAAGCGTTGATTGGTTGGATTTTTACATGAGGTTTGACATTGTGATGTGTGAAGCTTCTAGGGCTGATTTGGTTTTGAAGAATGAAAATTTACTCCAATTAAGCCTTGGGAAAAGAGAGTATATTGACGAATGTTGACGAAGTAAGACCAATATAACTCTGAAAACTCCAAACTTGGACCTATAAATGTGAGTAATTTTTTTGTATTGTAATTAATCTAATAATTTTACTTCTTTTTGGAGAGGTCCAAGGTGAATTGTAGAACAGAAAAAATAGCTTTGGCCTTCTTTACATTTTGGGTTCCTTCAACTGCGTAAGCAATCTCATATTAAAATAATTTCGAAACTAAAAATGAATGTTATAATTTATTAAGAGTTGATTTGCTGAAAATTTGGCCTATTGCTGGATTCTGATGTCACTGATTTTGAGCAATTATTCAATGAAGAGAGAATATGATATTGGGAAATCGTAGCCAAGTTTGATTTATTAAGCAAAATGAACACTGGCACTGTTCACAAATCAAACAGTCCCGGATTTCATTTTGCTAAATGCTTTTATCAAAATACAGATCATTTTTCATATATATTTGAACTTCGAAGCACACATGTTGCATTGTTTTGGGATATAGATTGTTGATTTATTCATGACTTGGCAGACACTATTCAACCAGCAGATGTTGGGCTTAAAGAGGAAACTGCAGATGACGATCAAGGGCACGGATTTTTTGGTGCTAACCAACTTAATAGAGTAGATCGATGGGCTCAACCAATAACCTATGTGGACATTCATGAATGTGATAGTTTTACGGTGAGCTTTACCAATTTAGTATGCATAACAAGACATTTTTTCATATTAGTATGGTGTTGCATATCAAAGATCTTGGCTCATTAGTTGTGAGAACACAGTCAACATCCAAGGTTTCATTTGTTATGTAGTCTGCATGGTGTGTGGCTAAAAGTGTAATGCAGCAAACCAAACAGAAAAAACTGAACCAATACACCATGGCCATTTGAACATTTGGTAGTCATTTTAAATGGAATCAAGTCCATGTCAAATTCATCTTTTATGTTGAGTGTTTGAACTAAAGAGTTAAGATATCATTGGTTTTAGCCATTTTCAAGCAGTATATGAACAACATGGTGGATTTCAACCCTCTCTTGGTAGTCATATGTTAAACATCTATATTACTTATTTTCTTTGTCTTCTCCCACACTATGATACTCAACATTTATGCATTTGTATGTATGTTGTATTAGTAGACTGCCCCTTCACTGCTCATGTCTATGCCTGTGTATGTTTTGTTATATATTTTTCAATATTCTTGTCTTCTGAGTACTGGTATTTGTAGTATGATTCATAAATTCAAATCTAGCCAAGCTGTTGATTTTGTTCTTGCAATTGGGTTGATGAATTTTCTATTCTAGCATCAATTATAATGATTTTCTTGTGACATTCCAACCTATGTAAGCATTGTCAATTGGTGCAGATGTGTATATTTTGTTTTCCAACTTCTTCGGTTATTCCACTCCATGACCATCCTGGGATGACTGTATTTAGCAAACTTCTCTATGGCTCTTTACATGTGAAAGCTTATGACTGGGTTGAACCTCCTTGCATCATGGAAAGCAAGGGACCAGGATATGCTCAAGGTCTGATTGTATGTTGCATTTACTTATGAGTTACTTTATTTTCTATCTTTCCTTTTTGCTTATTTTTTATTTTTCTATAATAATAACCAAACCTTATCCCATCAGTGAAGTCGATTATATGGGTCACACAATGCCATTGAGAATGATGAAATACTAAATTCTCAAAAATAATATTTATTAATAGATCTCATTTAATAACTTCATCTAAGGTTCTTCTAGGTCTCCCTGTATCCCCTTTCACCAAATTAAAAGTCATGTCATTTATTCTCCTCACTCATGCTTCTAGTGGTCTTCTCTATGTGTGACCAAACAACCTATTTTGTATTTTTCTGTATGCGGAAAATTTTCAATAAATTGAGATTGGTCTTGTTAATTGGTGCTGTCTAACATGAATTTGAGAAATTTTGGTGCATGATGGTTCCTCTATGTATTAATCGTTAAATATAATAGAAAAATAATGAATAGTTAAGATGACTTTCATTTAACTGGTTGCACTGGTTATGCAAGAAGAATGAAAATTTTGCTACTTAATCTCTATATTAATAAGCCAATTTTAATGATCTTGTGAGTAAATCCCAACACTATGAAACAAAATTTAGCACAAATTATGAGGGCTGAAGCAATAGATGTTTATGGATCAACCATGTTGGCAGCGATGAGAGGTTTCAGTGATGAAGAAGTGGAGGTTGTCAATTGGGGAATCTGAGTAATTCCTGAATCTTTGTGCAATTGGATATGAGTTTGTCGAGGTGGGAGGGATGGATGGTGGTGAAGATGAAGACTACGAATGTGGTGACTTTGGGTGGAACCTTTGCCTCTCCTCCACCCTGTTCACCACTGAACCCCTCCAACAGAAAACTCCTTCTAAGGGTTAAGGTAGTCTTTCTCCTATGAGCTAGCGTTTGGGAATGAGTTAGGCCCAAGTTTCGTAACATGGTATTAGAGCCTATTCAATTTGAACATTGGGCTGTCCATAGATGTCCAGGGTTCACTCATGCAGATGTCCAGTCCTAGGCATGAGAGAGGTGTGTTAAGATGTCCTGCATTGGTTGGGAATAGAGATAAAATACTCCTTATAAGGGTTAAGGTAGTCTTCCTCCTATAAGCTAACTTTTGGGAATGAGTTAAGCCCAAGTTTCTTAACAAGCTCCTATACCCCATGTCCTCCATTGCAAGGTTAATTCTCAAAGACCTTCTTTACTCTCTGCAGCGCTGTTCATCACATCTGTCAATGACAAAATCAATTATGATTCCCTAATTGAAGAGAAAATCAAAGCCATTCTCTACACGCTTTCAAGACATGATCGTAAAGGAGGTTGGTGAGTTTAGTTGCATATGAAGGTGTAAGGAACTGATTCAGTTCTTGAAGAAAGGAAACAGAAATACTGACTTCTCTTTTATTGAATATACTTTGTTGGGCAGAATTACCCAATCTAGAGGAAGAATCAAAGGAATACAAGAACATCCCAGAACTTAGAGAGTTTGGTCTGGGATGAGGATGAGATTGGTGATTAATGCTGTCATGATAGATGTTGGATAAGCTGGTTGATGATTTGCCGAGATATGCATTAGTTTCACCCTTTGTTTAGAGGGACTAAACAATAATTCTAGAAAAACAAGATACCTGTTATTGCAGGTCAGATAAACTTTGTACATTGTGGTCCTGGTTAGTACAGGTCCATGTTAGAACTCACCCTTGTTAATTTGTCATTTGTACGTTGAAGACATGTTCCCACTACATTGCATATTATCCTCCTTAGGAACCTTATGTTAGTAACAGGCCCCCAATTAGAAAAGTTTACGAAAGAAAAGGCAGGAAGGTGGACTCAGGCCCGAAAGAATAGATTAGCCCATTAATTAGTTAAGCCCGTTATAAATAAGGGAATTTGTTATTGTAAAGGATATGTTGTTTTTGGGAGAAAAGTAATAATTGGTTTTGGGAGAGATTAGGCTCTCGAATTCCTAAAAAACATTCGTGTATTGGTTTCCAACAGTTTGGGTAAATTGTCCCAACTGAGTGTATTCAATAAAGATTTGTTCATATTTTCTTTTCTGTCCTTTTACATTCAGACCAGTTCCTTACACCTTATTTGACCAAAATTATTCAAATTTTGTAGTCTAGGTCTTCCTCAATTTAATAAATAATGCTTTTGCTTTAAATGTCAATCTCTTCCCATATACGTCTGGATATTGCTTTTGTTCTGGTTAGATGGGAATCATTACGACCCAGACATGAAGATTAAGTCAAAGCTCATAGACTTGGTGGGTGATTGGTGTAAATAATATTTTGGGCAATATTTTCTATCAAATCTTCACTATTTAACATATACTGAAAGACTAGACTTTGTTTCTTCTGACACTTTTACTCATTGGGTTGATTGTTTATTTTTGGTTTATCTAATATAATTATGATACAAAACCCACCTACTTTTTGCGATTTGTTTCATCTCTCTACTATCACTTTATTTGGTTAATCATTGGGCCGAGATGCAGACAGTTCAATATGCCTTTCCCTTTGTCTGCTAATTAAGGGGGAATAAACAAAGAGTTAAACCCAAAGAAAATAAAATGGAAACTAGAGAAGAAGAATTAAAGAAATAAAACTTCACTGAAAAACAGAACAGAAAATGAAGAATAAAATTCTCCCCCAGGGTTTCCCTTCACAAAGGATCTCTCCTTTCATTTTTTACAAACAATCAATTTCACTCGACACCCTTATTCAATCTGATTTCTCCTATTTATAGCCAATCTCTCTTAACTAACTAATGACTAATAACCGTCCCCATTCAACTTATTAGTGCAACTAACTATTGACTAATAACTGTCCTTATTCCCTCTCATTATACATCCTAACACAATGAAAGTTGTAGCAAACTTGCAATGCTAGTCCAGATCAATTAAAACAATGATTAAAATCTCCTAAGAGAAATTGCTTACAAGTAATAAATAGTTTCATTATGCCATGTTTAAAGTGATTTAGTTGGCTACTTTAGTCCTTTAGGACTTTAATTTACATTATTATATATAATAATCAGAAAATCATGTTATGAACATCACACAATGTGAAAATAATCATATTTTAATGGCTTTTACATCCTGCTCTTCTGCATCCGTACTTTGAAGCTACTTGTTTATTGAATTTATTATTTTGTTTCAATTTTTTGTTGATGCAGTAAGACTAGCAAAGTTAGCAGTTGACAAAGTTATGAATTCACCGTGTGAGACGTCAGTTTTATATCCAAAACATGGTGGAAATCTGCACTGTTTCACAGCCGTGACCCGTTGTGCTGTGCTAGACATTCTCACACCTCCTTACAGAGAAGATGAAGGAAGGAAGTGTACTTACTATCATGATTATCCATATTCAACATTCTGTGAGCAACTGCTTATTTATGACTTGTTTTCTATACATCATAATAAACAGCAGTGATCATGGTTTTAATTGTGGACCACATAAAATGATGTGACCACAACATCTCTGATATGGTGGTTCCTGTAACCACATTAGGCCATGGTTGCGGATCGCATCAGCCACAGTTAGCCTGCAACCACAATCTAAAATGTTGGGATTAGTACTATATGCCCTTGCATCAAAACAAGTCGTGATTAAGGATTGATAAGTTCAATTACAATTCTTAATTCATAATTAAAACTTCAATAGGCCCCTGCATCAAAATAAGTCATGATTGAGGATTGATAAGTTGAATTACAATTCTTAGTTAGAAACCTTTCACTATAGTTAGAGACATATTAGTATGTCACATCACATTTATAATGTTATATCACTATTTGAGCCAGAGTTAACTAACAAATTCTAATAGAGGGGCTAAATGAATGGCAAATTATATATTCAAAGATTAATTTTAATATTTTCTTATTGCATAAACCAAATTGAAGGACTCCGTGTATTTCAAAAACTAATTTGAGGTTTTAGTCTAGAACTCATTCATTCTTTTAGGTAGGTGAGTCAATTTAGATTTCTGAGTGATTTTCTTGATGATATGGTTCTGCAGCAGCAGGAAATACACCTCTATGTGATGGCGGGGAGGAGGAATATGCTTGGCTTGCAGAGATAGAATCACCCAGTGATCTTTATATGCGCCTGGGGGTATACGCTGGCCCAGCTATTCTTCAGCCTTAGTTCTGCCTGTGAAGGGTGGATGATATTAATGCCTGAAAATATATGTATCCTCTTTTGCTCTTGGAAGCTAGTGACAAGAGGATCTAAAATGCTGATGCATGGCATGTTGTGGTTAATTTATGCCTCCTTTTACTGGATGCAAATTTTGAGCAAAGATTTTGGTGCATAAATATGCAGTTTATCGTTAACTTGGGATGTGATAGAACACTGTTAATTAATTGATAGGAAATGTAACAAAACAAAGAAATACAGCAATTAATGTTGTTGTCCCAGAATTTTAGAAACTCCTACAGAGCATGATCTCTGTCCTAAGAGAAGAAAAATGCAATTATAACTGTCTTTTACCCAGAAATTACACATTCTATAACGTAATTGCCTACTCCAATAACTGCACATTACATTCTAGTACATAACTACATAGCTCCAATAACTGTCACATGACAGATTTAATTTTGATTCCTACGCCTCCTAGAATAAACCTGTAACACAGGTTGTTTGATTGGATTTGTGACCCTACCGTCACCCCTCTCCTGAAGATAAACCTTGTCCTTAAGGTAGAAATTGGGAAATTGTTGCTGCCTAACAGATTGATCTTCCCATGTAGCATGCTTAGTACACTGTACCAAATACTGCTTGATCTTTTTGCCTTTATTTGTCACCAACTGGCTATCTAAAATTTATTCTGGCTGCATCTCATCCACTGGTTGAATAATCAGATTAGGGGGCAATCCAGGTTCAGCAAAATAGGATCCAACAGCCTTCTGAAACTGAGAAACATGAAATGCCGGATGAACTTTGGAAGTAGCTGGAAGCTGCAATTTGTAGAAATTTCTCCATGTTTCTCTACAATCTGAAAGGGACCATAAAAGCATGGTGCTAACTTTTGGTTGATCCGGTTTGCCACTTGTTGTTTATAAGGCTGAATCTTAAAAAAAAATTCAATCTCCCACTGCAAATTAATGATATTTTCTCGTTTTATCTACATAACACTTCATCCGGGCTTGTGCTCTAGTTATATGGTATTTGAGTTGATTGAATTCTTCATCCCTTTCTTGCAATTCACGTGCAGCTATCTTCACTTTTGTTTTCCCTTCGACAAAATGAATAATATTGGGTGGGAGTATTCCCTACACAGCTTGAAAAGGTGTTGTATCAGTAGAAATATGGAAGATGGTATTGTACCATAATTTTGCCCAAGGAAGCCACAAGGACCAAGTCCTTGGCTATTCTGAAGTAGAACACAAGTAAGAGTTGAATTCTATTGATGCTTTTCAAAACTATATAGGGATTTCTCTTTAATAAAAGGAAACACAATAAATCTTTCAACTTAAAAAGGAAATTTATATCTTAAAATAATGAAATATATGACAATACTTAACTACCCAAACCAGGCCAAATAAAATAGAAAACAAAATATCTAAATAATAAGTCTATTTACATAACTTCTAATCAACAATTCACAACTTGAATTTATCTATCAGTTTGTGGGTGATACAAAGAAGACAATTTTAAGTCAGTGTCTTACAATTTAAACAACTTTTTCCAAAATTTACTTACAAATAAAGAGTCATGATCACATACAATAAATAGATTGAGCAATTTCATGCAACTTAATTACCTCTAAAAAAATAGTAGTCATACTTTGAGTTGTGAATGGGTATTTTAATTTTATGAAGTGGCTATACTTAGACAACTAATCAACAACCACAAGATTTGGGAAGGCTAGTGATGAAGGCCATAGAAATATCCTTCCATATCCTTGTATGTGTTAAGAGAGAAGGTAAAATGAAAGAACATTGATGGAATATGTGTGTTTCAACTCTACAATAATGTATATATAGCAATATCTACAAAATTTTCAATTACCTATTTACATAATTACAAAGATACACTTGTCTTATTACTATTATTACATATTTAACACTCCTTCTCAAGTTAGAACATATAGGTCATGCACCAAGTTTAATAAATATATAACTAATATGAGAACCTCTTAATGATTTAGTGAGGACATCTACTAGTTGATCATTCAAATTGACAAAGCTAGTGATGATGTCTTCGTATAGAATTTTCTCTCTAATAAAGTGACAATCTATCTCAATATGTTTTGTTCTTTCATGGAATACTGGATTTGAGGCAATATGCAGGACTATTTGATTATTTCAAATGAGTTTCTTTTCATAATCTCTCCGAATCTTAGTTCTTTGAGCAGTTGTTTCAACTAGATAAGTTCACATATAACTATGGCTATGACTTGATATTCTGCTTCTGCACTTGAATGATAACTACACTAGATAAGTTCATATGTAGTTGAGGCCATGCCCTAAGAGATTGTTTAAGTCCATACAAAGATTTTTGCATACGACAAACATATCTTAAAAGACTCCCTATGAGCAACTAATCTAGGAGGTTGCTTCATATATACTTCTTCCATGATATCACCATAGAAAAAGGCATTCTTAATATGAAGCTGGCAAAAGGGTCAGCAACGGGTTCCAACCATGGATAAAAATAAGTAGATAGAGGTCATTTTAGCCATTGTAGAAAATGTATCACCATAATCTAAACCAAAGACTTGGGTATAATCTTTGGCACACCAAACAAGCCTTAAGACGATCAATATGGCCATCAGGGCCAACCTTGATGGTGTAAATCCATTTGCATCCAACAATAGGCTTCCCCGAAGGAAAAGGAGCAAAGTCTCAAGTACCACTATTCTAAAGTGCACATATTTCATTGATCATAACTTATCGCCAACCAAGATGAGAGAGAGCATCACCTGTATTTTTAGGAAAATAAATAGACAACAACGAGGAAAGACAAGTATAACGGAAAGAGGACAAATGATGATATGTTGAAGAAACATAATGAGGAGAGGGATTATAAGTGGAGAGTATACCTTTCCAAAGAACAATAGGAAAGTCAAATTCAAGAGGCAAGGTAGTTGATGCCAAAGGTAAGTCAGAAGAGGATGTATGGTTCCATTTATGGTATACTTGCAAAGGACACTAAAGGGAACTATTTAGAAGATATGCTATCTGCAATGGGTGGAAAATAATAGGAATAGGAGGAAGAGACGAGGGAAGTGAGAAGGGAATAGCGACTCTATTGATGTTGTTGGCAATCCAAATCATGTGATTTCCAACAGAAAGGTCATTGAAGTAGTACTGACTATGAACAGTAACTCCAATGATGAACATTATGCGATCAACATTAATTTCAATAGTTAATAATACTCGGTGATGAACTATGAGAGGTGGAGAGAAGACCTAGAAACCAAAATTGAAGTGTGGTTTCAAGAAAGGTAAAAAGAAGAAATGTGGGTTTAACTCACTCCCAAAAGCTAGCTCATAAGAGGAGGACTACCCAAACTTTTATAAGGAGTATTCTAGCTCTATTCCTACCCATTGTGAGATATCTTAACACCCCTTTTCACATTCAGAACTGGACATCTGATGCCTGAAGTTTGTAGGACTTGACAGGCCAACAGGATTGGAACACACATAATTCATCACATGCTTTCTTGTTTTCTCTCATCTTAACACATATTTAATAGTAGGAATAAGCAATGGCTGCAGCAAATCACTTAGAGTAATGGTCATAATGTTGTCATTGACGTGTCACAAGATCACACAAACTCCTTGACAAATTTCTTCATGCTTACCAAATACACATTTCTAATCAATCTTTTGTATGTTCGAAGATAACCAAAGTGTCCACTACTAGTAGAAGAGTTGAACTCTTCAAATAATATAGAAATGAGAGAGGATTTTGAATGGATCATTAACTTGTTTGTATAATAAAATTCCATTGCGTACAGAATAATGTGGTTAAGCTACTAAACTTTGTCTTTAAGTTAGAGATAATTTTTTGTAATATAGGATCTTGATGAACTTCCACATATATGTCATGTCCTTGAAGCCAAATTGGAGTAGAAATGATAGTTATTAGTTCAACAACTTCATGAATTATTGAAAGTGCATTTGTTGTACTATTCTCTTTCTTGTAAACTATATCAAAATAAATCTTAATTTAGCTATCCAAAATTGTTGGTAAATTGTAGTAATGTGTTATTCCAACAAATGTTTAAGGCATTTTTGGTTGGCACTAATTTATTGCAATTGCTATTTGACAACGTCTTGCTAAAGAAAGCAATATCCATTGCTACATGCATCACATTTTATTTCAAAAGGAATATTAAAATTAGGATAACAAGCATTGTTGAAGAAGTAATATACCTTTTAAGGTAGAAAAAGGCTTGTGGAGTTGATGGCCCTTGATCGAAATTATTTTTCTTGGTTAATCCAGTCAAAAAATCTTTTAATCTTATCATAATTAAAAATAAATTTTCTATAGTAACCAGTTAGACCCAAACATCCTCAAACTCCTTTAAAATTTTTTGGTATGGGACATTTCAAAACACTAGTTACCTTTGTTGGGTCCACTGCTATTTCCAAGTGAGAAGTAGTATGACCCAAATACTCAATTTGCTACTTCTAAAACTACATTTATTTCTATTAGCAACAAGCTGATTTTATTTTATTTTTTGGTAAGACTGCTAAAACTTATTGTAAATGTTACAAATGAGTAATCTAATATACATTGTGAACCAACACATCATAAAGAAAAATAAAAAATAAATTCATAAAAAAGGTTTAAAATTTTGATTCATGGCTGCTTGAAAAGTGACAGGGAATTAGATAACCAAAAAGCATTACCAAAAATTCATAATGTTCTTGTGGGTACGAAATATTGTTTTAGATATATCTTCCTCCTTAATTTGTATTTAATTATAACGAATTTTAAATCACATTTAGAAAAATAAGAAGTCGTATATAGGTCTTCTATCAATTCATCTACTACAAGAATGGAGTACTTATCAAGTACAATTACCTTATCAAAAGCTCAATAATCAATGAACATAAGCAATGAAGAGTCCCATTTCTTTACCAAAATAATAGGACTAGAGAAAATGTCAGGCTTGTGATTTATTAGAGTAATCTATAATATTTTATACTTGTTAAATGTTAATTGAAGGATTAATTGGTATTTGAATAGATTTAGATGGAGTTTGAAATTATATTTAAAAAAAAAAGTGAACAGTACTGTATGAACAGTAAAACCGTCTGTGAACAGTGAAACTGTGTACAAACCGCCTATGAACAGTAAAAAATCGCATATGTACAGTGACTGCTGACATCATCGGTGACATCATCATGACGTCACAAACGCGTACAGTGCGGGTACAGTACGCGTGCGTAGTATTTTCGACGTGAATAGTGCCCTGAACAGTGTTTCTAGCATGAACAGTAAGGCGGTTAACAGTGTTTCCAGCGGTGAATAGTAAATTTTGAAAATTTTCTATAAAAAGGAGGTTTCACACGAAATTTTCATTTCTTCACCCCTATCTAAGGTTCTCAAAGGTTCGAAGGCCATATACCACCATTTTCTCTCATATTAAACCCTTCTAAACTTAGATTTCTCGCCAGATCTGAGATTCTATGTCTATTATAAGGGATTTGAAGTAAGTTTCTTTAAGTTTGAAGTTAGATTTACCGTTCATTTCTCTTCTTCTTCTCTTTCTCATAAAAGTTCATGGTGTTCTTAGGAGAAACTCCGTACTAAAGCCAAATCTTCGATGAAACTTGCTATAAAACAAGTAATATTCGGTAGATCTAGTGTGAATCATCGTTCTGAGGTAAGGGGAGTTTACTTTAACTTATAAACTACGTTTTGAACGGTTTAATATGCTATTTCAAGATGTTTTGATATGATTTTGTTAGATCTTTTGAATAAAAGCTATTTTCTAAATTGTAACTGCTGTTAATTGATTTAAAATGCTGAGATTTTGGCTGATCTATGTTAAACTTGCCTTAGCTGAGCTGTTAAAATAATTTTAGCATTGTGCATCATGCTGAGATATATGTTTTGCATCAAAGTCTTTTTTCCCTTATATTTTGAGACCTCATGTAGAGGGAGCCATATAATATAATTTTGGGTATTTTGAATATTATGAACTAAATGTAATATTATGTTGTTCTGTTGGATATTTGTTGTAAGAAACTTTGATTTATTTTAATTGAGAAGAGAATTTCATACTTATATTCTCTATTATTTATTTATCTTAAATAAGTATGTGATGTACAAACAATGTTTTCGGTTCCCTACAAAAAGGGGTCATGACATTTTAGTGGTATCAGAGCATGGTCTAGGTAAACCTACGGGATGAGGTTGTTAGGCGTCAGTTGTGCATATTAGACATGTGAATTTTAGTTGTGAATCATATATCATAATTTCTTATCATCAGGTTGTGAGGGAACGAGCTTGATCACCTCGGTTCTCAGACATGAAAGATGTAAGAAATTTTGGTATACGATACTGGGTTAGCTATAGACGATTCATGCTGCATGAATAGGTTGTTATGCTAAACTGTAAATGATTGCTGAGATAAGTGTGTTTGCTATGCTGTGTGAATGCTGATATGATGTTATCCTCAATGCTAAATTGATTAAATTGTTATGATATACTAAATATGAATATATCACTGTAAGCTAAATCTGTGAATATAGCTATGTTGTGGTATTGCTGAATGTGTTAAACGTTAGTAATCTAAGCTAGTCTATATATTAGGATGGCTAGACCAAGAAGATCTGCTACAAACCCTCCTCCTATTGACGTGAACCAAATGGCTCATGCTATGGAAGCTGTGGCAAGTACTTCTCTTTGTGTTGTTTGATTCTAGAGTCACACACTCTTTTATTGCGCACATTTGTGTGAGAAACTTAGGGTTACTGGTGAGCGATCTAGGATGTGAATTGGTAATATCAACACCTACTTTAAGTTCGATTAAGACTTTGACAGTTTTTGTTAGGTGTCCTATAGTAATTAAGGGACGAAAGTACAAAGTAAATCTTATTTGTATCCCGATGTCAAGGTTAGATGTAATCCTGGGTATGGATTGGCTAACTGCCAATCGTGTGCTAATTGATTGTGGCCGGAGGTGTTTAATCTTTCCTGAACAGCAAGGTTGTGTGGAATTAATTTCTACTCGCCAAGTAGAAACATCCTTAGGTGAGGAAGTATCTTGTTTTGTTTTGTTGGGAGTTATGAATGCAGAAGTGGAGCAAAGCCTTCAGTCAATACCAGTAATACGAGAGTTCCCTGAGATTTTTCCAGAGGAACTGAGCCAGTGTCTGTAACACCTTATAGAATGGCGCCGAAAGAGTTGATGGAACTTAAGGAGCAGATCGAGGATCTAATGCAGAAATAGATGATTAGGCCGAGTGTAGCACCTTGGGGAGCACCAGTTCTCTTAGTGAAAAAGAAGGATGGGAGTTCTAGATTATGTGTTGATTATCGCAAGTTAAATAAGTTGACAATTAAGAATAAGAACCCGTTGCCGCGAATCGATGATTTGATGGACCAGTTAAGAGGTGCTAAGGTATTCTCTAAGATTGATTTGAAGTTTGGGTACCATCAGATCCGAGTGAAGGATGAAGATACTCCTAAGACTGCTTTTTGAACTAGATATGGCCACTATGAGTATATAGTGATGCCTTTTGGAGTCACAAATGCTCCAGTTGTGTTTATGGACTACATGAATCGGATCTTTAGACCTTTCCTGGATCGATTTGTGGTAGTCTTTATTGATGATATTTTGATTTATTCTAGTTTGTCAGAGGAACATGCAGAGCATTTGAGGACTGTACTTAGTGTTTTAAGGGAGAAACAGTTGTATGTTAAATTGTCTAAGTGTGAGTTTTGGCTAGAGGAAGTGAAGTTCCTTGGTTATGTTATTTCAGCTAAAGGAATTGCAGTTGATCCTTCCAAAGTTGAAGTGGTGTTACAGTGGAAAAGGCCGAAAATAGCCACAGAGATTCATAGTTTTGTGAGCCTAGCAGGTTACTACGGGAGATTTATAGAGGGATTTGCGAAGATAGCTACACCATTAACACGGTTAACTCGTCGTGATCAACCCTTTGTATGGACTGAGGAATGTGAGCAAAGCTTTAATGAGATGAAGCAGAGACTAACTTCCTCGTTGGTGTTGATTCTCCCTGATACTAATCGACCGTTTGAGGTGTACTATGATGCTTCTCATCAAGGATTAGGATGTGTGTTAATGCAAGATAAGAGAGTAGTAGCTTATGCATCTCGCCAATTGCGAACTCATAAGCGAAATTACCCGATTCATGACCTTGAGTTAGCTGCTGTAGTCTTTTCTCTGAAGGTGTGGCGACACTATTTTTATAGAGCTCAGTTTGATATGTATAGTGATCACATGAGTCTGAAGTATTTATTTGATCAGCGAGAGTTAAATATGAGGCAGAGACGTTGGGTGGAATTCCTTAAGGATTATGATTTTCAGCTCTAGTACCATTTAGAAAAAGCTAACGTGGTGGCCGATACATTAAGTAGGAATGTGGTTCAGGCATTCTCCTTACGAGTTAGTGAAACCCTTTTGGTAGAACAATTTCGAGATCTGAACATACATCTGGACTTATCACCCAAAAAGATTAGTTGCAGCCAAATTGTGGTGACTAATAATTTCTTACAGGAAATTAAAGATAAACAACTGTGAGATCCGATGTTATGTCGAATTGTATTTCTCTTAGGGACAAATAAGACAAAGGGTTTTAGTAAAGGTGCTGATGGTATTCTCAGATGCCAAGGTCGAGTTTGTGTCCCTAGAGATACTGAATTAAAGAGAGCAATTCTAGAAGAAGGACATAAGGTAATCTCAACATTCATCCTGGTGTTACCAAGATGTATCAAGATCTAAAGCAGATGTTTTGGTGGCCAGGCATGAAGCGAGAGATAGCTGAATTTGTTAAAGCTTGTTTGACTTGCCAGAAGACAAAGGCGGAGCACTAGAGCCCTCCAGAAGAGTTGCAGACGATGGAAATTTCAGAGTGAAAGTGGGACCATGTGACTATGGATTTTGTGTCCCATCTACCTAGGACAGTTAAAAATCATGATGCCGTATAGGTCATAGTTGATAGGCTAATCAAGAGTGCGCATTTCTTGCCAATTAACATAATCTTTAGCTTGGAGAAATTAGCAGAATTGTACATTAGAGAGATTGTTAGGTTACATGGAGTACCTTCTAGTATTATCTCTGATAGAGATCCTCGATTCACTTCCTAGTTTTGGCAGTTTCCAAGAAGCTATGGGCACACAGTTGAGGTTGAGCTCTGCATATCATCCACAGACAGATGGTCAATCTGAGCGTACTATTCAGACCTTAGAAGACTTATTGCGAACTTGTATTGTAGAGCAGAAGAGAAGAGTAATTGGGAGGATATGCTTCTTTTGGTAGAATTCACTTATAATAATAGCTATCATTCGAGTATAGATATGGCACCATTTGAGGCTCTGTATGGTAGAAGGTGTAGAACCCCTATCTGTTGGTTCCAAGATGGAGTACATTTGATGATTGGGCCTGAAATGCTGCAAGAAACTAAGGAAAAAGTTGAACTTATTAGAGAAAAGCTGACAGAAATCTTATGTTGACCGCCGCAGAAGATCTCTAGAATTTGAGGTTGGTGATCACGTATTCTTGAGAGTATCACGCACTACAGGTGTAGGGCGAGCCTTAAAAGCCAAGAAGTTAACACCTAAATTCATAGGACCGTATCAGATATTACATCGTAGAGGACCAGTAGCCTATGAATTAACGTTACCACCTCAGTTGTCAGGACTACATAATGTTTTCCATGTATCGCAACTAAGAAAGTATGTTTCTGATTCGTCTCATGTAATTGAGCCTGATGTTGTGGAGTTACGAGATGATTTATCTGTGGAGGTCCCAGCTGCTCGTATCGAGGATACTAGAGTTAAGGAACTTAGAGGCAAATCTATTAGGTTAGTAAAGGTTATTGGGACCCAAAAACTGGTGATGCCACATGGGAGTTAGAGGAAAGAATGAGAGAGTTGTACCCTCATATTTTCTCTGAGGGATGAAATTTTCGAGGACGAAAATTTATTTTCGGAGGGAGAATTGTCAGGCTTGTGATCTATAATATTTTATACTTGTTAAATGTTAATTGAAGAATTAATTGGTATTGGAATAGATTTAGATGGAGTTTGGAATTATATAAAATAATAAAAAAAAAAGTGAACAGTATCGTATGAACAGTGTCAATGAACAGTAAAACCGCCTGTGAACAGTAAAATCGTGTACAAACCGTGTATGAACAGTAAAAACCGCGTATGTACAGTGACTGTTGATGTCATCAGTGACATCATCATGACGTTATGGCTGACGTCACATACGCGTTAGTGCGTGTATAGTACGCGTGCACAGTGTTTTCGGCATGAATAATGCCTTGAACAGTGTTTCCGACGTGAACAGTAAGGCAGTTAACTGTGTTTCCGGTGATGAACAGTAAATTCTGGCGGTGAACAGTAAATTTCAAAAATTTTCTATAAAAAGGGGGCTTCACACGAAATTTTCATTTCTTCACCACTACTCAAGGTTCTCAAAGGTTCCAAAGCTATATACTACCATTTTCTCTCATATTAAACCCTCCTAAACTTAGATTTCTCGCTAGATCTGAGATTCTACGTCTATTCTGAGGGATTTGAAGTAAGTTTCTTTAAGTTTGAAGCTAGATTTACCGTTCGTTTCTCTTCTTCTTTTCTTTCTCATAGAAGTTCATAGTGTTCTTAGGAGAAACTCCGTTCTACAGCTAAATCTTCGGTGAAACTTGCTATAAAACAAGTAATATTCAGTAGATCTAGTGTGAATCATCGTTTTGAGGTAAGGGGAGTTTACTTTAACCTATGATCTACGTTTTGAACAGTTTAATATGCTATTTCAAGATATTTTGATATGATTTTGTTAGATCTTTTGAATAAAAGCTATTTTCTAAGCTGTAACTGCTGTTAATTGATTTAAAATGCTGAGATTTTGGCTGATCTATCTTAAACTTGCCTTAGCTGAGCTGTTAAAATAATTTTAGCACTTCAATGTTGCTCAAGTGGTATTCCTTCCTTATTCGACAAAAAGCCTTCAATCAAAATAATGTTAAAAGTTTATGGTTCCTATTGTACAAATTTCTTTATGTCAATTTCTCCTCACAATTGTATCATTTGTGCTCTTTAACGAAGAGTCAGAGTTATTTCTTTCCAATCAACCAGAACTTTGCCTATTGCCTAATGTTTCATCCACCACTCCCAAGTCTAAAACATAAGCATCCATATTAGCATCCATACTTCCTAATTTAATCCTCAACCTTGTGCACTTTCTTTTAGTGGCCATTGGCCCCACCTCACCCCTAGTTACCTTGTTTTATCTACTTCATGTTCCAAGGCTGAAGCCACCAATGTATTAATGAAGTTGTGACTGGCCCCACAAATCTATCGACACGCCCAATGTACATTCCAATACTAATTCTCACACATATAAACATCGATAATTTATATTACCAAAATTCGAGGCGTTACACTTTCCACAAGTTGAACCAGTGTATAGTAATCCCCTCTATACTTAAGTTAGCCAATTTAATCTTCACTTCCTCTGATATATTCTGAACTTCAAAGTAGGCTTCAGCCCATGTAATCCACCCCATAGGATCATCGTCATTGAAGGGTGTAGTTCAACCCTTTTAATCGCCATACGATATTCTTCAAGACCATGAAATTTCAATCCTAACCCATTTTTGACAAAGCCTCATTTATTGTTATTAGAATTCTCATTTTCCTCCAATAACCTTTTGCCTAACAATTTCTGCATTTCAACTTAGAGTTTTCTAAATTTTCTTCGAGTCAAACTGATAAGGTGAATCTAGGAACAGCTATGTGTTCAAAGATTTCACAAGACAATAGGGAACTCAATGAAGAATGAATTCCTAATATTACTTATTGAAGAACAAGAATGAAGTTCACACAGAAATTCTTTTCAAAACCCAAAACTGTTGCCTTACAACAGATGAAAATTATTTATAGTTTGTCAATTTCTAACTAACTTTCCATACGTAAGATTATAACAGAATTTCTGCTAACTACCCTTACACGTGTACAGTGACTTGGACGCAAGTCACCTATATCAATATTTCCCCCGTAAAATAATCCTTGTCCTTAAGGATTGAAATGAGGAAACTTCTGCTTCAGGTCATAACAAAACTCCCACATGGCATCCTCTGGCAGCTGATGCTTCCACTTAACCAAAACCTTGGTGACAGGCATATTTCCCCTCTGCACAATCACTCTATCAAGGATGAATTCAGGTTCTCATCCTCTTCCAATTGAATCAGAATCTTCAAGACAATTGTTGGAAACAGGTACCTCTCCAACATGCTTCTTCAATTGGGATACATGGAAGACATTGTGGACCTTGGATCCCGCTGGTAGTTGAATTCTATAAGCAACTGGACCTATTTTATCCAGAATTGTATAGAGACCATAGTACTTTAGGGACAACTTAGCATTAACCCGTTGTACAACAAAAATTTGTCTATAAGCATGAAGTTTCACATAGACCCAGTCACCAACCTCAAATTGCCTACCAGATCTATGCTTGTCAGCTAGCTGTTTCATTTGTTCCTGAGCTCTTTTCAAATGAAATTTAACCACCTTCAACATTTCTTCACGTTTCTAATAGCTTTGATCCACTAACTCAACCCTAGACTCCCTAGAAAGGTAAGGTAAGTGCACTAGTGGCTGTTGACCATACACAACTTCATAAGGGCTAGTTCTGATTGTAGAATGGTAGGTAGTATTATACCACCACTCAGCCAATGGCAACCATTTTGACCACTCATGAAGGACATCCGCACACATACATCGAAGGTAAGTTTCGAAGCACCTATTCAATACTTCTACCTGTCCATCAGTTTGAGGATGGTAGGCAGTAGAAAGGTTTATTCGTACACCCTAACAAGACATCATATCTTTCCAGAGTTGGCTCACAAACACAGGGTCTCTATCACTTGTTATTGACTCAGGAAAACCGTGCTAATTAAACAGATTGTCTAGGAAACATTGAGCAACATCAACAGTTGTGTAAGATGTTTAAGTGCCATGAAGTGTGCTGCTTTACTCAACTTATCCACCACCACATATATAACCTGCTTCCCACATGATCTCGGGAGACCTTCAATAAAATTCATATTGATATGCTGCCAAATTCTTCCTGGAATATGTAATGGTTGCAGTAGTCCCAGGCTGGCAATTGTATCATATTTAGACTTCTGACAAGTGTTGCATTGCATTACAAGGGTCCTAACATCTTTTGTCATTCCTTTCCAATAAACCACAACTTGCATTCTCCTCAAAGTAGCATCTCTACCTGAATGACGTCTACTAGCAGAAGCATGCAGCCAATCAAAAATAGCTTTTCTGATCCAGCAATCTTTCCTTACAACCAACCTCCCTTTTCTTCGTAGCTCATTGTTCTGCCAAACATAATGTTTGTGTGAATCAACATTGGCCTAAATTTCAGTGATCAATTGTTGTAGTGTGCTATCACTAGCCCACGACTGTTTAATTTTGTCATACAAGTCAGATTCAGGTACACAAGTGTTGATGGCTTGACAGTCAATAGGTTCTTGTCTTGATAAGGCATCAGCAGCCATGTTTTCATGCCCTTGCTTGAACTCATAGAGAAATCAAATTCCATCAACTTGACCAGCCACCTCTCTTCAAAAGCAGTTGTTAACCTTTGGTTGAGTATGTATTTTAAACTCCAATGATCTGTTCGGATAATGAACTTTGTATTAAGTAAGTAATGCTGCCACTTTTGTACAACGAATACCACGGTCAAAAGCTTTTTTTCATAGATTGACAAAGCCTGTTGCTGAAAGTTCAAAGCTCTGCTGATAAATACAATAGGGTGGTGGTCTTGCATTAAAACAGCACCAAGACCATGACCAGAAGCATCCACTTCAACAATAAAGACCCTGGAAAAATTTGGCAAAGCCAACACTACACTGGAGCTTTCACCAATTTGGCTTTTAGCGTCTGAAATGCATTTAATGATTTAGGAGACCAATGGAAATTCTCCTTTTTTAGCATGTTGGTTAGAGGTTTAGCAATACAGCCATAGCTTCGCACAAATATCCTGTAATATCCCACAAGTCCCAAAAAACCCCTTAGTTGTTTAAGAGTGGTAGGTAGAGCCAATTTTGGACAACTATGACCTTAGCAGGGTCAGTTGCAACCCCTTCTCTTGAGATAAAATGGCCAAGGTATTCCACCCTTTCAACACAAAAATAACATTTGCTCCTTCTAGCATACAAGGAATTGGACCTCAAAGTAAAACCAGCTGCAAATATTGTAAATGTGTCCCTAAACTACTGCTATATATTAAAATATCATCAAGGAACACTAACAAAACTTCCTTAAGTAATCCTTGAAGACATCATTCATCAGCCCTTGAAAAGTGGCTGGTGCATTTGTGAGGCCAAAAGGCATCACTAAGTATTCGAAGTGTCCCCCATGTGTCTTGAAAGCAGTTTGGTGAATGTCACTCTCAACCATTCTTACCTGGTTATAACCAGACCGAAGATCGATTTTTGAAAATACCACTGAACCATGTAGTTCATCCACCAATGGAATTGGAAATCTGTCCTTGATAGTCTATTTATTAAGCTCCTTATAATCCACATAGAGCCTCAATGAACCATCCTTTTTCCCGACCAAAACTACAGGGCTAGTATAAGGACTAATGCTGTTTTGAATCACTCCACTATTGAGGTAGTCCTTAACTAACTTGTCAATTATATCTTTTTGACGTTTGGCATATCTATAAGGTCGTTTATTCACTGGATCTGCCCCTTGTATCAGGGGTATTTTATGATCATGCGTAGGCCTCTTTGGAGGTAATTCTATTGGTTCCATAAAAGATCTTCAAACTGTAATAAGAGAGCTTCGATAGGTTCCTCTACAATAGTGTCAGAAGCATGAGTAGTTAAGGAAGAAAAAGCTCCCTGACCTCCCTCACAAATGTGCAACATTGACAACTGAGGTTCTGAATTCATGACCTTGTTTAGCTATTTCTTCTTCATAGTTGTTAAACCTGATGGATTAGCCCCTCTCAAAACCAGTTTTTCTCCGTCCACATAAAATTGCATTGATAATTTGTCAAAATTCCAGGTTATGTTTCCTAAGGTAACTAACCATTCAATTCCCAATACTAAATCACAACACCCCAAGGGAATTAGTAACATATCTGAGAGAAAGTTGGTTTGTTGGATTGTCCAAGTGAACTGTTTGACTACAGAGCAGATTTTTACCTTATTCCCATCCACAACAACCACACTCAAATTTCAAACATCCTCAATTAACCAGCCCAATTTCTTAGCCATGTTAACATCGAGGAAATTATGAGTATTCCCACTATCAATAAGTATGTGCAAATGTCTCTTTTTAAAATAGCCAATCACTCTCATGGTCTTGAAAGTAGTCACACCTGTCAATGCATTTACGAAAATTTGAGGGTCCAAACTGTCGTCCAACGTAGGAGTCACAGAACCAAGGTTGGAAACTGTAATATCATCACAAATCTCACTACTGTCATCATCATCCGCTTCCAACACATGCAATTGGAGTTTCTTATGGGTAAGGGCATGGGCTGGGGTAAAAGGCTCATCACAAAAGTAACAAAGCCTTTTGGCTCTTCTCTCATTCATGTAGGTTGGGGTAAGCTTTTTATTGGTTTGTGTTTGGTACTTGAGGAGTATAGTTTGGTTAGCTAGTTGTTTAGGTGGGTTGGTAGGTAATATGGATTTGGAAGGTTGTGATATCTTACTTGGTTTAGAAAATGGGTTAGAGGTAAAACTGTTTGTAGCAGCGGATTCATATAATTTTGCCAAAGTGAAAGCCTTTTGAACATCCTGAGGCTGGAACATCCTTACCATCAATTGTATTTCCTTTTTCAATCCTCCTAAGAAACAACTCAACATATAATCCTCAGTTAAATTCAGCCTAGAGATTAGGGAGTCAAATTCCTCATGGTATTCAACTACTGATCCTTTCTGTTGAAGCCTCATCAAAGAAGCCATAGGGTCATCACAGGTATCTTCGAATCTATCAGTTACTATCTTAGTAAACTCGGTCCAATTGGGTAAAGTATGTACACCTAGCGTTTTTACAAAGGCTGTATGCCACAGGAGGACTTTTCCTTCAAAATGAATAACTGTCAAACGTACTTTGATATACCGTCAATAGAAAAGTATGTATTACATTGATAAATCCATTGATTTACTGAATCGCCATTAAACCTAGGAAAGTCAATACGTGCTAACCTAGTGCCACACGAGTAATTATTATTCGCATGATATTTATGTCCCACATTCACAACACTTCCATTTGTCGTTGTCAATTCGATCACGTGTTGGCGCATTTCTTGGAAGGAATGTTGAATTGATTGATCCATTGAAACTTGCAAGGCCTCTTGGACATTCATCTGAATTGACCTCGCCAACGCCATCAATCTTTCATTCAATTGTAGATTGATTCTTGATTCAATGTGCTCTTCCGATTCGCGTTGCGCAGCCTGGCTTCTTGCCGCATCTACCATTGAAGAAGGTTCTGGACGAAGTCTTTGATACCACTGATAAGGTGAATCTAGGAACAGCTACGTGTTCAAAAATTTCACAAGACAATAAGGAACTCAATGGAAGAATGAATTCTAAATATTACTTATTGAAGAACAAGAATGAAGTTCACACAAATTCTTTTCAAAATTCAAATTTTTTGCCTTACAACAGATGAAAACTATTTATAGTTTGTCAATTTCTAACTAATTTCCCATGTGTGAAATTATAACAGAATTCTTGCTAACTATTTTACACGTGTACAGTGACTTGGACGCAAGTCACCTATATCACAAACCATCCTTTCATCCATGAAAGCCATGCGAGCATCCCGTCCTTCAACCCTCTTTTCCAATGATTCAATTGTCTCATAAACCTGATCCTTTATAGCAAAAAGCTTTGTTGGCTTCAAAGATATTCTGACATCCTCGTCACTTCTATCTTTATCCTCTATTTATTTGCTATTTATAGCATGAGTAAAATATTATCGTCAGTGAGCCAATGTAAGCAAAACTGAGAAAACGTGTTTTGTTTTTAACATCTTTCATCCATTCTTTTTTAGGTTGTCTAGGTTCAATTAGCGTTATTTTAATACGCTTTGTCGACGAAAACCATTTCCATTCTGGTTTAAATAAGCATTTGACCAGTTAAGGACCAATACCTTAGTAAGTTAAACTATAAAAATCAATATTTCATGAATTAAAAGGTTAACATATTTTTTAAGAGCAAAAATTGTAGAAATTAAAACAGTACGTATAATCATGTTTCAATAGTAACCAATCATAATAAAATATAATAGTCAATATTTGCTCTCACGTAAAAAAATATTAAAAATATTTTATGAACCTCTGACTATATAAAAAAGAAATAATTAAAGTAAATGTCATTTTATAAAATCAACAAAAAAAAAAAAAAATATCGGAAACCAAAAATTATGATCTCTACAGTCTAAAAGACTATCTCGTAGTTTTACTGAGAATAAACATAAAGATTATAACCTGAAAAAAATATTATAAAGACTAGCCAAGAAAAAAAGTTGTCTACAGTAAAAACTGCTTTAAAGGTTTATTTTTCGGGTGCAGGGGATGAAGGAGACCGAAACTTGTTGACTCATAATACTCCTGTTTGATCATAACAGCGAGACCTGTGGTCACTAGAAATGTAGAGAGAAACTACAAACGGTGAACTGCGAACAACAATGTCTAAACCTCTCCCCTTTGCAAATGACTGCCCAGTACAAAATCTTATTGCTATGAGCAGCGGAACTAACTCATCATGTAGATCTCATTTTAAAGCTACACCTAAGCAGCTTTGTTACTGCGTGATGCCTATATTTAACTACGCCCTCACAGTACAAAAGTGTCTTTAAGCACCCGTCACTTGTTCACTTGGTAATTATTTCAGTTCAAAATACATATTTTAAGGTTAACTGCCCAAGTAGATTTTCTGCAAGCCCAGAAGACTAGCAACTATATCAAAAATCAGGATTTTCCTTGGTCTCGTTTGTTTTCTTAGTAAAATCAATGATGATAATGATTCTGATGCTGAAATATTTT
Organism: Abrus precatorius; assembly: GCF_003935025.1. Taxonomy (NCBI): domain Eukaryota; kingdom Viridiplantae; phylum Streptophyta; class Magnoliopsida; order Fabales; family Fabaceae; genus Abrus; species Abrus precatorius. The sequence goes on along the minus strand of NW_020874290.1, from coordinate 2,750,945 downwards.
CAGAATAACTCTAAGGTGACCTGAAAGCTTCACCAGCATATCGCACATTTCCAATTTCCTCTTCAATCCGAAGAAGCTGAAAAGAAATTAAGCACATTCGAGATGGAGAACAGGTATTAGATCACTACATTATCATGCTAACCATTCATGCAGTATGCAGCATTTGAATGTTAAATAAATACACTAAAATGACCTTTGAAACTGAGACATACTAAACAGAAAACATTGACTACAAGCCATTAATACTAAATCTTCATTACTATACTCAATTTCTTGTTTCACTTGTATCAATCTTATACCATGCCAAGTCCATTCCACAAAAAAAAGAAAAAGATAAGTATACGCAAATAAAAAGGAAGACGAATTAAAACAGGTCAGATGCAAAGAAAAAATATGTAGACATTTGATTATTGAAAATAACTTGTAATAGTCTAGTCATAAGGATTCTTATGTTATTTTAAGATAATAATGTCATAGCCTGAGCTGAAACGTTGAATCAAAGAGGAAGAAGTTAACACAAGGTTCCCGTTACCTGATTATACTTTGCTAATCGCTCACTTCGGCAAGGAGCACCAGTCTTTATCTGGAGGGCAAAACTTGGATAATCAACAAGAAAGTGATAACATCACAGTCACGGTACAATTCACTCACGCTAAAATGGTTAAATTCATCAAACCAAAAGATTGAGGATATATAACCTGTCCACTGGCCAAGCCAACAGAGAGATCAGCAATGAAGTTATCTTCAGTCTCACCACTCCGGTGACTAACCATGACACCCCAACCTGCTGCCTTTGAGTCAAGTGCTGCCTGAATAGATTCAGTTACTGTACCAATCTGGTTAACCTACACACAACGGATAACAGGGAAAGCAAATGAAACATTCATTGGATAGTGTCCCGAACATATCCTGTAGATGGTATTGAACTAGTTTACTATGCATTTTAAAAAATATATATCTTAAAAGCAAGTTGACAAGAGAAAATGCTGTGTATACTGTTAAGAGAAAAGAAAACGAAAGAGCATTGAGTGAATCCATGTGTCTCAACTACACATCGGAGCATATATTTATACTAGGAGCATTGATACATGAATTAATTACATAGATATTATGGTTATTTAATTACCATAATTACAGAAATATTATTTTTCTAAATATATCATCTCCCTAATTTCAGCATTACTATAATTATATGTTTCTATTTTTATATATTTCTAATTCTCCCCCTCAAGCTTGAGCATATAGATCATATGCACCAAGCTTGTTACATATGTTACTAATTCGAGGACCTCTCAAAGATTTAGTAAAAACATCTTACAGTTCGTTATTTGAATTGACAAAGCTGGTGGTGATGTCCCTTGATAAGATCTTCTCACGAATGAAGTGACAATCGATCTTAATGTGTTGTCTTTTCATGAAATACCGGATTTGAAGCAATATGCAAGGATGCTTGATTATCACAAATAAGTGTCATTTTTGTAATTTCTCCAAATCTCAGTTCTTTGAAAAGTTGTTTCAGCCAGATAAGTTCACATGTGGCTAAAGTCATGGCTCGATATTCTGCTTCTTACTTTTTCAAGAAATCAAATTCTCTCCAATAAGAATGCAATAGCCAGAAGTAGATCTTCTATTAACAGCAGAACTTGCCCAATCTGCGTCAGAGTAACCTACAATCTGAGCATGACCCTTGTCCTCATACACAAGTCCTTTTCCTAAGGCTCCTTTGATATATTTTAAGATCCGAATCAATGCATTCCAATGTCCTTCGCAAGGAGAATTGAGAAATTGACTTACTACACTAATTGCATAAGAGATGTTTAGACGAGTGATAGTAAGATAGTTTAACTTCCTAACCAATCTCCTATACTTCTCTAGGCCTGACTTGGTAGAAGTTTGGAATTAGGATCCATAGGAGTATCTACAGGTTTAGCACCCATCAAACCTATTTCCTCTAAGATATCCAATGCGTACTTCCTTTGGAAAATAACAATACCATTCTTGGATTGTGCCACCTCTATTCCCAAGAAATATCGAAGTCTGCCAAGGTCTTTTATTTGAAAATGGTGACATAGGTGTTGCTTTATCTGTGTAATGCCATGATGATCACTGCCAGTAATAACAATGTCGTCGACATAAACAATCAAGTAAATGCATCCTGTGGGTGAATGGCGGTAGAAAACTGAATGATCTGCTTCACTCCGAATCATCCCAAACTGTTGGACTACAGTGCTGAATCTGCCAAACCATGCCCTAGGAGACTGTTTAAGGCCATATAGACTTCCTCAGTGAAATCACCATGGAGAAAAGCATTCTTGATGTTAAGCTCATAAAGAAGCCAATGGCGAATGGCAACCATGGACAAGAATAAGCGAACAAACGTCATTTTGGCAACAGGAGAGAAAGTATCACCATAATCCAAGCCAAAGGTTTGAGTATAACCTACTCAAACCTTTGGCGACCAAGCGAGCTTTACGGCGATCAACACGCCCATCAGGGCCAACCTTAATTGTGTAAACCCATTGGCATTCGACAACTGATTTGCCTGCTGGTAATCTGATTCTTCTACTGAGCTTCCTACAATTCCTACAATTATTGGGTAATCTGATTCTTCTACTGAGCTTCCTACAATTCCCATCATTTTGTATAATCGATCCCAAGTATCTCAAACTGGAAACTTGTGATATAATATCATCTCCAATTATCACTTTCAATGCATGATCCTTATCTTGTATTTTGCTAAACCTACAATGCATATACTGTATCTTATTTTTACTCAAGCGAAAACCCTTAGATTCTAAAGTCTCTCTACATAACTCAAATCCTCAACTAACACTATATCATCTGCAAAGGATAAATTTAATTAAAAAATATAAACGCATGATTCTCATCTTTTTTTTGGCTAAACCTACAATGCAAATACTCTGCCTTACTTTTACTCAAGTGAAAATCCTAAAATTCTAAAGTCTTCTTCCATAACTCAAGTTTAGCATTAATCTCATCTCTTGAAACCTAAACCAACACTATATCATCTGCCATGTATATTTAACTAAAAATATAATAAAATGAACAAATTTCATTACATATCAGCAATTTAGCAAAATAATAGAAAGAAAAACTTAAGGGTTAGTTTGGAAGTTTAGAGAGAGAAAAAGGAAGAGTTTGAGGAGTAAAAGAAGGGAAGGGAAGGGAAGGAGAAGGAATAATAACAAAAAACTCCCATTTGTGGAAACTTAAAAACAGGAGTTTATGAGGATTTTGAAGGATTTATAAAATCTCTCCCTAACATATAAAAAACTCCTAACAAGTTTTACCAAATGCTAACCTTTAGAAGCAAACCATTGCAAGCTTTCTTCTGGATGGCTTCAGCTATTCTCTTTGGATTGGTAACTAACAAATCATCTCCTACAAGTTGAATATCAATTGAAGAAAGCAGTGAAGCCCACGAACCCCAATCATCTTGATCAAATGGATCCTCAATTGACACAATAGGAAATTCTTTCACAAAGTCTATATAAAGTTGACCAAGACTCTGAGCAGAGTGAACATGAGTTCCATCATTTGGCTCTTTCTTGAAGTTTAAATCATACTTTCCATCCTTAGTGTAAAACTCTGAAGCCGCAACATCCATACCTATTTTAATCTGCACCATTGTTTAATTTCCAGATCAGTACAAGTGGATATTCAAATTATGCAACAGAAATAATGAAAGCACCACGCACCTTTCCAGGATAACCTGCCTTCTCAATGGCATCCATGAGTAGAACCAGCCCCTCCCTGTTATCCTGAACATTGGGAGCAAATCCTCCTTCATCTCCAACATTACATGCATCTTGTCCATATTTTTCCTTGATTATCCCCTTTAATACATGATAAACTGTTCTACCAGAAATAAGAAAGTTAATTGATTGTCACCATTTAGAGTAAATCTCTAGTGATGTGGTTGAAAAAATCTTGAAATGTAATGCTATATCTAATATGCAGTCAGGAAAATAGGAATTTCGATTAGCCATCAAATTAGATGCCATACCTATCTGAGAATAGTATTAGACAGGAAATTAATATCAGAAATTATATCAATGCATGCCCAGCAGAATGATTGAGTAACTGATCAGAAAAGAAGGCATCAAGTTGAATGCCAATGTGATAAAATACATATATAAGATGCATGGTTGCAACCACAACTCATAAATTCACAGCCACACATCCCTCAGTGTGGTGACAGTAATAAAGTAATAGGTTTCTAACCTTCACTGCCCATGCAGAGTGCCTCAGCAAATGAAGTTGCTCCAACTGGTAGTATCATAAATTCTTGCATAGCCAGATTATTTCCAGCATGACTTCCCCCATTTATAACATTAAAAGCTGGAACTGGCATAACAAGTTCCTTCGTTCCTGAAATCTCCTGGATGTGCTTGTACAGGGGCACTCCCTTTGCTCCTGCACCAGCTCTACACACACTCAGCGAAACTCCCAGTATTGCATTAGCCCCTAGTTTAGACTTGTTAGGAGTTCCATCAATTTCCAGCATAATAGCATCCACATCAGCTTGATTCCTTTGTCAAATATAAACCCATAAATGTCAGCTGTAAAGCACAATGTCAAAAACAGAACACGATACTTTTGTTAGGACGTAAATAAAAATGTTTCTCTTTCTATTTTTCCTTTCAGACGCAATAACTAGTCCCAAGAATGGAAGTACTGTTCATTCAAATGATAACATGAACCAAGCATAACAGTCACAAAGTGGTCTGCAATTCAGTGTATATCAGATTACATAGACCTAGCTCAGAAAAAAATCAGCAAACCAACTCCATATCATAATATTTCACAACAATTTGATTCCAAAGCCATTTCTACCGCATCACTATATCCTGCTGGAGCATGACAACGTATTTCCAACTTCTCACCGGATTGTCGATATTAATTATTGAGAGAACACAAATCCTATGCTTTCGATATTGTTCACGAAGATCTAGTCTGTGACAACCTGTTACTTCAATTCGATATTAATTATTGAGAAAAGACAAATTATGCTTTCGATATTGTTCACGAAGATGCAGTCTGTGACAACCTGTTACTTCAATATTAAACAACTTAAATCTTCTGATTAACAGATCAGTGTCCAATGGCAACACTATATTGACAACTGATAAGTTTCAAAATCCCCAGAATGATTGAGATACCTACGATAAAATTGAACAATACCCTTCATCCCTTACTCATTTTTATAAGAAGTTAATAATTTTCCAAACAGAAACAAAAAAAATAAATAAAAATTACCATTCTCTATTCTTCTCGTCCAAACATTCATTTTCATTCAGTTTTACCTTCAACAGTATCAACAAAGCCCAACATACAAGATGTACTCACAGAGACAAAATCGTCAACAACATTGCTAAACACAGAATAAAAAAGAATACCGTTACCTAACGTCGACGCCAATAAGCTTAGGAGCCAAGACCTCATTGATGTTCCTAACGGCGTTGAGAACGCCTTTACCGCCATAAACGCTCTTGTCTCCATCCCTCAGCTCCAAAGCCTCGTAAATCCCCGTCGACGCACCGCTCGGCACCGCCGATCGGAAAAGCTGGTCAGTCAGCAGATCCACCTCCACCGTCGGGTTCCCTCGGCTGTCCACGATCTGCCTTGCCTTCACCGACTTCACCTTACACTCCCTTGACGCCTTCGCCACTGCCTCCGACGAAGGCGCCGCCGTGGCCGTGGCGCGCACGGCGAGGCGTCGCCCCGAGCTGCGGAAAGGGACGCTCTGTCGGGTCGGGAGAGGGCGAGAGGGAAGGAAAGAGGAGGGTGTTTTGGTGGCTGGTTGAGGTATCAGACTTGAAGACATTGTTTGGCCTTAATTTTCCGTCTTCTTTGGAAAGTGTTTCGAGTTTGTGAGATGTTGAAGTGAGTGTGGGAGTGTGGTTATACTAAAGCTGTGCTTGTGGAAAACTCCGCTGAAGGGCGGTGAAACTTAACCCCAAACGAAGCTTAAACTTAAAAAATAACGCCTTTTGGAGGTTGTTGGGGACACATGAATCCGAGCCCGGGAGGGGGGTGGCGGGGTAGGTGGGTATGGTGTGCATGCCTTCAGTTTTTTATACCTTGTAAAATAAAGATTATTCAGTAAACGTCTTTTAATAGAAAATTAACAAATTAAAAAATAAAAATAATTATATTTAACATTTTAAATATATTTTAATTTTATTTTTATAAAATTTATTTTTAAATAAACTTTATAAGTTATTGAATTAAGACTATTTAAAAAATATTAAATCAATTTTATTGAGTTAATTTTCTTGGTATCATCTTACATGACAATATATTATTAGTGTCATCCAAGATTATATTATATAATATAATATATATATATATATATATATATTATATAATATTATCTATATATATATATATATGTTTACTAAAATGATTTTTATTATATGTTAATGACGTGTTATGTATCTATGCGCATTATATCCCATGTTATTTTATAATAGTTACTAAAGTCACGAGTCTTTAAACATGTTTACAATTTATGATTACTAATGCTCTGTTCACATAAAAAGAAAAATAATAAAAAGAAAGAAAACATGGATACTCATGTATTTCTTTTATCTGATTGAAAGAAACAATAAAACATTTTGTTCTATTTTTTCTCAATTTCAATTTCAATTTTTTTCCTTTCCCTCACTATCCTTCCATTCTTCCAAATAAACTGTAATTGGTAATTAAAATCATTCTAAAAAATTATAAATTATAAAAGCTAAATCTAATAAAAAATATTTTAAATGACAAAATCGAATTTAATTGTATTTACAAAAATTAAAAACATGTTTAAATCTGCTATCAAAAATATTTTTAGTTAAAATATGAAACGAAAACTAATTAATGCAACAATCATATAATAAACGACTAAATGACTTGACACATTAAATAATATATAAGATTCCATGTAGAAATAATAATAATAATAATAATAATAAAGCATAGCTTTTAGGGATGAAGTTCAATCATTCATTTCACCCCTCAACTAACCTTTTTATAGTACACTAATTATCTCTGATCCCCATTTTCATGACATTATTATTCAATTGTCTCACTGGTGTTTGAAAAAACAGGATTATTATTATTTAAAATTGGGTTATAGAGATCCACCTTCGAGGGATAGTTAGCATTAACAGGATGTGTTAACAACAAAGCCTTAGGCTATTCCCGTCCCTGTCAGGGAGATGCCAACCATCTCTCTTTTTCACGAACACAGACTTTCTTCAAACAAAGGTTTGAAAATCACTTGCATTTTAATACAAGATGAGCAATCTCGTCTTTCAGCATTCGTCCGCCTGTTTCGCCCAAAATCACTTTTTTTAATCTTTCATGAGAACCACCATAGAATGTCATCATTAATATAACAATTAGTTTAAAAACATTGATATAAATAAGAATTATTTATATTACCATCCATGTAATCAGAGTATAATTATTATTATTATTATTATTATCAGAAAATTTTATTTTTCTAGTACCAAGAAGAATAATATTCTTGTAATTGTGTACTATCCCGACTCTTGGATATCCATTCTTCAATATTTTAATGACGTAACTTATATTTTAGAACTTTGGTTATGTTCACTAAGCTGCTGCCGCAAAACCCTTCTCATAACCTTGTTTGATGCTGTCCTTGGAAGAGATGGCAGAGGTACTACTTGAGAAACCTATACAAATGAGCATTTATTTAGAAAACTAAACAAATGTCACAATAAAAAATAGGAACTTTGTGAACAACAGAAATTACTCAGTACCCTGAACAGTGGATTTAGTTTCTTTTGTATAGCTGAATTAAAAGACGTCCTCAATCGGTTCAAATCTTCCTTTGTGCTATTTGAATTCTTGAATACAACAGCTATAGTCAACAACTCAGGTCCACCTCCAGAAGGTGGTACCCCTATTGCAGCGGTTTCCAGTATATTGCTATCTGCTCCATTGCATATTCGTTCAATCTCAACTGAACTCACCTATCCAAACAAACACCATCAAATGTCAACACACATTAATTTAGTAGAATGGTTAAACTTTCAGAGAGACTATACAGAATATAAAAAAAAAAAAGTCCCTCACTGTTAAGCAATAACAGTGATTGAGGATAGAAAAGTCAATAACTAATAACTGAATTCTATTGCTTAAGTTAGATGACAGTTATTAGATATCATCAGTAAAAATTGACACGAATGTACATATTGAGCATAATGATAATATAACAGATTTCTTCTCTCTTAATCTCTTTTCCTCTTGAGTGTTTTCTGGTCGTATCAGCTGGTATCAAAGCGTTGATCCGTGACGTCTGATAAGGGTTGACAAACCACCAATCAACAAGCAGCTATGCATGAAGGAAAAGAAAGAATAATAGTGTCCATTAATCTAAGATTAGTGTAATGGAGGAGCGAATTGACGAGTGGCAAGAATTGATTCCTGGGTTGGGAATGCAAATTGCAGAAGTGGGACAGAATCAAAATCAAGCAAGGCGGGCAATGGGGAATATAATATCCACACCAGATTCACAAAATTGGAATTTTCCAAGTTTGTTCAAGATGATGTGAATAGTTGGATCTCCAAATGTGAAACATTCTTTGTAGTTGACAGCATGCCCGAAGGGAATAAGGTAACACTAGCTAGTATAACTATGGATGTGGTGTCCTATCAATGGTTCCAGGGTCTTGAACAAAGTTTTACGTGGAAAATTAACTTGGAGGTTGTAGGCAAATGCAATGAAGGTTAGGTTTGGGACTGTGTATGAGGATCCCTTAGAGAAGTTAGTGCGATTGAGACAAACTAGATTGCAAGATGAGTATCAAGAGACTTTGATGGGTTTGTATGCAATGTGGACCTGAATGATACACAAAAGACTGAGTGGTTATATGGCTAGGCAGACACTAGATGTGAAAGTAAGGGTTAAATTATTTGTTCCAAGAACTTTCTTGGAGGCCACTAGGCTAGCTACATTACAAGAAAGAAATGTGTCTTTGTTGCAGGGACGGGGAATTGGTAGTAACAAATGGAGTTGGTCCAAGATTTCCTCTTCTTGGGAACCACCAAGGAAGATACAAGAAGGCAATGAAAAGAGAGAGGAAATAGGGGCCAAGGGACTTGTAAACAGCAGCGATCAAAAGGGAATTTTGGGTAAACCTAACTTTAGGGTGTATCAGTGATTGTCACCCAAGGAATTAATTGGGGAAGAAGTAGTTTCAGAGAAAGAGGTATTGGAATACATATTTTGGTGGGATACAGGCACCAATCACAACTTTTAGATTCATCAGTAATGAAGAAACGGCTCTAAGTTGTGAAAAAAGTTAGGCTACTTTGCATTACAGTCGTGATACGGGTCTTATTGTAATAAGGACACGTAGCAATAGATTGAAGAATTAGTTTAGAAGCTGTTTAGCAGTTATTCCAAAATTTGAAAAGTTGTTACAAGTTGTTAGGAAGTGCAGCTATAATAGAAAATTGTGGTTCAGAATCATTGGGTTTTTTTTTTTAGAGTTACACTCTTCTATTGTAAAGATTCTCTTTGTTCTTCATCAATAAAGATTTACTCGAATTCTATTCTTTTCTATTGGATTCCCTGTTGTATGCAAATCCTTTGAATTCTCTGAAATTCCTAGCTTTGCCATATCAATTGGTATCAGGTTGTAATGATCCAACCACAACAACAATGGCTGAAGGCACTCACAACACCGTCGCAGATCGTGAAGTCAAAGAACGCGTTGAAGCTCGCTTGAAATCGCACATGGAAGAACTCATGGAGCAGCGTTTGGCTCGCTATCCAAGAACGATGCAATCAAACATTCAGACGCATCTTGAAGCCTCTTTAACAGCTTCGTTAACAGCTTCCTTACAATCTTCAATTGTTCGGACGATTCAGCAATCAATTGAGACACAAATTCAAGCTTCAATTCAACAAGGCTTGCAAGAGTGTACCAGAAATCAAGACCCTCAATTTCAATTTCATGCGAAGGGCACTAGAAATTGTGGAGGTCACCATTCTAACCAGCCCTATTCTTGTGGGACAAGATTAGCTAGGATCGATTTTCCACGTTTTAATAGAGATGCCGTGAATCATACCAATGTGAAACTTACTTTGCGATAGATGGTACCCCGGATAATGTGAAAGTACGATTAGCTGTAGTGCATTTTGAGGGCTCTGCCCTTCAGTGGCATACGAGTTTTGTTAAAACCTTTGATCCCAATTCCCTACCTTCTTGGACTGCTTTTTCCAAATTGTTAATTGAACGTTTTGGAGATGCTTTTGATGATCCTATGTCTGAACTAATGAAACTACGGCAGAAAACTAGTGTTGTTGAGTACCATCAACAGTTTGATGCCATTATCTCTCGTTTGAACCTCACTGAAGAGTATATGTTGAGTTGTTTCTTGGGTGGTCTTAAGAATGATATTCAGATGATGGTCAGAATGTTTCAACCAGAAAGTGTCATGAAAGCTTTTACCCTAGGCAAGTTATATGAATCAGCTTCTTCTTCCAATCAAGCGTCCAGTTCAACCAACAAATCCTTTAAGCCTTCATTTAATCCTAAACCAATCTTGGCCAATAAACCTGATAAACCTCTTGAAAAATTACCTTTCAACAATAAAACCAATAACCAATCCTATAAAAACCTCGCACCTACTTATATGAGTGAGAGACGTGCTAAAGGGTTATGTTACTTTTGTGAGGAACCCTTTACCCCTGCACATGCCTTAACACACAAAAAACTGCAGATTCATGTTTTAGAGATGGATGACTTGACAGATGGTGATGCTAGTGAAGGTATCAGTTCTGAGATGGATTCTTTAGATGAGGGTCATTCCACTGATCCTCAAATTTCAGTAAATGCTCTCACTGGAGTTGCAAGTTTCAAAACAATGAGGGTCACTGGTTACTACAAGACTCCTTTGCACATCCTCATAGACAGTGGTAGTACCCACAATTTCTTGGATGTTAACATAGGTAAGAAGATTGGTTGTCAGATGAAAGCTATTGATCCCATTAGTGTAACAGTAGTTGACGGAGCTAAGGTTTCTATAACTTCTATGGCAAAACAGTTTCAATGGACCTTGCAGCAGCATACATTCACTTCTGATATGTTTCTCATTCCCCTAGGATGTTGTGACTTGGTATTAGGAATTGAATGGCTTGTGAAGCTTGGAAATATTACATGGAATTTTGATAAATTGTCCATGTAGTTTTATGTAAAGGGAAGGAAGTTGGTTTTGAGAGGAGCATCTTCCTTGGGGTTAAAAACTGAGAAGACAACAGTTAAGCAAGACACTTGCTTCGGGTGTCCACTTGTCAATGTTACAACTGTATGATCAAAAGGACAAACTACTACTTCAATCACTTACCACTCATGCTCCTATTAATTCTTTGCCCATTACTGTTAATGCCCTTTTGTTAGAATTTGATGACATTTTTCAGGAACCTACCACACTTCCACCAAAAAAAAAGGTCATGATCATCATATACCTCTTATGCAAGGAACTGACCCTGTGAATAAAAGGCCTTATAGGTACTCTAAGCAACAGAAAGATGTTATCGGTGGTTTGGTGAAGGAATATCTCAAGTCTGGTATTATACAGAACAGCAGCAGTCCCTATGCTAGCCCTGTAGTTTTAGTAGGAAAAAAGGATGGTTCATGAAGATTCTGTGTTGATTACAGGGAGTTAAACAAACATACAATAAAAAACAGGTTTCCTATACCGTTGATGGATGATCTTTTAAATGAACTTCATGGTACTGTGGTGTTTTTGTAAGTTAGACTTAAGGTCTAGCAATAATCAAGTTCGTATGGCGGATGAAGATATACAAAAAACAGCCTTCAAGACACATGGAGGTCATTTTGAGTACTTGGTCATGCCTTTTGGCTTAACCATTGCTCTTGCAACCTTTCAAGGATTAATGAACACTGTCTTTAATGAATTCCTAAAAAAATTTCTCCTTGTCCTTTTTGATGATATCCTCATCTATAGCAACAGTTTAGACGAGCATTTAAATCATTTGAGGCAGGTTTTGTCAACTATGAGGTGCAATTCTCTCTATGCAAAAAAATCTAAGTGTTACTTTGCTGTGGATCAAATTGAGTATTTGGGACATTTTATTTCAAAGGAAGGTGTTGCCCCTTTTAACAATCATATCAAGTCGCAGTGGCTGATGGGGGTCAATTACCAGGAACAAGGTGTGGGAAGGCATTAAATGGAAAATACAGGGCCATTAGTTTCAAACCGATACCATTATAACTGCGTTGGTGGGCTGTGACATGATTCTAGGAATCAATTGGTTAAGAGAATTAGGAGGGTCGGAAGGTTAAATTGGTTGCTATGAAGGAGTTCAAAAGTAAACTAGTTTCTGAAGAAAGACTTAAAATGCTAGTGGAGGAAGATTGTTGTGGACTGACAGTTGGTTCCTTGTTCAGTTGAGGGAGTATGTTGTGTTATTAAAGGAAGCCCTAAGTAAACTAATCATGAGCAATTGCAAGTGTTGCATTACTGTAGGAGTTTGGAGATGTCTTTGCTGACCCTAAACAATTACCAACAAATAGGAGAATATATGACCACAAAATTACTTTGAAGGAAGGTGCAAATCCCATAAGTCTAAGACCATATTGATATTACCTTGAACAAAAGGGTATTATAGAGAAAATTGTAAAGGAGCTGTTGGAGGCAGGATTTATTCAGCCAATTTCATCCCCTTTTGCAGCTCCAGTTGTTCTTGTAAAAGAAGAAAGATGGAAGTTGGCCCATGTGCATTGAGAATGACATCTGAACTTCAGAAGATTCATTTCATATTTTTATACATCTAATCTAAGTTAATGACAACAGATTAACTCGATTTCCCAGGAATTAGACCTGATATTGTGGGAACACATTATTTCACCATTGTTAAAGCTCTACACTGTACCAAGAAATAGAGAATGGATGGTTTGCTTCATAAAACAGGTTCGGGCTGATTTGTCATATGCTTATATTCTTCTAACAGTCTACTATCTTACTAATTAGTATAAACACAAAGTATTTACCTTGATTCCCCCAAGGTTCATTGTATCATCTGCACGACCATGTGCATGATAGTATCCTTTAGCAGTACGCTCAAATACATCTCCATGCCTCCGCAAAACCTGATTAGTAATACTATACGGTAAATATTCAGGTATTCCAGATATCAAAGTACTACATAATACAGGAGAATGGTATGCCCACCTTTCCATTCCAGAGAGGCATTCCCTTGAAATAGACACCATAATGGTCAGAATTAAGCAGTGTATTTGATGCTCCAAGCATGAGGGGACCAAGAGCCAATTCACCTATTCCTGGAACATTTTGTGGCTGTGATAGAAAAGAAGACTGAACATCAGTCAAAGTAGTAAATCTGAGCATTAATTTGTTCAAGAAAGAAAATTACAAAACTCAAGACAGTTTGGCAGAACTCAGGATCCATTTGGTGGACATGATAAGAGAACTTTTCCTATCTTATCCTTTCCACCAAATGGCCCCTCATTGTAAAAGCTTCTGGTACTAAAGACAATACTCAATATAAAATTGTCTTAGTAATTGTAGACATAAACACGTAGCAGTCATAATGGTTTTTCATGTCTAAGAAATCAAACATTAGTTGTAAAGTCATGAGAACTGCACATAGTTCACTAGCATATTAAACACTGATAATTGTAATAAATAATATTTCTAATTCAAAAGTAAAGTTGAATGAATAACTTACAATAGGATGGCCATCATCACCAAGAATAAACAAACTGCTGCACATAGCCGGTGTGCTAAAAGCAGCTAAAGACTGAGCCTGTAGCAGTGATCCACAAACAAAGCCACCCCCAATCTCTGTACCACCACAATATTCAATGATAGGCTTGTAGTGAGCTCTGCTCATCAGCCAAAGGTATTCATCTACATTAGATGCTTCACCAGTGGAGCCAAAGCAACTGCAACAATCAAAAGAATCGTTCCAATCATATACAGCATAATCATAAATGACAATTGCATTCATGTGGTACCTTATTGTATTAGGGTAGTACGTTTAACTAATACTTACCGGATAGCAGACCAATCAAAGCCAGATGTGGAATTTGCACTTCTCCAACTCCGTACAATACTTGGAATAACACCCAGCATTGTTACTTTAGCATCCTAAACAGGACAAAAGAATTAAGTATGAAGGAAAGAATATAAAATAATCCTAAGGACTGACCAAGAAAGAGCACAGCTACTATGATGTGTTTTGCTTATAAAACAGAAAATCTAGGACAAGGAATACTGGAATGAAACTTTGGTATTCCAATTATTCTTTTTATCTTTAGTCATATTGAATTTGAGAATGTGGTTCACATACGGTTATTTTCAAGCTACATTAGTGGCACAGGCAAATTGGTCAATCTCAATTGTTGTCTTTATGCAAAATGGTGGCCATTGTTATACTTGAAATTCTGAATTGTATTGTCTCTACTGAGAAAGAAGAACAAGAAAAATAGGATGAGTATATGTTTTGACTACACAATAGAACATATATTTATAATAGGGATCATTAATACAAAATATATAGTTACGTAGTCACTGTAATTACAAAGATACTAATTTCCCTTTTTAAAATTTTACAATAATTACATAATTCCAACACCTCCCTACAAGCTAGAGCATTTAAATCATATGCACCAAGTTTGTCATATATATAACTAATTTGAGGACCTATTAAAGACTTGGTATAGACATCTGTCAGCAAGTCATAAGAATTTACAAAGCTAGTAGTATTGTCTTCGGTTAAAATCTTCTTTCTAACAAAGTGACGCAATATGTAAAGTTGCCTAATTATTGCAAATAAGTGTCATCTATCTACACAATAAAGTAAATACAAGTTGAGGTTGAATGATGATAAAAAACAGAGTAATCTGCTTCACTTCAAGTCATGCCAAATTGTTGATCCACCATGCCCTTAAAGATTGTTTTGAGACCATAAATGAATTTTCGAAGATGACAAACAGGTTCTGAAGACTCCTCCTGAGCAACAAATCTAAGAAGTTGCTCCGTATAGACTTCTTTAAGATCACCACGAAGGAAAGCATTCTTGATATCAAGCTGAAAAATAGGCCAATGACATATAGCAACTATAGATATGAGTAGCCGTAAAAATATCATTTTGGTTACAAGGGAGAAAGTGTCACCATAGTTCAAGCCAAATATTTATGTATAACCTTTGAACCAAATAATCCTTAAGGCGATCAACTTACAATCAAGACCAACCTTGATCATAGAGATCCACCTGCAACCAACAAGAGACTTCTCAGGAAGAAGAGAAACAAGTTCTCAAGTACCCCTATTCTCAAGAACATACATTTCATCAATCATTGCTTGTTTCCAACCGCAATAAGAAAGAGCATCACCTATAGAGTGAGGAATAGAAACAAAGGACAAAGGTATAATGGAAAGAGGACAAATGATAGTAAGTTAAAGAAACATGCCCGAAGGAGAGAGAGTGAGTGGCACTAGAAGCGAGTTAGAGGTAGGCCTATCAAACACTGGTGGTATAGAGAAGGGATAGTGATGATAATAAACTTGCAAAGGACACAAAGGAGGTAGTTCTACAAAAGCATGAGATGGTTTTGGTAGAAGATAGTAGAAAGGGGCAGAAGCTAGAGGAGAAGTAGACTCAATGGTCGAAACGGGAGGACTAGGTGAAAGAAAGAAACAGATTCAAAGAAGTGACATCAGCCAAAACTAAATAATTGGTATACAAGTCTCAAGCCTATGTCCAAGGAGAGAGTCTGACAAAACTGATCCAGTATAGTAAGAGAAAGAAAGAAACAAATCTGTATTATTCACAAGAACTCCCTCTAGTCAATGTGACCATGAGGTAGAAACAGTACAATGTACACAAGGTACTCCTAGAGACCCCAAATACTCTCCCAAACCAATTCCAAGACCAGCCTGTCCCTTTCTTTTCACTCCTCTTCCTTTTATATCGCTTATTCTATTAATGACCAGTCCTAACTACATTAGTTAGTTAGGTTCTGGTCTCCTACCTTATTCCTATATTGCCTCATACACACTTTCTTTAATATTAGTCTGCTATTAGAGTCTCTCCCCTTTTAAAGAGAATGCCTCATCCAAGACTTCCTTTCAAATTCTAAAGAATCTTGTTCGTTGCTTATAAATGTCTTTCATGTGGATTATGCTTGAATACGCTAACAATGCTAACAATGTATGTAATGTTAGGTCTAGTATGAGATAGGTAGATTAGCTTTCCACTAGTCTTTGGTATTGGACTTTCTCTATAGTAGGACTCTCCCCTTATCTTATTTGATGGTTTTGTTCTATAGGTACTCTAGTAGCTTTGTATCGCTGTTTTCCAGTTTCCTTGAGAACATATATAACATTTTTTTTGAGAAATAAAAATTCTCTATTTTGAGTAGGCCACCTCAATTCCCTGTGCTTCAGTCTTTCTAGATCTTTTCTCTCAAATTGAACAACTAGTCTCTCCTTCAAACTTTGTTTTTTAATCTCATCATCACATGCAATGATCATATCATCAACATAAACTAGCAAAAGAATTAGTTTACCATCTAGTGAGTGTCTTATGAAAAGAGTATGATCACCCTGACTCTGTATCCTAAAGACACCATAGCCTAAGTAAATTTTCCAAACCAAGCACGAAGAGAATGCTTAAGCCCATATAGAACTTTCTTCAATCTACACACTTTGTTTCCACCATCAATGGTGCTGAATTCTTCCATATATACTTCTTCCTCTAAGTCTCCATGCAAGAATGCACTTTTTACATCAAATTGACGCAAGCTCCAACCAAAGTATGCTGCTAATGAAAGGACAGTTCTCACAATATTCATTTTTGCACTGGTTCAAATGTCTCCTCATAGTCAATTCCACAAATCTAAGTGTATCCTTTTACAACTAATCTAGCTTTGTACCGATCAAGGGTGTCATTTGATTGATGTTTAATTGTAAATCCACTTGTAACCATTGTAGTCAATCCTGGATAGCGGTGCAAAACAGCTGACCCAAAAGCACCATAGTGGGATAGGGGATAGGGGATAGTGGGATGACCACAATTCTGAAGATTTAAATATACCTAATATAAATGAAGTTACACACACACACACATATATATATATATATATATATGTGCTGAAAAATACAAAATTAATTCACAAATTAAAGACATGAATAATTAATGATCAAAAGTGAAAGTTTGACAACATAACACTTGTCAATAACAACCAAAAAAGGGAACCAAATAGAGGTAGTTCCCTATAATTGATTGGTAGAGCAGCCATTGCTTCTGTATTAGGCCTTCAAATTTGGAACAAAACAGAGAAGAAAATAAATAATAAACAGCAAAGAGAAATAGAAAACAGTGTGTTAATTGACTGGAAATTGTTTGGGTCATGTTGAAAATTTCATCAGAGATGAAGACAATGACTATAAAACATTTGGTCACGTTGGAAGCTTCACCAGAGATAAACAAACTGACTGGAAATGTCTAGGTCACATCAAAATACGTTGCTGGAGATGAAGACGACGACAAGAAGTTGGTCAAAAATGATAACTTTCAATGTCACACCAAATGAATAGAAAGTAAGTTGCACCAGAAAAGCAAGAGAAACAAAATGGGAAGGAAATGTTAGAGCTCGACGTTGAAGAAGAAGATCAGCTATGGAAAAGGAGGGTGAAATCCCAATATTACCCCTCTTAAAAGATATCCATTGTTCATACAGAGAGTGTAAAATCAATTTTTAGCTTCACATGGAATAGCAGCCATATGGCTGCAATTTTCACTGTTTTTTACCGTGATTCTGCAGCGCAATGGCTGCTACATCAAACATAATGTGATGATTGGATACTAGCAAAACTCTGCTCCACACTGCTGCGATAGCGGCCTCTATTGACTACTATGCTTGTAACCAATGTTATCAATAGCAAATGGCAGGTCATGGCAGACAAAAAAGACTGCCATAAAATTATGGCGGATGCCATGGTGGTCATAATAAAATTATATATATATATATAGAAAGGGTAATCTTTGTTCCTTGAGATATTAGGTTACAACATGATCTATAAATACGGATTCAGAAAACATCTTAAAACAATCAATCTAATCCCTATAATTCCTATTTACATCCAATTCTATAATTACATAGTCCTAAATCAGGAAATTTATAATTGACCAATCTGTCTTAAAATAGAGACAAAATCAGCCAAGAAATCAGAGAAAGATTATGTATACGATCTAATCTCCAACAATATATATATATATATATAAATACTAAGCAAAGGCCAATAAGAGAAAATAAACTATTAAAATGTTGAGGATTCTATTTTACAGTGCAGAATACGCATACAAGGAGAGAGAGAGAGAGAGAGAGAGAGTGAACATGAATTTAGTTGATGTTATGATCCCAAGTCTCACTTGAGGCAAATGTTTTCATTTGTTTGCATAAGATCATGGAAATGGAAGAGTTAAACAGAAGCACTAACAAAATATATTTTTTTGTAAGTACTTGCTTTTCTGCTGCAATACCAAATCCTGATAATGTACCAATGGAGGAATAGCAAATGTCCACAGGAAACAAAAAGCTACGGCAAGAATTGAGAATTTAAACAGCAGTATGAGTTTATACCTGTACAAACCTAGCAAAGCCAGAACCAAGAGGGGATCCATTATACAAAGCAATTGAAGCTCCATTTAGCAATGATGCATATACTAGCCATGGTCCCATCATCCATCCAAGATTAGTGGGCCAGGAAACTACATCACCTTTACGAATGTCCATGTGGCACCATGCATCTGCAGCAGCTTTTAAAGGAGTAATATTGGTCCATGGAATTGCCTTTGGATCACCTGTATATACCACCAAATCAGATTAAACTAAATGACGTCTTGACATTGAATTAACCCTTTTACCAAATATCTTCTATCAACAATAAAAACGCTTTTTGCCTAACAGGAATCCTTTCTGGCCAAAATACAAAATTTAACTTACCTGTTGTTCCAGAAGAAAAGAGAATATTTGTATATGTTTCTACTGGTTGTTCTGTAGCTATGAATTCCTTGCCTCTATTAAATTACATGACAACAAATGAGAGTCATAATTCCAAGAGAATATCATACATAAATTAAAATATTCATCCTAAATAACTTTCAAATCAGCTCTGAACATCAGTGAACATGATAATGTTGAAAGGATGAGAGGCATACCACCTACCAATGTTTTTCTTTATAACCTAAGAATTATATATCCAAGAACAAATTGCAAATTAGGATTAAAGTGCATACTTCAGACTGTTGGCCCTCTCCAAGAAGTCATGCCAAGCAAGGTCACCATCACGCAGTTTCATGCTAAACTCAGATACTCTGGTAGGAATAACAATTGCCATAGGTGACTGTGCATCCACAATTCTACTGCATTTGTGAAGTAACAATATGAGACACCCTATTGCTGAGTAAAAAAGGAAACAACTCAATGGTAATGTGTCTTTACTCTTTACTAAATAGTGAAAAGAATTTTCACCTGTACAGGGGGAGGCTTTTTTCACCACGAATAATAAGATCCTGATAAATGAAAAAGGAAGATTAAGGAATGAACAATCTTCCTTGATATTGATTAGATGTAAATGATGAGATGTTAATAGAAACCTGGTATCTTTATTAAGAAACACAGAAACTTCCAACTTTACACAATAAAACACACACTCAACAGTTCTTTGAGGAATTGCACCTATTAAGCCAAAAGCCCTATCTCACAATTGACAAGCTGATCTCTGTCTTTACCACCCTCTTATTTATAGAGGTAATATGCCTTATTTCTTCTACAATCTCAGCCTTCCTAACTACTAACTCATTCAAGCTAACTAATATATTGCAATTAACTATTAATGTGTCCCCAACTAACATATCATAACTAGCTAATAATGGGCATTACATAAATATACTCCCCTTCTGAAGTTTCATCTTGTCCTCAAGTTCAAAGATTGATTAAATTCCTTGAGTAACTGCTGAAATAAAGTCCAACTGATTGAAGCATGATAACCGATCCAGTTCCACCATGCAGCAAAATACAGCTTCCATTCCTCCCAAGTCAAACACAAACATGTGAATGCACCCAAACTGTTCTAATATTGGTTTTGTGTTGTATTTTTGACCTTGAAACAAAGCATCATTGCCTTTGTGAGTTTACTAAGAACCCTAGGTTCTATTGAGAATTGCACTATTGTAAATGGTAGAAGCTGATGATCATCAAAGTTCTTCACTACCTTCTGCTAGGTCTTGCCTTTTAGGTCAACAAATTAGTAAAAAATTTTGAAATTCCCTTTTCGTCATCAACTCAATTGAATGTGTCACCATGATAGGTATAGGTCAATTATCACAAGAATCTATGAGAGGGAGAATAGGAGGAAAGTCAAAAATCATAGCCCTGAACAGCTGTAACTAACTAATATTAGTCTTGTAACTAATGAGAAATAGACTATAAATAAGATGAAATCATGTAAGAGGACATCTCTTTTTTAGAATTGAGTGGTGCGAGAGCCCTTTGAGCTCTTGAATCTTCCAGGGACAGTTATTGTACAAACATATCTTGTAACTGATTTAGCTACCTTATTGGCTGAGATAGTCAAGACATTCTTGAATAAGATTCTTCTTCATTCTTGTTAATTTCTGGTTCCAGTGTTTCTCACTGGTATCAGATTTCTAATTCAGGAGTGATGAGTTCAAAGTTAAACTACAATTTATAGGTTAATAAGAGTGATTTAGGATGTGATTGTCATTCATTTTTGTAATATTTAGATGAAAACAATAAATATTATATCGTTACTTGATAAGCCTGTATTTTGACATACTTTTATAGCTTATATATTTATGTGTGACCCTTATTTTATTTGAGTTTTACACTAATTTATACATTAATTGTGCAGTTAAGCATTAAAGGACAATTGGATTTTTTGGTGTATTTTGGGACCAAATTGGATGGAAAATAGGGTTTCGCAACAGCTAGCACCCTCATCTCCCAGCTACCAACACAAGGGTGTTTCAATCCACATGCATGGCCGTACTTACCTACGAAAAATTCAACCATGAAAACATATTAGGGTTTTGAAACCCTATAAAAGGAACTCAAAGGGCAACAACTTAGGCATTTCTTTCACATCTCTCTCACACATCTCTTTGACATCTTTTGACTTTTTCAATCTTAGTGTTGGCTAGTCGCTGATAACTATTGGAGCTTCCGGAACATGTCTTGAGACCAAGAGCTCTCCTGGTCTCTTTTCCATTAGACACTCCTCTAGTTTACATATATTTTATGAATAATATGAATTGATTTTTTATTATTGTGATTTTCTATTATATTATGACTAGCTAAATTCATAGATAGGGTTATGGTGAATTCTTTGCATGACATTATGAGATCTTTGTAATTTTGTATTTCTTTTCTTAATTGGTATTTACCCTATTACGCTATATTTGTATGTTTGGAATTGACAACTTTTAAACATACTATAATTAATTATATAGTAGGAGACCATACCACATATAGTTAATAAATCTATACAATAAAACGAGACAAAGGATTAGATGTACCAAACTTAATTCTTCTCTTTCAACCATTATTAAATTAATAGCTCATAAACTCTTTATGTTTTCTCTTTTTTTTACCTTGCATGACTATTGGGGGTAATCTTATGAAAAAGATTATTAATATTCCATGACCATTGAATGTTAATAGATCTAGTATAAGTGGTTGACAATCATAAGAAAATTGTAATTAGAATTAATTTAAAAGTAAACATAAAGAGGTATAAAGGTGAAATCATATGCTCTAGGTTCTCAATTAGTTTATTGTCAGAAGTTGAGTTATTTTTATTAATTATTTTTATATTCTTATTTTATTTAATTCCATATCTCTTAAGTTCAAACAATTAAATTAAGATGTTCTTAATACTTGAAAACAATTCTTGTGGAACGATATTTAGAGAACTTAATTTAAAACCTTTTATTAAATTTCGACAAGTATACTTGCCCATGAACATTACTTGTCTAGAATTAAATGTTACTTTCGCATATTGTTTATCATAAAAAATGCATGAAAAAATCATTCTTCTTTTGATTTTTATGGCTAAGTCATTGAAGCACTCTTTGAGGCTGGATTAGAAGATTTGACAAGGATCAAAGCCTAATTGCATAACCTTTAAAGATCATGAGCAGAGAATATCATAAGGAAAGTGCAATGAAGTTTTAAAGATCAATGTAAAAAATCATAAATGGCAGGAAAGAAGATGGAGTGAATAGTGGAAGGAATCAAACATTTGATAGAGGCTCTACTCACATGCAAGAGCAGTAGGGTGACAACATCAAGGAACTACGATTGATGATGCAAGAACTGATTCAACAATTGAATGCAGAATCTGATCCTAAGTCATCAGAACGAAGCCTAAAGAAGAGAATGAAAAATGGTGAGAAACCAAAAAAGGTGGATGAAATATCAAAGGACGCAGATGGGTACGTAGACAAATGATAGAAAGCAGAAGTTCTTGTCTTTTTGAGGGAAGAAGCGCATGGCTGGGTTCAGAAGATGGTGCATTTCTTTTGATTACGAGAAGCTACAAAACATAGAAGTCATTCCCAAATAGCAACATAGAGTGGTCGACCCCAAAAACGCTACAACGGGATGACTGCTATTCTTAAGACAATCAAAACAGAAAAGGAAAATTGATCAAGGAGTGTTCAGTCACTAGAAAAAACTCCAATGCAAATGGTCTCACTAGAAACTGTCTCACTATCATATAAAAAAGTCTACATCTCGTCGAAAATAACTTGGGTTACATCTGAGATGAAGAAGAAAACTGGAAAATGTCTCTACTCACATTAGAAATAAGTTGGTTTCACTGGAGATGAAGACGACTGAAACTTGGCTGAAAATGGTGACTTGCACCAAAAAGTGGGAGGACGAAGCAAGAGAACGAGAGAATAGAGATCGACATATGGTTCGATCTTGACTTGCAAAGACGAAGAAGCATTCCAACTTTTAGAAACATAAAAAGCATTCTAACTTTTAGAAAAGAAGGGCAAACTTTGCCCTTTTGCCCTAGGATGAAATAGTATCTGCAAAGGCCACGATTTGCTTCGCTTTTTGCCGTGATTCATAGCACGACAGCTGCTACACTAAAACATGACGCGACAGCAATGGAATAGCGACACCCAGCAACTCCACTTCACACCGCCATGATAGCGGCCACTATAGCACAAAACCGCATTGGGATGGTTCCATTAGCAGCAAACTTGCAATCCAAGGCTAGGTCGATAAGAGCTCAACGTAGTGGTGGTAGAATGATTTCAATTAACTACAACAAAGAAGTCCACTTGTATTATCATTAGGATTGAAGCAATAGGCATTGGTAACGGAATTTGTGAATGAATTTGAAAAAATAAGTAGGCATGGTGAAAGGTTTAGAAGACGACAAATGGACATTTTTCTTAATGGTCTCAAGGAAGAGGTGGCCATGGAGGTTTAGTTGTACAAGCCAAAATCCTCATCAACTATGTTCAAGAATGGTTCCATGGTGGAAGAAAAGAACAAGGTAGTGGCTAAAGTAGGTTTGCGGGGTGGATCTAGAAAGGGGCTATCTTTTAAGTCCAATTTTTCAGTTTAGCTTGAAGGGAGGCTTCAAGGGAGATTTTGAAAGTGGAATATCATCAATGGTATCATCTAATAACAAAGGTAACCCAAGTATGGGTATTAAAAGCAGAGGTAATGGGTTTAGAAAATTGACAGATTAAAAGCAATGGATTGCAGAGCCATGCATGGCTTCAACAGAAGAACAATAATCTACAACTACAATCAAACTTTCTCTTCTTGATGAATTTCCAAGTATTTGTGACAACCATGAGTCTCCCTCCAACAAGGTGACAAGACCATAATATACACAACAAGGAAAGAGATATTCTGAATTTTTGCCCCTGCAAGTACCCTCATTATTAGGAGTCTAAAATAAAAAAGATAGTACAAGAGACTATGGTATACTACCATGAATTTTGTATCACATCATATCAATATGAATTTTAAATTATTCAACCTCTATTTCCTCTTTTACTCTACACCATCTTAACATCACAATAATTTCAACAGTAATAAATAGCTTTAGTTTGACAAGTGAGAAAAATACAGAAATATCTTTAAAACACCTGAAAAGACATGATAAAAGAAATCATCAGAAGAAATTAGAGATCAACCTGAGTAAATATGGATTTTGCTTTTGATATTTTTAGCCTGGTTGATATTTCACTTGCTGCAAAACTATCAGCAATCGATACAACAACATAACCTGCAAGAATGATAGCTAGGTAGATAACCACCGAATTGAAATGCATTGGCATATCAATTGCAATTGCAGATCCTTTCTCCAGATCCAGAGATTTGACAGCATACGCAACTAACCTACAAGAAAACATAAATAACAGAGCATCATTTTTGTTTTTATTAATCTTTGGAACCAAAGAAGATAAGAGTGGTGAATAAGCACACCATTACTATCCACTGTTTCAAATTCAAAGATTTTGCCGACAATATACCATGATTTCAAAAACTACTGCATACAGGCATAGCTATCTTCTTTATATTTTCTATCACAATTCATTCAAATCACAATCTTCAAATATATGAAGTTAGAAAGCAAGTCATAAATCATAGAATGGTCAAAACTTGCTCTTTGTACTCGGAAGTTGCAGATCTAGCCTGCCAAGTGCATGGCAAGTACCTTCTCGTAAAAACTGCTACATAAGCTACAACATAAATCAGGAAGCACTGCTGTTACAGTGGTGAACGATGGAAAACTAGAATCAAGGAAATGGAAAATGAATGAAAATGATAGAAAATTCTGAGCTGCAAATTACCAACTCTGCCCCCTGGGCCTAAGTCACCTAATTGATTCCCAAATTCTGCTGTGCTTTCCCACTACTCTTACTCCTTGCTCCGAAGTCATGTTCTTCTTCCCCTTTTTCCATAATTGCAGAATTTCCTTATCCAACACCCTACTTCGAAGTGTTTCTTCTGTTACAATCCCCTTTCTCCCCCACAACCACATCCTCCACTGTTCTAAGCAGCTCTTATAAGGCTCCGTACCACATGTTGCTTCCTTATTTCTCCTCTCATAGACCCACATAAACTCCCTCAGCCCATTTCTCACCATCCTACCCTCTTTTTCTTTTCTCTTACAAACATGTGTTCAAGGCCCACCAAGAATCAAACAAACATGTCAACCAGGGAAGAAACAATAGAGTGAGGTAGGTTTTCTGTACCCTGCTCTAACAGAAAGAATCCAATATAGAAAATTAAAAACATCCACTTTTAGAATGTTCTGAACAACCATGAAGTATATATATTATGTTGTACCATTCACAACTACAACAAGTAAAACAGCATCAAAATCTAATAACAAATGGATACAGTATTCACAGCATACCAAACTTCTTCACGCAATTCCTTCAGTGTCATCCTTTGCAGAGAAAGATCACCATGTTGTTCATCACGCCATATCATTACTGTATCATTCAAACTTCTTTTGCCATTTACATTTAAGCAATTCTGTGCTGGATTAATAGATGCTCCATGAAGCCACTGACCACTTGGGTGTGATAACAGGCCTTCTTCCCCTGGGAGGCTATCACATAAGATGCACTCAGGTGGTTTGGAAAATGATATGTTCATTTCATCCAGCACAGTTTTCCAATATACCTGAAACAATACACTAGTGCAATGAGCAACACTGCCAAGTACAAGAAAACTTGTGAAATTGATAGCAAATTCCTCCGTTAGAGAAATGCTAGCAACTCACTACTTACAAAACTCTTTACATGACCCTTTTCAATATCAAGGTTTTGGAGGTCTATACAACCGCATTGCAAATGCAGGCAAATGCAATTACAGCCGCATTTGCCTGCAATCGTTCTTAATGTTAAAGTTTTAGAATTCTATGTAACTGCGACCGCCAACCGTAATTTAAATTATTGCTAGCCTTCCTCAGTTAATTTAAAATCAGTTAGACCTCAGGGTTTGAGACTGAAAATTTCTGGAAATCATCAAAGCTTGTAATCGGATCCTTATATGCCGAACCGAGGAACTCTTTACCCCTCCTCTCTAGTAACTGCCCAACATTTGTCAGAGTAGCACTTTCCCTAATCACACAAAAACAAAATAAGTTTAAAAAAAAGTAAACAACCTTTCGATTCATAACACAAATTACTGCAAACACATTTCAATTCAATTCACTTATTCATCATATCAATTAAAACAGCTGCCAAATAATTGAAACACATAACACATATATCAAGTGAAGTGGACTTAAAAGAGCATACGGGTCGGGTATCCAAGCGGGTGGGTCGGGACCGTGATCGTTGTAGCAACCATAGTACAACATTTGATGGAAGGAGAAGGGGAGTTCAGGGTTGAGGATGCTGCTGCTGATGTGCTGCCACGTGGCAGGGGTGCCTGCTCCATGGACTCCAATGATTTCTTTGAGACGTTCGTGGAGAGTGGCAGCAGATTCTCTTGTAATTCCATGGGATTCAATATCGGACACAGTGATGGAGCCTAGCGATTTGTAAGCCATAATAACAATATGTTACAGTATCCAACACTAAAAGGTGCACAACTCACTTCATTCTAGATTCTAGTGGTTATCTTCGGACCTGAAACCCAAAATCACAAACCCATTACGATAAACTACTTAATCAACGGAAGTTCAACATGAACTTTCAATGTTGCTTCTTCTATGATTGAAAACTATGAGCGATGGAGATTTTATTCAAGATTTATTACTCTGTGAAATCATCGTGACTTTTTATTCTTATCTCGATGAATATATTTAAGATTTGTATGCATTAAAAAGAGGGGTAAAAGAATCTGACAGCATACTTATCCGCACCAGCTAGGACAGCATGGCAACAAGGTCTCAATTCTGTCAATTCACCTTCCATAAATCACGTGATTTCGCAGTGTGATTTTTTTTTTTGGTGTAAAAATAAAAGTTTTGCTAAATAGATAAAAAGAAATGTTGGTTTATACAATGTTGATATTATTTTTACGAATCTTACATATTTTGCACTCTTTCAATTGAAAAAGGAAGAAGGAAGACATTTTACTTATTCCTTTCAAATATCTTTCCAGTCGCCAATACAAATTTTTAAGGGAAGTCTTTATTCCCTCTAACTATTTTTAAGCATAAAAACAATTCATTTTAATTACAAATTAAAAATCATTATCAAATTCATTAACACTTCTTAAGATTGCATAAATTAAAGTGTTAATAATGACATCAGCGATCGTGATTTTACCTAATCAATTTTATTTTAATATTAAATTTAGTATATATTTGATTCATAACTATTATTTTAATTTATGAAGGAAAATATTTTTTATAGTAATTAAAAAAACCCACTTTTATTATTTTATAAATATATGAATATTTATATTTTAATTTTATATATTTTTTATATGGAAATTTTTAACACATATAAATTTAAATTAATAGCTTAAAAATTATTATATGTATAATTATTGATATGAATATATTATTTTAATTCTATATTATTAAATTAAATATTTTATTAAAAATAAAAACTTGTGTATTTCACAAGTTTTAAATTAATATTTAACAATTTTAAAGAAAAATCTTTACTCACAATAACTTTTCACTTTTTCTTGACCCAAAAAAGGAGTCTTAAGAATGCTACTTTCTTTAATAAATTAAAATGTTCAACAATATTTTTAATTAATATTATATAATTTTTGTTATTAAATTAATTTTCAATATTTTAAAAATACATAAATTCAACTTACATTGAATCTCATTTTAATCTAGAGTTAAGTATATGATTCTAATTAGACTAGTAAAACTATTGTAGTTCAACTATTTAGTGTAATTATTAATATTTTTTTGGTATATTATAACTACTTATTTTGTAACCTATCAAACTCATTTTGAGAGAGTCATAACAATTCACATCAAGTATTTTTATGATCTTTTCTTTAAGAAAAAGACTCATCGTTATGATTTTCTTTTTCTTTTAAGTTTCATCTAGAGTCTCAATATAAAAAAATTCATAATAAATTCAATTCAAATCCAAAAATTATGAAACTAGTTTGTTATTACCCTTTAAGCGTCAAGTTTCTTATGAAAATATAAACATAAATCAAATAACTAAGATATAAGTCACGTATCTCAACCACTATGAAAAGGTCATAGACATTATTTTTCTAAAAGTCAATAATAATTCATATTTGATTCATTTTAACTCCAAAGTTAGAGAAACCAATTTTATTTACTTATAAGATAGTATTTTACTGAAATTAAATCATTATAAAATTTATTCCAAAAATACCTCTATAAAATTTATTCCAAAAATACCTCTAATATTTTTTTAAAACTATATTTAAGTTCCTATATTTTTCTTAGAGTTACAAATAGATGCATCCTAGTCATCAAGTTTCTAGGGTTCTCTTAACACGCATGTCCTTATCCTATTGGTCTAAGTGTCCCTTAATAGAGTCCAAATTGCCTTCCTTTAGCCAAAACATCTATAATTTGGATTAGATTCCAACTCTTCTTCCTAATTCATTTAAATTCGAACTCTTCCTAATTTATTTGGATTTGAACTCTAATTTATTTCCTTCTAAGTTCTATACCATTTTTACTCAAATTTACATTAAAATTTTATGGCCCTACATGGTTTTAAGTAAGTTTGATTAAAAATTGAATTTTTGTGTTTTAGCAAAAATCATAATTTTATATAAAAAAATTTGCCGCAAAATAGTATAATAGTTCAAAGTTAAAGGAATATTTCTTAAAAATAGTATTTACACTACTTTCAACATATAAATAACCATTCCATTATAAGAATATAGATTAAAGTATAAAAACTTAATAATTCCATAAAAAACTTTTCTTTAAATTTCTTTTCTTTTATTGAATAATTTTAAATCTTTTGAACAATAATTACCTATTAAATAAAGGGATAAGTGATTTCTTTGACTCAAAAGTTCAATTAGCCCATGTATTTTCTTAACCTATGAGTAAGTACTCCCCCTTACTTGGATTTAGCCGATTCTTGGTGCAACTATTTTGCAACCTTTGTTCTTTCTTCCTATCTTGATTTTTGACAACTTCAAAGACTTCTCCTAACCTTCTTTGATTCTTCATTTCACATGGAATTGGTGAGATCTAGGGGGAAAACTTTGAAAACGACTTAGAAAGTATGGTTCTAAAGTGTGTTTTAAGACTTATCTTAACTTTTGGTGGGGTATATGGTGAAAGTGACTTTTGTAGTTCTTGGTGGGGGTATGGATCACAAATTTATAGTGGTGCCAAGGGGCTTTGATTGATATTTTTAAAGAAAAATCTAGTTCTTTTAGGACTGCTCCTTTATTTCACTAACTTTGCATATTTTGGACAAGTGTTTTTATCCTTATCATTTTTGCAAGATTTTTCTCTTTTTCCTTTGCCATTCACACTACTTGTAAGGACTAGGCCACTTGTTCAAAATATCTCCTTCTGGCATTAAATTCAAGTGCTTAAGTATATGAATGATTTGTTCTTAAATTTAATGCATTAAAATCCTACTTTATTTCAATTTTTTTCTCATTGGTCTACCTTCCTAGTTGAGTTAGTCTTTCTAGATTTTTATGCTTGATATCATCTAATCTCTTAGCATTTTCATTTTGGATTTGCCATGTAATGGCTTCTTGAAAAATTTAGAAATTTTCTACAAGTGACCTTCCAAAATATTGTCCATTTAGCATTGATATTGTGGGTCTTTTCTTTGAGTTTTTTCTTAAAATAATTTGGAAAAGTTCTACAGATCTTTGGGTTCTAATCTAACGGTTAACATGTAATATAATACTAGAAAAATTTTGGTGCTAACTAATTACAAGAAAAATGGGTTCAATTAGGGACATTTTCAAGCTAGTTTCTTAGAATTTTAGGTAGTTTTAGACCATTTATTTGTCTTTTATTTTTATTTCTATCTCTTTGTTTGTTTGTTTAATTTATTGTATGTATCATCTTTATTTAATAAAAATTAAGTTATCTTGCTTGTAATATTTAGTTGCTTCAATTTATACCTTGGTCTTAATTTGAAATTCACCTTAGAAACTTGGTTTTTCATTAATTTTCTCATTTTATTTCTAATTTCTTTAGACAATTTAAGGAAAGAATTATAACTTAAATAAGAATTTAGTAAAATAAGGATGTCACAATCTTCCCTTATATGACACTTCAACATTTCAAATATGTTAGCTTAGCTGTAAATTACGTGATAGTAGGAATTAGTTACTTCGTGATTCTCTCAATTAGTTTCTGATTGTAATCTTCTCCTATTATTGTGATACACCTTTTCTTATCTTAGTAGTTAAATGATGTAATTCACTACTAGCAAGTGTACTAGGTAATTGTAGCAAGTTATAAAATGTGAAAATCAGATTGAGTCCCAAGTATCGTCCTCTAGGATCTTATTTTCAATCACCAATTCACAAGATAATAACCATTTGCACCAAACAATTCATTGAACAAATTTCAATATGCAAGAAAGTAAATTTCAGAATTAAAGAAATGAGAAATTGTTAGAAACAGAATGTTAATTTGTACTATTCGAATGAATTACGAATGGAAGAAAAGTTAGGAATTTATTTCACTAGGATATCAATATTAATTCAGTTCTGCCTCTGAACATTCAAGCAATTGATTGATTGTCAATTGGTTTCTCTTTACAGTAACCAAAGATTGATTCCTCAATTCATTGGTCCTAATATTCAACCAAATCTCCCTAATTCCTTAGGCCAAATTTAGTTCAATATTGCATTACGAATTAGAACCAAAAGATTGCAAAATAAAGACCACTTATCCCTAAGAAAATCAATAGTTTTGGGAATTAATTCAGATCCAAGCAACAAACCCAATTTTCATTAGTGAAGGTTACTTTTTGATTAATCAATTGAACTTCCATTCAAAAAATCAAGTAAACACAGAATTAATCCCTCAATCAAATCAAACACTCAAAGTTCAGAGTCAAAACGAAATCAATATATCAATTCTAGATCCATAAATCCCTAACAAAAAGAGTTAGAAACATATTACAATGAAATGGAGAGAAGAAAGAAGAAAAGAAGATAAAAAGCAGAGAGTCATCTCCATCACTTTGTCTTCTCCCAGATTCCTCTAGCAAAGAAGAAAAAAAGTCGCTCCTATCTTCTCCCTCTGACTTCCCTTGGAAGTTAAAACGGTTACAACTGAATACCAAAACTAAAAAATGACCAAAAAGCTCTCTTTTTTCTAAGTTTCTAATTCCTATTTATAGAGTTCCTCTAATTCTTTGACTTAACCCTTGGAATTCTGAAAGTTAGTTATCCCCAAGTGTTCTGGAATCTTCTAAAAGTGATACAAAAGCTCCAAACATCCAGATTGGCGGGAAAAAGAAGTTATAAAAATTTGCAGAGTTTTGCGCCAAAATGCGCAGTGACTGAACTGCGCGCCTTGGTTGCAAATGATGTGAGTTGCAACTCTCAGTTGCGCGCCAAGGCTTCAAGTGATGTGCGTTTCAACGCACATCACTTCAATGAACGCTTCTTCCATATGCTCAGCTTTGCGTTGCTACGCCATCTGTTATGAGTTGCCACTCTTTGTTGCGCGCCAAAGCTCCAGGTAATGTGCTTTCAATGCAATGACAGTTATCCAGTTACAGTTGCTGGAGTGTTAACGCGTATCACTCAGAGTAGCCACACAGATCCAATGCTGTATTTTCTTCTTTCCACGTTCAAATGCCAATCACTTGGAGTTTTAACGCCCAACTCTTAGGATTTCTTCCAGCTTGATTCTTTAACTTTTCTTCTTTAATTTCAGCTTTTAATCCTTCCTTTAAGCACTTTCAACAACTTTCCATCTTTTGCATGAACTCCTACAAAAATATAAACAATTTTTAATATTTCAACAAAACAACAATTTATACTAATTATTTTATTTTTGTGATCTTTTCAAGTTATTTTTAGAACTATTTTCCTAATTATTAACCAAAAACTATGCTAAAAACATGGTAAAATATGGATTTATCACCACCCCAAACATAGAATTTTGCTTGTCCTCAAGCAAATCAAATCAAACAAAAGGGAAAGAGAATAATCCAATTGACAAGAATTCAATCATCAAACTGATTTTTCAACACTTCTAATTCCCAATTCTGTATCTTTCTGATTTCTCATACAAATAAAGTTATTCATCCATTGATCAACATGATCATTACTTTGTTTTAACCACTTAATCAACAAAAATATTCCATCTGAATTCATGCAATTCAGCAAAGTTTCATATGAGCAAAATTGAAAAATATGTTCACAGCTCACAAGTAGTGTTTCCCTCATCACTCAATTAGTGTTTAGGCTCAGTATTTGCTCTCAAAATCATCATTTTTACTACACTCTACCATAGGCTTGCATAAATTCTCAATTTCCTCTAAAAAAAAAGTAACAAATCACATATCAAGAGGACTTTTCAGGTGAAATTGAGGTTAAAGGATATAGGTAGGTGTTCAAAGAATTTGGAAACAATGCAGGTTATGCCAAACAGAAAAGATGTAATTCTAGTAGATAATATTCAAAATTTTAGCATGAGATTGCATTCTCTTTTTATCCATTCAATTTCTGCACAACATTTTCTGAATTTTTGAAATATTTCAAGTGCTTTTTATTTTCTGAATTTTCTGTACGAATTTCTTTTCTGTTTTTCCTTTTCCTATTTCTTCTTTTCAATACTTTGCTTTTTCATTCAATCATTCTTTTTAAATGACTTATACTTTGCTGTTACCCACCCCAAACTTAAAACTTTGCTTGTCCTCAAGCAATGTCATACAATATCACAACATTGCACTGATGAAACGATATTTTACTACTCGTCATGCAAAAGATTGTCGTTAATCCTCATCAAATATGCAAAGAAATGAATGCAGTACTAGGGTGTTATCCTAGGTCGTCTCCAAGGAATTTTTGGTTGGGAACATACATCGAACAAGTGTAAACATGTATTTTAAAGCAAGTAAATTGGGGGGAGTTTGTCAATTTCCGGGTTTTAATCAAGAACGAAATGTAAATTTAATGAAATTCAATTAATTAAAATGAGTAATCCCTAGTCAAGCAATGAGTTCTATCATTATTCTTTCAAATGATTCAATAATCCCCTTTCTTTCCCTTGAATTAAGTTAATCTAACAAGCGAAGACTAACTTTAACATCCCAATTAAAATTAAGCATCTTAATGGGCTCCAATCTCTATCCCTAAGATTAAGCAACCTCAAGGATTAATCAAAATTAAGCAATTTTGAATTAGAATTTCGTTAGGTAAATTAGGGTTCATTAAGCAATGTTTCCTTCATGCAAATTCCATTTCATTCAGAGATTGGGGTTAATAAATTCAAGGAAAGAAAGATTTGTATTGCAATTAATCCCAAGAATTCAAGATTCATGTGCATTGACTAGGAATTACAAGAAAGTTTAGCCCTCCATATGGATGAGCTTCACAAATGAGAGAAAGAAATGCAAGAACGTAAACATCATTAATGTAAACTTAACAAAAATCAAAGGAGAAATTGGAAATTAAAACCTATAGAGGACCCTTGGCTGTCACCCAAGACTCCAATGTCGTAAGAAAATATCCCAATTTGGCAAAGAGAAATTGTGTAAAGTGTCAAAAGTCCCGTACCCTAATTCCTAAAATCTATTTATAGTGGATGACATGTCACCAAAGTGTCCACTTTTGCCTTTGAAAGTGTCCACTTTGGGCCTTGAAAGTGTCCACGCGCAGAATGGAAGGAATGCCGCTTCTCTGGAGTTGCTACTATTTGTGCTGAAAGTAGCTACTTTGGTGCGCGTAGCTACTTTGAGAGCCTATAGTAACCACGCGCAGGAAGGCTTCAAAATAAGCGTCCTGGAGCTTCTGAAGTTGCCACTTTTGGTCTTGAAAGTAGCTACTTTGGATGCGCGTAGCCACTTTGAGAGCCCATAGTGACCACGCGCATCATGCTTCAAAATTGGCGTCCCTGGAGCTTCTGGAGTTGCCACTTTTGCTCCTCAAAGTGGCTACTTTGGGACCTTTAATGCCCAGGCTTGCTGTAGTTGCTACTTTTTCTCCTCAAAGTGGCTACTTTGTGGGCAACTTTCATCCAAGGACCAAGATTTCTCAAATTTAACTTGGGCATTCTGCAAAATCATCAAGATAATTAAAATTGCAATCTATATCTATGTAATTAAATGCAAATTAACCAAAAATTAATAAACCTATGATATTTATTCAAAATGTGATTTCTATATTATTTTCACTATCTAAGTCCATTTTTTCTATCAAGAAGCATAAAAAAGGCAAGTAAAAATATAATAAAAAGTGGATTCATCAGCCACCCCAAACTTAATTCTGAAAATCATCTTTGGTTAAACTTAAATTGCCTCTTTCTTATTTGGAAAGGTGTCATGGTTTTTCAGTAGGGCTTGAATTGAAGTTTACCAAAAGACAGGTTAAAGGCTCAAAAGGGTGAACTAGGATTTTCAGCATAAGGGAGGTTTATTTAGGCTCTAAGCATACACAAGGAAGGCCTCCATCATACATGTGACTGTAACATATTATAAATTCAATCAAGAACAATGCAAGTTCTAGAGGTGTAGCAAAATATGAGATCCATTTCACACATCAAGAAATATTATGCATGAGGCTCAAGTCTCACCAAGGAATTTAAAGTGAAAATATTAACAATCAAGCTCACAATCTACGTTTTTTAGAATTGAATACACAGAATGGCAAGACCACCTCATTTTAAAAATGATAAGTGTGACAATCATGTGAGAATGGGAAAAACAACTTAAAAGAATTTGAAATTCAGAATTCACAAAATCTCACTATATTCTATTATTTAAAAAAAATGCAGTTCAATGATTCATTTTCAATTATTTTTTTTATTTTTCAGGAAGTATTTTCAGCTTAAAATCATGAAGTAGAGGTATAGAATTTCACCCCCTTCTGTGAAACTTGTGCAAGTGTGCAGTCCAAGTGTGAGTGCTGTGTGCAAATGTGAAGTGTTCTCTGAATCTAGGATCATGTTCAGGGATTGTTCTTGAAGAAGAACCTTCTGAAAATCTGCCTCGTTTTGTCCTTGGAGTTCCCCTTGGTGTGCTTGCCATTTTTCAGTATCTATCACAATTTTACACCAAGAAAGAATGAGTTCAGAATTGAAGCAAGTATGCAGAAACTAACCAAGTGTGCAGAATTTAATTCAACATGTATAGCACTTTTCCTTTTTCCAAATACAGAGAATATGCCATCTTAAAGTTTATGTGAACCATCACCAAATTATAAGTCCAGTATCTAGCAATGTCCAAAGTTTTTAGGTTCAGCTCAAATCTTAATTGCCATTGTTCAATGTGCTAAATGGAAAGCAATATAATAACAACTGCAGGATCAAAGTTCCATGATAAAAATAATAAAATGCAAAAAGAATCACTGTAATTCATCAGAATAATAATCTAGAATGCCTTGATTAACAGTTTACAGTACTAAGAAGCACACTAGTACTTATAATTCAATTGAATTCTTTTTCTGGATATTAGACTAATGAAAATTCATTCAGCATTTCACAGAACATGTTTTGCATCATTCTCAGTGCTACATTGCACGAATTTATCAACAAAATTCCCTAATTATTTATGACAATATTTCTGCACATACTCAGCAAAGGAACAAAATGAAAATTCAGAATGCAGATTGAAATTCTCATTAAAAATTACAAGTCTGACATGTATTCAATTCAATCACACCTTAATTGCATGTTCCAATCATCAATTAAACATAATTCACTCCCAAATCACAATCCCTAAATTATCCCCAAATCAGATTTAGAAGAACCCTAAAATTTAAATTTGTAAATTAAGGAAAATTACCTGGAATTGGAGTGCAGAACTGATACAGACTTACTCGACAGTGATAATGTAGTGGAATGAAGTCTTAGGTTTAGTTCAAAACAAGCAAAAATTTCTGATTTTTGATGAAGGTTGCTAGGCAGCTAGGGTTTTTCATAGTGCGTGTTGGCTCTAGGGGTTTTAAGTGAGAACTCTGAACGCGTGAAGGCTTTAAATAGGGCAAGTAATCACGCAGAAAATTCTGTTAAAAAATACCTCAGGCGTGGCTACTTCACTCGTTTTGCGTTTCAACTTAAAACCCTCATGCAGCTCACGTGCTCACTTTCAAATGAAAGAAGTTAAGGTTTGAAGATCTGAACTTTGCGCGTGTTGGCTTCAAACAGATAGGGTGAAGGCGCGCAATTGCGCGTGGCAACTTCATTTAGTTGGCGTTAAGGCGCGCAGCTGCTCTGTGTAAGGCGCTTAGAGCGCGTCTTGGCTTTATTTACTTAGAGTGAAGGCATGCAGTTGCGCGCCAAGGCGTCATGTAAGTAGAGTGAAGGTGCATAACTGCTCCTACTCAGTGCTTCGCTCAGAGCTTCTACGTTTTGGCTCTATCCATTTAGCGTGTAAGCGCATAATTGTGCGTTGAAGCTTTAGTTGTTTAAAGTGGAAATGCACAACTCACTGCTTCAGATTCTTCTTTATTGGTCTGCGTGTGTTGGCTTCAAGTGTTTAAGGTTTCAACGCGCAGATCATAAGGTCCTTGCGTTGCTACTCTACTCACTTGAAGTCTCAACTCCCATGATTGTTTCCTTCATATCAGTTTGAGAACTACAATTTTTTTTTCTACAATCTGAATTCCTTGATCATGATTCATCTTGAAACTTAAGTTCACCATCTAATTTTATTTTTTTCTGAATCACAGCAAACAACCAATCAATTTTCACTACATTTCCTTATCAAAAATCAAATTTCAAAATATTAATTTCTACCTAATTCAACAAAATATACTACTATGACTCAAAATTAACTAGAAATTCAACATCTAAATTGCAATCAATAAAAAGTTCAAGTTTTAAAAACATGAGCTGCCTCTCACAAGTGCTCTTTTAACGTCACTAGCTTGACGTTTGATGTTTCTCATTCAAGAGAAACCACTTTGATGCATGAAATTTCCTTTGAAAATGCCTCTCCATGATAAATTTTCAACCTTTGACCATTGACTTTGAACTCTCTCCCTGTATTAGTATCTGCCACCAAGACTGCACCATAAGGTGATACTTCTTTAATGAGGAAGGGTCCAGACCACCTTGATCTGAGTTTCCCTGGAAATAATTTCAGTCTTGAATTGAACAGCAACACTTATTGTCTAGATCTGAGTTCCCTTTTTAAGATGAATTTATCATGAATCCTTTTGGTTTTCTCCTTGTATATCTTGGTATTTTCATAGGCTTGCTGTCTGAATTCTTCCAATTCATGTAACTGTAGAATCCTCTTTTCTCCAGCCTTTGCCAAATCAAAATTCAGCCACTTTGTAGCCCAATAAGCCTTATGTTCCAATGCCACTGGTAAGTGACATGCTTTTCCATAGACTAATTGATAAGGTGACATACCAATTGGAGTCTTAAAGGCTATTCTATATGCCCATAGACAGTCATCTAGCTTTTTTGACCAGTCTTTTCTTGATTGATTCACCACCTTCTCTAAGATTTGTTTAATTTCTCGATTTGAAACTTCCACTTGTCCACTTGTTTGTGGATGATAGGGTGTAGCAATCTTGTGTCTTACTCCATATTTTGCTAAGACTGAATCAAGATATTTGTTACAAAAATGAGTACCTCTATCACTTAGCAAGAATCTCGGTACTCCAAACCTAGTGAATATGTTTCTTTTGATTCAAGATATCACCACTTTAGCATCATTGAACCTTGTTGGGATGGCTTCCACCCATTTAGACACATAGTCTACTGCCACAAGTATATATTCATGAGAAAAGGACGTGAGAAATGGTCCCATGAAATCAATTCCCCAAACATCAAACATCTCCACTTCTAAAATATTGTTCAAGGGCAGTTCATGCTTCCTAGAGATATTGCCTGTCCTTTGACACTTGTCACAACTTTCAACTTAATTCTTGGCATCTTTAAACAATGTTGGCCAGAAAAATCATGCTTGCAAGACTTTTGCAGTAGTCCTTGAGCTACCATGGTGACCTCCATATTCTGAGTTATGATAATGCCAAAGAATTTTAGCTTGTTCTCCTTGTGGTATACACCTTCTCAGCAGACCATCTACCCCTATTCTGAACAAATAAGGGTCTTCCCATACATAAAATTTGCTGTAATGCAGAAATTTCATTCTTTGTTGCCAATTAAACTTTGCTGGAATCAGGTGAGTGGCCTTAAAATTTGCTAAATCAGCAAACCAAGGTGATTTTTCCACCACAAATAATTTCTCATCTATAAATTCTTCATTGATGTCCAAAGAATTAGCGTTCAAACTGTCCACTGGCAGTCTAGACAGATCATCAGCTACTCCATTTTCTTTGTCCTTTTTATCTCTAATTTCCAGCTCAAACTCTTGTAGCAGCAGGATCCATCTCAGCAATCTTGGCTTGGCATCCTGTTTTGACAACAAATATTTAAGTGCAGAATGGTCAGTATATACTATTACTTTTGATCCTATCAAGTATGATCTGAATTTATCAAAAGCAAACACAATGGCAAGGAGTTCCTTTTCAGTAGTTGTATAATTCATTTGTGCAGAATTTAAGACTTTGCGGGAATAATAGATTGCATGCAATTTCTTGTCTTTTCTCTGCCCTAGAACAGCTCCTACTACACTATCACTAGCATCACACATTAATTCAAATGGTAAATTCCAATCAAGTTTGGCTAGAATAGGTGCAGAAATGAGTTTCTCTTTTAAAACAGAAAATGCATGCAGACATGTGATATAGCTTTATCGAACACTTATCAAATGCACAAGGTTTTTGCAATTATTTGTAGAATAATGTCAACCAAGGTCGAATTCTCAAGGACACGTTGGTATCTAATTCTTCTTTGCCGAATTGTTAAAATGAAACAAAAGATTGGGGAATTTTGAGAGTTTAAGAATAATCTGATCAAACGCATAAAATTCTGGAATAAAAGAGAAATCTAATGAGAATTAATTGATCCACAAGTCATAGGTTCATGCAAACAACATCCTTCATTGTTTCCCTAATTTGAACATCTAATCCATTAACTAATTCAATCGAATTTGCTAACAAACTAGATTATGAATTTGACTAATAGATCTATCAATCTAATTCAATTTCATGAATCAAACTACAATCGCAATTCAATTCAATTCCTATCGCCAAACGTTATCAATATCTTGAAAAATGAAAGAGAAGAGGAGAAAAGAGAATTCAAACTTGGAGCCACTCTGAATCTTCCTTGCAATTCCCTATTCCTTGTGTATCAATCCGAGAAGCCTAGCCTTCCATTGAATCCAATGCTCAGCCAAGTCAAGAAGAGAGAAGAAAACGAAAAGTCACACCAAAAGAAGAGAGAGAATTCGAGAGAGAATTTTAGGAGCCAAAACCGAATTTTAAAAAGTGTGTTAAAACAAAAAAACCAAAAAAAAAACCTCCATCAAAGTGGAGCCTCTAACATATTAATAGGCACCACTTATGATCAAATCCAACACTAAAAGGAAGGGCCCACAAGTGTGATTAAACAGCCCAAATTACAAGCTAATGAAATGTTAATACAAATGAAATGAAATTACAAGAACAAAATTCGAATACAAAATTTCCTGCACAATTTTCCTAACTTCAAAAATTCATAGAAAATATAAAACAGCTTCAATTTGGACGATCTGCACATGAATTTTATAGCCCAGAAAATGAGGAATCCAATGCAACTGGAATCATACTGAACGGACATCTGTGGAAAAAGTTACGATCAAAACAGTGAGTGCAGGTCTGAAAACAGAATTTAGACATTAATTGAAATTTAGTTCCTATCATCCAATTAACTAGGAAATGCCATAATTTGTGAAATAAGGGAACATGAAAGGTAATTTACACACTCTAAAGGATTGAAAATGTGCACAAATAATGCATGCTATCAAATTCCCCCACACTTAAGACTTTGTACTCTGGGCAAAGTATGGAACTCAAAATATCAATCGGTGGACAAAACTCAACCAAGCTCAATATTCCATGGCGATAATGAAAAATCAATCCACACACTCCAACTCAACAAGGTAAAACTCATCAAATCAATGCAAGAGAAATATATGTGGTAAAATCCTCTCAAGACATACTCTCAATCTCTCAAGTCTTTAAGGTAAAATGTATCACTCAAGTGCACAATCAATGAAACATGATCAACCATAGGCTTGCTTATTGCCTACTTCTCCACTAGAATACACATATACACACAAAAATCAAGAGGTCTTGCATAGGGTGTATTGGGGCTAGGATGAAGGTAGGAAAACCACAAGGGTGAGCAAGCTAAAACCAAAGAGGAAATAAGAATAATGGGGAATAAATGCAAAGAAAGTAAATGTGAAAGTAAGTCCCCTAAGTGAAAACATAATGCAATGCAAAACAATGAACCAATCCTCAAATGGATATCATTAGCCTTCACTTTTCTCTATTTATTGCTTACTTTTAGTTCCTTTTTCTCACTTTTTTTTTAATTTTTGTTTTTATTTGCTTCCCTTTTTGGTAATTTGGGGCTAAATTTCTTTTTATTTTTTTCAAATCTTTTTATTTTTTTTTAACAAAACAATTCCACTAAAACCTCCAAACTACAAGATAAACAACACAAACAACCAACCAACCACAATTGCATTTTCTAAGAGAATTCCCCGACACTTATTTCTATGATCATTCCCAAAACAATTCCAAAGTTCTTAAATCCCTAAGGTTGGGTTATCACATGGTTTTACACTTTGGTTTGTAATGAGTTAAGATCACACAAAAAAATGGAAATATTAGGCTCAAGGGGGCTCAACAATGGACATAGTGCAAGGTTGACTTCTCTTTTTTTTTTAGTAGCTCTCAAGAAAGAAACAATGCCTCTATCATTTAAATGCATGCATATGGACATGTAATTTCAAAAAGGCTCAAAGCAAGTTCTAGAGTCACGCAACAATGAGTACAATCACACAATGAAAGAAGGCAAAATGACATGATGTTGTCATTTATCTCAATGGCCCAAAACCTCACAAGGTAAATATTCTACCACACATAATCCAACATACAAGATTCTCAAAGTCTACCTATCAAACTAAAGCATGATTTAATCAATCCATCAAAGCCATGAAAAATCACCTAATTGAGTTATGTACAACAATTACAACAAACAAACAAATGAAAACATGAAACACAAATGAAATAAAATAAATAAAAAATAAAAAATCAAATATGTACAAAATGAGTGACATGATACACCCCCCCACACTTAAAATCCACATTGTCCTCAATGTATACACAATATGCAAAAAGACAATCCAAACAATCCAAAAGTGAGGGAGTGGAAAGAAAAACTCCCCTATCAATCAAGGGTAAATGGCCAATCCAAATGTAGACTCCTCCTCCTCTTGTGCATGCTCTTTCAAGTCCTCATGAAAAACTTTAAGTCTATGCCCATTAACTTTGAAGCTCCTTTGGGATTCCATGTCTTGAAGCTCAACTACACCATAAGGAAAAACATTAATAACAAGATAAGGTCCATCCTATCTAGATCTCAACTTACCGGGCATCAACTTAAGTCTAGAATTATATAAA
Organism: Abrus precatorius; assembly: GCF_003935025.1. Taxonomy (NCBI): domain Eukaryota; kingdom Viridiplantae; phylum Streptophyta; class Magnoliopsida; order Fabales; family Fabaceae; genus Abrus; species Abrus precatorius. Next base: position 2,709,180 of record NW_020874290.1, on the reverse strand, counting down.
AGAACTTTATCACCAATATGAAACTCTTTCCGGCCTATCCTCTTATCATGGAATGCTTTGGTTCTCTCTTTGTAGATGTTGGAATTCTCATATGCCTCCCTACGAATCTCCTCCAACTCTTGCAATTGAAGCTTCCTATGAGAACCCGCTGCATCCATATCCAAGTTACATTTCTTGATTGCCCAATATGCCTTATGCTCCACTTCTACCGGTAGGTGACATGCCTTTCCAAAAACAACCCTATAAAGAGACATCCCTATGGGTGTTTTGTAGGCTGTCCTATAAGCCCAAAGAGCATCCTCCAAGCGCAAACTCCAATCCTTCCTATTAGGTTGGACAGTCTTCTCCAAAATTTGCTTGATTTCTCGATTGGAGATTTCCGCTTGTCCGTTAGTTTGGGGGTGGTATGGTGTGGAAACTCTATGCATAACCCCAAACTTCCGAAGCAAGGCATCCATGGTACGATTGCAAAAGTGTGATCCTTGGTCACTAATCAAAGCTCTAGGAAATCCAAACCTGCAGAAAATATGTGATCTAACAAAATCCACAACAACACGAGCATCATCAGTACGAGTGGGCTTTGCCTCCACCCACTTGGAGACATAGTCCACTGCTAACAAAATATACACAAAGCCAAGTGAAATAGGAAAGGGACCCATAAAATCAATACCCCATACATCAAACACCTCACAGAAAAGTAGTGGCAATTGAGGCATCTCATTCCTATGTGAAATATTCCCCGTCCTTTGGCACCGCTCGCAAGTCTTACAAAAAGTGTGTGGATCCCGGAATATAGTGGGCCAAAACAATCCAGAATCTAAGATTTTCTGAGCTGTACATTGGGGTCCAAAATGTCCACCACAAGCAAGGGTATGGCAAAATCGAAGCACGGATTGGAACTCAATTTCAGGTACACATCTTCTTAGGATCTTGTCACTACACATCTTCCATAGGTATGGATCATCCCAAATGTAATATTTGGAATCACTCTTCAACTTGGCAACTTGAGCTCTAGAAAAGTAGGAAGGAATCTCCTTGGAAACAAGATAATTCACCAAATCTGCATACCAAGGATCATGTCCTCTAATGTGCAAAAGTTGCTCATCCGGAAAGGTATCACGAATGGGAAGATCCTCAAGTGGCTGCTGAATTCTGCTCAAGTGATCCGCCACTAAGTTCTCAGCCCCGCTCCTATCTCTAATCTCAATATCAAATTCCTGCAAAAGAAGCATCCAACGAATCAATCTAGGTTTAGAATCAGACTTCTTAAGCAAGTATCTCAAAGCTACATGATCAGAGAATACAATCACTTTAGAGCCTAGCAAATATGAACGAAATTTATCTAAAGCAAAAACAATGGCTAAAAGCTCTTTCTCCGTGGTAGTGTAATTCGTTTGTGCTCTGTCCAAGGTACGAGAAGCATAAGCTATGACATGAGGTTGCTTCTCCACTCTTTGGCCAAGCACAGCACCTACTGCAAAATTTGAGGCATCACACATGAGTTCAAATGGAATTTCCCATCTAGGTGGCTGAATGATAGGTGTGGAAGTGAGGCTTCTCTTCAACTCATCAAAGGCATCCTTACAAGCCTGCTCAAAGACAAAGTCAGAATCCTTTTGCAAAAGAATGGATAATGGAGATGTAATCTTGCTAAAATCTCTAATAAAGCGCCTATAAAAACCTGCATAACCAAGAAAAGAGCGTAATTCCTGCACACATGTGGGGTAAGGTAAAGAAACAATCACATCAATCTTAGCTCTATCTGTCTCAATGCCCCTATGTGAAATCACATGCCCCAATACAGTCCCCTCATTCACCATAAAATGACACTTTTCATAATTCAAAACCAAGTTGGACTCAATGCACCTATCTAAAACTCTAGACAAGCTATCTAAGTAAGAATCATATGAAGACCCAAAAACAGTAAAATCATCCATAAAAACCTCAAGGGAATCCTCTAAGAAATCTGCAAAAATGCTCATCATACATCGTTGAAAAGTACCGGGTGCATTACAAAGTCCAAAAGGCATACGTCTATATGCAAAGGTGCCAAAAGGACATGTGAAAGTAGTCTTATGTTGATCTTCTGGGGCTATGTGAATATGAAAATAACCAGAAAATCCATCTAGAAAACAGTAATGAGACTTCCCTACTATCCGCTCCAAGACTTGATCAATAAAAGGCAAAGGGAAGTAGTCTTTGCGGGTGGCCACATTTAGCTTCCTATAATCAATGCAAACACGCCATCCATTCTGAATTCTAGTGGGAATCAATTCATCTTGCTGGTTCTTCACAATGGTTATGCCGGTCTTCTTGGGTACTACATGTATAGGGCTCACCCATTCACTATCCGAAATGGGGTAAATAATGCCGGCAGCCAGTAATTTGCTTACTTCTTTCTTCACCACCTCTAGAAGAGTGGGATTCAATCTCCTTTGGGGCTGTCTCACAGGCTTTGTATCATCATCTAGCAAGATCCTATGCATGCAAGTAGATGGACTAATTCCTGGAATGTCTGTCAGAGTCCAGCCTATTGCTTGTTTGTGGGCTGCCAAAATCTGCAACAACTTCTCTTCTTGTTCAACATCCAAATCTGCAGAAACAATCACAGGTAATTTATCATTAGCCTCTAAAAATGCATACTTCAAATGTTTGGGCAAAGGTTTCAATTCAAGTGTAGGTGGTTGCACAATAGAAGGAAGTGTTCTAGTGGAAACATCCAAATCTGCAGCAGCAAATGTGGGAGCAGTGTTAGGTGTATGTGTACTTGCTGTAATCAAGCCAAAGCTTCCTAAATTGGCTCCTGCTGCATCATCCAATGAAACATTATTATCACCTAACAAGAATTCATCAATTTCAGCACATACTTTACATAATTCTGCAGAGGTACATGTACAAGAATAATCATCAATCAATGCATCAGAATATTCATTAACTAATAAATCAATGATGTCTACATGGTATACACTATGCAACTCTGTAGGATGTTTCATGGACTCAAAAATATTAAAATGCATAACATCATTACCAAACTCCATGGACAGAATTCCTGAATGCACATCAATCTTTGTCCTTGTTGTTTTAAGGAATGGTCTACCAAGGATCAATGTGGGAATGCTAGACTCTTCTGCCATGTCCAGAATATAAAAATCTGTAGGAAATATCAACTTATCCACTCTTACAAGGACATCTTCCACTACTCCAGCAGGGTGTGTGGTACTCCTATTTGCCAATTGAATGACTACACCAGTTGGCTTCAATGGACCAAGGTTCAAGGATCTATATATTGATGTAGGCATCACATTGATGGAGGCACCAAGATCAAGTAAAGCATTGCTGAAGGTGGAATTCCCTATGGTACACGGGACTGTAAAAGTGCCAAGATCCTTGCATTTTTGTGGAAGGTTTGGTTGAATGAGGGCTGACACATTTCTACCCATGCTAATCCTCTCATCTCCCTTGAGTCGCCTCTTGTTGGTGCACAACTCCTTGAGGAATTTTGCATATTTCGGAATTTGTTTTATGGCATCTAGAAGTGGAATGTTCACTTCTACTCTTCTGAAGGTTTCAAAAAGTTCCTTATCAAGATCTGTTATTACCTTAGGATTAGTCACTCTATTGGGAAAAGGGAGAGGTGGCTTATACACAACTTCAGAATCACTTTGAGAAGGTGCAGCCGCAGCTTGTTTTCCTTTGTCTTCTTGCTGCATCTTAGTTTCAACATCACATGGCATCTCCTTATTTTTCTGGCCATCCAACAGCTCCTTCCCACTCCTCAACACAATAGCACTCACATTTCTAGGATTAATCTCTGGTTGAGAAGGGAGTTGTCCAGAACCTTGGGACTTAAACTAATATACAGTGGTAGCTAGTTGACCAATCTGAGTCTGTAAGTCTTGAATGGAAGCATTCACATTTTGCTGAAATTGCAGGTTGCTCTTTGCCATTTGCTTCACCAGGTCCTCCAATGAAGGTTCAGAATTTTGTTGTTGTTGTCTCATAGGAGGTGGTCTATAAGCTCCACTTGCTTGTCCAGTGCCCTGTTGCTGTTCAGAAACACCATATCTCATGTTAGGATGATCATTAAATGCAGGGTTATGAGATTGATACTGAAATCTGTAGGGGTGCTGCTGCCTCATTTGTGGTTGCTGGAAGTTGGAAGCTCTATATTGATCTTGTCTTCCGCTAAAAACTCCTTGGACAGAGGCTTGTTGATTTCCCTCTTGAAGCAAAGGACAACAATCCGAAGCATGCTCAATGGAAGAACATATTTGACAATCTCTCGGCCTTTGTGGTGCAGCTTGTTGGGCAACAGCTAGTTGCCTCACAAATGTGGTAAGCTCTTCGATTCTGCTCTCAAGTCTATTCTCTGCTGGCATATGGTAGGTTTGATGGACATTGTGAACCTCTCTCGTAGGTGTCATGGCTCTTGTGCTAAACTGTTGAGAGTTCTCTGCCATGTTATCAATCAAAGCCCTTGCTACACTAGGTGTCTTATCCATCAAGGCTCCACCACTGGCTGCATCAAGCATACTCCTTTCCATTGGAGCAAGGCCTTCATAAAAGTATTGAATGAGTAACTGGTCACTAATCTGATGGTGTGGACAGGTGGCACACAACTTCTTGAACCTCTCCCAGTACTCATACAAACTCTCTTGGGAGATCTGTCTGATGCCACTTATCTCCTTTCTTATAGTTGCAGCTCTGGATGCAGGGAAGAACTTCTCCAGAAACATCCTCTTCATGTCCATCCAGCATGTGACAGACCCTGGCTGCAAGTAATACAACCAATCCTTGGCTGCTCCATCTAGTGAGAAAGGAAAAGCCTTCAGCTTGATATGATCTTCAGGAACTCCCTGCGGCCTCATAGTCGAGCACACTATATGAAACTCCTTAAGGTGTTTGTAAGGATCTTCACCTGCACTACCATTAAAATTAGGCAAAAGGTGGATTAGTCCAGACTTAAGCTCAAAAGGAACATCTATATCAGGATATTGAATGCCTAATGGTTGGTAGGTAACATCAGGTGCAGCTAACTCCTTAAGTGTTCTCTCATGATTATTATGTGCCATGGTATCAGAATGAGTGGACAATGTATCGGAAATAGAAGTGCCAAATTCAGAATCACTAAAATAAGAATCACTGCTCAGATCAAGTCTACAATGCTCTCTACGATAACTCCTATCTCTACTACTATGATGCACACTACTTTGACCTCTCTGGAGTCTATGATATGTCCTATCTATCTCAGGATCAATGTCAAACAAATGCACAGACCTGGACCTAGTCATACAAAATCACAAACATCAAAAACAGCAAGCACACAATGCATGAATAATGTCACTTTACAAAGAAAGTACCAAGCAGAGGTGGGAAAATTGAAATCTAACTTGATGATAAATCTATTTTTGATGTAAGATGACACCACAAAAAAATTTCAGATTCTTTTGAGCACGGCAACTTGGTCAACTAGATACCTAAAGTCAAGAAAAATAGGTCAATAAATGCTTAAAAATAAAAAACTTTTAGAAAACGGGCGATTTTTGAAAATTGGGGAAATCTCAACCGGCAGAGCGGGTTGCAGTGAATGGGAAATTTTGTTTTACCCCAAAGTCATTTGTCGTGGAAAAAATTTTGACACTCCTAGCAAAAGTTATGACACTTTTATGTTGCACAAAATTTTTCTTCACCACCAAGATGTATCTCTTTCTCTACACAAAAATTCAGGCCAAAATTCGACCATTTACTATTTTTTTGGAATTTTTCAAAATCAGTGAGTAGTGGATGAATAGTAAATGAATAGTGCAATTCAGCAATTCAGCAAGGCAAACACGATTTCTACTACTCCTCTGTTTTTGGTTTCTACTAGTCCTCTGTTTTCGCAGGCAGCACATAGTACGGAACCAAAATGCAACTAATCACTCACTCCAATAAATGCAAATCGAATTGAACTCAATGGAATAATGGAACATGCAATCAAACACAACACAATTGAACAACAAAATAGAAACGATTCCTATTACTCCTCTATTTTTTTTTCTGATTTCTGTTTTCAGCATGCATACAATACAACATACACAAAATGCTATTGGATTTAATCACACACTCAAAAACATGAATTAACCAAATCAAATGCAAATGCAAATCAATGCATTACAAGTACAGAATATAATTCTCACAGAATGAAGAACACTTGAACGCAGAAACTATCAAAATCTATACAACACACAAAACGGAAATGCTACACAACTAACAACTCGAAAATGAATCAAAAGCTACGTGTCCCTGGCAACGGCGCCAAATTTGATATAGCTTTATCGAACACTTATCAAATGCACAAGGTTTTTGCAATTATTTGTAGAATAATGTCAACGAAGGTCGAATTCTCAAGGACACGTTTGTATCTAATTCTTCTTTGCCGAATTGTTAAAATGAAACAAAAGATTGGGGAATTTTGAGAGTTTAAGAATAATCTGATCAAACGCATAAAATTCTGGAATAAAAGAGAAATCTAATGAGAATTAATTGATCCACAAGTCATAGGTTCATGCAAACAACATCCTTCATTGTTTCCCTAATTTGAACATCTAATCCATTAACTAATTCAATCGAATTTGCTAACAAACTAGATTATGAATTTGACTAATAGATCTATCAATCTAATTCAATTTCATGAATCAAACTACAATCGCAATTCAATTCAATTCCTATCGCCAAACGTTATCAATATCTTGAAAAATGAAAGAGAAGAGGAGAAAAGAGAATTCAAACTTGGAGCCACTCTGAATCTTCCTTGCAATTCCCTATTCCTTGTGTATCAATCCGAGAAGCCTAGCCTTCCATTGAATCCAATGCTCAGCCAAGTCAAGAAGAGAGAAGAAAACGAAAAGTCACACCAAAAGAAGAGAGAGAATTCGAGAGAGAATTTTAGGAGCCAAAACCGAATTTTAAAAAGTGTGTTAAAACAAAAAAACCAAAAAAAAAACCTCCATCAAAGTGGAGCCTCTAACATATTAATAGGCACCACTTATGATCAAATCCAACACTAAAAGGAAGGGCCCACAAGTGTGATTAAACAGCCCAAATTACAAGCTAATGAAATGTTAATACAAATGAAATGAAATTACAAGAACAAAATTCGAATACAAAATTTCCTGCACAATTTTCCTAACTTCAAAAATTCATAGAAAATATAAAACAGCTTCAATTTGGACGATCTGCACATGAATTTTATAGCCCAGAAAATGAGGAATCCAATGCAACTGGAATCATACTGAACGGACATCTGTGGAAAAAGTTACGATCAAAACAGTGAGTGCAGGTCTGAAAACAGAATTTAGACATTAATTGAAATTTAGTTCCTATCATCCAATTAACTAGGAAATGCCATAATTTGTGAAATAAGGGAACATGAAAGGTAATTTACACACTCTAAAGGATTGAAAATGTGCACAAATAATGCATGCTATCAACATGATTCATCAAACACAAATTCAATTTTCTTGACAAGTAAATCACTAAGAGGTTTTGTTATTTTTGAAAAGTCTTTCATAAACCTCCTATAAAAACCTGCATGGCCTAAGAAACTCCTAATTCCTTGAACATTAATTGGTGGAGGTAGTTTACTAATGACTTCAATTTTGGCTTGGTCCACATCAATTCCTTTTTTCAGAAATTCTATGGCCAAGGACTATTCCCTCTTGGACCATAAAATGACACTTTTCCCAATTCAGCACAAGGTTTGTATCTTGACATCTCTGCAAAACAATGGACAAATTAGATAGACAATCATCAAAAGAATTGCCAAATACAGAAAAATCATCCATGAAGACCTCAATGATCTTTTCTACTAAATCTGAAAAAATGGACAGCATGCACCTTTGGAATGTGGCTGGAGCATTGCACAGTCCAAATGACATCCTTTTATATGCAAATACTCCAAATGGACATGTGAAGAAAGTCTTCTCTTGATCTACTGGATCCACCGCTATTTGATTATAGCCTGAATATCCATCAAGAAAGCAATAAAGTGCATGTCCAGCCAATCTTTCTAACATTTGATCAGCAAATGGTAATGGAAAATGATCCTTCCTTGTTGCATCATTAAGCTTTCTATAATCAATGCACATGCACCAGCCCGTTACAGTTCTAGTGGGTATTAATTCATTCTTTTCATTTGCCACTACAGTTATTCCTCCTTTCTTAGGAACAACTTGAACTGGGCTGACCCATTGACTATCTGAAATTGGGTAGATTATTCCTGCATCCAATAGCTTCATTACCTCTTTTCTAACCACTTCCTTCATAGCTGAATTCAACCTTCTTTGTGGCTATATTACTGGCTTGTAGTTGTCCTCAAACAGAATTCCATGTCTACAAAAGGATGGGTTAATACCTTTCAAATCTGAGATGTGCCATCCAATTGCAGATTTGTGATTCCTTAAAATTCTCAGCAGCTTTTCTTCTTCATCTCCCTTGAGATTATTGCTTATAATCACTGGATATTGATGTCCTTGATCCAGAAAAGAGTACCTCAAGTGAGATGGTAATTGTTTCAGCTCAACTTTCTCCATTTTCTCCTTTTCCTCTTCCTTTTTCAGCTCCTCTCTTGCTGAATTTTTGGATAAAGGGATAATAGGCAGTGTTTCAAGTTGCTGAACATATTCCATGAATTTTTCTTCTCTTTTTACAGCAGCTTGTGAATTCCCTGCAACTATAATTTCCCTTAACATAGAAAATTCGTCAACATTATCAATTAATTGAGGAAATGACATAGATTCTAAAATATCAACTCTCATACAAGTGCTATCATCACTAGGATGTTTAAGTGCTTCAAAAACATTAAATGTAACCTTTTCATCTTGCACTCTAAGCATTAATTCCCCCTTTTGCACATCAATCAAAGCTCTCCCTGTAGCTAAGAAAGGTCTGCCCAATATTAAAGGAATATCGGCATCCACCTCCATATCTAAAATGACAAAATCTGCAGGGAAAATAAACTTGTCAATTTTTACCAATAAATCCTCTACAATACCATATGAATAAGTAAACGATCTGTCTGCAAGTTGTAGAGTGATGCTTGTTGGCTTGACTTCCTCTATTCCAAGTCTTTTCATTATGGCAAGAGGCATAAGGTTGATGCTTGCCCCAAGATCACACAAACCTTTTCCTATTGTACAACTTCCAATAGAGCATGGAATGCTGAATGAGCCTGGATCTTTTAATTTTTGAGGCAGCTTTCTCTGCAAAATAGCACTACATTCTTCAGTCAAAGGGACTGTCTTGTCATTTTCTAACTTTCTCTTCTTGGAAAGCAACTCCTTCATGAATTTTGCATATGAAGGCATTTGTTCTAATGCTTCAGCAAATGGTATATTAATTTGGAGCTTCTTGAAGACGTCTAGAAATCTCTCATACTGCCTTTCTTGCTTAGGATTAGTAACTCTTTGTGGATAAGGCAGTTGCTTGTATTTTTCTTCATCTAGAGGCTTGTTTGAGTCTTCTAAAATTTGCCTCTTTGTTCTTCTCACAGTTTTAGGGAAGGTATCAATTTTTGAATTTTCTCTTTTTAATAGTGTGAAGTTCCCTTCCTCTAGTTCAGATTTAATCTTCTCTTCTTCCTTGGTTTTCTCTCTCTTCTCAGCTAGTTTTGGACTACCCACAATAGGTCCACTTCTAGTCATCACAGCTTGGCATTGTTCTTTTGGATTTATAACTGTGTTGCTAGGAAATCTCCCATCTTCTCTGCTGGATAGTTGCTCAGCTAACTGTTCAATCTGTGTTTCCAATTTCTTCATGGATGATTCTTGATTCTTGAAGCTTGTTTGTGTTACTTTCATGAATTGCAGCATGGTTTCTTCCATTTCGTTCAGCCTTTCATTCAGTGGTTTAGAAAACCTCTGATTTTTTTGAAGTTGGTTGGCTAGATTCCCTTTGAAATAAGGTTGTTGAGCTGCTGGTCCTGCATTTGAAAATGGAACAGTAGAGTTAGAATTTTTCCAATTAGAATTTTGGGTATTCCAGCTATGTTGCTACTGGTTTCTATTATTAGAGAATTGAAAACTAGGAGGAAATGAAGATTGTTGTCTTTGAAAATTTCCCATATAATTGACATGTTCTTGAGATTCAGAATTATTTCCATCACAAGCTCCGTTTACATGATTCCCTCCACAAAATCACACACAAGTGGATTATTCTGGGTTGGTGCAGCTTGTAAGTTGCTGATTTGTTGGGTGAGTGCAGCTATTTGCTCAAAAAATAGTTGATTTTGCAGCTGATTTTGAGTCAAAAAAGTCTCAAGAAGTTTTGCCTCATAGCCATTACTCCTTGTTGATTGTCTCAAACTACAGCTTTGATGCATGAAGGAGGCCATCATATCTATAATTCCTTGAGCTTCTTCTAGTGATTTGGTGTTCAAAGAACCTCTTGCAGCTGCATCTATCATGGTTCTAGTTGCTGGATTCATCCCATTATAAAAGGTTTCAAGTTGCATCCATTCCGGTATGCAATGATGTGGACATCTTCTCAAGAGTTCCTTGTATCGCTCCCATGCCTCATATAAGGTTTCTCCCTCTTGCTGCATGAAGGATGTGATCTCTCTTCTTAACTTTGCAACCTTCGAAGGTGGGAAATATTTAGAGAAAACTTTATTGACCAGATCTGTCCAAGTAGTTATACTCCCTTGTGGTTGGGCTTGGAGCCAACATTTTGCCTTGTCCCTCAAAGAAAATGGAAACAATCTTAATCTGATTTCATCTTCGCTAACTCCATTGATTCTTATAGTATCACATAATTGCAGAAAATTAGAAATATGTAAGTTAGGATTATCTAAAATTAAAGTAAGGCAGGTTTAATCTCAAAATGGTTGGCTTGAATGGTTGGTCTGACAATAAAAGAGCTGTATCCATGCATATTAGGTACTCCATAGTCTCCTAAAGTCCTTTGTCTATGTGGTTTAGCCATCTTTGCTTCTAAATTTACAGATGAAGTTGGAGAATTGACTTGTTTTTCTGCTGAGTTTGGTGAAGAAGGTGTAAACTGTGAATTCTACTTCTTTTTAGCTGAGTTCTCTGCCCTTGATTCATTTCTTATCCTTCTCAATGTTCTGTTTATGTCTGGATCAAATACAAGAACATGTTTGTCTTTATTCTTCCCACGCATATAACACAAGGAAAACTAAACACAAACACTAATACTTGAACTTTGATTAGAACACAGAGCAGTAGAGTGCAGAGAAATTGCAATCAAAATATTCTTTAAAAGCTAAAGGAGATAACCTCTATTTATTTAAAAACAAAACAAAAATTTACAACAACTAATATATGTAAAATCACTACCAAAATTTAATACGAAATTGAACTATCACATAGAACTGAATTAAAAAAGAAAATAAATGGTACAATCTAGTTATCCTCTAGTTACTAATGATGTTAAAAACTAAGATCCCCGGCAACGGCGCCAAAAACTTGATACACCTTTTCTTATCTTAGTACTTAAATGATGTAATTCACTACTAGCAAGTGTACTAGGTAATTGTAGCAAGTTATAAAATGTGGAAATCAGATTGAGTCCCAAGTATCGTCCTCTAGGATCTTATTTTCAATCACCAATTCACAAGATAATAACCATTTGCACCAAACAATTCATTGAACAAATTTCAATATGCAAGAAAGTAAATTTCAGAATTAAAGAAATGAGAAATTGTTAGAAACAGAATGTTAATTTGTACTATTCGAATGAATTACGAATGAAAGAAAAGTTAGGAATTTATTTCACTAGAATATCAATATTAATTCAGTTCTGCCTTTGAACATTCAAGCAATTGATTGATTATCAATCGGTTTCTCTTTACAGTAACCAAAGATTGATTCCTCAATTCATTGGTCCTAATATTCAACCAAATCTCCCTAATTCCTTAGGCCAAATTTAGTTCAATATTGCATTACGAATTAGAACCAAAAGATTGCAAAACAAAGACCACTTATCCCTAAGAAAATCAATAGTTTTGGGAATTAATTCAGATCTAAGCAACAAACCCAATTTTCATTAGTGAAGGTTACTTTTTGATTAATCAATTGAACTTCCATTCAAAAAATCAAGTAAACACATAATTAATCCCTCAATCAAATCAAACACTCAAAGTTCAGAGTCAAAACGAAATCAATATATCAATTCTAGATCCATAAATCCCTAACAAAAAGAGTTAGAATCACATTACAATGAAATGGAGAGAAGAAAGAAGAAAAGAAGATAAAAAGCAGAGAGTCATCTCCATCACTTTATCTTCTCCCAGATTCCTCTAGCAAAGAAGAACAAAAGTCACTCCTATCTTCTCCCTCTGACTTCCCTTGGAAGTTAAAACAGTTACAACCGAATACCAAAACTAAAAAATGACCAAAAAGCTCTCTTTTTTCTAAGTTTCTAATTCCTATTTATAGAGTTCCTCTAATTCTTCAACTTAACCCTTGGAATTCTGAAAGTTAGTTATCCCCAAGTGTTCTGGAATCTTCTAAAAGTGATACAAAAGCTCCAAACGTCCAGATTGGTGGGAAAAAGAAGTTATAAAAATTTGCAGAGTGTTGTGCCAAAACGTGCAGTGACTGAACATCACTTCAATGAACGCTTCTGCCATATGCTCAGCTCTGCGTTGCTACGCCATCTGTTATGAGTAGCCACTCTTTGTTGCACGCCAAAGCTCCAGGTAATGTGCGTTTCAACGCAATGACAATTATCCAGTTTCAGTTGCTGGAGTGTTAACGCGTATCACTCAGAGTAGCCACGCAGATCCAGTGCTATATTTTCTTCTTTCCACGTTCAAACGCCAATCACTTGGAGTTTTAACGCCCAGCTCTTAGGATTTCTTCCAACTTGATTCTTTAACTTTTCTTCTTTAATTTCAGCTTTTAATCCTTCCTTTAAGCACTTTCAACAACTTTCCATCTTTTGCATGAACTCCTACAAAAATCTAAACAATTTTTAATATTTCAACAAAACAACAATTTATACTAATTATTTTATTTTTGTGATCTTTTCAAGTTATTTTTAGAACTATTTTCCTAATTATTAACCAAAAACTATGCTAAAAACATGGTAAAATATGGATTTATCACCCAAAAACTTGATACACCTTTTCTTATCTTAGTACTTAAATGATGTAATTCACTACTAGCAAGTGTACTAGGTAATTGTAGCAAGTTATAAAATGTGGAAATCAGATTAAGCCCCAAGTATCATCCTCTAGGATCTTATTTTCAATCACCAATTCACAAGATAATAACCATTTGCACCATACAACTCATTGAACAAATTTCAATATGCAAGAAAGTAAATTTCAGAATTAAAGAAATGAGAAATTGTTAGAAACAGAATGTTAATTTGTACTATTCGAATGAATTACGAATGGAAGAAAAGTTAGGAATTTATTTCACTAGAATATCGATATTAATTTAGTTCTGCCTCTGAACATTCAAGCAATTGATTGATTGTCAATCGGTTTCTCTTTACAATAACCAAAGATTGATTCCTCAATTCATTACAAGAGTCAAGCAGCAACACAATTAACATAAAACTTGACAGATCCAATTATGATGTATGGTCTTCGGTGGTCAAACTTCACCTCTCTAAGAAGGACAAAACGAGACACATAAACAGAGATGTACAGGAACCTACTGTGATAGATTCTACATATCGATGGTGGAAAATGGAGAATGCCACCGTTAAAGGCTTGATCTTGAACTCTTTGGACCAAAGTTTTGTGGGAAACTTCGTACGATTCTCTACTGCAAAGCAGGTGGGGGATGCTATTGCTACCAGCTATTTTGACAGTAATGACTCTTCTCAGATTTATGATCTCAAAAGGAAAGTTAATAGCGTGAAACAAGCAGGTGGAACGCTGTAGGCTTACTATAATTCTTTTCAAGGACTATAGAGAGAAATACATTTCCAGAGACCAAATCCAATGGTATGTAGTTATGTTAGAAGAGAGGACACATGACAGAGTGTGATGCTTGATCGCGAGTGTCGCGCTCGAACAAATTATTAAAAACCGAATTGCATAAAAATTATGTAGTAAGAGGTATAATCTGAGTCGTCTCCCAATGATGATAATGTTATACGATTATAAATTTAGATGGGTTTTGATTTGTAAAATAATGCTGATTAGAATACAAAGTTAACAAGAATTTAAAACTCTAATCCAAGAATTTAGAAGAACTATGATCATTCTATCACCAGATTCCAAGAAGATGCATCAGCCAACAAATTAGTGATTAACATTAAATTTAAATGAAACCTCAATTCAAATTAAGCATTCACATGAAAACTTTCATGCATTCGATTAACACACAATCGCTCAAATTTCATAAACCTCTAGAACCTAATCGATTTGTATTAATTTAATTCACCAATGTCATTAATCTTAGATCTCAAACCTGAAAATCTAAATCACTTTCCTTCAAAAGTTAATTACATACATCAACCAAATAATATGCAATCAAACGACTGCACAATTATCAATCCAAATGAATAACTTCATTCAAAATCATAATTACCAAAAGGGAAAGAAGGAAGAGATGAAAACAGATTTGTTGTTGAATGAATTGTGAAACCGATCCTCAAGAATGTCTCAGCCCTTTTTCAATCCTTGGATTAGATAGAAGTCTAAGCCTCCATTAATGGAGGAAAATGAAAGGTAAATATGTGAGAGAAGAGAAGAGGCAAAGAAGAAGAGACAAAAGCCCTAAAACTTGTATTTTCCTAAAGAAAAATAACCAACCCTTTTTCAACCTGCTGCCCTAATTTAAATACAAGCCTTTTTAAGGGTCAAAATGTAAAAACTAATTAATAATTATTCAATTACACTAATCCTTTACTCAATAGCTGTCTCTAGAATCCTTATTTGTTCAAGTTTGAATTTTGGAGGGGAAGTTATGCTTGTAATTGCTGCCCAGTATCCATGCTGAATCTGAGAAGATCTTGTGTGATATTTTTTGGCATGAAGATCTGTCTGTTTCAATTTATGATATGAAGAGAAACTGTAGCGCTGGATGTTAGCTTCAAATCGCAACTAGAATGGGCTTAAATGGACTTCTCTAGACTGAGATATGTCCCAAATACTGCACCAAGGTCAGAAACCGCGAGTGCACATTTCTGACTTTTTCCAGGCCCAGTTTCAGATTCTTATCATTAGAATTAGTGTGTGACCTCTTATAGGAATTGTGCAACTTTCTCTCAGCTTTCCTACAAATCAAGAATCATAATGAAATGAGCTCTACAACTCAAGATATGACCCAAAAACCAAAATAGTATCAGAATTTGCCTAATGCTGGAAAATTAAATAAAGCTCAAATAAAATTCAAACATCATAAAATGATCCAATTCAAACCAATTAGACACAAAAGAGGATTAATGGGCTAGGAATGAGAGGAAATAAGATTGTAAAAATTCCAATTGATCAATGCTCTCAGGCACTGATGCAGGATGATCTGCAGCAATGGCTACAAAGGGAGCATAAGTTCTACAAAATGCAGCAAAGGGAAATTTAAGGAATGGTGGTAAGTCTACCATGAAGCAATCAAATACTGAAGGTGGGTGTACCTATTCTAGGAACAGAAAGCACACCAAGGAGACGTGCTTTAAGATACATGGCTACTCGGACTAGTGGCATGAACTCTAGTCTAAGAAACAAAAGGAAGGAGGGACAACAAAAGTCTCTTTAGTACATACTAAGCCTCAATTATCACTTGTTACTCAGTTTGAATCTTCCTCAATATCACCTGTGATGAAGGTAATGTATGCTTTACATACTTGTCTTCTAATAATGGTAATAATGGAGGGTAGATCATAGACTCGGGTGCTACTGATCATATGATATATTGTGCTAGTGATTTAATAGAGAAATCACTACCTAGACAATCCTGTATCATAAATGCCAATGGAGAATCTTACCTAGTGACAGGAGCAGGGATGATTAATTTTTCAAACCATATCTCTTTGCCTAATACTTTATTTGTCCCCTCTTTATCAAATAAACTTATCTCCATTAGACAAGCTAACGAACAATTAAACTGCGTAGCACTTATGTACCCTAATTTCTGTCTTTTTCAGGATATCCTCACAAAGGAGATCATTGGGCGTGGTGGTACTAAGAGGGAAAGACTCTACTACATGGAAGATTTGAATTCTAGTAGAGTGAATAACGTGAGAAAGGCTAGCAACAGCAAAGAAGAAGAGATTCGGGTTTGGCATGCACGTATAGGTTATCCATCCTTTTATTACATGAAGCATGTACTTCCAAAACTCTTTGCTGGTGTAGATTTGAGTAAATTAACATATGACACTTGTATCGTTGCAGAGTTATTGTGTACCTTTTCCCACACGTTTGAATAAAATTGATACTCCTTTTGGTTTGATACATAGTGATGTTTGGGGACCATCATCTCTGCCATCTTTATTTGGTCATCGGTGGTTTGTGACCTTTATCGATGATTGCACACATGTTACGTGACTATATTTTCTTAAGCATAAGAATGAGGTTTTTAATATATTTAAAACCTTCCACAGTATGGTTCAAACACAATTTGGCTCTTTTATTCATGTTTTTCGTTCAGACAATGGAGGTGAATATGTTAATAATCAATTTTAGCATTTCTTTAATACTGATGATGCGAGATTTTGCTACTCGTTATGCACAAAGATTGTCGTTAATCCTCATCAAATATGCAAAGAAATGTATGCAATACTAGGGTGTTGTCCTAGGTTGTCTCCAAGGAATTTTTGGTTGGGAACATACATTGAACAAGTGTAAATATATATTTTAAAGCAAGTAAATTGGGGGGGAGGTTTGTCAATTTCTAGATTTTAATCAAGAGCAAAATGTAAACTAGTAAAATTCAATCAATTAAGAAGAGTAATCCCTAGTCAATCAATGAGTTCTATCACTATTCTTCCAAATGATTCAATAATCCCCTATTTTTCCCTTGAATTAAGTTAATCTAACAAGCGAAAATTAACTTTAGCATCCCAATTAAAATTAAGCATCTTAATGGGCTCCAATCTCTATCCCTAAGATTAAGCAATCTCAAAGATTAATCAAAATTAAGCAATTTTGGATTAGAATTTCGTTTGGGTAATTTAGGGTTCATTAAGCATTGTTCCCCTCATGCAAATTTCATTTCATTCAGAGATTGGGGAGTAATATTGCCATTAAACCCAAGAATTCAAAAACCATGTGAGTTGATTAGGAATTACAAGAGAATTTAGCCCTCTATATGGATGGGCTTCACAAATGAAAGAAGGAAATGCAGAAACGTAAGCAACATCAATGTAAAATCAATGAGAATCAAAGGGAAATTGGAATTTAAAAACCTATAATGGACCCCTGGCTGTCACCCAAAGATCCTAAGCTCTGCAAAATGCTCCAAAAGTGGCAAAAGAATCTAAGGAAATGTAAAAGCCCGCATCCCCTAATTTCTCAAATTCTAATTATAGTGCAGAAATTTTTGCCTAAAGTGACAACTATGGTTTCATAGTGATAACGCGCAGCGTTCCAAAGTGATTACGCACATTCCATAGTGTTTACGCGCAGGTCCTATGTTTTTGCCCTCTCTGGAGTTGTCACTTTGGCATCAGAGTGATAACTTTGGCTGCTCCAGAGTGTCTACTATGGTTTCATAGTAGCTACGCGCAGGATCTTGTACTTTTTGGCCTTTCTGGAGTTGTCACTATGGGTTCATAGTGATCACTCTGGTCTACCTTTTTGGAACAAGCTTGCTGTAGTGTTCACTATGGACTCCAAAGTGATCACTTTCACCTCAAACTTTCTCAAATGCTAAAAATCCATGGAAAAAGTCTAGAAACTCCTGCACAATTATTCAAATGATCAAAATTACAAACTATATCTATGTAAATCAATGTAAATTAACATAAAATTAAGAAATCTATTATAAATTGACCAAAATGATATTTTTATGTTATTTACAACCCTAAGTTTATTTTTTTCTATTAAGAAACATTAAAATAACAAGTAAAAATCCAATAAAATGTGGATTCATCAAATACCCATGGGATTATACATGAGACCTCTTGTCCTAATACTCCTCAACAGAACGGTGTTGTTGAATGAAAGAATTGTCATATCTTTGAAATAGCAAGAGCCTTACTCATAGGTGCTCATATGCCATCTAAATATTGGGAGTAAGCTATTGGGACTGCTATTTATCTCATGAACCATATGCCATCTAGAACTCTTGGCTTTAAGACTCCTCTTGAAACCTTGAACAACTACTTCTCAATCTTTCTCCCACTACTTCCTACCAAGATTTTTGGGTGTGTGGTCTTTGCACATCTTTATTAAGAGATTTAGGCAAGTATACCAAGTTTCGATGTAATATAAAAGATTATTGTATCCACAGGGAGTAGTGATACACAAGTAATTTTAGTTATCCCAATTAAAAGTAATTGATAAATTCACATTTTACTATATTTTTAGCCTTGTTTTTGTTAAATAAATAGAGTTAAATAGTAAATAAACTTGAAAATATCATAAAAATTGCATTAATATTCATAATTGTATAAATAGTTTAGAATTTTAGATTTTATTCCAATTCTAGACAATTTTGCTTAAAAAGACTTAATTTTGTGTAGAAACTTGAGCTGAAGATGTTTGGGTTGAAGATTGAAGTGAAGAAAGTAGAGGAATTAAGCTTAAAAGAAGAAGAATCAAGTGTTATGTGTTGGGTGTAGCCACTTTGAGTGCATAGAGTTAACACTTTGAAGAAGAAAATCCATGAAGTTGAAGTGAGTAGCAACTCTAAGTACTGAAAGTGAACACTGTAGTAGCAGAAATCTAGAGGAGTCTTGCGTGTGTTCACTCCAAGCATTCAAGTAACTATGCCCAAGGCTAATTTTCCCAGGAACCTTGCGCATTAACACTTTGTCCACTGAGAGTAGCCACGTGCAGAAACACGTTAACACTCTAACCACTTAAAGTGAACACGCGTAAGCCAAAAGCTTAGAAAACACATGTGCGTTAACACTCTGATCACTTAGAGTGTCCACGCAAAAGTAACAGAATTTTGAAAATCACTTCTAAGTGCCAACTTTGGACGACTTAAGTTCCTAATTCAGTTGTAGAAGCTTCTAGAAGACCTTTCATGCTATAATCTTCAGAGATTAATGTGTGGAAGTGGAAAAGGTGGGAAAAATACTATAAATAAAAGTTGAGAGTTCAGATTTGGAAGTCTTTTGCCATTTTTTTATTTTCTTTTCATTTTCACACCTCAGGAGAGTTAGAGAGGGAGATTGGGGGCGACTTCCAAGCTCTGGACCTTGAGGAATTAGGCTGGGGATTGGATTTATGAAGAAATTTTGCAGCTCCTCTTCTTCTACTCTTTCTCTCTTTTTTACTTTTAGGAACATGTTTTGATTTCTTTTTGTTGGGGATCCATGGATCCAGATTTGATATTGTGATGTAATTTTGGATCTAGACATTGAGGTTTTGATTGAATTGACTATGTGATTATGTTCTTAATGCAGTAGTGAACTAATCCTTCATTCAATTGAACTTAGAGGAATCTTCATCAATGGAAATTGAGTTTATTTCTCATATATGAATCATATGCCTAGGTTACTGAGATCTTAGGAACAAATATTATAATCTAGTAATCTTATAATTTCTAGAACATAATGCAATATTTGATTGAATTACACCTAAGGAATTAGGGTAGTTTAATTAGGTATTAGGATCAATGAGGCAAGAAATTGTCCTTTGGTTAAAGAAGTGAAATTGATTATCAGTTAATTAGAATTCTTAAGAGTCCAGAACATAATTACATTGCAATTGAAAGTCTGGTGAAGTGATTCCTAATTATTTTCCATATAGCATTTTAATACAAAATTTGTATTCTGTTTTGCTGTATTTTTCAGATTTCTGCACTTTATTGTTTTTGTTTGTTAAATGATTCAAAACACTCAAAATTCATTTAGCTTAACTAGTTATTGATTTGTGAAGTGGTAATTGATAGAACTAGTTATTCAAAACATCCTTATTGCTAATAGTTCAATCTCCATTATCTAATACTTCTTAGGAAAATACCCAATTTTTTTTATAACATATATAAGAGTCAATTATGTCTAAAGCATCAACTAATTCTTTTACACAAAAGCACTAATATCATACAATGACATAATATTATAGTGCTCAATATGTTACAAATCTTCTAAGTTTGTTCTTGTCATTCAATTAATTACATCATAAAAGAACCGAAGGTCTACATAGTGACCATTAAGAACAAATCACTAAATATGTAACTAGTTGCAACAATCTTAAGCTACTTCCTAGTTAGCTCATCCCCTACTCCTTTGGTCCATCTAGAGGAGGGTCATTCTGTATCCATAACATTGTCAAAAGACACAAAACAAAGAAAAGGGTGAGTACAAACATTCATAAATAATAATATTGATGAATGAAAATTTTCTCGTTTGCAAAAAGATTTGTCATCAACCTTCATCAAATATGCAGAAAAATTTATGTAGTCTAGGATGCAAGCCTAGGTTGTCTCCAATTACTTTGGTTTGTAACATACATTGAACATGTTGTAAACATTCACTATAAAGGCAATTAAAACAAGGGGGTTTTGTGTGATTCCAATTTTAATGTAAAGGCAGGTGATGAAATTAACGAGTCCAGTCAATGAAATGTGCAATCCTTAGTTTGTTCATGTAATTCTATCCCTATCCCTCTCAAGATTCAATACTTTTCCTCTTCCTCTGAATTAGGGTAACTCAAAAAGTAAGAATTAACCTTAAAGTCCCATACGAATTTACTTGGGCTCCAACTCTTTTCCCCAAGATTACGCAATCTTAGAAATTAACTTAGGATTAAGCAAATCAAGTTAAGAATTTCATTAAAATGAATTGGAGTTAATTAAGCAATGTCCCTCTCATTCAACCATTAATTCAATTCAAAGAGTTGGGAAATGTAAATTCATGAAGAAAAGGGAATTATATTGACATTCAGACCCAGAAATTCAAGAATCCATGAACTCACTAAGGATTACAAGAAAGTTTAGCCCTCCATAAGGATGGGTCTTACAAATTCAAGATGAAAACAAAGGGAAATCAATATCATTAATGCAAGAATTAAAGAAAAATGAAGAGAAATTGTAAATCAAACCCTAAGATTGGCCTTGGCTGTCACCCAAGGATCCTAAGCTCTACAAAATGCTCCCAAAGTGACAAAGGAATCTAAAGTTATGAAAAAGCTCTGTACCCTAATTTCTCAACTTCTATTTATAGTGCAGAAATTTTCACCCCTAGTAACTACTATGGTTTCATAGTGATAACGCGCAGTGCTCCATAGTAGTCACTATCGCTCCATAGTGGCCACACGCAAGAACTGTGGTTTGGGCTTCTCTGGAGTTATCACTTTGGTGTCATAGTGATAACGTGCAGTACTCCATAGTAGCCACTCGCAAGTCTTATGCTTTTGGCCTCTTTGGAGTCTTCACTTTGGTATTAGAGTGATAACTTTGGCTGCTCCAGAGTGTCTACTATGGTTTCAAAGTACGCACACGCAACACTTCTTCAAAATGGGTCTCTATAGTTGTTACTATGGGTTCATAGTGATCACTTTAGTCTGCCCTTCTGGATTTAGCTTGCTGTAGTGTTCACTATGGGATCCAAAGTGATCACTTTCATATCAAACTTTCTCAAATGCTAAAAATCCGTAGAAAAAATCTAGAAATTCCTGCACAATTATTCAAATGATCAAAATTGCAAACTATATCTATGTAAATCAATGTAAATTAACCAAGAATTAAGAAACCTATATGATATTTTATAAAAATGATGTTTTTATGTTATTTACACTTTCTAAGTTTACTTTTTCTATTAATAACCATCAAAATGACAAGTAAAAATCCAATGAAATGTGGATTCGTCAAATACAAGGCAATACATATGCTTAAATGAACAAAACTTCATTCTAGCATCAACAATATCAAGCATTGCTATACTTGTGCTTAAATGAACAAACCAACATTCCAGCATCAAGCAACAATCATTCAATGTCTATTGTTTGTGAATTCTCCATGGAGTAATTAATTAATTCTCCAATATTTTATTTTCAGGTTCAGATTGGGAGTTCCATGTCTGCAATTTGGCTAGTGTCATTAGTACATCTTATCCCTTTATCGGAGACAGAACATAAGTGCACAATTCTCATTTTATGATCACTAATGACAGTCCACACTCAAACCAATCTTGGTATGCTCTAGTGTCTGTCAGGATAGGCTAGCAAAGTTCCCACTGCCTACGACACAAGTTAGCTAGACTTGATGAATATTGATGAGTTCCAAGGACGTCAAGGGGTGAGGTCAGCTTGTGGCGAACTGTAGATTGAACTGTCCTGTAAGCATTGCAAAAGAGTCAATGGATGAAGGGGGGAGTCGGGTGAACCAACTGAGAGCTGGTCCTCTAAGTGAAGTGGGGAAAATCCTGCACCACAAGCAATTGTTTTCCGTATACAGACCGACCTGGGTTGTGAAAACATCCAAATGTTCCCCAAGTTTGGTTGTGCCATCATACTTTTCTATTGTTAGGCCTCTCCAATTGTCTGGTAACTTGGCTTCTTTTGTTTGGGTTCTAGGTTGCTGAACCACCCTTGGCTTCTTTTGTAACGTTGAGGACTCCCCCTGTTCTTGGGCGAGGGGTGTAGTTTGAGAAGGTATGTGGGTTCTTATCTCTTCCCTTAAGTTGGCATTTTCCCTTCTCACAGCCGAAAGCTCAAGAGCGTCTTTCTCCCTCTCCTTCTTCATTTCCATCATCTCTGCTTTGAGTTGCCTCAAAACTGTAAAGAGGCTTTCATCATTGTAATGCCCCGAATTTTGGTAATATTAATTATTATTATTCTTATATATATATATATATATATATATTCATATGTGTTAATTTATTTGAAAATAATATTTTATGTGTATTAAGTACATGGATGTGTGAATATATGTGTATGTATAACTAGATAGGCTGAAAATGGGCTAAGTGCCTAAGTGCAGGAAGTAATTCTGGGCATTTCTGGCTATAGCAATAGAGCGACAATTTGGGGTGCATTTCTGGGTGCAGTCTCGCTGTAGCAAGATTCTGCAGAAACCAGAGCGTAATTTTTTCTAGTTTTTTCGATGTAGCTGTCACGACCCCTTTTATAAGGAACCGAGAACATTGTTTCTACATCACAAACTTATTTGAAATAAAGTATAGAAAATATAATTATGAAATTCTCTTCTCATTCAAAATAAAACAGAGTTTCTTACAACAAATATCCAACAGAACAACATAATATTACATTTGGTTCATAATATTCAAAAATACCCAAAATTATACTACGTAGCTCCCTCTACATGAGGTCTTAAAATATAAGGAAAAAGGACTTAGATGCAATATTACTCGACTTCAGCTTCTATCATTTCTCCATTGGCCCCGCAGCCTGTGAAGTAGATGCAACACCTGCTACATCTGCTCACGTACCACCGTACGATCATTGCAGTACACACGCACACAACGACGTAGAAAGAAATGCAAGGGTGAGCTTACCAAACTTAAAATAAAATTATATATATAGAGCAAAATATTTCTCACAGCAATAATCCCATCCATTTCCAGCCCATCTAATGCACAGCATGAAAACGGTTTCCAACTGGTTTCACAGCCTAAGTAATCCAGAAGGAAACCGAGCCGGTCCGGGAGTGACCCATTCCGGTATCTGGATCCAGACAGCACAGCACAGCAGCTCAGCATGAACTTACCGTTACACGTCTACCCACCTAAACATGTAACTCGGCTCTATAATGATGCAAAACATATATCTCAGCATGATGCACACCGCCAAAATTATTTTAATAGCTCAGCTAAGGCAAGTTTAAGATAGATCAGCCAAAATCTCAGCATTTTAAATCAATTAACAGCAGTTACAGCTTAGAAAATAGCTTTTATTCAATAGATCTAACAAAATCATATCAAAACATCTTAAAATAGCATATTAAACCGTTCAAAACGTAGTTCATAGGTTAAAGTAAACTCCCCTTACCTCAGAAAGATGATTCACACTAGATCTACCGAATATTACGTGTTTTAATGCAAGATTCACCGAAGATTCGGCTTTAGAACGGAGTTTCTCCTAAGAACACCATGAACTTCTATGAGAAAGAGAAGAAGAAGAGAAACGAACGGTAAATCTAGCTTCAAACTTAAAGAAACTTACTTCAAATCCTTCAGAATAGACGTAGGATCTCAGATCTGGCGAGAAATCTAAGTTTAGGAAGGTTTAGTATGAGAGAAATGGTAGTTTTTGGCCTTAGAACCTTTGAGAACCTTGGATAGGGGTGAAGAAATGAAAATTTTGTGTGAAGTCCCCTTTTTATAGAAAATTTTCAAAATTTACTGTTCACCGCCGGAATTCACTGTTCATCGCCGGAAACACTGTTCACCGCCTTACTGTTCATGCCGGAAACACTGTTCAGGGTACTATTCACGCCGGAAAATACTGTGCACGCGTACTGTACATGCACTGTACGCGTATGTGACATCAGCTATGACGTCATGATGATGTCACTGATGACGTCAGCAATTACTGTACATACACGGTTTTCACTGTTCATACGCGGTTTGCATTGTTCATTGGCGGTTTTACTGTTCATCTGACACTGTTCATACGGTACTGTTCACTTTTTTTTTTTTTTTAAAATAATTTCAAACTCCATCTAAATCTATTCCAATACCAAATAATCCTTCAATTAACATTGAACAAGTATAAAATATTATGGATTACTCAATAATAAATCTCTAGCCTGACAATTCTCCCCCCGAAAATAAATTTTCATCCTCGAAAATTTCATCACTCAGAGAAAAGATGAGGGTACAACTTTCTCATTCTTTTCTCTAACTCCCATGTGGCATCACCAGTTACTGGGTCCCAAACAACTTTTACTAATCGAATAGATTTGCCTCTAAGTTCCTTAACTCTAGTATCCTCGATACGAGCAGCTGGGACCTCCACAGACAAATCATCTCGTAACTCCACAATATCAGGCTCAATTACATGAGACGAATCAGGAACATACTTTCTTAACTGCGACACATGGAAAACATTATGTAGTCCTGACAACTGAGGTGGTAGTGCTAATTCATAGGCTACTGGTCCTCTACGATGTAATATCTGATATGGTCCTATGAATTTCGGTGTTAACTTCTTAGCTCTTAAGGCTCGCCCCACACCTGTAGTGCGTGATACTCTCAAGAATACGTGATCACCAACCTCAAATTCTAGGGATCTTCTGCGTCGGTCAGCATAAGATTTTTGTCGACTCTGGGTGGCTCTCAGCTTTTCTCTAATAAGTTCAACTTTCTCCTTAGTTTCTTGCAGCATTTAAGGTCCAACCATCAAATGTACTTCATCTTGGAACCAACAGATAGGGGTTCTACACCTTCTGCCATACAGAGCTTCAAATGGTGCCATATCTATACTCGAATGGTAGCTATTATTATAAGTGAATTCTACCAAAGGAAGCATATCCTCCCAATTACTCTTCTGCTCTACAATACAAGTCCGTAATAAGTCCTCTAAGGTCTGAATAGTACGCTCAGATTGACCATCTGTCTGCGGATGATATGCAGAACTCAACCTCAACTGTGTGCCCATAGCCTCTTGGAAACTCTGCCAAAACTGGGAAGTGAATCGAGGATCCCTATCAGAGATAATACTAGAAGGTACTCCATGTAACCTGACAATCTCTCTAATGTACAATTCTACTAATTTCTCCAAGCTAAAGGTCATGTTAATTGGCAAGAAATGCGCACTCTTGGTTAGCCTATCAACTATGACCCATACGGCATCATGATTTTTAACTGTTCTAGGTAGATGGGACACAAAGTCCATAGTCACATGGTCCCACTTCCACTCTGGAATTTCCATTGTCTGCAACTCTCCTGGAGGACTTTGGTGCTCCGCCTTTGCCTTCTGGCAAGTCAAACAGGCTTTAACAAATTCAGCTATCTCTCGCTTCATGCCTGGCCACCAAAACATCTGCTTTAGATCTTGATACATCTTGGTAACACCAGGATGAATGTTGAGATTACCCTTATGTCCTTCTTCTAGAATTGCTCTCTTTAATTCAGTATCTCTAGGGACACAAACTCGACCTTGGCATTTGAGGATACCATCAGCACCTTTACTAAAACCCTTTGTCTTATTTGTCCCTAAGAGAAATACAATCCGACATAACATCGGATCCCACAGTTGTTTATCTTTAATTTCCTGTAAGAAATTATTAGTCACCACAATTCGGCTGCAACTAATCTTTTCAGGTGATAAGTCTACGTGTATATTCAGGTCTTGGAATTGTTTTACCAAAAGAGTTTCACTAATTCTTAAGGAGAATGCCTGAACCACATTCCTACTTAATGCATCAGCCACCACGTTAGCTTTTCCTGGATGGTATTGGAGCTGAAAATCATAATCCTTAAGGAATTCCACCCAATGTCTCTGCCTCATGTTTAACTCTCGTTGATCAAATAAATACTTCAGACTCTTGTGATCACTATATACATCAAACTGAGCTCCGTAAAGATAGTGTCGCCACACCTTTAAAGCAAAGACGACAGCAGCTAACTCAAGGTCGTGAATTGGGTAATTTCGCTCATGAGTTCGCAATTGGCGAGATGCATAAGCTACTACTCTCTTATCCTGCATTAACACACATCCCAATCCTTGATGGGAAGCATCACAGTACACCTCGAACGGTCGACTAGTATCAGGAAGAATCAACACTGGAGAGGAAGTTAGTCTCTGCTTCAACTCATTAAAGCTTTGTTCACATTCCTCAGTCCATACAAAGGGTTGATCACGGCGAGTTAACCGTGTTAATGGTGCAGCTATCTTCGCAAATCCCTCTATAAATCTCCGGTAGTAGCCTGCTAGGCCCACAAAACTACGAATCTCTGTGGCTGTCTTAGGCCTTTCCCACTGCAACACCGCTTCAACTTTGGAAGGATCAACTGTAATTCCTTTAGCTGAAATAACATGACCGAGGAACTTTACTTCCTTTAGCCAAAACTCACACTTAGATAATTTAGCATACAACTGTTTTTCCCTTAAAACACTGAGTACAGTCCTTAAATGCTCTGCATGTTCCTCTGATGAACTAGAATAAATCAAAATATCGTTAATAAAGACTACCACAAATCGATCCAGGAAAGGTCTAAAGATCCGATTCATGTAGTCCATAAACACAGCTGGAGCATTTGTGACTCCAAAAGGCATCACTATATACTCATAGTGGCCATATCTAGTGCGGAAAGCAGGCTTAGGAATATCTTCATCCTTCACTCGGATCTGATGGTACCCAGACTTCAAATCAATCTTAGAGAATACCTTAGCACCTCTCAGCTGATCCATCAAATCATCGATTCGTGGCAACGGGTACTTATTCTTAATTGTCAACTTATTTAACTTGCGATAATCAACACATAATCTAGAACTGCCGTCCTTCTTTTTCACTAAGAGAACTGGTGCTCCCCAAGGTGATACACTCGGCCTAATCATCTGTTTCCGCATTAGATCCTCAATCTGCTCCTTAAGCTCCATCAACTCTTTCGGCGCCATTCTGTAAGGTGCTACAGACACTGGCTCAGCTCCAGGAATCAAATCTATAGAAAACTCCACCTCTCTACGTGGAGGTATTCCAGGAATATCCTCTGGAAAAATCTCAGGGAACTCTCGTACTACTGGTATTGACTGAAGGCTTTGCTCCACCTCTGCATTCATAACTCCCAACAAAACAAAACAAGATACTCCCTCACCTAAGGATGTTTCTACATGTCGAGTAGAAATTAATTCCACACAGCCTTGTTGCTCAGGAAATATTAAACACCTCCGGCCACAATCAATTAGCACACGATTGGCAGTTAGCCAATCCATACCCAGGATTACATCTAACCCTGACATTGGGATACAAATAAGGTTTATTTTGTACTTTCGTCCCTCAATTACTATAGGGCACCTAACACAAACCGTTGAAGTCTTAATCAAACTTAAAGTAGGTGTCGATACTACCAATTCACATCCTAGATCACTCAATGGTAACCCTAAGTTTCTCACACAAATGTCCGCAATAAAAGAGTGCGTGGCTCCAGAATCAAACAATACAGAAAGAGAAGTACCTGCCACTACCGCTGTCCCCTGAACAAGATCTGTCGCCTGGGTTGCCTCTGATGCAGAAGTAGTGAATACACGTCCCTCTGCTCTCGATCTAATTCTCGTCAGAGTTCTAGTCGCTTTAGATCTCACAGCGTGCAAGGCGCTAGCAGAAGACGAAACTGTCCCACTAGGCGTAGGACAGTCCCTAGCAAGATGCCCTGGCTGCTGGCATGAGAAGCAAACTCTGACATCAGTCTGTGGGCACTGGCTCAGGTAGTGTGGCCCACCACATCTGAAACATTTGACAATCTGCGGCACTGAGGCTCTAGGGTTGGAAGAAGTTGCTCCCCTAGGCTGAAATGCAGAAGTAGCAGTCCCTATTGGCACTGGGGCTGATGCTGCCGATCCTCTCGACTGAGATGGTCGAGATTGCTGTTGGCGTAGCGACCGACTATAGAGGCCCTTCTTAGCACCCTTACTTCCATTACCATAGCTACTAGCAGCTCTACTAGATGAAGCCTTCCCAACTCCACCAACATCCTCTGCATTAAGACTCTCTATAATGGTGGCTTGATCCACCAAGTCAGCAAATTCTGTGATCCTAAGTGGGATTAAAATCCTCTTTATGTCAATTCTCAACCTGTCTGAAAACCTCTGACATCTCCACTCCTCTGAGGTCGGGTGAGAATAAAATCTGTAGAGCCAATCAAACTGTATTGCATACTCATAGACTGATGAGTTTCCTTGCACCAAGTTTAGAAATTCCCGCTCTTTGGCAGCACGAACATGAGAAGGGAAAAACTTTCCCAGAAAACTACTTCTAAATACAGCCCAAGTGATGACTTCACCTCGGGCCTCCAGCATAGCACGAGCTCCGTGCCACCACATCTCTGCATCCCTTGTCAGCATATAAGTAGCATATAACACCTTCCTCTCCTCGGCGCAACCCATAGTTAGGAAGATCTTCTCAATCTCCCTGATCCAGAGTTCAGCAGCATCTGGTCCATCCACCCCCGTGAATTGAGGAGGATCATTCTTCCTGAACTCTGACAAACCATGGTATTCAGGAGGAGGTGCAGCTGAGGCAGTAGCTGCTGCTGCCTGTGTTGCAGCAGCGGCTTGGTTTGCAGCTTGCTGCTGCTGAATCATATCTAGACTCTGCCTAACAGTGGCTGCCATGGCCTCCATGGCGTGAGCCATTTGGTTCACGTCAGCAGGAGGAGAAGGGTTTGTAGCAGATCTTCTCGGTCTAGCCATCCTAATATATAGACTAACTTAGATTACTAGCGTTTAACACATTCAGCAATACCACCACATAGCTATATTCACAGATTCAGCTTATAGTGATATATTCATATTTAGTATATCATAACAATTTAATCAGTTTAGCACTGAGGATAACATTATATCAGCATTCACACAGCATAGCAAACACACTTATCTTAACAATCATTTATAGCTTAGCTTAACAACTTTTTATTCATGCAGCATGAATCGCCTATAGCTCACCCCAGTATCATATACCAAGATTTCCTACATCTGTCGTGTCTGAGAACCGAGGTGATCAAGCTCGTTCCCTCACAACCTGATGATTAGAAATTATGATATATGATTCACAGCTAAAATTGACATGTCTAATATGCACAACTGACGTCTAACAACCTCACCCCATAGGTTTACCTAGACCATGCTCTGATACCACTAAAATGTCACGACCCCTTTTATAAGGAACCGAGAACATTGTTTCTACATCACAAACTTATTTGAAATAAAGTATAGAAAATATAATGATGAAATTCTCTTCTCATTCAAAATAAAACAGAGTTTCTTACAACAAATATCCAACAGAACAACATAATATTACATTTGGTTCATAATATTCAAAAATACCCAAAATTATACTACGTAGCTCCCTCTACATGAGGTCTTAAAATATAAGGAAAAAGGACTTAGATGCAATATTACTCGACTTCAGCTTCTATCATTTCTCCACTGGCCCCGCAGCCTGTGAAGTAGATGCAACACCTGCTACATCTGCTCACGTACCACCGTACGATCATTGCAGTACACACGCACACAACGACGTAGAAAGAAATGCAAGGGTGAGCTTACCAAACTTAAAATAAAATTATATATATAGAGCAAAATATTTCTCACAGCAATAATCCCATCCATTTCCAGCCCATCTAATGCACAGCATGAAAACGGTTTCCAACTGGTTTCACAGCCTAAGTAATCCAGAAGGAAACCGAGCCGGTCCGGGAGTGACCCATTCCGGTATCTGGATCCAGACAGCACAGCACAGCAGCTCAGCATGAACTTACCGTTACACGTCTACCCACCTAAACATGTAACTCGGCTCTATAATGATGCAAAACATATATCTCAGCATGATGCACACCGCCAAAATTATTTTAATAGCTCAGCTAAGGCAAGTTTAAGATAGATCAGCCAAAATCTCAGCATTTTAAATCAATTAACAGCAGTTACAGCTTAGAAAATAGCTTTTATTCAATAGATCTAACAAAATCATATCAAAACATCTTAAAATAGCATATTAAACCGTTCAAAACGTAGTTCATAGGTTAAAGTAAACTCCCCTTACCTCAGAAAGATGATTCACACTAGATCTACCGAATATTACGTGTTTTAATGCAAGATTCACCGAAGATTCGGCTTTAGAACGGAGTTTCTCCTAAGAACACCATGAACTTCTATGAGAAAGAGAAGAAGAAGAGAAACGAACGGTAAATCTAGCTTCAAACTTAAAGAAACTTACTTCAAATCCTTCAGAATAGACGTAGGATCTCAGATCTGGCGAGAAATCTAAGTTTAGGAAGGTTTAGTATGAGAGAAATGGTAGTTTTTGGCCTTAGAACCTTTGAGAACCTTGGATAGGGGTGAAGAAATGAAAATTTTGTGTGAAGTCCCCTTTTTATAGAAAATTTTCAAAATTTACTGTTCACCGCCGGAATTCACTGTTCATCGCCGGAAACACTGTTCACCGCCTTACTGTTCATGCCGGAAACACTGTTCAGGGTACTATTCACGCCGGAAAATACTGTGCACGCGTACTGTACATGCACTGTACGCGTATGTGACGTCAGCCATGACGTCATGATGATGTCACTGATGACGTCAGCAATCACTGTACATACACGGTTTTCACTGTTCATATGCGGTTTGCATTGTTCATTGACGGTTTTACTGTTCATCTGACACTGTTCATACGGTACTGTTCACTTTTTTTTTTTTTTAAATAATTTCAAACTCCATCTAAATCTATTCCAATACCAAATAATCCTTCAATTAACATTGAACAAGTATAAAATATTATGGATTACTCAATAATAAATCTCTAGCCTGACAGTAGCGAGAGGGCGTGTCGCTGCAGCGAGAATATCTTGCTTTAGCGAGAGTGTCACGACCTAAAAAGGATTTAAAAGGGGTTAGGGTTACGTGAGAGTTATTTCTCCCTCTCCCTTCAAAATCCCTTTCATCCTCGCGTCTCCAAACCCTTTTTCATCGATTATATTTCCTCCAAAGCAGTTCGGAAGCTTAGTTGAAGGTTGGAGTTGTGTAGGGAACACTTGGAAGTGAGTTTTAAACGGTTAGGATTTTCGTTTTCCTTCCTTCTCTCTGTTTTTGGTGATTTTCGGGATTCTCATGGAATTCTTCCATGTGTTTAGGCCGAAAGTCATGTGGGGATCATTTTCTGTACTTAAGTTTGGATGTGGGTCTTCAATCCAAGGTAAGGGGGGACTCTACCCTACTCCTTTATGTGTGATTTGTTGATATTTTGTGTGATATTGTGATGTGGCTGAGTAGAGGGTAAGAAATTGCTGAGATATGTGAAGTGGGCACTTGTGCCATTTATACATGTGTGTATATCTAAATGAACATTGTGAAAATGTGGGCCTGAGGGCTGTGTAATATGAATGGAAATAGGCTAGGGGCCCGTGGCATGAATGAATTGTGGGCTATGTGCTGTGTGTGCTGTGGAAATGAAATGTGGGCCTAGTACCGTATAGTTGAACAAATATGGGCCTAGTGCCGTGTACTGTTAAATGTGGGCTATATGCCGTATATTAAAATGTGTGTGACTGAGGCGTAGTAGCTCCGCTGTAATGTGCTATGAATGGTTCAGCGATACACTGGGATGTAGGAGATGAGGACGGTAGAAATACCTTGGGGAAGAGGGAGTAATAGTGACACCGACTGCGAAAATTGTAACATCCTATATTTTGATTTAAATAAAATGAGGTTTGTTAAAGTATAATTGGAATAGATTTGGATAGAATTTTAAAAAAAAAAAAAAAAAGCGAACAGTAAAACCGCCTATGAACAGTGTCTATGAACAGTAAACCGCGTATGAACAGTGAAACCGCCTTTGTACAGTGACGATGACGTCATCAATGGCATCAGCATGACGTCATGGCTGACGTCACATCCGCGGACAGTACGCGTACAATCCGTGTATAGTACGTGTGCACAGTGTTTCCGGCGTGAACAGTTACCGCGAACAGTGTTTCCGGCATGAACAGTAAGGCGGTGAACAGTGTTTCCGGCATGAACAGTAAGGCGGTGAACAGTGTTTCCGGCGATGAACAGTAAATTCGGCGGTGAACAGTAACTTCGAAAATTTTCTATAAAAAGGGGGTTGCAGACGAAATTTTCATTTCTTCACTCCTATCCAAGGTTCTCAAAGGTTCTAAAGTCATATCTCGCCATTTTCTCCCATACTAAACCTCCTAAACTTAGATTTTTCTTCAGATCTGTGATTCTACGTTCGATCTAAAGGATTACAAGTAAGTTTTTCTAAGTTTGAAGTTAGATTTACCGTTCGTTTCTCTTTTTCTTCTTCTTATAGATGTTCATGATGTTCTTAGGAAAACCTCCGTTCTAGAGTTAAACCTTCGGTTAAATCCTTGTAAAAGCTCTGTTTTGAGGTAAGGGGGGCTCTACTTTATCATTTTGTTATGTTTATTACTTGTATTCTCATAGATCTTGTCATGTATGTAATTATATGTGAAATAATCCCTGTTTTATGAGAAATAATCAGTGAAAAGTGAAAATAATTAGTTGTTTATGTGATTTTATGATGAGTACATGATTTCTCATCATTCCTATTTAATAAATTTTCTAAATTTTGTCCTATTTGCATCTCCATCTTCTCCATGGATGCCTCTTGATTCTTGAAAGTTGATTGAGTAAATCCATGAATTGGAGCAAAGTTTCTTCAAGTTCATTCATTCTTTTTGGAGAAGCCTCTGAAGGTTGTTGTCCTCTTTGAAGTTGAGAATATGATGTTTGAAAATAAGGTTATGAATAATGAGGACTTGACAAAGGTGTTGTTGCAGCAGAAATTTGTTGATTCCAATCATAATATTGATAATTATTTTATAAAATAATAAAAGAATTACCTAAACAAATATATATTATAGTTAAAAAAAAACAATTAAACAACAATACTTAATATTGGTTAAAAAAATATTAAGTTACTTTTAAGTAATAATTTAATATGTTTTATTAAAAATATTTTCCTTTAATTCAAAATTTAAATTTCTTTATTCACATTTTCTTTCTACAAAACCAAACAGGGGGTAAATCTAACTCTTAACTGATCGTCTTGATTACCTGAAAAATAAATGTAAGGGTAATGGCTTCAGGCACGCCTGCCTGGGTGTCACACATTTGTTGCCCCATACCAACGCCTCACAGGGTGTTGATATGGAGTAAGCGCTGGCCTCCCACGAGCCCCGACTCGTGGTTGGCTGAAAAGTGAGTCTGTGGTGGAGGACACCGTGACAAATGGTGGTTGAGTGATGCTCTAGGCCAATCATGTGTGGCTCCACTGGACAAAGGCTCTGACCCTGTGTGTGTTGTGAAACGAACGCTCTCACTGAGACCTCAGGTCAGGCGGGGCTACCCGCTGAGTTTAAGCATATCAATAAGCGGAGGAAAAGAAACTAACAAGGATTCCCCTAGTAACGGCGAGCGAACCGGGAATAGCCCACCATGAGAATCGGTCGCCTTCGGCGTCTGAATTGTAGTCTGGAGAAGCGTCCTCAGTGGCGGACCGGGCCCAAGTCCCCTGGAAGGGGGCGCCAGAGAGGGTGAGAGCCCCGTTGTGCCCGGACCCTGTCGCACCACGAGGCGCTGTCAGCGAGTCGGGTTGTTTGGGAATGCAGCCCCAATCGGGCGGTAAATTCCGTCCAAGGCTAAATATTGGCGAGAGACCGATAGCGAACAAGTACCGCGAGGGAAAGATGAAAAGGACTTTGAAAAGAGAGTCAAAGAGTGCTTGAAATTGTCGGGAGGGAAGCGGATGGGGGCCGGCGACGTGCCTCGGTCGGATGTGAACCATTTTACCTCCTCCAAAATGTTACACCTTTGTGTATTCATTTTTATATCTCACAAATTTGCTGGCTTATTTTATGTAGAAATTGCTTGTTCGGGTTCATTCTGGAATAAAATGGAGCCTATTTTTGCTTCTATTAGCTTGGAAGATGCATCTTACTTGAAGCAACAGGTAGCAGCTGGGTCTTGAGCATGTCTTATTTTTCTGAAAATGTGTAGTTACCATTTCATTCTCAATATGTTGAATAGCTTCTGACATAGTATTGTTTTTTCTGGTTTCTGAATCAGCTCAATATTGCTGAGGAATTTGATAAAAGTTTATCTCATATGTTTGGCATTGATCGTGATATGTTGGTAAGTGTTTGGCATTATACAGAAAGTGTCCTGTATCTTTCAACTCACTTATCAATAATGAAGAACTTCTGTGTGGATCTCCATCTGTTAAATTTAAGGATCTTCATAATTACACCACATTTTCATATGGAAAAAATATAAAAAAGAAATGGAGCAACTTAAAGATAAGCTGAACCTTTAGAGGAATGTGGTAACTAATGAATTTTTATTTTCTCAGGGTGTTGTTATAAATAACAAAACCACTCAAAGCTCAGATGAAAGAAAGAGAAGTCACTGTGATGAAGAATCTAATAAGATTGATGCTTTAGGTGGAAAGAATGACATGGAAAGACTGGACAAGGTTACTCCACTATTCCAAAGACTTCTTTGTGCTCTAATAGAAGAAGATGAAGGTGAAGAATCATATCACCTGAGTGAAGCAAAGAATATATCTCGACAATGCACTAGTGATGATTCTCATTGCGGTTCATGTAATCAAATCGATTTTGAACCCAAAGATCGGGATAGAATGGATTCTGAAGTTGAATCTAAGGTGGATCTTCAAATTCAGAAGAATTGCACATTGGACAGACTATCTTGTGATAAGAGTACTACATCCAACACGGCCCTTGAAAATCCGGAGGACCGAGTGCCTCCCACGCCTGGTCGTACTCATAACCGCATCAGGTCTCCAAGGTGAACAGCCTCTGGTCAATGGAACAATGTAGGCAAGGGAAGTCGGCAAAATGGATCCGTAACCTCGGGAAAAGGATTGGCTCTGAGGGCTGGGCACGGGGGTCCCAGTCCCGAGCCCGTCGGCTGTCGGTGGACTGCTCGAGCTGCTCCCGCGGCGAGAGCGGGTCGCCGCGTGCCGGTCGGGGGACGGATTGGGAACGGGCACCAGGGTGCATAAAAACGCACCAGGAGGGCACCAGGGTGCGAAAAACGCACCAGGAGGGCACCATGGTGCATAAAAACGCACCAGGAGGGCACCATGGTGCATAAAAACGCACCAAGTAGGCACCAGGGTGCATAAAAACGCACCAGGAGGGCACCAGGGTGCGAAAAACGCACCAGGAGGGCACCAGGGTGCATAAAAACGCACCAGGAGGGCACCAGGGTGCATAAAAACGCACCAGGAGGGCACCATGGTGCATAAAAACGCACCAGGAGGGCACCAGGGTGCAGAAAAACGCACCAGGTAGGCACCAGGGTGGGCATGAAGAGGCGTCCCGCAGCTAGAGATATCACTGAAACAGTAAAACAGGGCTGAAAGTGCATCCGTGTTAAACAAGTTACGAAGGTCATAGCTTTCATCTGCGAGCTCTGTTTTCTACAAAACCAGAGTCCATAGTGAAGCCCCAGAAAAGAGCTTCGCAACAAAAAAAGAATCGTCTCGAAACACGGCCTGTAGCTCGAGATATCGTCGAAACAGTAAACGCTGCCCGGAAACGCTCAGAATCTGGGGGTTGGAAACAGTCACAACAAACTGCGAAGGCCATATCTTTAAGGTCTGAGATATATTTTCTGCAAAACCAGACTCTAGAGTGAAGCCCCTGACGAGGTACCTCGATTGCATGACGAGCAATATTTTGCCTATTTCAACCATGGGTTGCGCGAGGAG
The DNA here is from genome assembly GCF_003935025.1 of Abrus precatorius. Lineage (NCBI taxonomy): Eukaryota > Viridiplantae > Streptophyta > Magnoliopsida > Fabales > Fabaceae > Abrus > Abrus precatorius. The sequence continues at coordinate 2,672,677 of NW_020874290.1, read as the reverse complement.
GTGAGAGCACGTGTACGAAGTGTCCATGTTGCGAACCCTTTGACAAGGGGCAAGTTGATGAATGTGGCAAGAGCCATAGACATGGAGTTATCGGGGCGTAGCAGAGGATGGATAGGAAAAGGAGATTATAGAGGAGGACACTATCAAGTTAACAAAGCTGTACCTATGGCAGTAGGGAAATCAGGCCCACGATGAACTCCAACCTCCAATGAAATAACTATAAATTAATTTGTATAATTTTTTTATTTTTTTTTATATAATTAATCTCACCTTACTTTATGTTTTCTTAATCTTTAGTTTTATTGTCTCCCATTTATTCCATAATATTTTTTTTTCCAGAATATTGTGTTCGAATGCACCACATGGCCACACACTCATTTCTCGACTTGACTCCTGACCATTACCTTTGCTAAGGGGCCGTCTATTGCATGCGTTGTATCCGTATTGCATTGGGCCATCCGGCGACTATTTACATGAATGTGTAAGACCTCGAGATAGAGGCATCGGATAACTGTGGCCACAGGGCGCGGTAAGCGCGGATAAAAGTAAAAGAAATTGTGAATCTGTGTAAAGTAATGCGCGTTGAGATGAGAATATGCTTTATATAACCTTGTGATATGTAATGCCATGATGTTTTCTTTAATCGTGATAAGATGTGTTTTGTGAAGAATGTATATGTTATGTATGAGTGGTAGGGTAGAGACTCACCCTTACACAACATTTTTCAGGAAACCAGGTTGAATAGTACCAGGCTCACAGTGCATGGATGGATGAGAACTGCTATAGGACTTAGTTATTTTGAGTTATGTAATGAATATTTTCAGTTCTATAGCGTTCTTTTGAAACAGTTGTAAAACTACTATTTCTTTTATTACTGATGAAATTTCTAGAATCTTTGTTTTTCTAAAGTACTTATGAATTAATGAAATTTTACTCTATGAACCTTATGTCATTTCCATGTCTGTTTCTATTTAGAGAGTTTTTGAAAGAAAAATTTACTCTACTATTTAACTTTTTATGAAAATTTATTATATATTGAGAAAAGAAATATAAGGTGTTACAAAAATGGTGCACCACGGGCCACACACTCTCTTCCTGACTAGACCTCTAACTACTATCCTTGTTGAGTGACCCGTGACTGCCCACGTGGGATCCGTGAGGCGGGGGTAACCGGCGACCATTCATAATGGAAATCTGTGATCACAGTGCCATAGTGAGTGTGGCTGGTGTGCATATGCATGGGTTTATGTTTGTACTTATGGATGTGAAATGTTGCCGATGCCGTGAGTGCATTGGCATTAAATTGACCTGAGCTGTGTGATAATGTTGCTTGTGATTGTGTTTATTTAATGTATTGAAAATGTTCTGTAGGTGAGACTCTACGCTGATTGTGTGTTTTCGAGTAGTGTAGAGTACTCACCTTTACATTCATTTTTTAGGTAATCAAGACGATCAGCACCGGACTCAGTAAAAGGGGCAGATGGAACTGCTATGGGACTAGGATTTTAATATGAAACTAATGTATTTGAATGGGTCCTGTAGTAGTGACGATATAGATTGTAACCCCTTTCCTTATTTTAAAATATTTGATGAAACCAAGGGTTAAGAACCTTATTTGAAATGAAATTTCTTTTATTCTGAATTTATGAAATTATGATTTATTGAAATTAAACATAAGGTGTTACAATCACCACCTCCCTCCATTAAAACTTCAAGAATTGGCTGATTAGGTGTAGTATCCTCCTGCTACTTGTTGTTACAATTCTAAACACTAGCAAGTGCACTAGGAATTGCAACAAGTAATGAGTAATTTTTAAGATCAGAGTATCGTCTCCCCAGGGAATTAGAAAATCAATTATCAATTCATAGAACAATAACTAGTTGAGCTATAAGAATTTGCAAGAGTTGTAAGATTTAGAAAATAAGGAATAAGAGCAATTGAAAGGTAAGAAACTTGCAGTAAAATAGATTAAAGAATTTGATGCTGAGATTAGAAATGGATGAATGATAGTTAGGAATTTATTTCACCAGAATATCAATATCAATTCAACTATACCTCTGAACATTCAAGTATTTGGTTAATTGACAGTCAGTTTCATATATTAATAGTCAAAGGTTAATCCCTTAACTCATTGACCCTAACAATCAACTAAACCACCCTAATCCCTTAGGTGAAGTTCAATTTCAAGTTGCATTAAGAATTAGAACCATAAGATTGTAGAATTAAGTTTACTTATCCCTAAGAAATCCCCAATTCTGGTAGTTAATTCATATATGAGAATCAATTCCAATTTCCATTGGCAAAAGTTCCTCTGTTATTAATCAATTGAATTTCCATTCAAAGATCACCTAGAAAGCAGAATTAACAACTCAATTAATCCAAGAACTCAAAGTTCAGAAGCAAGAATCGAATCAATACATCAATTCAAGGTCCATAAACTCCTAATTACGAAGAATTAAGCACACATTGCAACAGAGAAAAAGAAAGAAGGAAAAGAAAAGAAGAAACTCAGAGAAGCCATCTCCATGAGCTCCAATCCAATGCCTCTTCTTGGAGCTTCGAAATTAAACCCCAATCCTCTCTCTCTCACTCTCTCTCAACGAGAATCTAACAGAAAAAGTGGAAATGAACAAAAGACCCCAAAATCTGAGCTTGATTTGGTATTTATAAGATTCCTGACTCTTGGCATTGTCACTTTGCTTCATAAGAGTGGCCACGCAGAGGCTCATGTGATTCGGGAAGACTGGAACTATCACTTTTAATGATAAGAGTTGCAACGCAGAAGATCGAGTGGTTGCACGTGATCACGTTCGATAGCAAGAGTGACCACACGTATCTTGCCTTGATACACTCCTATCTAGAACATCCACTTTTGCCAACAATAGTAGTTACGTAGAGCTCGCTATGTCTGGGACTTCTGAGAGACTCTCTGGAACATCTACTTTCACTGGTAAAAGTGGTTACACAGAGCTTGCTGAAATTTAATCTCTCTAAAACACTCACTTTCGCTAGCGAGAGTGGCCACGCAGAGGTTTGCTGAGATTCAGTCTCTCTGGAACACTCACTTTCGCTGGTAAGAGTGACCACGCCCAGACTCCACTTCTCCTTTAAACTCTGGAGTGATCACTTTCACTAACAATAGTGATCACGCCCAGCTTGCATTCCATAATTCTTGTGTTTTGAGTCCAGAATTGCCTTCCTTTCCATTGATCTTCCATTTCCATGAACCTTGCTCAGATTATTCCTACAAAAACAAGATTGGATTCTTAATTTCTAAGCAGAAATTTCACAAATGCTAAAATAACTACATATTCAAAGAAAACCTTCAATCATTCTATTTTTCTGAATTTTTCTGCTTTTCTTATATATTTTCCTTCTCAAATGAGTTAGAAATACACTAAAATATTAGTAAAAATATGGATTCATCACTACCGAGAGGTTCTGCCTTACTAAGTCTGTCTGTCTTGCTGGCTTCTTATAAGTCCCATGATTACTCTTAAAAAATGAGACAAATCGTGCCCCACGATGGGCGCCAAAATGTTCCTGCTAGGGAAACACTAGTCTTCGGATCTCTGCTCTGAATTGATGATGTCCTTCTGACTGTTGCTGACGTGGCCTGACGTGGGGAGGGTACCTGCAAAAGGCGCTCCGATGCTGAAATTAGGATTCAGTTCTAAGAAATAAATGCTATTTAATATTGAAAAGTCAACCCCTTACCTGTACTTCCTACCTTCCTTTTATAGGCAGTATTATGGGCTAATGGGCTTGCTGAGTCAGCCTGGTTTTGGCCCTTTAATTAGAGAGGATTAATGATTTGGTTATTACCTTTAATTGGGTTAATTACCTTTAATGCTAGCTGAGAGGGTACTCGGCTTGACCTGATCGAGGGGGTATTCGGCTCCCTTTTCTATAGGTAAGACCGAGTACTGTCTTATCTAGTACAGGGTTTTTAGTGGAAGATAAGAATAATACAAAGCTTTGAATTTTCAACAACCTCAAAGACAATAACAACCATACTAGTTTCAGTACCAATCTTATAATCTTTCCTTCAACGATCATCCAAATATGAGATATGGTGCCTTTGAGCAACGGTAGCAATAGACTGGCCAAGCAAGTAACAGCTACAGACCACTCCCAATGAGACAGCAACAAACACATCAGAATTCTAAGCTTTCATTGGAGGATTTAGTCAAACAAATGCCCAAGAGCAATTTGCAATTCCAACAGAATGTAAATGCTTCCATCCAAGATCTACAAACACACCAGTTTGTGTGATTATGATGTGTTTGTTATAATATATCAATGGGTGAGACTATACCACATATGTTGTAGTACATTGATTAGTGTAATTATAACATATGTGTTAGAATAATATTGATTGATGTAAGTAGTATAATTTGGTTTTACCACTATTGAGTTATTGTATAGATAGTTCAGAGATACACTAGGGGTATAGAGTCTGGAGGCGATATGGGAAATCTAGAGGAAATGAGGGTGATGAATGCTAATAGCTTATGTGTACACAATTAGTAGCAAAGCATTCATAAGGCCTCACACTCATTTCCTGACTGATCTCTTGACTATACCTTTGCTATGAATGCCAAATAAAAGACAAGTTGTATCCGTGTGTGGTGGCTGATGGCGACTATCCATGCTGACATAAGTCCATCATAATTAGGAAGAGTATGTTGACAACGATTTAGGGGCCCGTGAGTACCTAGATTACTCTTATTTGGTGAATATTTCATATTTGAAATGAAAAGAGTGGCATGAGCTCAGATATTGATTAAGTGAGAAATTGAATATGTTAAATAAAAGAAAAATGGGTTGTATTTGATTCAATGATAAATAATATGTGTGAATGTTGTCTGTTTAATTAGAATTATTTTATAAATTATTTCTAATGTGATACAAGATATATTAGAAAATATTTTTTGTACTACGATTATTTTATAAAATGAGAATTTAGTGGGCGCAGAAAGCTCACCCTTACAAATATTTTCAGGTAATGAAACTGAAAAGATAAATAAATATTATAACAAAAGGAAAAATAAAAGAATTTTATTGTGTTTTATAAATTTAAGAATTAAATTAAAGCAAAACTTACATTTCTCTTATGAAATTTTATAAGATTCAAAAGCGTTTAATATGTTAAATAAATTTTTATTAGTTTATATTTTAGTAAAAAATTTACTCTAAATAATATTTTGAATATAATATATATTTTTAAGAGATTAATTTTTATAAATATATAAACAATTTATACTTCAAACTGATGAGAATACATCTCAAAATGTTAGTTAAATTAGTTATTACAAATTGTCAATAATTCTCACTTATGTATTGTTACAATGTAAAATATTTTTATACTTTTAATTCATTTTAATTAAATTATTTTTATATTATGGTAAATGATAATTCTCAATTTTATAAAATTATGATTAAAAATAAAATATATTAAAAATAATCATATAAAAGTAATTTATTATACTTTATCATAAATTAGTAGTCTACGTACTTCTCAAAGTACTTAATAAAAATTCATAACTCTTTTATTAAATAATGTTTGATTAAAATACGTATTAAATGTATTTGGAAACAAAAAAAAAACTGATATTTTTTTATTTTATTGAATCAATTTAATGATTTATCGTATCGGAGAAAATTGTTAATTGTTGTAATAATTAATTTGGAAAGCATGTCGCTACAAAATTTAATTATAAATTATAATCATACGATGTTAATCTTTACTTTCAGGAAAAATAAAGGAAATTGCAATGGAAAACTTGGGCTTGTTTGAAATTATTTTCTGTTTTCAATTTTTAATACGAGTTTCGAAAGTTGTTTTGAAAACTTGTTTTACGCTCGTTTTAAGAATATAATAAAGACAAAACTTGTTTGAATAAAAAACAATCTTTGAAACAAACAAAAGAGAAAAGGTACAGCGACTAACATTATTATCCATCATTTTGTTTTTGGGGACACATCATCTTCTTTCTGAATGTGAAATAGTGAATGGTCCCACAATTATGAGAACACCAAGACAAAAATAGAAACACTAACGTAAGATGACAAATTGAAAATGCCTGTCAATAAGTGTCCTAATAGGCATATGGTGGGTGACATGGAAGCTTTCAAAACCTTACAGGTCTTAGGCTGTTCCATCGTCATGTATGTGATCAACCCACCTAGAACCTACGCACTTTTCGTTCCTAGTCCATCACCTAAAAAAAAGAAAATAAATGTTGCCTCTAAACCGAAACAAACTAAGGACCCTCATCACATGATACTAAAATTAGAATCTTCCCTCCTCTCTTCCTAAACATCACTACAATTCTTTTCTGCATTGAATTCTATTGATTCTTTTGGCACATTTGTTTGTAGCACATTGCCCCATAAATTGCATGTCTTTCTTGCATTATTGGTTTGTTGATTACATTGAGAATAACATGTCAAAACTTCAAGTTGATCAACTTGATCAATTGAGGGAAATATTTGCAAGATTTGACATGGATTCAGATGGCAGCCTAACCATCTTGGAACTCGCGGCGCTCCTTCGATCGTTGGGGCTCAAACCCTCGGGTGATCAAATCCATGTGTTGTTAGCCAACATGGATTCAAATGGAAATGGCTTTGTGGAGTTTGATGAGTTTTTGGATGCTATATTGCATTACATGAGTTCAGAGATATTGTTGAACCAAGAGATGCTCCTTGGGATCTTCAAGTGCTTTGATCGTGATGGAAATGGTTATATATCAGCCGCAGAATTAGCAGGGGCAATGGCCAAAATGGGTCAACCCCTTACATATAGAGAGCTCACAGAGATGATCACAGAGGCTGACACAGATGGTGATGGTGTGATTAGCTTCAATGAGTTTGCCACTGTGATGGGTAGATCAGCCTCTGACTTCTTAGGCTTTGCATTGCTGTAACCTGAGGTTCATCATGGCAATAATGGTTTTGCGCATTAGAACATGTTTCTGTCCTTGTTATACCAAAATGGTGTCAGACAAGAAGGGGAGAATCATTTCCTTGACTAACATGTAAATTCTTTTCATTCTTTTTTCTTCTGGTGTAGCTTTTATCGGTTGTATAGTATTTGTTTAGTGGGTTGACGGCAATATGTTTATGATTGACAATTTGGGTTAAGAGGAATGATCTTGGATTGATCAAGAAATGATCAAAGGAATGATCTTGGATTCATGTAACTTATGGCTTGACTTTAATTAAAAACTTAACATGATGGTTTATTGATTATAAAAAATCGAGTTAGTTAGGTATAATTGTAAATACAATTAAAAAAAAATATAATTAAAAAGAAACTCTTTTCTCTCTCTTTAGATAGAAGAAAAAGTAGTTATAAAATAAGGGTGAATACACTGATTCATTTTACGGTGTTATGGTAATCAGAAAAGTTCAATTTTCTCTCAACCATTAGAGAAAACCTAAAGGAGGAAGGAAGAGTTGGAAAAACGTTAAGAGATCAAAACTACAAAGAGAACACATCAAGGTTATAAATTCGGGTAAGTCTTCTCAATGTTGTTGATGTGTGTGAGAACCATGAAATTCAAGGTCAAAGGGTTATAATAATTTTGCAATAGAAAAAAAAATCAAAGATAGAAATTACTAAAAAACCAAATAGTTGGTATCAGAGCTCTAGGTTGTGAATTTTGTGATCCTCCATAAAAGATTAGTTCTCCATGAAAAATTTCTCTAATTTTCACGAACCATAGGAAGAAAATTATGAAGATTAGGGCTAGTCATGATCATTGTAGGATTGATGCATGTTATCTTATAATCATATAATAGTTTAGGGTTCTATTAAAATAAACCCTAAGGTTTTAGACGCTATGAACTTTTGTTTGCAAATCCATAAAAGGATGTTGATGACGGTTTGTAATCTGAACTTCTTGCACACTTATGCTTATTCACACATTTTGGGTATGTGTGGTCATGCTTGAAGGATAGCACAACCATGCTTAAAAGTTGCATAATTGTGCTTAAAATTGGCACAATCGTGCTTAAAGGGAAGCATTATTGTGCTTCGTAGCATGATTGTTTGAGGAGTAGCACAACCATGCTTCACGAAAAATTGTAGAACAAATTTTATAAAATTTTAAAGATCGATTTAGAATTATATTAGAGAAATTTTAATCATCAAAGTGATTAAATACACAAGTTTATTAATGACATTAAAGAGACATGTAGGCACTTAATAATGTGTTTGTATATCTAAAGATAACATGCATGTCATCTTGAGTGTGACTATTTGTCTATTAAACCATGTTAGTTCTAGCATTATTATAGATTTAATTATGAATTTAGGTACTGGCCAAAGGTGAACTTAAATGCATAATTGATGTTAGTTGTTGTTTCAATCTATTAAATTTATTCAAAGCATTAATATTTTAGCATGTATTATTGATGAATCCATATTTTTACTGATATTTTAGCATAATTCTAACACAATTAATAAGAAAAATATATGAAGAAAGCAGAAAACTCAGAAAAAAAAGAAGGAATTGAAGTTTGTTTACATATGTAGTTATTTTAGCAATTGTAGAAATTTTGCTTAGAAATTAAGTTTTTAATCTTGTTTTCGAAGGAATAAATTGAGCAAGGATCATGGAAATGGAGGCTTGAAGACAAGGAAGAAGAAAGAAGCAAGTCTGGACTCCAAAAACACAAGACCAAGAAAGTGCAGACTGGGCGTGATCACTATTGTCAGTAAAAGTGATCACTCCAGAGTTCAAAGAAGAAGAAAGCTTGGGCGTTATCACTTTTGCTAGGAAAAGTGAGAGATCCTATGAAGTCTCAGACTCAACATGTTGGGCGTTATCACTTTTATCAGTAAAAGTGAGCGTTCCAGAGAGGCAAATATCAAGAAAAGCTCTGCGTGATCACTATTATCAGCGAAAGTGAACGTTCCAGAGAACCATCAACCTGGCGAGTTGCGCGTAATCACTTTTATTCATAAGAGTGATCACGCGCAACCACTTGACCTCTGCGTAGTCACTTTTATCAGCAAGAGTGATAGTTCCAGAGAGCCTTCAATATCAGGAAAGTTGCGCGTGGTCACTTTTTCTCATAAAAGTGTTAACGCGCAACCATAAACCTTCTGCGTGGCTACTATTTCTCATAAAAGTGATAACGTGCAAATCTGAAAAATTGTATAAATAACAGAAACGTGCAGATTTTTCAGAGTTCAGTTTTATTTTTCGGTTTTTCTGTTAGATCTCGTTGAGAGAGATTGAGAGAGAAGATTGGGGTCAAGTCTTGAAGCTTCCACAAAGAGGAATCGGATTGGAGCTTCTGGCCATGACTTCTTGGAGTTTTTCTTCTTCTTCTTCTTTCTCTTTCTCTTCTCCCATGTCTGAGTAGTTTTCTTGTAGTTAGGGGTTTATGGAACTCGAATTGATGTATTGATTTGACTCTTGTTTCTGGATTTTGAGTTCTTGGATTAATTGAATTGTGAATTCTGTTTTTCTTGCAATCTATGAATGGAAATTCGTTTGATTCATCTTAGAGGAACAATTACCAATGGAAGTTGGATTTGCTTCTCCGATCTGAGTTAGCAATCAGAAGTTAGGGATTTCTTAGGGATAAGGAGACCTAATTCTGCAATCTTAAGGTTCTAAGTATTAATGCAACTTGAAATTGAACTTCACCTAAGGGATTAGGGTGGTTTAGTTGCTTGTTAGGGTCAATGAGTTAAGGAATTAACCTTTGGCTATTGCTATGCGAAACTGATTGTCAATTAACCAAGTTCTTGAATGTTCAAAGGCATAATTGAATTAATACTGATATTCTTATGAAGTAAATTCCTAACTACCTTTCAATCCATTTCTAATCTCACATTGCATTCATTGATCTGTTTTTCTGCACATTCTTCTTTACTATTAATTGCTTTGGTTTATTGCTTTTGTATGTTACAACTCTTCTCCTAAATTCGTATGGCTCAAATGGTTACAATTTTATGAATTGATACTTGAAATCTAAATTCCCTGTGGAGACGATATCCTGTTCTTAAAAATTACTCATTACTTGCTGTAATACTAGTGTACTTGCTAGTGTTTAGATTGCTAACAACAAGTTTTTGGCGCCGTTGCCGGGGAATTTTGAATTTTAATATCATTAGTAGCAGAAAAGTAGCTAGATTGAGCATTTATTTTTGTTGTTGTTCTGCTTTCATGTTTTTCTACATAATTTCTCTGCATCTTGTGTAGATTTCTGCATAAGTTCTACTGTCATTTGCATAAAGTTTTTGCATTCTCTACATAATCTCGTTTTTCATGTTTCTGCATAATTGTAAACTTCATTCTGCATAATTTCTATGTTTTCTGCATTCATGAATTTCTGATTCTGATAGAATTAACACTGTATTTTCTGCATAATTTTGTTTTTCATTCTTGTGCATAATTTTAATTTTTGTTCTGCATAAGTTTCTGTGTTTTCTACATATTTTGTTTTGTAGCTTTTCTGTTTTCTTTTGCATTTTTCTGCATAATCTTGTTTTTTTTTATTTTCTCCATAAATTTCTATATTTGTTGCATGTTATGTTTTGTAATTTTCTGCATAATTTCATATTTCATTTTTCCTAGTTACAAATTTGATTAGACTTTTGTTTTCTTTCTTTTTGTATGCAAGGAAAAACCAAAAAAATAAGTTGCTCTATTATTTGATGGCAACCATCATGTATCAGAATTTTTATCAAAGCCAAGTTGCAAGAACAGAAGCTTATGAACCAGATACTCTTAATGCTTTGATTAATAATTTTCAAGCTAGAGTTGTCCAAACTAACCCATTGGTGTGTGATTTTTACAGTGAAAATGATTTGAATGAAACATATGATGTGGCTGCACCAGAATTTCAAGAAGAAATCAATTTTGGAGGAAATTTTCAAAGATCTGAATATAACTTTCCTCATGAATATCAATATCAAACTAACATGAGTCGGTCATATTATGATTGGAATCAACAAATGTCAGCTGCAACAACACCTTGCTCAAGTCCTCATTCTTCACAACCTTACTTTCAAGTGTCATATTCTCAACCTCAAGGAGGACTGCAGCCTTCAAAGACTTTTCCAAAAAGAATGAATGAACTTGAAGAAACTTTGCTCCAATTCATGGAATTTACTCAGTCAAGTTTTAAGAATCAAAATACATCCATGAAGAAGATGGAGAAGCACATAGGACAAATTTCAGAGCAATTGTTAAATAGGAATGATGAAAAATCACCTAACAATACCATTGTAAATCCAATAGAGCAAAGCCAAGTTGTCTGTACAAGGAGTGAAGTGGAAGTTTCAAGTCATAAAGCTGCTGAGAAAGATGAGGCATTAGATAAATCTGAAGAAAAAAAGATTCAAGATAAGCAACAAGAGGATTGCAAGGAAGAGCAGTTAACGATTTTAAAGAAAGAAGAACCAAAGGACATCAGCAAGACACAACAAAAAAAAAACAAAAACCGTTTGTTTGAAGATGAACCTGAGCCAATAGATGAAGCTAAACACAAGAAGTTTCGATTTCTTCAAAGAGTGCAGAATTTCAAGCAGGAAAAACAGAAGGATGATTCTGTTACAAGAGAAATACTTGCTGCAGTAACATATAAAGACAATGAAAAGGAGGGAAAGAAAATTAATAAGTATATCAAGTTGCTAGAACTTCCTCCACTATTATTTCAACCATGTTCTGAATTAAACGAAAAGCTGCAAGTTGATAAGAAAAAGGGGAAATGTGTAAGTATAGAGCAAGAGCCATTATCTGCAAAATCATCTCTTAGAATCAAAGATCAATAACGTCAAGCTAGTGACGTTAAAAGAGCGCTTTGTGAGAGGCAACTCACACTTTTTTTTTCCTTTCATTTCTTTTCAATTTCTGTTTTTAGTTTTAATTTTCTGCATGATCTGAGTTTCTGATTGCTTTGCAATTGCTCTTGACAGTGAAACTAGTCTTTTGCTGGAACTTCCACTCTGAGGCTAAAAATGAGGTTAAGCACAAGCTTAAAGGGTCTGCAAGGATTGTTATAATTGCTGGAACATCCATTTTCCTCAGCATAACCACATAGATACTTTAGGATTTTTTTTTTCTCTATTCCCTTTTAAATTTCTGATCTTTAACTTTTGTTAGAATACAGATTAGGAATTTTAAATTTTGGTTAATTCTGAATTTTAGAATTCTGCATATTCATGTTTTATAATTTCTGCAATTACATTCTGTTGCATCTGGTTTTCTGAGGTGAATTTGATAAGTGGTTAGAGGTTTGATGTTGTGAGAGTAAATTGAAAGGATTAGAGTGTGAGAAGTAAGCTAATTGAGATTTTAGAGAAGTTTGATTAATGAAACGAGTCACTATGTTGCAGGGAATGAGCTACACAAAGAGTGAATTTTGAGGTAATCCTCTAGAACAATCACTTTTACTGATAAGAGTGATCACACAGAGGCAGATGGGGAAACATCAGTTCAAGAATGCTTCCTCTTATTGGCAAAAGTGACTACGCACAAGTAAGTATAACCTGGACCTCTGTGCGTTATTACTTTTATTAACAAAAGTTGCAACATAGCTGCGCGTTATCACTTTTTCCAGCAATAGTGATAACGTGCCCCTTACTCTGAAAAATACACTCTCTGGAATGTTCACTCTTATGAATAAAAGTGATAACGTTGAGATTTTTTTTTTATCAACATAACGATCACTTTTATTCTTAAAAATAAGCACAGGCCATGCGTGACCTTAAATGAAAAAGAAAGTGAACACGCATACATTTTACCCTTAAATCATTTTTCTTTCTGAGTTTCCTCTACGCTCTCATTTCCTCTCTGGTGTCAACTTAGCAACAGCTACCCATTCCCTCATTTCTCTGCACTTTCTCTCAAGAAACTGAAAAATGGCCAGAACCTCTATGAATACACCAGTTGGCTCCTCCAGGAAGAACCAGGTTGGATCTGCTAGCAACACTCCAAGAAGGAGATCCAGCAGAAACATCCAAGCTGGATCAACCAGAAATACTCTAACAACAAAGAAGGCCAGAACATATGAGCCAATATCCTGAGAAGGAAAATTGTCCCAGACAGAGCCTTTCAGATAGTTGGGGATAATTATCCAGAATTCACAGAAGAATTTTAAAAGAGGAGCTGGGAATTCTTCTGTTTAGTAGCTGGCCAAGGATGGAGGGAAATAGCCCAGGAATTCTATGCAAATACCTACCTCTTGGGAGCTAAAAAAAATGCATTGTTACCAAATAGTTGTTACCATTTGCCAAAGTTTGGAGCACATTCATTCTGAATTCTTTTATGTTAGTCAAGCACAACTCAACACTGGCAGTAAAAAGGGGGTAGAGTTTGGAGACTATCAAGAGAGGATCAGATTTGTTCCCTCTATTTCTGTATTCATGGTGAAAGAGATCTATGCCACCACCTCCTGCACCTCAGCAGCCACCATCCCCTCTCAATTCAAGAAACACAAGCCAATAAAGATGAAGGACACTCTAAATTCGATGGCTGAAAGACAAAACCAGCTGGCTGAGAGGCAGAATGAACTCCATAGCAGTGTCAAAGCTGTAATCATGCTGCTAGAGTGTGTTCTGCTGAACGTTGGTCAGAAAATGGGAATAACCAAGGATAAGATGTAGTATACTCCAGATTTGGCAGAAAATGCTCAGTGCCTGCGCTCCTCAGTTTTTAAAAAAACCTGCCAATCTATAAAACTCATTTCCCATAGCCAGCTGAAGTGGAGAAGAAGAAGAAGAAGAAGAAACCTTAGATGAAGATGAAGCAGATGAATAGCTTAGGACTTTTAAAATTTTTGTCATTTAGAATTTGTGTAGATAGTTGTAATTAAATATCATACCTTTGGGGATGTAATTACAATTTGGTACATTGTGGTTTAAATTTCACATTTTTGTTTTGAATATCTACTAGTTTTCCAATTAATTGCCTTTTTACTTACTAATTGATAAATTTTTGGTGTTTTGTGCAGAAGTTGTCACTTTCACACAGCACTCACACACAATGGATGATGACACTTGCACAAGCTTCCATGAAAGGGGGGTTTTATTCTCTACCTCTTGTTCATGTGTTAGCTTCACATTACACTAAAATTATTTCTGGAAAACACCAAAATATTAGAATAAGATATTAAATTGCTGGTTGTGAATCAAATGAAGCTAATTGATAATTCTGTGAATTCGGTTTGAAATTGTTCTTTTTAAGTTGTTTTTCCCATTCTCAAAATGAAATCACATTTGTATTTTCAAAATGAGGCAGTCTTGCCACTAGGTCCATATAATTCTGAAAAGTGAATTGTGAGTTCATTGATTAGCATGTCACTTGCAAATCCCTAGTGAGACTTGAGCTGCATCCTTCTTTTTATGTGTGATTGATCATATTTTGCTGCATTCTCTAGAACTTGTCTTGTTTCTTGGTTGAATATGCAATTTACAGTTTTCACATATATGATGGAGGCCATGTTTGATTATACCTAGTCAGCCTAAATATCTTCCTTTATGATTGAATGTCTTAGTTCACCCTTTTGAGCTTAATATCCCTTTTCTTGAAATTACCTCATTATAAGCCTTGCTGAAAAACTAATTTTTACCATTCAATTAATCAGAGGCATAATGAGTTTAATCAAGAATGAGTTTTAAAACTAAGTTTGGGGTGGCATCTAGATTTTAATTGCTTGAGGACAAGCAATGTTCTAAGTTTGGGGTGGGAAATAGCATGCTATCTAAGTTGAGTTCAACAAGCCAGAAAGAAAGAACAAAAATGCTGCAGCAAAATGAAAAATTTATGAAGCAAAGCTGTGAAAAGAACAAAAATGTGAGTTCAAAAGAAAAGAAGTGCAGCAAAGTGCTGCAGAAAAAGAAAAAGAATATCAACGAAAAGAAGATAGTGATTGAAAGCAAGGAAAGAAGAAAAGAGATGAAAATTTTGCTGCAAGAAAAAATTTGTTTGCTGCATAAGTGAGAGAATTAAGGAGGAATAATGCAGATCCAGGCTAGTTTTAAAACAAATCACTCAAAATGCCTCTGATCTTTTGAAATTGCATGTATTGTTTTCCATTTTCTTTAATACCTACCTTAATCTTAGCCTTGTTATAACCTGAAAAAGTCCTCTAGATGTGTGATTACATGTATTAGGCAGAGGAGATTGAGAATATGGGCAAGCATATGGTAGAGTGCAGTGAAATTGATGATTTAGAGTGAAAACAACACCTAAACACTGTTGAGTGATGAGAGAAACACTTCCAAGTGAGCTGTGATCATGTTGATTAATTGTACTCACATGAATTTTGATGAAATATATAAACTTAGATAGCAATTCTTACTCAATGATGATTATGCAGTAGGAATATCATGATGAGTATTGGATGAACAACTTGATTGAAATTTTTTCAGAAAACACAGAATTGGAAATTGGAAAATCTGAGAAAAGCAGCTTGCTAATTGAATTTGAAAATGGAGGAACTTACCCTTGGTTTAATTTGATTTGCTTGAGGACAAGCAAAAATTCAAGTTTGGGGTAGTGATGAATCCATATTTTTACTGATATTTTAGCATAATTCTAACACAATTAATAAGAAAAATATATGAAGAAAGCAGAAAACTCAGAAAAAAAAGAAGGAATTGAAGTTTGTTTACATATGTAGTTATTTTAGCAATTGTAGAAATTTTGCTTAGAAATTAAGTTTTTAATCTTGTTTTTGAAGGAATAAATTGAGCAAAGATCATGGAAATGGAGGCTTGAAGACAAGGAAGAAGAAAGAAGCAAGTCTGGACTCCAAAAACACAAGACCAAGAAAGTGCAGACTGGGCGTGATCACTATTGTCAGTAAAAGTGATCACTCCAGAGTTCAAAGAAGAAGAAAGCTTGGGCGTTATCACTTTTGCTAGGAAAAGTGAGAGATCCTATGAAGTCTCAGACTCAACATGTTGGGCGTTATCACTTTTATCAGTAAAAGTGAGCGTTCCAGAGAGGCAAATATCAAGAAAAGCTCTGCGTGATCACTATTATCAGCGAAAGTGAACGTTCCAGAGAACCATCAACCTGGCGAGTTGCGCGTAATCACTTTTATTCATAAGAGTGATCACGCGCAACCACTTGACCTCTGCGTAGTCACTTTTATCAGTAAGAGTGATAGTTCCAGAGAGCCTTCAATATCAGGAAAGTTGCGCGTGGTCACTTTTTCTCATAAAAGTGTTAACGCGCAACCATAAACCTTCTGCGTGGCTACTATTTCTCATAAAAGTGATAACGTGCAAATCTGAAAAATTGTATAAATAACAGAAACGTGCAGATTTTTCAGAGTTCAGTTTTATTTTTCCGTTTTTCTGTTAGATCTCGTTGAGAGAGATTGAGAGAGAAGATTGGGGTCAAGTCTTGAAGCTTCCACAAAGAGGAATCGGATTGGAGCTTCTGGCCATGACTTCTTGGAGTTTTTCTTCTTCTTCTTCTTTCTCTTTCTCTTCTCCCATGTCTGAGTAGTTTTCTTGTAGTTAGGGGTTTATGGAACTCGAATTGATGTATTGATTTGACTCTTGTTTCTGGATTTTGAGTTCTTGGATTAATTGAATTGTGAATTCTGTTTTTCTTGCAATCTATGAATGGAAATTCGTTTGATTCATCTTAGAGGAACAATTACCAATGGAAGTTGGATTTGCTTCTCCGATCTGAGTTAGCAATCAGAAGTTAGGGATTTCTTAGGGATAAGGAGACCTAATTCTGCAATCTTTAGGTTCTAAGTATTAATGCAACTTGAAATTGAACTTCACCTAAGGGATTAGGGTGGTTTAGTTGCTTGTTAGGGTCAATGAGTTAAGGAATTAACCTTTGGCTATTGCTATACGAAACTGATTGTCAATTAACCAAGTTCTTGAATGTTCAAAGGCATAATTGAATTAATACTGATATTCTTGTGAAGTAAATTCCTAACTACCTTTCAATCCATTTCTAATCTCACATTGCATTCATTGATCTATTTTTCTGCACATTCTTCTTTACTTTTAATTGCTTTGGTTTATTGCTTTTCTATGTTACAACTCTTCTCCTAAATTCGTATGGCTCAAATGGTTACAATTTTGTGAATTGATACTTGAAATCTAAATTCCCTGTGGAGGCGATATCCTGTTCTTAAAAATTACTCATTACTTGCTGCAATACTAGTGCACTTGCTAGTGTTTAGATTGCTAACAACAATTATATATTGCAGTCTGTATCAACATGTTTGGTATGGGTAATGGCATAGTCAAGTTCAATTGACTGAACTATAAGGATTGGGTTAAGTAAATTCAATTTCAGCTAAGTGTTATGGATTTGGACATAGTGATCATAATGGAAGAAAAGTTTGCAGCCATTATTGAGACCAGTACAGATGATGAAAATACTTTTTATTAAATTTGGGAAAGGTCTAATAAGCTGAGCTTGAACTTGTTAAGGATGACTATAGCTGAAAATGTGAAGTTATCAATTCCAAAGACTAATAATGCAAGGGAATTATGGCAAAGATAAAAGAGTTTGCACAGTTGGACATCATTGAAAAGTTCATCTCAGACACCCTGTTGAGTGAGTTGACTACTAAGAAGTTTGATTGGTCACAACTTATTTATGATCATGTG
Organism: Abrus precatorius; assembly: GCF_003935025.1. Taxonomy (NCBI): domain Eukaryota; kingdom Viridiplantae; phylum Streptophyta; class Magnoliopsida; order Fabales; family Fabaceae; genus Abrus; species Abrus precatorius. Next base: position 2,655,059 of record NW_020874290.1, on the reverse strand, counting down.
ACTAGAATGATTAACCAAGTAGAAAAGCTAAAATCAATGGACATAGAAATGCGTGAAGTTTTTCTAGCGGAGTTCATCATAAATTCAATCACTTCATCTTGAGTTTAGCCAATTCCAGATAAATTATAACACTTTTAAAGAAAAGTGGAACTTACAGGAAATCAAGGACATACTAGTTCAAAAGGAAGGCAAATTGAAGGTGAAAGATCACTTTATCCATCTTAAGTTTCATGAAGGAGCTCCTAGTACCAAGGTTAAGCCAGGTAAAATGGACAAGAAGGATAAGGTCATACTAAAGGTTTGTGAAGACCAATCTAGAAGGAATAAAGATGCATTTTATGCAAGAAGAATGGTCAGTTCAAGAAAGATTGTCCAAAAAGAAAGGTTTGGTTTAACAACAAAGGTATATACTATGTTTCAATAATACTATGTTTCAATATGTTTTGAATTAAATCTTATTGAGGTAGTGTTGTTGGATTTGCTTATTAGGATGTATGTGTTGATTGTATTAAAGGAAAACAAACCAAACACACATCAAAGAATCCAACCACATGAAGCATTCAACTCCTTGGATTGATACAGACTAATATTTGTGATCTCTTTGACATCCCATCTTAGGTGATGAAAAGTATTTTCTTACCTTTATTGATAAATTCTCATGGTATTGTTATCTATATGTATTGCATGAAAAGTCTCAATCAGTAGGCATCTTACAAGTGTTCATTGATGAGGTGAAAAAGCAAGTAGATAGAAAAGTAAAGGTTATAAGGTTATACAGAGGTGTTGAATATTATGGTAAATTTGATAAAAGTTAATAATGTCAAGGTTCGTTTGTAAACTTAGTTAGTCAAGGCATATGTGCATAGTATACTATGCCCAGTACACCACAACAAAATGGTGTGGCTAAAAGAAGGAATCATACTCTTATAGAAATGGTTAGGAGTGTGTTAAATTATAGTTCTATACCTATGATTGTGGATACATGCATTAAAGACTGTTGCATATCTGCTTAATAGAGTTCCTAGTAAGGCAGTTCCAAAGACTCCTTATGAGTTGTGGATAGGAAAGAAATTCAGTTTAAAACATTTTCTTGTTTGGGGTTGTCCAACAGAAATAAAAGTGTATAATCCATATCTGAAGAAGCTCAATGCTGGAACCATTAGTGGTTATTTCATTTGGTATCCTGAGAAATCAAATAAGTACAAATTCTATTGTCTTAACCATAGTATGAGAATAGTTGGGTCTAGTAATGCTAGGTTCATTGAGAATAGTGAGTTTAGTGGAAGTGATGAATCACGAAATGTGGAATTAAGGAGACACATATTGAAATTCTTGTACCTTGTATCTCTTCTCAAGTTGTTGTCCCTCTTGTTCTATTACAGTCACATAACGTACCAAGACAACAAATTAATGTTCCAAACTCACAAGAATAATGTATAGATAATGAACCAGCTAACAATGCACAAGTCACAAATAAGCAAGTAGTAGATAAACCACAAGAGGTGACATTAAAGAGGTTTGCAAGGTAGAAAAGATCTTCTACTTCAAATGATTATGTAGTTTACTCGCTTGAGCATGAATGTAACTTGAGTAATGACGAGGATCCATCTCATTTAAACAAGTCATGGAATGTAACAATTCTAAAAAATGGTTGAATGTCATGAAAGAATAATTAAAATCAATGGATGACAATAAGGTGTGGGAACTAGTTGAGTTGCCTAAAGGTTCAAAACAAGTTGGTAGTAAATAGGACTTTAAGGCTAAATGAGACTCAAAAGGCAATATTAAAATGTACAAGGCTAAACTTGTTGCTCAAGGGCATAATCACAAGGATGACATTTGTAACATCCCCAATTTTATGAACCCCTAGTTTTATGAGCTTGATTTTTCTAAGTCTATAGGAAGCATTTAAAGACTTATTAGAATTTATTTATTTATTTATTACAATTTTAAGAAAATTAGAAATTCATATTTTAATTCAGCAAATATCTTTTAGTACATGTGTTAATTTAAACTCCGGCCAAGAGATGCTTGAGAAAATTTTTATTACCCCAAAATTTCTATCTTGAATTAACCAGTATCTTTTATTATATATGCTTGGTTATTTCTGCTCAAAATATTATAATTTTTATCTAACAAGCTATTTTCCTTGTCATCTCCATTCTTATGGTGTTAATTTGGATATCTAATTACATATATACTCATTTTATTATACTGTATGACCAAATTAAAATTTATAATTGCCTTCTTCCACATACAAGCAATACCAAACTGCATCCCCTTCATTCAATTGGAACCTTATTCCATTCGATTACTTACAAAAGTAGTCTAGAAGGAATTCTTTGTTGCACCTTAATTCTAAATAGTTAATAATTGGAGTATGTATGCATAAAAGTATTCTGAGGAGAATGACTATGTTGCCAAAGTCCCCTCACCGTTTCATGTTATACACAATATATTACTCACCTTATTATTTCTAAAATCTTTTACTCCCAAACTTCACTTGTTTCTGTATGAAAAGAGCATGTTAGCCTTGTATATGAGTCACATGTATAGCCTTCCTCTCACTCTATTATAAGGTTAGAACCTCTTCCCATTGTGTTAAAAGTATATATATTTCTTTTCTTTAACTAGCCACTACATCATATGCGCTACTCTGAGTAAAACTGCCCCTAAACTTAAATTCTCACCACTAACATCAAGTTCGGTTGTATGTGCACTTCTAGGAGAAAACAGCCCCACAAATTATCCCCTCACAATGCTACATAATAATGGAACATAGCAACTAACTTTATTAACAACCCTATCAATCTTAGACTTCATGCATGATAAACATAATTATGGCCTTCTACCAAAATTACACCTGTGCACCCTTCACTCATTAAATTTTAATCTCTAATATATAAGGCACGTATTTGAATATGCTATAAAAAGACTTGAGATCACCTAAATGACATATGGTCTTACAAAATAAGGGATACGAGGATAGTAAATCTTAATAGGTGTCCCTTTCATTCTCAGTCCCACCTCACTAAATGCATGAGAAAGTGATAGTGGCCTCATTACTACTGATGAATCCATATTTTTCCTAGTATTTTACTTCAGTTTTAACCCATTTGATAAAGAAAACATGTTGGAAAAAGTAGAAAAACTCATAAAAATAGAATGATTTAAGTTTTCTTTTAAATACATAGTTATTTTAGAAATTAAGAATTTTTTGTGTAGAAATTAATGATTCAATCATATTTTTGTAGGAAGATCTGAGCTAAGTTCATGAGGATGGAAAATCAGAAGAAAGATAGAAGAAAAGTAGCAAAACTGAAAGCAAGGAACAAAGTTTAATGGAGTCTAAGCTGGGCATGATTACTATCGCTGGTGAAAGTGAATGTTTCAGAGCTTGGAAATCAAGGTGAATCTGGGCGTGATCACTATTGTTGGTGAAAGTGATCGTTCCAGAGAGTTTCTCAGCATAGTCAAATGCGCGTTACCACTTTTGCTGATAAGAGTGATCGTTCCAGACAGACCTGCAGTACAGCAAGTTGCGTATGATCACTCTTGTCCACAAGAGTGATCATTCCAGAGAGACCTACGATACAGCAAGTTGCGCGTGTCTACTTTTGTTCATGAAAGTGAACACACACATATCTAAAATTCTAGCGTTGCCACTTTTATGAAGGAAAGTGATTGTTCCAGTCTTAAAGAGTTCCAGATAGGCTTCTGCGTGAATATTTTAGTGAAGAAGCGTAGTAATGGGCAAATGGCGGGAAATCTATAAATTGCATAAAAGCTCAGAACTTTGGATCTTTTCTTCATTTTTTATTTCCATTTAGTTTTTTTAGTGTGGAGAGAGTCTGAGAGAGCGATTGGGGACGAACATCGAACTTCAACCTAGAGGAATCAAATTGAAGATTCTTCTCTCTTTTTCTGTTGTAATGGCTACTTGAACATTTTGTAGTTAGGGATTGTGAATCGAAAACGAATGTGTTGAATCGATTCTGGATCTGGATTTTGAGTATTGGAATGGATTGAGTGATTGATTCCGCATTTTACGTAGTGATTGAATGAAAGTTTGATTAGCTAATTACAGAGAAACTCTTATCAATGGAAATTGAACTTGTTTCTCATATCTGAATCAATTACCAGGATTATAGATTTCTCAGGGATAAGATAACTTGATCTTGCAATCTTCTGGTTTCTAACACTTAAAGTAACATTTAATAACGTGAAACTGATTGTCATTCCTTCTGATTACTTGAATGTTCAAAACTTTATTGATTCAACACTGAAGTTTTGGTAAAACAACTCCTTAGCTATGTTCTCTACATTTGTTAATCACATAATTGCATGTTCATTGTTTTGTTTTCCTTTCTGATTTTAATATCTGTCACTTTTATCTCCAAAATCCATTTGAAATTCATGAAGCTCAACTAATTGTGGATTTGTGAAGTGATAATTGAGTACTTTGTGAAGGTTACAAGCTTTGGCGCTGTTGCCGAGGAATATTGTTTTCGATATCATTAGTAACAAGAAAGTAACTAGATTGAGCATTTATTTTCTTTAAAGTTTCTGCTGGTATTATATTACATTGAGAATTTTTCTGTTTGCAATCTATTGAATTGTTAATTCTGTAATTGTATAATTTTGATTTTTTATAGATTTTGTATTATCATAAGTAGTTACTTTGCAATTATATACTGTGAAGTGTAGTTCTCTGTTTTCTTTTTACTATATTTGTTTTCTAATTGTATATGCGTAGCAAAAACAAAAATAAATCAACTATGGTCTTTGATTCTGACATAGATATAACATTAAGAAGATTAAGAAGAGAGGCTAGAGCAGAAAGTTCCTTAGGAGTTATCCATTCTCCAGAAATTCAAAATACTCCTATTTCAAACAAAACAAGTTCACCTCTAGGACAGTTAACTTCAGAAATTGAAATGGCAGAGCAATATAGGATGAGAACACTAGGAGACTATGCAATTTCAAACATGCAGGGATATAATTCTTCAATAGTTAGACCAACTATTCAAGCTAATCACTTTGAAATTAAACCAGCCTTGTTACATTTAGTGTAACAGGACCAATTTTCGGGTGGAATTTCTGATGATCCTAATTTGCATATTTCAAAATTTTTGCAGCTATGTGATACTATAAGAATGAATGGAGTGAGTGAAGATGCTATAAGACTGAGGCTTTTTCCATTTTCTCTGAGAGACAAGGCTAAATGTTGGTTACAAGCACAACCACAAGGAAGCATTACCACTTTGACAGAGCTTGTAAACAAATTCTTAACCAAATACTTCCCTCCATCCAAAGCTGCCAAACTGAGAAGAGAAATTACATCTTTTGTGTAGCAGGAAGGTGAATAATTATATGAAGCTTGGGAAAGGCATAAGGAATTACTGAGAAGGTGTCCACATCACTGCATTCCAGACTGGATCAATTGGAGACTTTTTACAATGGAATGAATACAACAACAAGAACCATGGTTGATGCAGCTGCAAGAGGTTCTTTAAATATGAAATCCTTAGAAGAAGTTCAAAGAATCATTGAGAAGATGGCCTCATCAATGTATCAGAACTCAAATTCAAGAAATGCAGGGTGAAGTACTAGATATGAAGTCAAAGTTTTAGAAACTTTTCTTGTACAAAATCAGCTGCAAAACTAGTTATTTTAAGAACAAATAGTTGCTTTGACTCAACAGATCAACAATTTACAAGCTGGAAGTGTGGCAACCAATCAATTAAGTTGTGATTTTTGTGGATGAAATCATGCCAATGGTGCATGTGATGCATCTACAAGTGAACCACAAGAACAAGTGAATTACATGGGCAATTTTCAGAGACAGCAACCTTCATTCCCACTTGGTTTTCAATACTCCAATAGCAGAAATCAGCAATACTCTAATTGGAATAATCAATATTCTACAACCAAGAATTCTAACTCTACTTTACCTTTCTCTAATGCAGGTCCAGCAGCACAATAATCTTATTTTCAAAGGAATCCAACCACTCAACCTCAAGGAAATTAGAAGTTTGCCAAACCTATGACTGACAGGTTGACTGAGATGAAGGAAACTATGCTACAATTCATGAAAGTAACCCAAACAAGTTTCAAGAATCAAGAAGCTTCCATGAAGAAGTTGGAAACTCAAATTGGACAGCTAGCTGAACAACTGTCCAGTAGAGATGAAGGAAGATTTTCAAGCAACACAGTAATAAACCCAAAAGAGCAGTGTCAAGCCATAACTACAAGGAGTGGAGCTGTAGTTGCAAGTTCTAAACCTGTATAGAAGATAACAAGTGATGCAGTAGAAGAAAGAAGAATAGAAAAAGATCTGCAACAGGGAAATTTCAAGTTGTTAAAGAGAGAACATTCAGAAGAAAAGGTAGAAGTTCCTGTAAATTCTGAGAGAAAGACCAAGAAGCAACTTTTTGAAGAGACTTTCAAACTAATAGATCCTGAAAAATACAAGAGGCTGCTTTATCCTTAAAGAGTACAGAATCCTAAACAAGAGGAACAATTTGAAAGATTTTTGAATGTGTTCAAGAAACTACAGATCAATATTCCTTTTGTTGAAGCTTTGGAGCAGATGCCATCCTATGCAAAGTTTATGAAATAATTACTCTCCAGAAAAAGGAAGCTAGAGCATGATAAGACAATACCTTGTGAGATGGGACATTGTACTGTGGGAAGAGCATTGTGTGATTTGGGAGCAAACATTAACCTAATGCCTTTAGCTATCATGAAGAAATTGGGAATAGAAGAAGTGAAACCAACCAACATCACACTACAGCTAGCTGATAGATCATATACTTATCCATATGGAGTTGTAGAAGATTTATTGGTTAAAGTTGATAAATTCATTTTTCCTGTAAAATTTGTAATTCTGGACATGGAGGTGGATGCAAACATACCATTGATTCTAGGCAGACCATTCCTTGCAACTGGGAGAGCTTTTATTGATGTGCAAAAAGGAGAGCTCATGCTTAGAGTTCAAGATGAAAAGGTAGTGTTTAATGTTTTTGAAGTATTGAAATATCCAATTGAAGATAACACATGCATGAGAGTAGATATATTGGATTCTCTTATTACACCTTATTCTATTAATGAGTTTGATGAAAATTTTGTGTTAAGAGAGACCATAGCTGTAGGGAGTACTAAATTTGTGATCCATAGAGAAGAATATATTATGGAAATTGAGCAACAATTGGAAGCTCTACTAATTCTAACACCTGCAGAAAACTCTGTCAAAGAAAAGCTGAAAAAAGAAGTAAAAGAAGAGTAAATTCAGAAGTTAGAACTCAAGCAGTTGCCTTCTCACTTGAGATATGCTTTCTTGGATTAGAATCACGAAAGTCCAATCATCATTAACAATGAACTCAAGGAGGAAGAAGAGAAAAAGCTGCTAAGAATTCTGAGAGAACACAAATCAGCAATAGCCTGGAGCATTTTAGATTTGAAAGGTATAAATCCATCTTTTTGTAAACATAGAACTTTATTTAAACAGAAATTTAAACCAGTTGTGCAGCCTCAAAGAAGGTTAAATCCAACCATGAAAGAAGTGGTAAAGAAAGAAGTAATGAAGTTGCTAGATGCAGGGATTGTTTACCCAATTTCAGATAGCCAATGGGTTAGTCCAGTCCAAGTTGTCCCTAAGAAGGAGGGATGATAGTTGTGCCTAATGAGAAGAATGAGTTAATACCTACTAGAACTGTCACTGGCTGGCGCATGTGTATTGATTACAAAAAATTAAATGATGCAACTAGAAAGGATCACTTTCCACTACCATTTGCTGATCAAATGCTAGAAAGACTTACTGGACATGCATTCTACTGTTTCCTTGATGTATACTCAGGCTACAATCAAATAGCAGTGGACCCTATGGATCAAGAAAAGACTGCATTCACATGTCCATTTGGAGTTTTTGTATATAGAAGAATGCCATTCGGATTGTGCAATGCTCCTGCTACATTTCAAAGGTGTATGCTATCTATTTTTTCTGATTTGGTAGAGAAAATTATTGAATTGTTTATGAATGATTTCTCTATTTTTGGTAATTCATTTGATAATTGTTTAGCTAATCTTTCCACTATTTTGCAGAGATGTCAAGACACTAACCTTGTGTTGAATTGGGAAAAGTGTCATTTCATGGTTCAAGAAGGCATTGTCCTTGGCCATAAAATTTCAAAAAAAAGGAATGGAGGTGGATCAAGCAAAAATAGAAGTTATTAGTAAGCTGCCTCCACCAATTAATGTCAAGGGAGTTAAGAATTTTTTAGGTCATGCAGGTTTTTATAGGAGGTTTATCAAAGACTTTTCAAAAATTGCAAAACCCCTTAGTGATTTACTTGTTAAAGATGCTGACTTTGTATTTGATGATTCTTGCTTGCATGCATTTTTTGTTTTGAAATAGAAACTTATTTTTGCACCTATTCTTGCAAAACCTTATTGGAATTTGCCTTTTGAATTGATGTGTGATGCAAGTGATAGTGCAGTGGGTGTTGTTCTAGGACAAAAAAAGGATAGAAAATTGCATGTAATTTATTATTCCATCAAAGTTTTAAATTCTGCACAAGTAAATTACACAACTATTGAAAAAGAACTCCTTGTATCATCTCAATTACACAAGTAAATTCTGATTGTTTTGTTACTAAATCATTCACCTAGTTATCCATCATGACAGTCACACTTGAATCATCTTTTTGCTGCAAAATCTCATACACTTCAGTCAAGCAAATTATCAAAGTTATATGCAAAACAGAATTTGGAAATATCATCATAGCTCTCAGGAAGTGTTTCTCTCTTACTCAATCAGTGTTTAGTTTTGTGTATACTCTCAAAATCATCAAATTCATCAAACTCTACCATAGGCTTGCCTATATTCTCAACCTCCTTTGCATAATTACAATTAATCACAAATCAAGAGGACTTTTTCAAGAATTGTTGAGGCTGAAGGACAGGTAGATATTCAGTGACTTAAGGAAGCAATGAAGTTGATTCCAAACAGAAAAGATGCAAATTGAGTAGATAAGTTTAAACTTAGAATAGGATTGCATCTCTATTTCACTTATATATCAAACAAAATTATTCCAATTCATCAATTCAATTCTGCAGAACAATTTATAGCTTTTACTTCCAAATTGAGTTTCTTTTTATTCTTAATTTTTTACTTCCTTTTTATCACACTTTTGGTTTTTATTTATTTTCTTTGAATGACTTTGCTCTCTGTTATTCTGTTCTCCTTTCCTCGACCCCAAACTTAGAACATTGCTTGTCCTCAAGAAAATCATTGGAAACTTGATACCAACCCAACCTTAGTTTTGAAACTTATCTTTGACTAAACTCAATTTGCCTCTTTTCATTTGGATAAGTAACATGGTTTTTTCAGGAAGGCTTGTATTGAGGTTGATCAAAAGAAAGGCTATCAGCTCAAAGGGGTTTAACTAAGATATACAAGAAAGAAAGGAGGTTTATTTTGCTAACTAGGTATAACTGAACAATGGCCTCCATCCTTTATGTGATTACTGTAAAATTGCATATTTGGTTAAGAAACAAAGCAAGTTCTAGAGAGTATATCAGAATTAAGATCAGTCACACATCAAGAATTGTAAAGGTTCAAGTCTCACCAAGGAAGTAAAGTGATAATATTAACCAATTCTGTTCACACTTCACTTCACAAATTTGCATGAATAAAATGGCAAGACTTTCTTATTTTAAAAATACAAGTATGACAATCATGTGAAGAATGGGAAAAACAACTTATGTAATTTAACAATCAGAATTCAATAAAATGATATTCAAATTCAATTCAAAGGAAATTAGGATCTACTCTAATATTTTTATGTTTTTTGAAAATTTTATGTAGAATTAAAGCTAAACACATGAAATTAGAGGCACAGAATTCAACCCCCCATTCATGGTAGCTTTGCCTGTTTCATAATTCCATGCGCTCCTTGTTCAGAAGTTTTAAGAGCATGGTCTGCACAAAACATCACAATTATTCATCAATTATCAGTTAAACGCTCAATTAAACTCAAAGCTAGTAAATATTTAAAGCATACTTGTTTACAACCAAAATTTAACCAAATTGTAATTAACAACTGAAAAAGTCTTGAACCTAATTACAACTTATTTACAGAATTAAGCTACAAAATAAAAATTAAAATTCCTAAGCTATTCTTCATCTTCCTCCTCCTCTAAAGTTTTTCCCTCTGACTCATCCTCATCTTTATCTTCATCTTCTTCCTTTGCCACTTCTGGTTGTGGAAAGTGAGTCTTATAAATGGGAAGATCTTTGAAGATTGTTGATGAGGCATTGAGCATTTTCTTCCACTTCAGGTGTATGGTATAGCTCATCCATGGTCATTCTCAATTTTTGCCCAATCTTTAGCATAAGACACTCCAGCAGCATTATCCCAGCTTTCAAGCTTCGATGTAGCTCATTCTGCCTTTCAGCCAATGAGTTTTGTCTTTCATTTATAAAATCCACTCGATCCTTCATTCTCATTGGATCTGCTTTCTTGAACTGTGATGGTAATGGGACTCCAGATGTGCAAGATATGGTAGCATAGATTTCCTTCACCATTGCTACTGAGATTGAAGGGGATGCTCTGATTCTTTCTTGATACTCACTAAAAACTACTCCTGCATCCTCACACAATAAAGTTATTAATGAAGGAAAAGCTAAAGAGTCCCTTTTTCCTTTTTAGAATGTGCAACATACATTCACCAATAACCTCCCCCCATTAATATACATTCTATTAACTATAGCAAATAAAAGTTCAGCTCTTTTTACTGCTAAAGTTGAACTGTGTTTTACTGACATGAAAGAGTTAAGGATGAAAGCATTCCAAACTTTAGCAAATGGTAGAAGGTTCTTTGTGGTGATGCATTTTAGCTTTTCTCCTAAGTTCAGTACCCAAGTAGTTCCTAGTCTCCCAATTCTGTTCAAAATTTCATAATAGTCCTTCTCGTTGTTGGCTTTGAAGGTGCTGAAATCTTGTTGTTCAGGTTCTTTCTGGACATCTATGTCCAAAACTCTATTAATGTTGTCAGCAGAAAAGTCTATTGTCACCCCTCTCACCATAGTGTGAAATTTGGGTAGCTGCTCTCCTTTAGTGCGCAGGGCATTTGCATAAAACTGCTAAGTAATCTCCCTCCATCCTATCCTAGCCAATGATTCAAAGGATTCCCATCCTTTTTTTTAAGTTCCTCTTTAAATTCTGGGTAGTTTCCTTCAACAATCTGAAATACTCTATCTTGGACTACCTTCCTCTTGACAATATTAGCTCTGAAATAGTTTTCATGAGCTAAACTCCTAAATCTTAGATCATTTGCAGGTGCTAGTCTTGAGGATAAGGCTGCTCTTGCTAGTTTGCATCTTAGTCCTTGAAGTTACCTTATAAGTGGATCCTACTAGAGTGTTTGAAGAAGTTCTTGCCATTTCTCAAATACCTGTTAGAAAAATGCATTTAGAATACTAGAATACAATCTATCCAAGTATGAAAAATGTAAATTTACAGAACTACAATGAAATGCAGAATGCAGGTGCAAGGTATTAGTATTCAAGCTCAGAAAAATTCAACTTGCATCCTTAATGTACAACAAACTAAAAAATCAGATTGAAAAATTCCAAACTTCTAGCATTAGCATAGAGTATCAATATAATGCAGATAAATCACAACCAGAATTTTCAATTAAAATTTTCAATTAAGTCCTTCAGTTCAACTCACTATCTACAGAAAGCTTGTTCATGCATATATTTCATAATGTAGCTACGAATCTTCCAATGAAATTGTCAAATAAAGTGAGAACCTAGCCACATAATCGTTTAATTCCATGTTCGAATCAATTAATCTTAGAATTTTTTCTCAGTTGCCCTATTCAAATATTTTCCCAAACTTTTAAGCATGAAGAACCGTAACCACAGATTGTAGAAATGAAGCAGAGTTTACCTAGAATGGAAGTGCAGAAGTGTAGACTTATGTGTTAGAATGGAAAGAGTGCTTGCTCGATACGCATAGAACAAAAATCAGAGAGAGATTAAGAGAGAAATGTGAGTTTAAGTTTGAGAGTGTGTGTGCGTGATTACTCTTTTCTGAGTATATAGCCATGCGGCCCTTTTAAAAATAAAAGTGAACATTTTCAGAATTAACATTGTATGCATGTTCACTATATTTAGGTAAAGTGAGCAATCCAGAGAGCAATATTCTTTGCTAAGTGTAAGATGGAATGCGCATTATCACTATTTCCAGGAAAAGTGATAACACTCATGCTCACTTCTTTGTGCGTGACTACTATTTCAAACGAAAGTGTTCACGCGCAACCTTAACACTCCATTACTCATGTGCGTGACTACTTTTTCTAGATAAGGGAATAACGCGCAAACTCTTACCTTGGTTTTACCTGCGCATAGCCACTTTACTCAAGAACAGTGATTGTTCCAGAGAGAGGCTTCTTCCTTAAACTTCTGTGTGGTCACTTTTATAAGGAAAAGTGATAGTTTCAGAGAAGAGCTTCCTTCTTGAGCCTCTGTGTGATCACTTTTATAAGGAAAAGTGATCACTCCAGACAACATCTTCTTTCTTGGGTCTCTACGTGCTTCCTTCTCTGACAAATAGTAATCACTTTCATTACTCAACACATTTTAAAACTCAGATGGCCCACTCATCCCATTCTAATCTTTCCACCATACACTTATAACACAAAACTCACTTTATTCAACAGATTTACACAACAATACAAGTTAAAAACAGAATTAAAGAAGATAAAATTTCAAAGTGAAATGGAATCATCAAAATTCAATTACAAGCAAAAGTAATGAGAATGGTTCAGAACTATGAGTTGCTTCTCACAAAGCGCTCTTTTAATGTCACTAGCTTGATGTTAAATGTTTCTTATTACTGAGAAACCAAGTTAATGCAAGAGTTATCCCTATTAACTTCTCCTCCATGATAAACCTTTAACCTTTGGCCATTGACATTAAATTCTTTCCCTTCTTTCTGGTCTTCAAGTAAAATTGCACCAAAGGGAGAAACTTCTTTTACCATGAAAGGTCCTGACCATCTTGACCTGAGCTTTCCAGTATATAGCTTTAGTCTTGAATTGAATAGTAGAACCAACTGCCCCGGTCTAAATTCTCTCTGCATAATGAATCTATTATGAATTCTTTTAGTCCTTTCTTATATAACTTTGCATTCTTATATGCAGATTGTCTGAACTCCTCAAGCTCATGTAATTGTAGTATCCTCTTTTCTCCAGCATTGGTTAAATCAAAATTCAACCATTTAGTGGTCTAATATGCCTTATGCTCATGTTCCACAAGAAGATGTCATGCCTTTCCAAACAGTAATTGATATGGTGACTGATGAACAAAAGATTTGTCGCGAATCCTCATCATCAGAATATAAGTAGAAATTAATGTAATACTAAGGTGCTAACCTAGGTCATGTCCCAGAGTAACCAAATATCAAACATGTAGTATGCAATGTATTCAAAAAACAAGTTAAAAAAATGGGATTTTTGTGATTTCAAGTTCAATGTAAAGAGAAAGAAACAAAATTATAAATTTCAATCAATAAAGAGTGATAACCCCTAATTCATTCATGTAGACTTTATCCCTATTCCTCTCAAGATTTAATACTCTTCCTCTCCTCCCAGAATTAGGTTAATTTAACAAGCAAAAATCAACCTTAGATTCCTGTACGAAATTAAGCAATTCAATGAACTCAAATCTCTCATCCCAAGATTACGCAACCTTAGAAATAAACTCAGTATTAAGCAATCCAAGTTTAAAATCTCATTAAAACGAATTAGAGTTAATTAAGCAATGTCCCCCTCATTCAACCATTAATTCAATTCAAGAGATTAGGAAGAAGATATTCATGAAAGAAAAGGATTTGTATTAATATTCAAAAACCCAAGAATTCAAGAATCCATATGAACTCACTAGAGATTACAAGAAAATTAACCCTCCATAAGGATGGGTCTCACAATTACAAAATGAAAGTGAAGAGAAATCAATAACATCAATGCAAAAATCAAAGAGAAGTAAGGAGAAAATGGAAATCAAACCCTAGGTTGGATCCTTGGCTGTCACCTAAGGCCACCCTAAGCTCTCCCAAAAGTATCCTAAAACCCTAAAAAATCTATAAGATAAGGTTTTTTCAAAAGTTTTTCTACCCTAAATGGTAAAAATCTATTTATAGTGAAGTGGTCGTCGTCCATAGTAGCTACTATGGTTTCATAGTGGCTATGCGCAGTGCTTCTTGCTGTTGACCCTCTCTGGAGTGTTCACTTTGGGTTCATAGTACCTACGCGCAAGACTGGGTGACTTTGGCCTTCTCTAGAGTGTTCACTTTGGAATCAGAGTGATCACTTTGGTCTGCCCTGGAGTGTTTACTATGGACTCAAAGTAGCTACGTGTAACACCCTGAATTTTGAAATATTAGTTATTGATAATTAGATAAATCTAAATGTATATTCATGTGTGTATTTTTAGATATATGTTGTGAATATATATGTGCATATACGTATGTTGGGGATATGTGTATGTATATACGTGTATGCATGACTGGATAGGGCTGAAATAGGCTAAGTGCAGGGCAAGATACTGGGCTGTTCCCGATGCAGCAAGAGGGTCCTGGGAGGAAGGACCAGAAGTGTCGCCTTCTCGCTGTAGCGAGAGACGTCTCGCTGTAGCAACAGAGCGACAGTTTGGAGTACATTTCTGGGTGCAGTCTCACTGTAGTGAGAGGGTCTCGCTGTAGCTAGATTCTGTAGAAACCAGAGTGCAGTTTTCTCTGGTTATTTCGCTGTAGCGAGTGGGCGTGTCGCTGCAGCAAGGTCCCCTTGCTGCAGCGAGAATATCTCGCTGCAGCGAGAGTGTCGCGACGAGAAAAGGATTTAAAGGGGGTTAGGGCTCGGGGAGATTTATTTCTCCCTCCCCCTTCGATCCTCTCATACCCAAAGCCTTATTGCATTGATTAATTACCTCCAAAGCCATTCGAGAGCGAGATTGGAGCTCAGATTTGTGTGGGAAATGCTTGGAGGTGAGTTTTAAACGGTTCGATTTTTATCCCCTTTCTTTGTTTTCGTGGTTTCCTTGGGTTCTCATGGAGTTTCTCCATTTGTTTAGAATGAAATTTGTGAGAGGGAGCACTTCTTGGTGGATTTAGCGTGTGGGACGTCAATCCGAAGGCTATGTGCCATACATTATGAACAAATGTGGGCCCAAGGGCCGTGTAATATTGATGAATATTGGCTGTGTGCCGTGTAATGTGAAATGAAATATATGTGTGAATGGACGTGTTAGTGCCGTTGTAATGTGCTGTGGATGGTTTAGCGATACACTGGGGGTGTGGAAGATGTGGACGGTAGAAATACCTTGGGGAAGGGGGAGTGGTGGTGACACCGACTGTGGAACGGGTGCACCACGGGCCACACACTCTCTTCCTGACTAGACCTCTGACCACTACCTTTGTTGAGCGACGCGTGACTGCCCACGTGGTATACGTGAGGCAGGGGTAACCGGCAACCATTCATGGTGTAAATTTGTGATCACAGTGCTATAGTGAGTGTGGCTGTTGTGCGTATACACGAGTTTGTGTGTTGTGCTTGTGATGTGAACGGGTGCACCACGGGTCACACACTCTCTTCCTGACTAGACCTCTGACCACTACCTTTGCTAAGCGACCCGTGACTGCCCATGTGGTATACGTGAGGCAGGGGTAACCAGCGACCATTCATGGTGTAAATTTGTGATCACAGTGCTATAGTGAGTGTGGCTGTAGAATTTATTTTTCAAGTAATCAAGACGATCAGCACCAGACTCAGTGAAGGGACGGATGGACCGTTATAGGACATAGAATTTATTTTGAAAATGTTGTAATTGAACTAGTTCTGTAGTAGTCATTTGATATTAATTTGTAACTCTTCACTTATTTTGAAATCTTTTATGAAAAATTTGGTTATTCGATTTACGAAATTAATTTATTTTATTGGAATTTAATTTAAGGTGTTACACTACGTAGAACACTTCTTCAAACTAGGATTTCTGTAGTGTCCACTATCACTCTAAAAGTGATCACTTGGTCTGCCCTCTAGATCTGGCTTGTTGTAGTGTCCACTATCACTTCTGAAAGTGGTCACTTTGAACTCAAAATTTCTCAAAGGCTAAAAATCATTGGAATAAGCCTAGAAATTCTTGCACAATTATTCAAATGATCAAAATTGCAAATTATATCTATGTAATTCAATATAAATTAACGAAAAATTAAGAAATCCATGATATTTGACCAAAATGATGTTTTTATGTTATTTACACTTCCTAAGTCTACTTTTTCTATCAAGGAACACTAAAAAGACAAGTAAAAATCCAATAAAATGTGGATTCATCAGTGACATACCAGTTGGTGTTTTGAATGCAGTCCAATATGTGTCACACTTCTAAGGAGAAGTTGATTTAACTAGCAAGTATACTAGTGTTGATGTAGCAAGTTATAAAAAATGATAGAACTGTGTTAGAGTCCCAAGTATCGATCTCAGGGAATAAAAGTATTCAATTACCACTTCACAAGGCCGCAATTAGTTGAGCCTAATGAATTTCAAAGAGTGTTTGGAATTAAAATTGACAAATATTGAAATCAAAAGAAAAATAGAACAATGAACAAACAATTGTGAGAAAACAGAGGTAGAAACCATAGCTAGGGAGTTGCTTCACCAAAACTCCAATGTTGAATCAATAAAGTTCTGAACTTACAAGTAATTGGAAAGAATGACAATCAGTTTCACGTTGTATTATTCAGAGGTTAATTCCTTAACTCAGTGAACCTAACATTCAATTAAATCACTCTAATTCCTTAGATCTGATTCAATTCAATGTTGCTTTAAGTGTGAGAAACCAGAGGATTGCAAGATCAAGTTCTCTTATCCCTAAGAAAGCTATAATCTTGGTGATTGGTTCAGATCTGAAGAACAAATTCAATTTCCATTTACAAGAGTTCCTCTGAAATTAGTTAATCAAATTTCCATTCAATTACTACGTAAAGTGCAAAATCAACCACTCAATCCATTCCAAAACTTGAAATCCAGATCCAGAATCAATTCAACATGTTCATTTTGGATCTACAATCCCTAACTATGAAGAAATTACACAGCCATTACAGCAGAGAAAGAAAAAGAAAGAGAAGAAGAGGCAAAACGCAGAAGAAGCATCTTCAACCGATCTTCAATCCGATTCTTCTAGTTTGAAGCTCGGTGTTCGTCCCCACACTCTCTCTCTCAGACTCTCTCCACACCCAAGAACTAAGTGAAAATGAAAAATGAACAAAAGATCTAAAAATCTGAGTGTTTCTACAATTTATAATTTTTCCCGACTCTGGGCGTTGTCACTTTGCTTCATAAGAGTGGCCACGCAGAGGCTCATGTAGTTTCTGGAAGACTGGAACATTCACTTTTGTTGATAAGAGTAGCAACGCACGAGGTCAAGGAGATAGCATAATCACTTTCGAGAGCGGGAGTGACCATGCGCAACTTGCATAGCTGAAGGTCTCTCTGGAACGTTCACTCTTGCTGACGAGAGTGACCACGCGCTTCTCGCTATTAATGGGGTCTCTGTAGAACACTCCCTTTCGCCAGCGAAAGTGACAATGCGCAAGTCTGCTAAGTTTGAAGTCCTCTGGAATGCTCACTTTCGCCCGCAAAAGTGACAACGCACACTGTATTCTTCTGAGAAATGCTCTGGAACACTCACTTTCACTGATAATAGTGACTACGCCCAAACTCTACTTCTCAATTAAGCTCTAGATCACTCACTTTCACTGGCAAGAGTGATCACGCCCAGCCCAAACTCCATAAATCTTGTTCTTTAAGTCCAGACTTGCTATTTTTCTTCTATCTCTCCATTGATCTTCCATCTTCATGAACATTGCTTAGGATTTTCTACAAAAACATGCTTGAATTATTAATTTCTATGTAGAAAATACACAAATGCTAAAATAACTATGTATTTAAAGACAACCTTTAATCTTTCTATTTTTATGAGTTTTTCTGCTTTATCCAACATATTTTCCATATCAAATGGATTAAAACTATTTTAAAATAATAGTAAAAATATGGATTCATCACCACCCCAAACTTAAATTTTTGCTTGTCCTCAAGCAAATCAAACTAAACAAAGGTCAAGTTCCTCCACTTTTCAAATTCAATTAGCAAACTGCTTTTCTCAAAATTTCCAATTTCCAATTCTGTACTTTTCTAATTTCCTCATTCAATCAAGTTATTCATCCAATCACTCATCATAATAGTCACACTGCATTAATCATACTATGAGTAAGAATTGCTATTTGAGTTCATGTATTTTAAGCAAAGTTCATGTGAGCAAAATTAAGAAACATGATCACAGCTCACTAGAAGTGTTTCCCTCATCATTCAATAGTGTTTATGCTACTGTTTTATCTCTAAATCATCATTTTTACCACACTCTACCATAGGCTTGCAAATATTCTCAATTTCCTCTATAAAAATGTAACAAATCACATATCAAGAGGGCTTTTCAAGTAAAATTAAGGTTAAGGGACAGGTAGGTGTTTAATCAATTTGGGAAACAATATAGGTTATGCCAAACAGAAAAGATGCAATTCAAGTAGATGAGATTCAGAATTTAGCATGGGATTACATTCTTTTTATCTTCTATTTAATTATGTACAACTTTTTCTGAATTTTGTAACATTTCAAGTGCTTTTCATGTATTACTGCATGCACAAATTTCTTTTTTGTTTTTCACACTTTGTATTTATTCTTTTCAACTTTGCTTTTTATTTTTCTTTTCAATTAACTCAGAACTCGGAGCTTTTGCTGTTTCTTTTCTTTTCAAGTGACTCATACTTTTGCTGTTACTTTTCAAATAACTCATAACTTTGCTAACTCGTAACTTTGTTGTTACCCACCCTAAACTTAAAACTTTGCTTGTCCTCAAGCAATGTCATACGATATCACAAGATGGTTAAACTCAAATTGCCTCTTCCTTATTTGCATAGGTTTCATGGTTTTTCAGTAGGGCTTGTATTGAAGTTTACCAAAAGAAAGGTTAAAGGCTCAAAAGGGTGAACTAGGATTTTTAGCACAAGGGAGGTTTATTTAGGCTCAAAGATGAACAAAGAATGCCTCCATCATATATGTGACTGTACATTTTACAAATTCAATCAAGAAACAATGCAAGTTCTAGAGGTGCAGCAAAATATGAGATCAATTAGCACACAACCAAAATGTATGAGGTTCAAGTCTCACCAAGGATTTTTAAGTGAACATGTTAATCAATGAAGCTCACAATCCACTTTTCAGAATTATATGCACACAGTGGCAAGACTACCTCATTTTGAAAATTACAAGTGGGATCTCATTTTGAGAATGGGAAAAATAACTTAAAAAGAAAAATTAAATTAGAATGCACAAAATTGTCAATTAAAATGCAATTAATTCACAAAAAGTAATTCAAAATCTATCCTAATATTGTTGTGTTTTTCTGATAATTTTTCAGTGTATTGTGAAGCTAACTCATGAACAAGAGGTAAAGAATTAAGCCCCCTTTCATGACAGCTTGTGCAGGTGTCAACATCCCTGTGTTTGAGTGCTGTGTGAAAGTGACAACTTCTGCACAAAATAGCAAAAATTTATCAATTAGTAAGTAAAAAGGCAATTAATTGGAAAACTAGCAGATATTCAAAATAGAAGGAAAACACCAAAAGTGATAAATGCTTTATATATATGATCCTACATTATAATTCATGAATGATAATTGGGAGTTTTCAGCTATTCATTGAGAGAATTTACTATTATTAATTTCATTTTTTTTTATATATTTCAGGAAAAAGGATCAAGAAGTGAAAGCTTTAAAGATGTTGGGAATTGAAGAAGGAAAGGAACCAAAGATATACACGGGCAAATACACGCCCGTGTATATGAGCATGTATCTCACTGGATGCAAAAATCAAGCACACAATCAAGCCAAAGATATACACGGGCTCGTACACGCCCGTGTATATGAATGTGTATATCACTGGTGTTGTCAATTGAAAGGCATCATCTGAACCAGAGATGTACACAGCCAAAGTACATGGTCGTGTACATGGGCGTGTACTTCCTAGAAAAGTTGTGAAGACCAATTATTAGAGACTAGAGAAGTACATAGCCAAAGTACATGGCTGTGTACATGAGCGTGTACTTTTCAGAAAAGCTTTGAAGGAAGTCTATTAGAAAACAGAGATGTACATGGCCAAAGTACATGGCCGTATACTTTCACGTACGTCAGAATTTAAACTTCTGCGAGAAAATAAGCCCTAGGACGATTCCTATAAAAGAGAAACTCAACACAGAATTAGGGGACACTGTTTTGAGGAGAAGAAAGACTCAGTGACGGCGGGAGGATGGGATCAAGCACTTTTATTCATCTCTTTTGTAATTTTAGTTTTAAGATGTTTAGGTTCTAATTTTCCTTTGAGTATCTAGACGTAATGAATCCTAATTGACCAAATTTTTTGGAATTCTTCTAATGCTATTTCATGTTCTTTTCTCTTGAGTTTAATTGAGTAGTATCAATTGTCTTCCATCTTGTTTTCTTGTTTGAATTTGAGTAAAATTCCTGCATGAAATTAACATTACTCAATTAAAAGGACTTGAATGTATTTCTAGAGATAGAAAGACGTAACTTTTTGTATTAGGATTAACCCTAATTATGGAATTCATAATGAACTTAATGCAACCTATGGGTATTAATTAAGGAAGAGATTCTGATTGATCAACCGAGGATTAGGAATCATTATCCTTGAGAAAGGTATTGATTTAATTCAGAATTTCCTGCAGTGATAAGGGTTTGGAACTAAGTAGTGGACGCTTAAGAGGATTTACAGTCTAGATACTCGCCTTTTCCCCTTGAATACCATTAGTCATACTTTTCTATAATTTATTATCATAAGAAATTTGTTCCTTTTAATTTATTATTCTTCTATTTTTAGTAATTTTATCAACAAAAATTTATTTCTCATATTCATTAAGAATTGCATAATTAAGAAAGTAATTCTTAATAACAGTCCCTGTGAATACAACACTTGGTACTCTATTTTTCATAATATTACTCTGACAGCGGGTACACTTGTCCAGTAATCGATTTTTACACACTAAGTTTTTGGCCCGTTGCTGGAGACTAGTTGTTTAGGATTTCTTTGATTACATCTTTACTAATTTTCTTTATTTCTTTAATCTTAATTTAGCTTTTCTGTTTTTTTTTGCTTTTATTATTTTTTCTTAGGAGTTGATTTTTCTGGTGCATGACCAGAACCCGTTCTGCTACATTAATCGAACTTGACCTAGAGAAAGAGAGAACTTTGCGAAAAATTTGGACAGAGAGACTACTGCTAGTACAGAAGGAAAACACACAAAACCACATGGAAGGAATAGCGAACAACAAAGATCAACCAAGGACCATGTCCGATTATGCTCGTCCATCATTAACGGGAACATAGTCTAGCATTGTCCGTCTGAATGTGCAGAAGAATTTTTG
Source organism: Abrus precatorius (assembly GCF_003935025.1). NCBI lineage: Eukaryota > Viridiplantae > Streptophyta > Magnoliopsida > Fabales > Fabaceae > Abrus > Abrus precatorius. The sequence goes on along the minus strand of NW_020874290.1, from coordinate 2,633,500 downwards.
AAATAAAGCCCAATGTTATTCAGCTGGTCCAGCAGTTTGTCCAATTTGATGGGCTACAAGATGAAGACCCTAACGCTCACATTGCAAATTTTCTGAAAATTTGTGATACTTTATAGATCAATAGAGCTACTAATGATGCAATCCGCTTGAGGCTGTAACACCTTATATTTCTTTCCTCAATATATGATAAATTTTCATAAAAATTTAAATGGTAAAATAAATTTTCTTTCAAAACTCTCTAATAAGAAAGAGACATTGAAATGATATAAGGTTCATAGAGTAAAATTTCATTAATTCATAAGTACTTTAGAAAAACAAAGATTCTAGAATTTTCATCAGCAATAAAAAGAAATAGTAGTTTTACAACTGTTTCAAAAGAATGCTATAGAACTAAAAATATTCATTACATAACTCAAAATAACTAAGTCCTATAGCAGTTCTCATCCATCCATGCACTGTGAGCCTGATACTATTCATCCTGATTTCCTGAAAAATATTGTGTAAGGGTGAGTCTCTACCCTACCACTCATACATAACATATACATTCTTCACAAAACACATCTTATCACGATTAAAGAAAACATCATGGCATTACATATCACAGTGTCATATAAAGCATATTCTCATCTCAACGCGTATTACATTACACAGATTCACAATTTCTTTTACTTTTATTCGCGCTTACCGCGCCCTGTGGCCACAGTTATCTGATGCCTCTATCTCGAGGTCTTACACATCCATGTAAATAGTCGCCGGATGGCCCAATGCAATACGGATACAACGCATGCAATAGACGACCCCTTAGCAAAGGTAATGGTCAGGAGTCAAGTCGAGAAATGAGTGTGTGGCCATGTGGTGCATTCGAACACAATATTTCGTACACAATCCCGAATGTCACTCACCACCCTGCATTTCCCTAAGATATCCCATATCGTCTCCATCTTCCACTTCCCCAGTGTATCTCTATAACTATTTACATCATATCTTTTTCCATCTCATACTCTTTCAAGTATATTCACATGTTCACATATGCCATTTATTATGTTCACACATATTTTTCATTATATTTCCACATACTTTTCATCATATACATCAAACCATGGCATATTCACAATACACATCATTTTTACATGAAACACAATATATTCAAACATGAAACATTCATCTCTTTGTATATTTCATATCACAAAATCATAAAATCATATCTACCATCCTCAATATACCTTATCATGCCTTATTTGGACATAATATTACATTTTCACCATGTATTCATCATAAATCACATAAACAGCCAATTATTCTCACTTTTTACTGATTATTTTTCATAAAACAAGGATTATTCCACATATAATCACATACATGACAAGATCTATGAGAATACAAGTAATCAACATAGCAAAATGATAAAGTAGAGCCCCCCTAACCTCAAAATAGAGCTTTTACAAGGATTTAACCAAAGATTTAACTCTAGAACAAAGTTTTTCCTAAGAACATCATGAACATCTATAAGAAGAAGAAGAAGAAGAGAAACGAACGGTAAATTTAACTTCAAACTTAGAAAAACTTACTTGAAATCCTTTAGAACAGACGTAGAATCACAGATCTGAAGAGAAATCTAAGTTTAGGAGGTTTAGTATAGGAGAAAATGGCGAGATATGACCTTAGAACTTTCGAGAACCTTGGGTAGGAGTGAAGAAATGAAAATTTCATGTGAAGCCCCCTCTATTTATAGAAAATTTTTTGAAGATCTTAGCGTCAACCTGATGTAAGTGATGATGTCAGCATGATGCAAGCGATGATGTCAGCATGATGTAACCAATAATGTAAGCGATGATGTCAGCGTGATGTCGTCGATGACATCAACATGATGTCATTGTTGACATCAGGGGCTACTGTACATACACGGTTTCTTTTTGCTCACAAAGTACTACAGATTTTTCTCAATGATATACTATAGGCATGACACAAAGCATAGGATGTTACAATTCTCCCCTCTTTTAAAGAATTTCGTCCCCGAAATTCGCTAAGTTACAAAAAGATCAAGATATAATTTTCTCATCTTATTCTCAACTTCCCATGTGGCATCTCCTTCATCACTAGTATTCCATATTACTTTAACAAGTGAAATCTCCTTACCCCTTAATTTCTTAACACGACAATCAACAATTTTCACCGGTTGTATATCATATGACAAATTCTCTCTCACTTGAACAAGATCAAGTTCTATCACATGAGTAGGGTCAGGAATATACTTTCTAAGCTGAGATACATGGAATACAGGATGCAAGTTTGAGAGATTTGGAGGCAAAGCAATTTCATAAGCAACAGGACCAACTTTACTTAGCACTTCAAATGGCCCAATAAACTTAGGAGATAACTTCTTAGATTTTAGAGCTCTTCCAACTCCAGTTACAGGTGAAACTTTCAAAAACACATGATCACTCACTTGAAACTCCAAAGGTTTTCTCCTCTTATCATAGTAACTTCTTTGCCTATCTTGTGCTATTTTCATCTTTTCTCTGATCAATTTGATTTGCTCATGTTGCTTCTGAACCATATCTGGTGCATATAGGATCGCCTCTCTAGTTTCATACCAACATAAAGGTGTTCTACACTTCCTTCCATACAGAGCCTCAAATGGAGCCATTCCAATGCTTGCATGATAACTATTATTATACGTGAATTCCACCAAAGGTAGACATTCCTCCCAAGTTCCTTGTTGTTACATCACACAAGCTCTCAACAAATCCTCCAAGGACTGTATTGTTCTTTCAGTCTGACCATCAGTTTGTGGATGATAAGCTGAACTAAGTTTTAACTTAGTACCCAAGGCTTTCTGCAGACTCTCCCAAAATCTCGATGTAAACCTTGGATCTCTATCTGACACAACACTGGTTGGCACTCCATGCAATCTGACTATCTCTCTCACATACATATCTGCTAGCTTCTCCAACTTATACTTCATATTAATGGAAAGAAAATGAGCTGCTTTAGTCAATCTATCTACTATGACCCAAATTGCATCATGATTAATCTTGGTTCTTAGCAAACCAGACACAAAATCCATAGAAATACTATCCCACTTCCACTCATGAATTTCTAATGGCTGCAACATCCCAAGTGAATGTTGATGTTCTACCTTCGCCTTTTGACAAGTTAAACACTTTGTTACATACTCAGCCACATCCTTCTTCATTCTATTCCACCAAAAATTCTTACGAAGATCTTGGTACATTTTTGTCGCACCAGGATGAAAACTCATTCTGCTTTTATGAGCCTCCTCAAGTATCATCTGCTTAAGCTCGTCATTGGAAAGAATACATACACAGTTCTTGAACTTAATCAATCCATTCGCATCACAATGGAACTCCAAATCCTTTCCTTCACCCCTCTGCCTCATCATTTCCTGCAAGAACATATCTTCTTGTTGGGCATCACAAACCCTAACCGGAAATCATTGTTAATTATCAAAGTCCCAAGATACAAACTCTGAGGTCGCACCTCCACTGCCAAATTGATATCTCGAAACTTTTCAATCAACTCTAATTCTTTCACCATCATACTTGCCATATGCAATGACTTCCTACTTAAAGCATCAACAACCGCATTTTCCTTCCTAGGATGATAAGACAATGTAAAATCATAATCCTTCAGAAATTCCATCCACCTTCTCTGCCTCATATTTAACTCTTTCTGATCAAACAAGTACTTCAAACACTTGTGATCACTAAATACCTCAAATCTCGCCCCAAATAGATAATGTCTCCATATCTTAAGAGCAAAAACCACCACGGCTAATTCTAGGTCATGAGTAGGATAATTAACTTCATGAGGACGCAACTGCCTCGAAGCATAAGCAACTACCCTTCCATCCTGCATCAAGACACAACCAAGCCCTTGCCCAGATGCATCACAATACACATCAAACTTCTGTTCTGGATTAGGCAAAACTAAGACAGCGGCAGATGTTAACTTTTCTTTCAGCTTTTGGAAACTAGCTTCACACTCTTCATTCCACACAAACTCCTTTCCTTTTCTTGTTAACTTCGTCAAAGGAAAAGCTATTTTAGAAAATCCTTCAATGAATTTCCTATAATAGCCAGCTAGTCCCAGAAAACTGCAAATTTCTGTGGGATTAGTAGGCCTTGGCCATTGAGCCACTGGCTCCACCTTTACTGGATCCACTATAATGCCATCTTTTGATACCACATGTCCCAAAAATTGGATTTGTGGTAACCAAAACTCACACTTAGAGAATTTTGCATACAACTGTCTTTCTCTTAGTATCTGCAAAATAATTCTTAAGTGTTCTGCATGTTCTTCATGAGTCTTGAAATAAATTAGAATATCATCTATAAATACTACAACAAATTTATCCAAAAACTCATGAAAAATTCTATAGTCCATGAATACTGCAGGAGCATTAGTCACACCAAATGGCATAACTAGATACTCATAGTGGCCATAACGGGTTCTAAATGCTGTCTTGGGGATATCCTCACTCTTAACTCTGATCTGATGATAACCAGATCGCAAATCAATCTTTGAAAATATGGAAGCTCCTCGTAACTGATCCATCAAGTCATCAATTCGAGGAATAAGATACTTGTTCTTTATTGTTACCTTATTTAATTGTCTATAATCAACACACATCCTCATGCTCCCATCTTTCTTTTTCACCAAAAGAACAGGTGCTCCCCAAGGTGACACACTTAACCTTATAAACCTTTTCTGCAATAATTCTTCTACCTGTTTCTTTACCTCAGCCAACTCCACTGGTGACATCCTATATGGTGCAACAGAAATAGGATTTGCTCCCGGAATGAGATCAATAGTAAACTCAATCTCTCTTTCCGGTGGCAATTTAGTAACATCATCAGGGAAAACTTCTAAAAAATCTCTAACCACGGGGATATACTCAGGCTTCATTTCCTTTTCAGTCTCAATTGAAAATAGAACCATGAAAGCCTTAACACTAATTACATTTTCCAATGGATCTGGACCTAAGAGTTTAGCACTTTCTGATACTTTAGTGCCAAAAATCAAGACTTTCTTTTTACAATCTAATAGAACATGGTTGGATGACAACTAATCCATTCCCAAAATTACATCAAGTTGGGAAAGAGGTAAACAAATCAAATCTATACTAAAACTCCTACCATGTACCATCATAAGACAACCTAAACACACAGAAGAAGTTGCTACAGGCTTACCCGTAGGAGTAGATACAATAACATCACAAGGCAATTCAGATACAGGTAATTCTAGACATCTCATACAATCCACAGAAATAAAGGAATGAGTAGCACCAGAATCAAACAACATATCTACAAGTCAGTCTTTTATGATACATTTACCTCTAATAAGCTCCTCTGATTTTGAAGTCTCGACTCCACTCATAGCAAAAACTTTGCCTTTCACATTTGGCTTTGTTCCAGTGCTTGCTCTAGATTCAGGTCTTTGTTCCACAGTCATGCTTCCGCTCTTTTGTGGAGCAGACCAACAGACACTAGCAGAGTGTCCCATTTTCCCACAAATGTCACATGTTGGTGGAAGTTGAGGACAATTCTTTTTAATATGAGGTCTACCACACTTGAAACATTTTAATGGCCTTCTGAAAGAACCTGAACCACCACTACTATCTTCTTGAGATACAGTCCCCTTCACTTGAGACTGATTTGGACTAGAGTAAGGTCCTCTAGAAAATCTTGGAGGCCTTCGATCTTGCCTCACAGGACCACCAATTCTGGTATCCACTGTCTTACCCTTAGTATTGGCTTCAAATATTCTGCATTTACTCACTAGAGTGGATAAATCTGTCAGCTGGAATACACTAACAGCAGCTCGAATATCTGGCCTAATCCCATGTTCAAATTGAGCACATAGATCTTCCTCTCCATCATTATGTTGATAGTGAGGCCAGTATTTCATCAATTCATAAAATTTATCAGCATATTCACCTACAGACATGTTTCCTTGTTTCAACTCAAGGAACTCCTTAGCCTTCTGTTTCTTTAAATCTCTAGGGAAATAATTTGCCAGGAAGGTTGCCTTGAATGTCTCCCAAGGAATATAACCATCTTCTTGCAGTAGAGTTTGATTAGCAAATCTCCACCAGTTCTCAGCTTCTCTCTCAGCATATAAGTAGCATAAGTTACTTTATACTCCTCTCTACATCCCATGGCATGGAAAATCTTCTCCACGTCTGCTATCCACCTCTGAGCTCCCTCAGGATCAAACTTTCCCTCAAATTTTGGAGGGTTATCCCTAGTAAAAGAAGAAAGTCCTCTATACTCGGCTGGTTCAGCCTCCTGGTTATGTGCCAAAGTCTCTAAGACTTGGGTCATGTGCTCCAGGAGTTTATTTGTAGCACCAGCAAGTCTACCTCTACCAGCCATAGCTCTAATCATGCAATAAACTCAAATCACTTATTAATCTATCATAGATATATCTAGTTCACGTAATTCACATCTAACAAGTCATATTAGCAAATAATCATTTCATATTCTAGTATATCTATTACACAACACAGACATGTTAGTCCCATACCCCAGTCTGGTCTGGATGAACTGCTCTGATACCAAAATTGTAACACCTTATATTTCTTTCCTCAATATATGATAAATTTTCATAAAAATTTAAATGGTAAAATAAATTTTCTTTGAAAACTCCCTAATAAGAAAGAGACATTGAAATGATATAAGGTTCATAGAGTAAACTTTCATTAATTCATAAGTACTTTAGAAAAACAAAGATTCTAGAATTTTCATCAGCAATAAAAAGAAATAGTAGTTTTACAACTGTTTCAAAAGAATGCTATAGAACTAAAAATATTCATTACATAACTCAAAATAACTAAGTCCTATAGCAGTTCTCATCCATCCATGCACTGTGAGCCTGATACTATTCATCCTGATTTCCTGAAAAATATTGTGTAAGGGTGAGTCTCTACCCTACCACTCATACATAACATATACATTCTTCACAAAACACATCTTATCACGATTAAAGAAAACATCATGGCATTACATATCACAGTGTCATATAAAGCATATTCTCATCTCAACGCGTATTACATTACACAGATTCACAATTTCTTTTACTTTTATTCGCGCTTACCGCGCCCTGTGGCCACAGTTATCTGATGCCTCTATCTCGAGGTCTTACACATCCATGTAAATAGTCGCCGGATGGCCCAATGCAATACGGATACAACGCATGCAATAGACGACCCCTTAGCAAAGGTAATGGTCAGGAGTCAAGTCGAGAAATGAGTGTGTGGCCATGTGGTGCATTCGAACACAATATTTCGTACACAATCCCGAATGTCACTCACCACCCTGCATTTCCCTAAGATATCCCATATCGTCTCCATCTTCCACTTCCCCAGTGTATCTCTATAACTATTTACATCATATCTTTTTCCATCTCATACTCTTTCAAGTATATTCACATGTTCACATATGCCATTTATCATGTTCACACATATTCACAATACACATCATTTTTACATGAAACACAATATATTCAAACATGAAACATTCATCTCTTTGTATATTTCATATCACAAAATCATAAAATCATATCAACCATCCTCAATATACCTTATCATGCCTTATTTGGACATAATATCACATTTTTACCATGTATTCATCACAAATCACATAAACAGCCAATTATTCTCACTTTTTACCGATTATTTTTCATAAAACAAGGATTATTCCATATATAATCACATACATGACAAGATCTATAAGAATACAAGTAATAAACATAGCAAAATGATAAAGTAGAGCCCCTCTTACCTCAAAATAGAGCTTTTACAAGGATTTAACCAAAGATTTAACTCTAGAACGGAGTTTTTCCTAAGAACATCATGAACATCTATAAGAAAAAGAAGAAGAAGAGAAACGAACAGTAAATCTAACTTCAAACTTAGAGAAACTTACTTGAAATCCTTTAGAACGGACATAGAATCAATGATCTGAAGAGAAATCTAAGTTTAGGAGGTTTAGTATGGAAGAAAATGGCGAGATATGACCTTAGAACCTGCGAGAACCTTAGGTAGGAGTGAAGAAATGAAAATTTCATGTGAAGCCCCCTCTATTTATAGAAAATTTTTTGAAGATGTCAGCATCAATGTGATGTAAGCGATGAAGTCAGCATGATGCAAGCAATGATGTAAGCGTGATGCAAGCAATGATGTCAGCGTTGACATTAGGGGCTACTGTACATACACGGTTTCTTTCTGCTCACAAAGTACTACAGATTTTTCTTAATGATATACTATAGGCATGACACAAAGCATAGGATGTTACAGAGGTTGTTTCTATTTTCTCTCAGGAACAGAGCAAAATAGTGGTTGAACTCTCTCCCATAAGGATCTATCACCTCATGGGAGGCTATGGCAGAAAAATTATTGGCGAAATATTTTCCTCTCGCAAAAACTGCCAAGATGAGGAATGATATCTCTTTCTTCTACCAGTTGGAGTCAGAGACTTTATACGATACGTGGGAGAGGTTTAAGGAAGTACTATGGAAGTGCCCACATCATGGGATTTTGGACTAGCTTCAAGTGCAAACCTTCTAAAATGGGTTGAACCCAGCCACAAGACAAATTATAGATGCTGCAGCTGGGGGCACTTTGAATAGCAAGACACAAAGGGCTGCACAAGAACTGTTTGAAGAAATGACAATGAACAACTATCAATGGTGCTCCACTCGATCCAAACCTACAAAATCTGCTAGGATTTATAGTCTTAATGCAGTAATATCCTTGGCAATGCAAGTTGAAGCCTTAGGAAAGAAGATTGATGGTTTATCTGTTAACCATCCAGTTGCTTCGGTGATGAGATGTGATATTTATGGAGGAGGCCACCCTAATCATGAGTGTCGAGCTACTCAAGAAGAACATGCCAATGTGATAGCAAACAGACCACTGTATCAAAATTATAATGGCATGAATAATCTGGGTTGGAGGAACTACGCAAACCCACCATGGAACAACAACCAACATCCAATGCGGAACAACACACCCTCAGGATATCAACAAGCCCCATATCCACCACCACCAACAGTTGAAAAGAAGTCAAACCTTGAAGAGCTGATGACCAAATTCATTCAAACTTCAGAATCTCGATTTCTATCCACTGAGACAGCACTAAGGCATCAACAAGCCTCAATCCATAACCTAGAAAACCAGTTGGGTCAAATTTCTAGACTCCTCTCAGAAAGACCCCAAGGAAGCCTACCTAGTAGTATCGAGACAAATCCTAAGGAGCAGGTCAAGGTAGTAACATTAAGGAGTGGCAGAACATTACAAGAGAAGATGAAGCAAGAAATAGAAAAGGATGCAGTTGAAGAGGAAGATAAATGTCAAGAGGAGACTATGGAAAAGCTCCCTGTAGTGAAAGAATTCATACCCCCACTTCCCTACCCAGCAAGATTGAAGAAAGACAAGGATGATGAACAATTTGGTAAATTTCTGTCCTTATTTCGTCAACTTCATATTAATTTGCTATTTGTTGATGTCTTGGCAAAGATGCCCAAATACGCCAAATTTCTGAAGGATCTCCTATCCAACAACAAGAAGCTAGAGGAGTTAGCCACGGTAACTCTGAATGAAGAATGCTCGGCAATCCTGCAAAATAAGATACTTGAAAAATTAAAGGATCCAGGGAGTTTTACTCTTCCTTGTCTCATTGGTAGATTGATAGTTGATAAGGCTTTAGCTGATCTAGGTGCTAGCATTAATTTGATGCCATATTCTATTTTTAAGAAATTAGGTTTGGGAGAACCTAGGCTAACTAGAATGAATATTCAACTAGTTGATAGGTCAATTAAGTATCCTAGGGGTATCATTGAGGATGTGCTTGTGAAAGTGGACAAAATTATTTTTCCTGTTAATTTTGTGATTCTTGATATGGATGAGGACACTAAAGTCCCCTTAATCTTAGGTCATCCATTTTTAGCTACTACAAAAGCCATAATTGATGTGAGTGATGGAAAGTTAATTTTGAGAGTTGGAGATGACAAGGTTACTTTCAAAATTCTTGAAGTAATGAAAAAGTCCTTAAAATAAGATGATTCTTGTTTCTTCCTTAATGTAACTGATTACTTTGTTTCTGACTGTGCACAAGAATTCTTGATGTCAGATCCATTAGAAAGAAGCTTAGTGCATGAAGAAGGAACAGATGATATGGGGCTGCTAGCTCAAGAACAGTGGTGTCATCTAGAAGCCACTAAGCCATTGTTGAGAAAGAGGAACTTTGAAGTTCTGGAACAGAATTCAAAGAAGCAGCCCAGCCCATCCACAGATAAATCACCAGATGTAGAATTGAAAGTTCTACCTGAACATTTGGAGTATGCTTTCTTGGAAGATGGTTGCAAGTTATCCGTCATCATTGCTTCAAAGCTAACACAAGAACAAAAAGGCCAGCTACTAAATATACTTCGGGAACACAAGAAGCCAATAGCCTGGAAGATCTCTGACATAAGGGGGTTAGTCCTTCCTTTTGTACTCACAAGATCTTGATGGAGTCTGATTTTAAAGCTGTCGTGCAACCACAAAGAAGGCTAAACCCAAACATGAAAGAAGTGGTGAAGGCTGAAGTGATTAAGCTGTTGGATGCCAGAATGATCTATCCCATCTCGGACAGTCCTTAGGTGAGCCCGGTGCAAGTCGTTCCAAAGAAAGGAGGGATGACTATGGTTCCCAATGAGAAGAATGAGTTGGTCCCTACTAGAACTGTCACTAGATGAGGGTTTGTATTGATTACCGAAAACTGAATGATGCGACAAGGAAAGACCACTTCCCTCTCCCATTCATTGACCAAATGCTGTAGCGTCTTTCGGGCCACATGTTTTACTGTTACCTGGATGGCCTCTCAGGATACTTTCAAATTCTAATAGCACCGGAAGACAAAGAGAAAACTACCTTCACATGCCCATACGGAACGTTTGCTTATCGCCAGATGCCATTCGGGTTATGCAATGCACCGACAACTTTTCAGCGGTGTATGATGGCTATATTCGATGAGATGGTAGAGGATATAATAGAGGTATTCATGAACGACTTCTCAGTCTTTGGTGATTCGTTCTCCCATTGCCTAAAGAATTTGTCAAGAGTACTTCAAAGATGTGAAGAAACTAATTTGGTGCATAATTGGGAGAAGTGCCATTTTTTGGTACAAGAGGGCATTGTACTTGGTCGTAAAATTTCTTGTAAGGGAATTGAGGTGGATAAGGAAAAAATTGACACAATCAAAAAGCTACCATCTCCTACTTCTGTCAAGGCAGTTTAGAGCTTCTTAGGCCATGCGGGATTCTATCGGAGGTTTATCAAGGATTTCTCTAAGATCACCAAACCTCTGACCAAACTTTTGGAAAAGGAAAATTCCTTTAATTTTGATGAGGAGTGCTTAATTGCTTTTGAGCTGCTAAAAGGAAAACTGACCCAAGCTCCTATTTTGTGTGGTCCATATTGGAACTATCCATTTGAATTGATGTGCGATGCAAGTGACTATGCTGTGGGAGCTATACTTGGCTAGAGAAAAGACAAGCATTTCCAGCCTATTTATTACACCAGCAAGACCCTAACAAGTGCCCAAGAAAATTACACTATAATAGAGAAAGAATTATTGGCTGTGGTGTTTGCGTCTGATAAATTTTTCCAATATTTAATTCTTTCTAAAGTGATAATGTATACTGATCACTGTGCATTACGTTATTTGCTAACCAAAAGTGATGCACAGCCTAGACTAATAAGATGGGTCTTGTTACTGCAGGAATTCTACCTGGAAATCAAGGATAAAAAGGGTTCAGAAAATTTGGCTGCTGATCACTTGTCAAGGTTAGAGAATCCCAACATGGAGGAGTTGGACGAAAAGAGCATTAATGACAAATTTCCAGAAGAACACTTGTACAATGTGGTAACTGCTTCTGAATTATATTTACCATAGTTTCCGGATTTTGCTAAGTATTTGGTTGCTAAGATTTTACCACAAGAGTTTTCAAGTTAACAAAAGAAGAAATTCTTTTTCGACTTGAAATACTACTTTTGGGAGGACCTATATTTGGTTCGGATTTATGCAGACCAAGTCATTAGAAGGTGTGTGTCACACTCCGAAGGGTGGAAAATTCTAGGACATTGTCATACTGGCCCTACTGGAGGACATCATTCTGGGACTAGGACAGCTAAAAAGGTGCTAGAATCTGGATTTTACTGGCCCTCTATCTTTAAAGATGCTCACAGGTATGTTGAGTTGTGTGATAATTGCCAAAGGTCAGGTAATATCTCTCAAAGGAATGAAATGCCTCAGAATTACATCCTAACTTGTGAAATTTTTTATGTTTGGGGGATAGATTTTATGGGACCCTTTCCTAGTTCAAAAGGTAATAAATACATTTTAGTGGCTATTGATTATTTGTCAAAATGGGTAGAGGCACAAGCGTTACCTACTAATGATGCAAGAGTAGTCACTGTGTTCCTCAAAAAGCTGTTTTCACGATTTGGCACACCAAGAGCTTTAATTAGTGATAGGGGTACACATTTCTGCAATACATAACTTGAAAAAGTTTTGAATAAATATGGAGTTACCTATAGAATTGCTACCCCATACCATCCTCAAATGAGTGGCCAAGTTGAGGTAGCTAATAGGGAGTCAAAAAAATTGTTAGAAAAGACAGTAGAAAAGAATAGGAAGGACTGGGTTGATAAATTAGATGATGCCTTGTGGGCTATCAGGACAGCCTTTAAAACCCCCATAAGCACTAGACCATATAAACTTGTGTTTGGTAAAGCCTGTCATCTCCCAGTTAAATTAGAACATAAGGCATTTTGGGCAATTAAATCCCTAAATATGGATCTTGATTATGCAGGTAACAAGAGGTTGATGCAATTGAATGAATTGGAAGAATGGCGCATGGAAGCCTATGAAAACTCCAGGATCTACAAGGAGAAGATGAAAGCCTACCATGATAAGAAAATCAAGGGAGGTAAACTATTCCAAAAAGGTGATTTAGTACTATTATACAACTCTCACCTCAAATTATTCCCAGGTAAACTCAAATCCCATTAGTCTGGACCGTTTACTGTGCATGAAGTATTCCCTTATGGTACAATTGAATTAACTCATCCAGAAAAAGAAAACTTTAAGGTAAATGGACACAGGCTAAAACTATACCAGGGGGGTCAAATTCAAACTCCTCCATGTTGAATGCTGAATCACATTGAGTAGTTTAGGTTAGGTAGGTTTAGTTTGTTTTCATCTGATTGATTATTTGTTTAGGTTAGGAAGCTTTAGTTTATTATAAATTAGTTGTTTATCAGCTCATTTATTTTCAATTATTCATAATCATAATAAAAATAAAAATTAATTAAAAGAAAGAATAAAGAGAGAGAAGGCAGTGAGATACACGGTCATCTACACAGCCATGTATATGGCCATGTACTTTTGTGTCATAATATCTCTGCTAGGCAGAGATGTACACGGCCAGATACACGACCATGTACTTCTTTTTGCTTAGGCAAGGCCCTGGCAGGGATGTACATGCCCAGTTACACGCCAATGTAGTTTTATTTTCTGTGGTACAGAGATATACACAGTCAGATACACAACCGTGTATCCAATCGTGTACATGCCTAGTTTCATGTTCTGTTTTAAAATCCCTTGATCCGTGATTAACACTCCCAGATACACGGCCGTGTATCTGGCATGATGATTTCAAACCAAACCCCTTCCCTTGTTTTAAATCCCGCGCTGTGCCTCTATTTTTATAAACCCTATTTTAAATCCCTTTCAAAATCTAGGTTTCCTTCTCCTCCTCCTCTGGTTCTGGTTCACTATTCCTTCTTCTCTACAAAACTCCACCCTCTCAAACCCCAAATTTTTCCAAAGCTCCACACTCCCACTTTCTCTTTTCCCTCTACACAGAAAATTTCTACAACTCCTTCTCATCCCTCTCCACGCCCAGTGTAACGGCGACGACGACCGTGACCAACAATCTTACTACTTTTAAATAACTTGACGTGTAATGTATACAGATTGCTATTAAGAGTCTTGGACCAAATGGGATTTTTTTTTTTATGAAACATGAGTGCATAGGATTATTCAACCTAGTTTATGGATACCATTATCATTCTTGAGTATTGAGAAACTTACTTCTGATATAATTTAAAGTGACACGTGGTCCCGGCATGGATCTTGATTCTTCATGCCCGTGTACTTGGGCGTGTACTTTCACGTACGTCAGAATTTAAACTTCTACAAGAAAATAAGCCCTAGGACGATTCCTATAAAAGGGAAACTCGAGGGGACACTATTTTGAGGAGAAGAAAGACTTAGTGATGGCGGGAGGATGGGATCAAGCACTTTTATTCATCTCTTTTGTAATTTTAGTTTTAAGATGTTTAGGTTCTAATTTTCCTTTGAGTATCTAGACGTAATGAATCCTAATTGACCAAATTTTCTGAAATTCTTCTAATGTTATTTCATGTTATTTTCTCTTGGGTTTAATTGAGTAGTATCAATTGTCTTCCATCTTGTTTTCTTGTTTGAATTTGAGTAAAATTCCTGCATGAAATTAACATTGCTCAATTAAAAGGACTTGAATGTATTTCTAGAGATAGAAAGACGTAAGTTTTTTGTATTAGGATTAACCCTAATTATGGAATTCATAATGAACTTAATGCAACCTAGGGGTATTAATTAAGGAAGAGATTTCGATTGATCAATCGAGGGTTAGGAATCGTTATCCTTGGGAAAGGTATTGATTTAATTCAGAATTTTCTGCAACGATAAGGGTTTGGAACTAAGTAGTTGAAGAAGAATTTTAGTTATTTGGACACTTAGGAGAATTTACAGTCTAGATACTCGCCTTTTCCCCTTGAATACCTTTAGTCATACTTTTCTATAATTTATTATCATAAGAAATCTGTTCCTTTTAATTTATTATTCTTCTATTTTTGGTAATTTTATCAACAAAAATTTACTTCTCATATTCATTAAGAATTGCATAATTAAGGAAGTAATTCTTAATAACAGTCCCTGTGGATACGACACTTGGTACTATATTTTTCATAATATTACTCTAACAACGGGTACACTTGCCCAGTAATCGATTTTTACACACCAAGAATTAACCCCCCCTTTCCTGGCAGCTTGTGCAGGTGTCAACATCTCTGTGTTTGAGTGATGTGTGAAAGTGACAACTTCTGCACAAAACACCAAAAATTTATCATTTAGTAAGTAAAAAGGAAATTAATTGGAAAACTAGCAGATATTAAAAAAAAAATGAAAATTAAACCAAAATGTACCAAATTGTAATTACATCCCCAAAAAGTTTGAAACTTAATTACAAAACTTTACAACAATTCTAAATGACAGAAAAAATATAAATCCTAAGCTATTCATTTGCTTCCTTTTCATCTAAGGTTTCTTCTTCCTTTGATTCCTCTTCTTCTTCTACTTCTTCTGCCACCTCCTCCACTTCAACTGGCTGTGGAAAATGAGTTTTGTAAATTGGCAAGTCTTTGAAAATTGAAGAGCGCAGGCACTGAGCATTTTTTTCCAAATCTAGTGTATGGTACATCTCATCCTTGGTCATTCCCATTTTCTGACCAACGTTCAGCAGAACACACTCTAGCAGTATGATTCCAGCTTTGACACTGCTATGGAATTCATTTTGCCTCTCAGCCAGTTGGTTCTGTCTTTTAGCCATCAGATTTAGAGTGTCCTCATCTTCATTGGCTTGTCTTTCTTGAATTGAGAGGGGATGGGGGCTGCTGAGGTGGTGGCACAGATCTCTTTCATCATGAATACAGAAATAGAGGGAACAAATCTGATCCTCTCTTGATATTCTCCAAACTCTACCCCTGCATCCTCACAAAGTAAAGTTATTAATGAAGGAAAGGCTAGTGAATCTCTCTTTGTTTTCAAAATATTTAGGATACATTCACTGATGATCTCTTCAACATCAATATACATGTAATTGACAATGGCAAAAAGAAGTTCTACCCTTTTTACTGCTAGTGTTGAGCTATGCTTGACTGGCATAAAAGAATTCAGAATGAATGCGCTCCAAACTTTGGCAAAAGGCAGCAAATTCTTGGTTATGATACACTTGGGCTTCTTGGCTTGGTTCAGCTGCCAAGTTGTTCTTGGCCTTCCAATCCTCTGCAGAATTTCTACATAGTCCTTGTCAAAACTATTCTTAAAAATGCTAAACTCCAGCTGTCTAGGTTGTTTTTCAGTGTTTATGTTCAGGATCCTGTTGATGTTTTCAGTAGAAAAATCAACTCTCATCCCCTTGACCATTGTTTGGTATTTGGGTATTTGGTCTCTCTTGAACCTCATGGCATTGACATAGAACTTCTTTTGAGATTTTGTGATTTCCCTCCAACCTATGCCAGCCATTGAGCAGAAAGAGTCTCACTCCTTTTTCTGGATTTCTTCTTTGTACTCAGGGTAGTTGTCTGCAGCAATCTCAAATGCTCTGTTTGGGACTATCTTCCCTCTCAGAATGTTAGCCCTGAGGTAGTTCTCATGAGCTATGCTCTTAAACACTCAGCAACAGGTCTTGAGGACGAAGCTGCTGCTAGTCTACTCCTCTTGGTCCTTAGGGTTCCCCTTGAAGATCCAACTGGAGTGTTGTTTGATGTTGTCCGGAGGGCAAGTGTACCCATCGAGAAGTAATAAAGGGTTCTTAAATTAAGTTCCCGAAATATCGTCCCACAAGGATTGATTTCTAATTACTAAGAATTTCCTAATTTAATTGTTTAAGCTTCAAAGATACAAGATTAATTAAAAACAAGAATTTATAAAATCAATTATAAAACTAAAAGCAAGGAATACACTGCACGCCTTGGTTAAACTTATCAGAGAGGAACCTAGGGCATATGGGTTTTCTCAGTCAATCCTTTATGTTATTTTTCTATTTAACTCTAAATTCAATTTCCTTGTGATTACCAATCATTCATACGAATACTATTAATACCCAATGGTCATGCAATATTAATATTCTTTTCTCTAAATTAACATTCCCAATAGTCATGCAAGACATCAATTTAAGAAAGCTTAAGAAACCTATGAACTTGTTAATTTAATAACGATTAGAAGAGAAAGATTGGTTTGGTCCACCTAATCCTTTGTCTCGTTTTACCCTATAGATCTATTAATTAACCAAGGTACGGTCGCCTGACAATAATATTAATTAGGATTAAGAAAGGAGCGCAATAGGATAAAATCTAATCACAAAAAGAAAATCAAATTTAGATTCAAACATCAAAATTCCATAAATTCATGAACAATAGTTCCCATAGCCCTAGCTATGGACTTAGTTACTTGTTACTTTTACAACTGCTGTTGTACTGAAAGTAAACTGACTAGCAAGTGTACTAGTGTTGTTGTAGCAAGTTATAAAAAAATCTTAGAATCAAATTGAGTTCCAAGTATTGTCCTCAGGGAATAAAGTTCTCAATTACTACTTCACAAGATCACAATTAGTTGAGCTTTACAAATTTCAGATGGATTTGGTATGCATGTATCAAAAACGAAATTAGAAAGTAAAACAGAACGGTTAGTACAAAAGTATATAGTAAAAAGATGAAGAAAAAGTAGTTAGGAAATTGTTTCACCAAAACTTCAACATTGAATCAATGAAGTTCTGAACTTTCAAGCATTTAGATGGAATGACAATCAGTTTCACGTTATATTAATCAAAGGACAATCCCTTGCCTCAATGAATCTAGCATCTAATCAAATCACTCTAATCCCTTAGATCTAATCCAATCAAATGCTGCATTAAGTTTGAGAAACCAAAAGATTGCAAGATTAAGATATCTTATCCCTAAGAAACAAATAACCTTGGCAATTAATTCTGATCTTAGAAACAAATTCAATTCCCATTGATAAGAGTTCCTCTATGATTAGTTGATCAAATTTCTATTCAATCACTACTTTAACAGCAGAATCAATCACTCAATCCAATCCAAAACTCAAAGTTCAGATCCAAAATCAATTCAACATTTCCATTTCAGATTCACAGTTCCTAACCACAAAGAGTTTAAGCAAACATTACAAAAAGAGAAGAGAAGAGAAAAAGAGAATGAACAAAGAAGAAATATCTTCAAGCCAATCTCCAATTTGATCCCTCAAGAAATGAAGCTTGGTGTTCGTCCTCAATCTCCCTCTCTGACTCTCTCAACAACAAAAACAAATGAAAAATGAATAATGAACAAAAACTCCCTAAATTCCTGAGCTAACTGCCTTTTACAGAATTCCTGCTCTGCTGACGTGATCACTTTTTCCAGCAATAGTAATCACAGAGGCTAATTCTTCATTTCCACTTGCGCGTGTTCACTTTTGCTGGTGATAGTATCAACGCGCACTTTAAAGTGTTCACTTTTGTTGAAAATAGTAGCCACGCAGAAGCTTCCCTTCCTGATGTCATGCGCGTGTTCACTTCTGCTAAAAATAGTGAACACGCGCAGCTACTCTTCTTAGAGGACTCTCTGGAACGCTTACTTTTTCCAGAAAAAGTGATTACACAGAAGCTCTTCTCATTGCAACCTCTCTGGAACAATCACTTTTGTCAGCAAAAGTGATTACGCAGAAGCTCTTCTTCATTTTATGGTTCTGGAGTGATCACTTTCACCAGCGAAAGTGATCACTCAGAGGCTGTTCTTCAATTATCAACTTCTTTCCTCCAATTTTTGCTACTTTTCTTCTATTTTTCCTTTGATCATCCAATCCTCATGAACTTAGCTCAGAATTCCCAACAAAAGCATACTTGAAATGTCACTTTTTACATAGAAAATCAATGAATTTTAAAATAACTATGTTTAAAAGTGACATGCAACATTTTATTATTTTTTTAAGGGTTTTCTACTATTTCTAGCATGTTTTCTTTATTAATTGCACTAAAAACTATTGTAAAATACTAGTAAAATATGGATTCATCACCTGGACAGAGATCAGAAGATTGGTGTTTTCCTAACAAGAACAATAAGTAAATTGAGCTAATTTATGTATTTTCATTGATTATATGAATAAATAGCAAGGAATTTAAGCTTAATAGAGTGAAAAAAAATAATTCAAACTCCAAAAGGTGAGAACTAAAATTTAAGCATTCCAACACACAATATCAACCACAAAACTTAAAGCTATTGACCTTTAGGTGTTCCAATGCCTATAGGTAGGCGTTGTAACGCCCATCAATAGAATAACTAAGTGTTGAAGATGCACGAGGTGTTCCAACATAGAGGTGAGCCCTTGAACTACCAGTTTTAGTTGTGTGTTCTGTCACAAAGTAGTAGGTGTTTCAATGCTGGAAAACTTGCAAAGATATTAAGAGACTTCTAGACATTTCAATGCCCATTCCAGTGACTCAATGCATAAAAAGACTTTAAACTCCAAAAATAGATATTAAAAGGGTTGTTTTTTAAATATATTATCATTTTTTACAATTTATAATTTTTTAGAGTTTAGGAATTTTTCTCATTTTCTCTCATTCTTTTCTTTTACTTCCTAGGAATTTAGAAGACTTCTTTGTGTCATTCTAGGCCTCTATGAAACTTTATTGTTTCTTTTGTATTAGTTTTGTTTTGTTATTATAAATATGTGTGGTTACTTTATTTTAGATAAGGAAAAGATAAAATTCTATTTGAATATCCTATATTATCAATAAACTCACATTCTTATTTACTTCTTTTCTTGTAATTGATTAAATTGTTCTGATTTTAATGTTCCTCTAGTTTGACCAACTATAAGATGATATTTAATTTAATTTCATAAGTGAATAATTTTTTAATTTTAAATTAAATAATTTAACACTATTGTTATGATGTTCATACTTAATCTAGTTCGCCCATAAGATTAGAAAATTTTTGTTAATTTCATAGAGTTTTTAGTTAATTTTGTAAATAGTTTTGTCTAAGATATTGAAGTTGATTCTAAACTAGAGAACTCATTCTTCTTTACTTTAGTATAAAGTAATTCAGGAGAAGAAAATAGGAAGAATTCTAGTCCTAGTCACTTTTTGTTAATTGATTTTATGTGAATTTTGTCTTATGTTTCTATCTTTGTTTATACATTTGAAAAACACCCAAAATACTTTAATACATTATCTTTAATTTTTGTGGAACATGTTATCTCTATACCCTACCAGCTCAGAGAAAAAATTAAAAGAATTGTTTGTCTAACCCAATTCTTATAGGAACAATACAAATATACTTTTTGTGCAAAGACTTATTTACATGAGTAAATATGTAGCATCAAATTTTTTTACGCCTTTATTAAGGGATTAGAATTTTGATATCAAGAATCTTTTGAGAATTTTTAGTTTGATAAAATTCTCTTTCATCTCATTTATTGAATTAGCTTTTGATTTATTTTTTCTTCAAATTTTTAGTTTTCTTTTTCTTCTTTCTACTGTATTGATGTGTTACTTTTGAGACAAATGTAAATTATTTTGCTAAGTGCATTCATTGTTTTAATGAGTATAAAAAAATATCATTCCCTTAAAGGTTAAGTTAAATTATTAATAATTCTTCCTTGAACCTTTAATTAAGCTAAAAAATAGAACTATATCATGTACATATAGAAAACTAACTAAAAATATAGTTAAAAATTGTAAAAATTTATATTGAAAAGTCAAATGCAAAATAGCACTAATGATGCAGACTAATACAAAATAAACCTAGTACAAGACATTAAATAACATAATAGATGTGTGAGTTGTAGGATTTCTCGCTGTAGTGAGAAATAAGCGTCCAGAATCAGGCTCTCTGATGCTCTCTCTGTAACGCCCCAAATTTTTGTAACAATAACATATATTAATTTATTCATGTGAATGTATGTGCATTGCTACATGTATGTGTGTTTGAATTATGTGGTGATGATGTATATTAGATGATGGTGTGAATACATGTGTACAAATGTATGTGGATAAATATGCGAATATAAAGTATATATATGTTGACCTTGTGTTGAGAATGTTTTACTGTGGTTAGTTTGGTTTGATTAAAAATTTGGCTAAGTGTGTAAAGTAGGGGTGCTTTTGCTGTAGCGAGAAGGCTCTAGAGAAGAGCATGTTGAGTGATTATTATTAGCATTATACTTTCATTTGGAAACTAATAATTAGCTAAGTTCCTTACTTTTATGCTCTACATTAAACTTTAACCCATAGATGTGAGTTTTGAGCCTAAAAGGGGATTTCTATCTTAATTAAATTAATTGTACCCCTTTCCTCATTGTTTTGTATGATTATCTCCTTAGGATTTGTTCTCTAAAACTTGACTTGGAACCGACTTAAGACTTCTCTTTTTAATTGTATGTTTTTAATATGATTGAGGCATAATAGGATTTTTATTCTTGACCTTTAGCATGTTTGAGATACAACTAGTTATCCACTTTGTGCTTTATTGATTTTCTTGGTCCCTTGCATTAAATTTATAAAATATTTTGATGACCTTGAGTTTATGAATAGAGCAATTAAGTTGTTGAATTGTTTGATTAATTCTCCTTTATATCTCTCATGTGCAAAAAGAAAGAAAAAAAGTATGAAAAAGAAAATGAAAAATAGAAAAAGAAAAGAAAAGAAAAAGGGTTATATATGATTGAAAGGAGAGAGGAGTAAAGATACTGTTTATATACAAACATATTAAAATTACTCCAAGAGCTTCATTTGTAAACTTAGGGGATGTTTATAATTTTTGTAATTTATTAAGCCTTTGTATATCCCCTTCCTTTCATTTATCTCACCTCAATTATTATAACTCCTTGGTCACATTATAACTTGAAAAAGAGGTCATGATTTTGACTTGCATTTAATTTATTTAGTGAATAGTCGATTTATAGTCAAGCTTATGGTAGTACACTTTTCTTTAGGAGAACTGAGTGATATCTCATTTTGTCCCTTAGTGAGAGACGAAAGTAGAGTAGCTTAGTTTGACGTTTGAGTGAAAAGTATGGAATTATGAGATTCTAATTGAGAATCCTTTTGATTGCTTATGCTCATTGATATTACTCTTGTTGCTCTCTTTATCTTCGTTGTTTCGGGTTTTGTGTGTGGTATTATGTTTTAAGTTATTACGGTATTCACTTAACGAACACTTTGCTTGAGGGCAAGCAAACAGATAAGTATGAGGGAGTTAATAAGTCTATAATTAGTGCCTCTTTTATAGCCCATATATTCATATTTGACCTTTATTTTATTTGGGTTTTACACTAATTTACATATTAATTATGCAGTTTGGTATAAAGATGCACAAGTATACTTTGGGTGTGTTTTGGGCCTAAATTGATAAAAGATTAGAGCTTCGCAGCAGTCAGCACGCCCAGACCCTTTCAACAAGCACAGAAGTGCTTCGAGCCCATGCACAGTTGTGCTTTAGGCCTTGCACTGACGTGCTCATCTGTGAGAAGCCCAATTATCAAGAGTCTTTAAGGTTTTCAAACCCTATTAAAAGGAGATATCAGGCATCATAAAAGGGATCATTTTTACATCTAGTCTTTGGCTTTCGAATACACTTCTCGTCTCTTTTCTCTTGCACGGGATCCTTGGCACATGTTTGGCGAGACTTGGAGCTTCGAGTGATCGTACTTGAAGACCTGTAACTCATCTCATTCTAGTTTGCTTTTCTTTATGGCTTTGTTTATGATTGTTTTAGTTCTTTTCTTTAGCATGAGTAACTAACACTTGAAGATCGGGAACTCATCTCATTCTAGTTTGCTTTTCTTTATGGCTTTGTTTATGATTGTTTTAGTTCTTTTCTTTAGCATGAGTAACTAAGTCCATAACTAGGGCTATGGGGAACTATTGTTCATGAATTTATGGGGTTGTCACATTTGAATCTAAATTTAATTTCTGTTTCGTGATTAGATTTTATCCTATTGTGCTTCTCTCTTAATCCTAATTAATTATATCGTCAGGCAACTGTACCTTGGTTAATAAATAGATCTATAGGGTAAAACGAGACAAAGGATTAGGTGGACCAAACCAATCTTTCTCTTATAATCATTATTAAATTAACAAGTTCATAGGTTCCTTAAGCTTTCTCAAATTGACGTCTTGCATGACGATTGGAGATGTTAATTTAGAGAAAAGAATATTAATATTGCATGACCATTGAGTATTAATAGTATTCGTATGAATGATTGATAATGACAAGGAAATCAGATTTAGAGTTAAACAGAAAAATAACATAGAGGATTAAATGAGAAAACCCATATGCCCTAGGTTCCTCTCCGATAAGTTTAACCAAGACGTGCATTGTATTCCTTGCTCTTAGTTTATAATTAATTTTATAAATTCTTGTTTTTAATTAATCTCGTACCTTTGAAGCTTAAACAATTGAATTAGAAAATTCTTAGTTATTGGAAATCAATCCTTGTGGGACGATATTTCGGGAATTTAATTTAAGAACCCTTTATTACTTCTTGATGGGTACATTTTCCCTTCGAACAGTGACACAAATAGTGAGCTTGAGTGCACTATAAGCCACACGCTCTCCTCTTGACTTGGCCTCTGACTAACACCTTTGTCGAGGGGCTTGTGACCGCACACGTTGTATCTGTGAGGCAGGGGCTAACCGATAACCATCCATGGTGTGAAACTATCATCATAGTGCCAGAGTGAGCGTGGCTACGTGCAGTGAGTGCACGTGTGTGTGGAATGTTTATTGGTGCATTGAGTGCACCTATCTGTTAATTGAAATGGAATATTTGGAATATGATACTTGTGATTGTTGATGTTTGATTTAGAATACGTTAGAAAGTGTGTGGAATGGAAAAGGTGAGGCTTTATGCTTGTTAGTGCGTGTGATAGTGTAGAGTACTCACCCTTACATTTATTTTTCAAGTGAACAAGACGATCAGCACCAGGCTCAGTGAAAGGATGAATGATACTACTATAGGGCTTAGACTGTTTTTTTTTAAAAATGTGATGTAATTGAATTAGTCCTATAGTAGTTATTTGATATAAATTTGTAAACCCTTCTTTTATTGAAACACTTTGATGAAACTGTGTCAGGAATTATTTAAATGGAAATTTTTTATTATTCCTATTTTTATGAAAATTATTTATTAAAATTAAAATGTTACACTCTTGCTATAGAGATGAGCTCTTGGTATAGCTAGAATGATAGACAGTAAAGGGAAATTTTGTCTATTTTTTTTGCTGTAGTAAAAGACGGGATTGCTATAGCGAGAAACCACTCGTTGTAGCGAGAATGTCACGAGTTGAAGGATATTTAAGGGTTTCCAAGTTGAGAAACATGAATTATAATCCATGTTATGACCCTCTCCATTTTCTTTGACCTTTCTCCTCTGTTTTCAGAAAATCCTTGCAAAGGTCCAATCTTTCCTTGATCCAAGTTAGGAGTTCCCTCTACTTACTATTTGGTAAGTCCTTGAAGCTTAGTTCTCTATTCCCTTGGTTATTTTCTTGTTTTTCACCTCTAAATAGGATCTCTTGTGATATTTAGGAAGAACTCAACATTTTAAGCAAAATCCACCAAAAACCCTTTACTAAACATCCATTTCAAGGTAAGGAAAGCTCTATCTTATTAATAAGAACATGGTGTATTTGTGCTCATCAAAATGTTGTGATGTAATGCATGATTTTCAACATATGTTGGATGAAAACATGCTTTTATTGTGTTTGATGATGTGTATGATCCTTATTTTGAGTGTATATGCATGCATGTTGTGGACTGAGTCCAGGGGTAACCAACCTCGGCAATGATTGATTGATATATGACGTAGTAATGAACTTGAATAAAATAGAGAAATGAAGGGATGAATAATATGATAGTGTACAAATAATGAGTTTAGGATATGATAAATAATGAGTTTGGGCCATAATGACTAATGAGAAGAGTAGATCCATAATGAGAAATATAGAAATGAGATGGGAAATATGAAAAGAGAAATGAAATAAAGAAGGAACATTATAAGGACAAGTATGGATAGTTTAGAGGTACACTATGCTAAGGAAGACCTCAAGGGATTCTAGGGGTAGTGAAAGTGTAAAGTGAGAACTCTGAGTGTTAGTAGAGAAAAAAATGTAATAAGTTGAATAATTAATAATTGATACACGTATTTGAATATGATTCCGTGGCATGATTGATTGTTGTATTATCTTGTATTGTGTGATTTAATTATGAATGTATGCTTAGTAATATGGGTAGAGGCTTATCCTTACATAACTTTTCAGGAAATTAGAATGATGGCACCAGAAGAGAGGATTAGGCTTATAGATAGTTCTGTACATAATAGGCTTAATTATGTATTTAATGAATATCATAGGACTTGTTATTTCAAATTTGCTATGCACGTGGATGATATACCTAGGAATATAACTATGATGGAAATGGATCTATATTATAATTTTCCTTTTTCCCTATAAATAATAGAATCCATGATAAATCCATATTTTACTAGTATTTTACCTTAGTTTTTAATACATTTGATATAGAAAACATGATGGAGAAAGCTGAAAAACTCATAAAAATAATAGAATGTTCAAAGTCTTGTATAAATAGCTAGTTGTTTTTATTTTATGAATTTTCTATGTAAAAAGTAATGATTAGATCTTATTTTGTAAGAAACTCTGAGCTAAGTTCCTAAGGTTGGAAGATCAAGAGAAAGATAGAAGAAAAGTAGCAAATTTGGAGACAAGGAACAAGAACTAATGACTATTTTGAAGTAAAGTGATTACTCCAGAGCCTAATTTCAAGGATTGATATGTGCATTATGACTTTTATGAAGAAAATTAACAATGCCTATGATGAAGTAACCTGCGTTATCACTATCTTTGACAATAGTGATTGTTCCAGAGCCTAGGTGAGAAGAACAACTTGTGCGTGATCACTATTTTGTACAAAAGTGAACACGTGCAAGTCTGAATAGAGGAAACTAGCTGCGCGTTACTCTTTTTGTAAAACAAAGTGAACACGCGCATGACCTAGAAGCGAAGCTAGCTGTGCGTTAACACTTCTGCAAGAAATAGTGAATGTTCCAAAGAGCACTTCAATTGAACAAGTTGTGCGTGACTTCTATTGTGAACAAAAGTGAACACGCGTATGACCAAAAGGCAAAACAAGCTCTGCGTTGCTACTTTTATGAAAATAGTGATTGTTACAATGAAAAATATTACCAGATAAGCCTCTACGTGGTTACTTTAGTGAAAAATAGTGATTACGCATAAAAGGCGGGAAAATCTATAAATTGAAGATTAGCTCAAAACTTTGTATTTTTTTTGTTCATTTTTCACTCTTATTTCATTTTCTTGTCTTGAGAAAGTCTGAGAGAGAGATTGGGGATGAACACCAAGCTTCACATGTTAAGGAATCAAATTGAAGATTGGATTGAAGATGATTCTCTGCTCATCTCCTTCTTCTCTTTCTTTCTCTTTTCATTTTGTAATGGAGTTCTAATAACTCTTTGTAGTTAGGGATTTATAGATCCGAAATAGAAGTGTTGAATTGATTTTGGATTTGAACTTTGAGTGCTGGATTGGATTAAGTAATTGATTCTCCTTTTCAAGTAGTTATTGAATGGAAATTTGATTAACTAATAAGAGAGAAGATTTTATCAGTTGAAATTGTTTCTCAGATCTGAATCAATTACAAAGATTATTAATTTTTTAGGGGAAATTTATCTTAATCTTGCAATCTTTTTGTTTCTAATGCTTAATACAACATTTAATTGAACCTGATCTAAGGAATTAGGATGATTGAATTAAATGTTAGATTCTATGAGTTAAGGAATTAACCTTCAATTAACACATTGTGAAACTGATTATATTCAATCCAAATGCTTGAAGGTTCAGAACTTGATTGAATTAACACTGAAGTTTTGGTGAAGTAAACCCCTAACTATGTTTCATACATCTGTTTCCATATAGAAATTCGTATCTTTTGCTCTGCTGCAATTTCTGCATTCTATACTGGTTTATTTGCTTTCAAACATTACAAATTCCAATTGAATTGCTTTAGGCTCAACTAATTGTTGAATTGTGAAGTGATATTTGAGAAAACTATTCTCTAAGGACGATATTTGGGACTCAAACATGATTCCAAGATTTTATAACTTGCTACAACAATACTAGTACACTTGGTAATCAACCTTACTTTTAGTGCAATTGTTGAGAAAGTAACAAGTTTTTGGCACCATTGTTGGGGAATAACTGTTTTCAATATCATTAGTAAAAAGAAGATAACTAGATTGTGCAACTATTTTTCTTAATTTTTCTGCAATATTAGAATTACATTTAGTACTAGTCAACTATGTACCTTTATAATTTCAGATTCTGATAGATTTCTGTATGTTTATAGGTAGTTTCATTACTTGCATGTTGTTAGGCTAGAGATTTATTATTGAGTAATCTATAATATTTTATACTTATTCAATGTTAATTGAAGGATTATTTGGTACTGGAATAGATTTAGATGGATTTTGAAATTATTTTAAAAAAAAAAGAAAAAAGTGAACAGTACCGTATGAATAGTGTCAGATGAACAGTAAAACCGCCTATGAACAGTGCAAACCACGTACAAACCGTGTATGAACAGTGCAAACCGCGTATGAACAGTGAAAACCGTGTATGTACAGTGACTGCTGACGTCATCAGTGACATCATCATGACGTCATTGCTGACGTCACATACGTGTACAGTGCATGCACAGTATTTTCGGCATGAATAGTGCCCTGAACAGTGTTTCCGACATGAACAGTAAGGCGGTGAACAATGTTTCCGGCGATGAACAGTAAATTCCGGCGGTGAACAGTAAATTTCAAAAATTTTCTATAAAAAGGGGGCTTCACACTAAATTTTCATTTCTTCACCCCTATCCAAGGTTCTCAAAGGTTCTAAGGCCAAATACCACCATTTCTCTCATACTAAACCTTCCTAAACTTAGATTTCTTGTCAGATCTGAGATTCTACGTCTATTCTGAAGGATTTGAAGTAAGTTTCTTTAAGTTTGAAGCTAGATTTACCGTTCGTTTCTCTTCTCCTTCTCTTTCTCATAGAAGTTCATGGTGTTCTTAGGAGAAACTTCGTTCTAAAGCCGAATCTTCGGTGAATCTTGCATTAAAACAAGTAATATTCGGTAGATCTAGTGTGAATCATCTTTCTGAGGTAAGGGGAGTTTACTTTAACATATGAACTACGTTTTGAATGGTTTAATATGCTATTTTAAGATGTTTTGATATGATTTTTGTTAGATCTATTGAATAAAAGCTATTTTCTAAGCTGTAACTGCTGTTAATTGATTTAAAATGTTGAGATTTTGGCTGATCTATCTTAAACTTGCCTTAGCTGAGCTGTTAAAATAATTTTGGCGGTGTGCATCATGCTGAGATATATATTTTGCATCATCATAGAGCCGAGTTACATGTTTAGGTGGGTAGACGTGTAACGGTAAGTTCATGCTGAGCTGCTGTGTTGTACTGTCTGGATCCAGATACCGGAATGGGTCGCTCCCGGACCGGCTCGGTTCCTTCTGGATTACTTAGGCTGTGAAACCAGTTGGAAACCGTCTTCATGTTGTGCATTAGATGGGCTGGAAATGCATGGGATTATTGCTGTGAGAAGTATTTTGCTCTATATATATGATTTTATTTTAAGTTTGGTAAGCTCACCCTTGCATTTCTTTTTATGTCGTTGTGTGCGTGTGTACTGCGATGATCGTACGGTGGTACGTGAGCAGATGTAGCAGGTGTTGCATCTACTTCACAGGCTGCGGGGCTAGTGGAGAAATGATAGAAGCTGAAGTCGAGTAATATTGCATCTAAGTCCTTTTTCCTTATATTTTAAGACCTCATGTAGAGGGTATTTTTGAATATTATGAACTAAATGTAATATTATGTTGTTCTGTTGGATATTTGTTGTAAGAAACTCTGTTTTATTTTGAATGAGAAGAGAATTTCATAATTATATTTTCTATACTTTATTTCAAATAAGTTTGTGATGTAGAAACAATGTTCTCGGTTCCTTATAAAAGGGGTCGTGACACATGTTGAAATAGGCAGTTCTGTATTTGTGTTTGTTTCTGTAATTGTGTACAAATAGTACAGTTTTAATTCTTCCTACTTTTATCTCATCTTGACTGTATATGCGTGGTAAAAATAAAAATAAGGCTACTCTTGTCTTTGATCCTGACATAGATAAAACTTTAAGAAGATTAAGAAAAGAGGCTAGAACAAAAAGTTCTATAAGAGGTGATAGTGATTTAGAAACTATACATTCTCTAGAAATTCAGAATACTCTTCTTCTACAAAAAAATACCTTCACCTATAGAACAAGCATATCCAGAAATTGAAATGGCAGAACAACATAGAATAAGAACATTAGGAAATTATGCAATACCAAATATACAAGGCTATAATTCTTTAATAGTTAGACCTACCATTCAAGCTAATCACTTTGAAATCAAACCAGCCTTGCTTCATTTGGTACAAGACCAATTTTCTGGTGGAATTTTTTATGATCCTAATTTGCATAATTCCAATTTTCTGCAGTTATTTGACACTATAAGGATGAATAGAGTAAGTGAAGATGCTATAAGATTGAGAATATTTCCATTCTCTTTGAGGGATAAGGCCAAGTGTTGGTTACAAGCACAACCTCTGGGAGTATCACCACATGGACAGATCTTGTGAACAAATTCTTAACCAAGTATTTTCCTCCATCAAGGGCTGCCAAACTGAGAGGAGAAATCACATCTTCTGTGCAGCAGGAAGTAGAATCACTTTATGAAGCTTGGTAAAGATACAGAGAGTTGTTGAGAAGGTGTCCACACCACTGTATTCCAGAGTAGATGCAGCTGGAAACCTTCTACAATGGAATGAATGCAGTGACTAGAACTATGGTAGATGCAGCTGCAGGAGGTTCTTTGAACACAAAATCCTCATAAAAAGCTCAAAGAATTATTGAAATGATGGCTACCTCTATGTACCAGAATTCCAACTCAAGACATGCAGGGAGAAATAGTGGATATGAAGCTAAAACCATAGAGACAATTCTTGCACAAAATCAGCTGTAGAACCAATTATTCTTTGAGCAAATAGCAGCTTTAACCCAATAAATCAGCAGCCTACAAGCTAGAAATGTTGCAAACACTCAGTTGATCTATGATTTCTGTGGAGGCAACCATGCTAATGGTGCATGTGATGTACCTACATCAGATCCACAAGAGCAGGTCAACTATATGGGAAATTATCAAAGCCAGTAGCAATCTTTTTCCCTTGATTTCTAATATCTAGCAAATAGAAATCCACAATTTTATAAGTGGAATTCTCAAAATTTTCATGTGAAAAACACTAACTCGTCTCTTCCATTTTCGAATGCAGGAACTTCACAACAACAGCAATATTTTCAAGGCAACTCCTCTGCTCAACATCAAAGAACTTAGAACTCTTCAAGACCTATGAATGAGAGAACGAATGAGATTAAAGAGACCATGTTGTAGTTCATAAAAGTCACTCAAACCAGCCTAAAAATCAAAAAGCTTCTATGAAAAAACTAGAAACTCAAATTGGGCAATTGGCTAAAAAGTGATAAATCCAAAAGAGCAGTGCCAAGCTATAACAACAAGAAGTGGAGCTGTGGTAGCTAGCCCAAAACCTGCAGAAAAGAGAGCTAATAAATCAACAGAAGAAGGACAAGTAGAGAAAGATCTACAGCAAGGGAATTTTAAGTTGTTAAGAAGAGAACATTCAGAAAATGAAGCCTTATTAATTCTGAGAAAAAAACAAAGAAACAGCTCTTTGAGGATGCTTGTAGACCAATTGATCCAGAAAAATATAAAAGGTTACCTTATCCTCAAAGAGTGTAGAATCCTAAATAAGAGGAGCAATTTGAGAGATTTTTTAATGTATTTAAGAAGCTGCAGATTAATATTCCTTTTGCAGAAGCATTGGAACAAATGCCATCTTATGCCAAGTTCATGAAAGAGTTACTATCTAAGAAAAGAAAGCTGGAATATGACAAGACAGTACCATTAACAGAAGAATGCAGTGCTATTCTTGAAAGAAAACTTCCTCAAAAACTCAAAGATCCAGGATCTTTCAGCATCCCTTGTGAAATTGGAAAATGCACTGTGGGAAAAGCCTTATGTGATCTAGGAACAAGCATTAATCTCATGCCCCTAGCTATCATGAAGAAGTTGGGAATACAAGAAGTGAAACAAACCAACACTACATTGCAATTAGCTGATAGATCTTATACTTATTCATATGGAGTTGTAGAAGACTTGTTGGTTAAGGTTGACAAATTTATTTTTCTTGGAGATTTTGTTATTTTAGACATGGAGGTGGATGCAAACATTGATAACTCCACATTTTACCATAATTTTTAGTATAGTTTTGTTAATAAATAAGTAGTAAAGTGCTAAGTAAACTTGGAAATATCATAAAAATTGCATCAATATTCGTAATTGTGTAAATAGTTTTAATTTTTAGATTTTTAGTCAATCTTTCCTCATTTAGTGCTAGCAACTGAAAAGTCATTCATGTCCAAGGGGGGGGGGGAGAGAATCGAATTTGATAGCCTAGGATTCTAGCCTAAATTAATTATACTTAATACAATTCCATTGTTCCTAGTTACCCTAAATAAATACAACCGCCACCTTTTGAACCGTTACACTTTGATTGACCATCATTTGAAAAATTTCCATATATGGTGCAACCGAAAAATAGGACTTCAATTCTTTCCTCGAGTATAGACATTCCATATTCT
Source organism: Abrus precatorius (assembly GCF_003935025.1). Taxonomy (NCBI): domain Eukaryota; kingdom Viridiplantae; phylum Streptophyta; class Magnoliopsida; order Fabales; family Fabaceae; genus Abrus; species Abrus precatorius. The sequence continues at coordinate 2,601,757 of NW_020874290.1, read as the reverse complement.
TGTACATTTAATTAGGATTTTATCCAATATGCCTCTCTTAATTAGAGTAGTCAATTTTCATTTAATGCTTGAGATAGGAAAGAGAAAGACACCGGCCATAATGACCTAGATTCTGAGCCTAAATAATTACACCTAATACGATTATCAATTCCCTAGTTACTCTAATTAGGTGTAGCCGAGGATGGAGTTTTATTCCTTTCCTTAATGATGAACCTTTCAAGTTCTCATGCACATTTAATTAAGGTAGGTCATTAATTATAAATTAGCAAGAATCTGGTAGTTAATTAGAGAGGATACCCTTGCCTTTACATTTACTCGAAGAAACCCCCTATTTCCTCATTTAACCGCCATTAAACTCCCTTAATTAACCACCTACATTAAATACCATAGGGGAGTGAAGAGGCGCCTGCTTGATTCCCTCCACATTAATCCAATCGGTTACCTGCATTTAGTGGGCGTACCAATCAGCTTGAAACGTTCCACCTAGGGCAATTAATTCCCCAGAACCGTGCTTGACATCAACTATATATATATTCCTTCCTTAATCACCTTGCATTAATTGCATGGCATTACCGAAAACAATCAAGCATTCACATTATTTTTTCCTAATAACACGTTTTAATTGCTTAAAACCGAGGGGTCTCTTCTGCCTCATTTAAACCATCATTCAAGTTACCTAATTTACCTCTTAACCGCATTTAACCTCACGAGAAAAACAAAGGAAAAACCTACTCAACTTCCTTCTGGAGTTGACCTAGCCGCCAGCCTGCACTTAATGTACAACCAAAAACTTAGCAACATTTATTCTGGAAATTATGCTCCATTAATCGCATGCAATTATTTCCTGTTTTATGACACTGGCCACATGTCCAAGGCAAAGAGAAAGGCACCACCTTTCACTAACCACTCAAAATAACATCACCCTTTTCAATTTGTGGGACACGAAGGGTTTGAACCCGTTTCCCTCCACAACAAACCCTAGCCGCCAACGTGCATTAATTACCCACTCTTACCTAGGTCAAACCCCCATTCGGTTACTCCATCATGATGAATGGCGTGTGGATCACCAATGGCTTGCTTCTTTTGCACTCTGTGCATTGAATGCTCTTAACAAGGCGCATCACCTACACCTGGACACCATGAGACGTGACTATTCAATTAAGAAGGCGAAACGGTGTGTCACTTCGCCTAACCTAGCCCTAAAACTCTTCTTGTGCAACTCCTCACCGCTAGCCTTTGGAAGACGAATGGGTAAAGCTTTAAGCCACACTATATAAGAACACCTTCTAATCCTCACGCGCCCTTTTTCCCTTATTTTCAAAAACACTCTCAACCTTACCACTTCTCTTCTCTCTCGACACATTCTCACCCTCTCACAAAACCTCTACACCCTTTTTCTCTGGTGGACAACACACTCTATCACCAACCTCAAGGAGGCGACAAAGCACCAAGGATTCAAGTTGTGATCAAGATTCTGCTAGTACCAAGACCAAGCCTTCCACTCTATCTCTCTTTCTCAAACCAAACAAGGTTAGGGGAGCTCTTGTTTACGCTTAAATGCATGTGGTTGTTCGTTAACTTGTAAACTCTGCATGCACTCTCTTCTTCTTGTTTTCGTCTCTGATCTTCATCAATGAAAATTACATGCAAACCATTTTCCTTCATCTTGTGGTGATTCTATTCGGATGGTGTTTTAAAAATCCATGTTTTGTAACTTGCGTGAACTTGATTGAGGTTGAAATAGTTTTGCATGTTGATAATATTGAAATCCTTAAATGAGTCTCGGTTGTTTACCTTTATTATTGAATAAAGTTGGTAACTTTGATGAATATCCGATTGCATGTTAAAGTAACTATATGAATCCTTGTGTTCTTTTCGGTTTTCATCAACTACCCTCCTTCCTTTTTGTTTTAGCTGAGAAATTACTCACCTTTTTCTCTCGGTTTGATTCTGTATGACCAAGGAACCCTTTTTCTTAACCATGAAAGAATTCTCCTACCACCTACTCACTATTTTACGAAAAATTTGTGGTAAAAATGAGTTACATATGTGATTAAACTTGCGGTTATTTCCATGATTCTTTGATGATTATTTTGTTTGCGAAGGTACATTTTAACTATGATATTTCAACGAAATTTTTATAACTATCTCCATCTTCTCTCCTTTTCCTTTATTCTCGGACTGTGGACGAATGGTTCTTCTTTTCTTTGAATGTACTAGCTCTTATGAGCGTGAATTTGGTTATGTGGTTTGTGACTTTGGAAATTTAAATTGCATTCAAAAACGGTAAAGTGAGAATGCGGTTACGAAACTCTTATGTGCATGATATGGAAGATGGAGAGTCAAGGTCACAGTTTAGCACAGCTGAGGGATGTGAGTGTTCAGGTTCAAGGGAAGGACCTTGGGGTAGTGGAGGGGGGTTGGCCCAATGGTGCGGAATAGCTCACCGCGGCCAGGACATGTCGCCATCAAAACCTCCATTAATCCTAAATCGAGCAAGCATTACCGAGGATCGTGGAAGGACTCGTTCCTGAGGGACCGAAATGGTTAAATGGAGAATATTCCTGATGGATTACATACGATGTGTGCTTGTAGGGAACGAGGGCCTCCAATCACCTTGACTGGAGGAATGGTGGGAACAAACTGAGGAAGTAGTGACGTTTTAAGCGTTAGTGTTTAAATTATGTTGTGACGAATCTCTGTCACTCAACCTGCATTTTGTAACTGTTTATTGGGCATTTTGTTATGACTGTGTGTTTATTGAAATGTGACTTCGTAAGTGCTTGATTCTACTCTGATTTTCTTCCTTACTCAATATCTGATGGCTGATTGTATTGGAGCTCACCCTTTCTGTTCGTGTTTTATTGTTGTGTGTGTTTGTATGTATTGCGTGATTGTATGATAGATGGACCCTCAGCGAGCAATGATATGGGGAGAGGATTCCAACAAGAAAGCAGTATGGAGATACGACCAGGCAACGCGTCGTCTCGTATACCAGGGGATGGTCTCCCTGACCATGGGGCCTCTCACTGAAGGCGACTGGAAGCCTAGCTGGAGTGACCACCTTTTTGCAGACGTCTCCGTACCTCTACCTTCAGAATGGAGTATTATAATCCACTCACCCCCTTCTTCTCCACCATAAGAACCCCCAGCCAAACGTCTTAAAATTTTTACTGACAAAGGTAAGACCGTTATCGATCTTGACCCCGAGCCTACCCCTCCTCCAGTCCTACCCTTGCTCCCGAGTTAAAAGACATCGAGGTTATCGAGTCCTCCGTCAGGGCAGCATCTCGCCACCTCCCACAGATTCGAGCATCTCCTCCCGATGAAGCTGGACCCTCTGTCCGACGCCCTTCACCACCACCACCTACTTCTCAATCGCCCCCACCCACTATCGGCTAGATTGACAGCGACCCGGATGACCTGCCACCCTCTCCTCGTCCTCAACCAGTTAACGAGTCTCACGACTCCGACAGAATAGAGTCTGACCCCAGCGAGGATTCATTTCCGTCAGAGTTTTATTTGTAGTTGTTTTATTCTATCATGGATTAATACTGCTCATAGGACTTGGGTTGTTTATATTATTTTGAAACACTGAACTTTGGGGTTATTTGGCTTTGATTTTTGTTTACCTTGGACACTTTGGTTGAATGGTTTATATATATATATATATATACACTTTTCTTTTACCAACATACTCTTTATTATATTTCCAAAAAATTTTTATCTCTAACAGTATCGTCATTTTAAAGTCATCCTGCGAATAATTGGGGTAATTAACATAAATGACTTGTATGTTGTTGAGATGTGAGATAAATAAAATTATTAAATTATGATCAGTGAACTCGATGCAAGTATATTGTTATGATCGTTCTCTTCTAGTTAATTCGAGCTATTCTGATAAATTGAATATTTGAGTTGGAATATGAATACTGTTTGATTGAGTTCTTCTCTCACTCGTCTAATTTAAGTGTGCCATATTGTAGAATCTTAAGTCATATTATTAGTATATGGGGTTTTGGTAGAAATTAGGTGTTACAACTCCCTGATGAATCCATATTTTACTAGTATTTTACAATAGTTTTTAGTGCAATTAATAAAGAAAACATGCTAGAAATAGTAGAAAACCCTTAGAAAAATAATAAAATGTTGCATGGCACTTTTAAACATAGTTATTTTAAAATTCATTGATCTTCTATGTAAAAAGTGACAATTCAAGTATGCTTTTGTAGGGAATTCTGAGCTAAGTTCATGAGGATTGAATGATCAAAGGAAAAATATAAGAAAATTAGCAAAAAGTGGAGGAAAGAAGTTGATAATTGAAGAACAGCCTCTGAGTGATCACTTTCGCTGGTGAAAGTGATCACTCCAGAACCATAAAATGAAGAAGAGCTTCTATGTAATCACTTTTGCTGGCAAAAGTGATCGTTCAAGAGAGTCCTCCAAGAAGAGTTGTTGCGCGTGTTCACTATTATCCACAAAAGTGAACACGCGCAAGAAGGTAGCCTCTGCGTGTTCACTATTTCTAGCAGAAGTGAACACGCGCATGACATTAGTAAAGGAAGCTTCTGTATGGCCACTATTTTCAACAAAAGTGAATACTTTGAAGTGCGCGTGGCTACTATCACCAGTAAAAGTGATCACGCACAAGTGGAAAGCAAGAATTAGCCTCTAGGTGATTACTATTGCTGGCAAAAGTGATCACGCCAGCAGAGCAGGAATTCTATAAAAGACAGTTAGCTCAGGAATTTATAAGTTTTTGTTCATTTTTCATTTTCCATTTGCTTTTGTTGTTGAGAGAGTCAGAGAGGAAGATTGAGGATGAACACCAAGCTTCATTTCTTGAGGGATCAGATTGGAGATTGGCTTGAAGATGTTTCTTCTTTGTTCATTCTCTTTTTCTCGTCTCTTCTCTTCTCTTTTTGTAATGTTTGCTTAAACTCTTTGTGGTTAGGAACTGTGAATCTGAAATGGAAATGTTGAATTGATTTTGGATTTGAACTTTGAGTTTTGGATTGGATTGAGTGATTGATTCTGCTGTTAAAGTAGTGATTGAATGGAAATTTGATCAACTAATCATAGAGGAACTCTTATCAATGGGAATTGAATTTGTTTCTCAGATCTGAATTAATTGCCAAGGTTATTGGTTTCTTAGGGATAAGATATCTTAATCTTGCAATCTTTTGGTTTCTCAAACTTAATGCAACATTTGATTGGATTAGATCTAAGGGATTAGAGTGATTTGATTAGATGCTAGATTCATTGAGGCAAGGGATTGTCCTTTGATTAATATAACGTGAAACTGATTGTCATTCCATCTAAATGATTGAAAGTTCAGAACTTTATTGATTCAATGTTGAAGTTTTGGTGAAACAATTTCCTAACTACTCTTTCTACATTTGTTTACTATATATACTTTTGAACTAACTGTTCTGTTTTACTTTCTAATTTCGTTTTTGATACATTCATACCAAATCCATTTGAAGTTTGTAAAGCTCAACTAATTGTGATCTTGTGAAGTGGTAATTGAGAACTTTATTCCCTGAGGACGATACTTTGAACTCAATTTGATTCTAAGATTTTTTATAACTTGCTACAACAATACTAGTACACTTGCTAGTCAGTTTATTTTCAGTGCAACAGCAGTTGTAAGAGTAACACTCTCTAGCTATGGTTTCTACCTCTTATTTCTCACAATTGTTTGTTCATTGTTCTGTTTTTCTTCTGATTTCAATATTTGTCAATTTTAATTCCAAACACTCTTTGAAATTCATTAAGCTCAACTAATTATGGCCTTGTGAAGTGGTAATTGAATACTTTTATTCCTCGAGATCGATACTTGGAACTCTAACACAATTCTATCATTTTTTATAACTTGCTACATCAAACACTAGTACACTTGCTAGTTAAATCAACTTCTCCTTAGAAGTGTGACAAGTTTTTGGCGCCGTTGCTGGGGAATATTTGTTTTCAATATCATTAGTAACAAGAAAATAACTAGATTGAACAATTCTTTTTGTTGTTTCTCTTTCTAATTTTTCTGCTAACTTTCTAATTTTTTTGCACAATATTTTTTTCCTACATTTTTTGTAGTTTTCTGCATAATTTCATTTTTTATTTTTCTGCATAGTTAGATTTAATTTTGCTTAGTTACTGATTTTACTTGAATTCGTTTACTTTCTTTTTGTATGCAAGGAAAAATTAGGAAAAATAAGTTGCTCTATTGTTTGATGGTAACCAGCATGTGTCAGAATTTTCTCCACAGCCAAGTTGCAAGAGTAGAAGTTTATGAAGCAGATGCTTTTGAAGCTTTAATTACTAATTTTCAAGCTGGAGTTGCCCAAATTAACCCTTTGATGTGTGATTTTTACAGTGAAAACGATTTGAATGAAACCTATGATGTGGCTGCACCAAAATTTCAAGAAGAAATCAATTATGGAGGAAATTTTCAAAGACCTCAATCTACCTTTCCTTATGATTATCAGTGTCAAGCTAACATGAGTTAGCCATATTATGATTGGAATCGAGAAGTGCTTGCTACAACAACACCATTTTCCAGTCCTCAATCTTCTCAACCTTATTTTCAAATATCATATTCTCAACCTCAAGGAGGACTGCAACCTTCACAGACTTTTCCAAAAAGAATGAATGAACTTGAAGAAACTTTACTCCAATTCATGGAATTTACTCAGTCAAGTTTCAAGAATCAAGATGAATCCATGAAGAAGATTGAGAAGCATATAGGACAAATTTCAGAGCAATTGTTAAATAGGAATGATGAAAAATTGCCTAACAATACCATTGTGAATCAAATAGAGCAAACCTAATTTTTTGCACAAGAAATGAGGTGGAAATTTCAAGTCCTAAAGCTGCTAAGAAAGAGGAGGCATTAGATAAATCTGAAGAAAACAAGATTCAAGATAAGCAACAAGAGGATTGCAAGGAAGAGAAGTTAATGATTTTAAAGAAAGAAGAACCAAAGGACAGTAGCAACACACAACCGAAAAGAACCAAAAAGCAGTTGTTTGAAGATATTTGCAAGCTAACAGATACGGTTAAATGCAAAAGCTTCCATTTCTTCAAGGACTGCAAAATTTCAAGCAGGAAGAACAGAAGGACGATTCTGTTATAAGAGAAGTCCACGCTGCAGCGGCATATCGAATTGATAAAGAGAAGGGAAAGAAGCTTATTGAATTTATCAAGCTGCTGGAAGTTCCTCCATTGTTATTTCATCCAAGTTCTGAATTAAATGAAGAGCTACAAGTTGGTAAGAGAAAGGGAAAATGTTTAAAGATAGAGCAAGAGCTGTTATCATCCAAATCATCTCTTAAAATCAAAGATAAATAGGCATCAAGCTAGTGACGTTAAAAGAGCACTTTGTGAGAGGCAACTCACAATTCTAACTCATTTCAAGCCTTCTATATTGTTTTAGAATTTTCATTACTCATGTTCTTCATTTTCTAAAATTTCTGCAATTTGATTCTGCTGCATATCTCTGCTGAGGTGAATTTGGTACCTAATTTGAGAGTTAATGTTTAGTGTGTGTATTGAAAGGATTAGAGTGTGATAAGTGAGCTATTTGAGGGTTGAGAGGCAATTATTTTGCAGGAAAGGAGCTACACAGAGAAGCAATTTGATATTCCCCTCTGGAACAATCACTTTTACTGATAAAAGTGATCACGCAGAGGCAGGAAGGTTAACACACTCCTCTGGAATGCTCACTCTTACTGATGAGAGTGATTACGCAGAGGCAGATGGGAAAACAACCTCTCTGGAACACTCCCTTTCCCTGAAAGAAGTGGTTACGCATAGGTAAGTAGAAGTTGCCCTCTGTGCGTGCTTTCTCTAAGTGAAAAAAGTTGTCACATTGCTAGCGCGTTATCACTTTGCCCAACAATAGTGATAACACGTTCCTCACCCTGATAATCTAAACTCTCTGGAACGCTCACTCTGTTTAAAAAGAGTAACCACACTGAATGCCTTTAATGTTGTAACGTTCACTTTTTTGTTAAAGAGTGGTCACGTGCACACGCGTGATTATAAATATTGCTTAAAGTGACCACGCACACACACTCTATTTTTGGTGATTCTTTTGATGATTGTTTAGCTAATCTATCCACTGTTTTGCAGAGATGTCAAGACACTAACCTTGTGTTGAATTGGGAGAAGTGCCATTTTATGGTACAAGAAGGCATTGTCCTTGGTCAAAAAATTTTAGAGAAAGAAATGGAGGTGGACCAAGCTAAGATAGAAGTCATTAGTAAATTGCCTCCACCTATCAATGTTATGGGAGTTAGAAGTTTTTTAGGACATGCTGGTTTTTATAGAAGATTCATAAAAGACTTCTCCAAGATTGCTAAACCCTTAAGTAATTTACTTATGAAGGATGCAAATTTCATATTTGATGATAATTGTTTGCATGCATTTTCTGTTTTAAAAGAGAAACTGATTTCTGCACTTATTCTTGCAAAACCAGATTGAAAATTACCTTTTGAACTCATGTGTGATGCAAGTGATAGTGCAGTGGGTGCTGTGTTAGGACAGAGAAAAGATAGGAAATTACATGCTATCTATTATTCAAGAAAAGTATTAAATCCTGCACAAGTGAATTACACAACAACAGAAAAAGAACTTTTAGCTGTTGTATATGCTTTTGATAAGTTCATATCATATTTAATGGGTTCAAAAGTGATTGTATACACTGATCATGCTGCTCTTAAATATCTTTTGACAAAACAGGATGCAAAGCCCAGATTATTAAGATGGATTCTACTCCTCCAAGAATTTGAACAAGAGATCAAAGACAAGAAAGGGAAAGAAAATAGTGTTGTTGACCACCTATCCAGATTACCTTTGGAAAGTTCAACCACTGAACCATTGGAAATAAATGAAGAATTTCCAGATGAAAAGCTGTTTGCAGTGGATAACATGCCTTGGTTTGCTGACATTGCAAATTTTAAAGCCACTCAATTCATTCTAAAGAGGTTTACTTGGCAGCAAAAGAAGAAGTTCTTACATGACAACAAATTCTATGTGTGGGAAGACCCATACCTGTTCAAAATTGGAGTAGATGGGTTACTTAGAAGGTGCATTCCAGAAAGTGAGCAAGCTGAGATACTATGGCATTGTCACAATTCAGAATATGGAGGCCACCATGCATGTTCAAGGACTGCTGCAAAAGTTTTGCAAGCAGGTTTCTTTTGGCCTACACTCTTCAAAGATGCCAAGAGGTATGTGGAAAACTGTGACAAATGTCAAAGAACTGGAAATATCTCAAGAAGACATGAGCTGCCATTAACCAACATCTTAGAAGTGGAAATATTTGATGTATGGGGGATTGATTTCATGGGACCATTTCCCCCATCATTCTCACACGAATACATTCTAGTGGCAGTGGATTATGTGTCTAAATGGGTAGAAGCAATTCCCACCAGATCAAATGATGCAAAGGTAGTAATTTCTTTTATAAGAAAGAACATTTTTTCAAGATTTGGTGTGCCTAGAGTGCTTCCTAATGGTCCATTTATAGTCACACAAGTGTTTCCTAATGGTGCAGTAGAAATCAAGAGTGAATCCACTACCAAATGTTTCACAGTGAATGGACATCGCTTGAAGCATTCTTTATAGAATTCAGTTCCTATGGAGGAGATTGAAGAGGTGGATGTGTATTCCCCCATCATTTCTTCCAACCAAGACCCTTGCCATGAGTAAATCACTTCGCACGTCAAGCTAATGACGTTAAGGAAGCGCTCTGTGAGATGCAACTCACAAGTGAATAAGCAATTTTGTCTTTCTCTTATTTCTCCTTTGCATTCCTTCAATTACATTTTTGTCTTCATTTGAGGTGTAATGAGCTAAGCAATTTCTGATATGCTTCAATTTTGTGTAAATAAATTTTTGAGGATTCACAATTTTGTAGGAATTCTAACAGCAGCACCACTTTGGGCACTTATTCTTGCTAGGTACAATTCATCCTTCATGAAAGTGGCCACTCTCATAGGCTATAATGACTACTTTGGCTCAAGGTAAGCAACTCCTTCTCTGTCGTTCCCACTTTTAAGAGTGGGAGTGTCCACTTTGGCGCCAGGAGCTCGGTCATTTTGCGCGTGGACACTTTAGAGACCAATAGTGGCCACGCGCAAATCTCCTTGCATTGTCACCTCTTTGGAATTCCCACTTTGAAGCTCCATAGTCACCACGCGCACTTGTTCCACAAAATGACTCACTGGAGTTCCCACTTTGAAGCTCCATAGTCACCACGCGCATATGCCCACACACACACCCTCACTGTAGTTGTCACTTTCTTGGATGAAAGTCACCACGCGCAAATTGGAATCAAATTTAGCCTCTTAAGTGTTCCCACCTTTCTTGTTTGGAGTAGGCACGTACACCATTTGCACTATTCCCCTTGGGCCCAACTTAAAGTATCCACTAACTTTGAAAGTAAACACGCTCACCATTTCACACTATCCACCCCACACAACGCCCAGCACGCACTATTTTCACATCACCATTTCACACACCCACTCACTCCTAGGGCCAAAACGCACTTTCCCTCACCACACCCAAGGCTTCAAGCAAGGTAATTCTCTCAATTTCACTCCATTTATGGTTAGGGTTCATAGATTCCCCAATTTGGGGCTTTTCAATTTTACTTATTTTTTCTTGAAATTGAGGTGTAATTCTTGTGTAATTGAGCATTCTTACTTGAATTAGAGAGGGTGAGGTTCCTAAATTGCACCCAAAGGGGCATATGACTCCCATCCAATTGGGCGTTCCCACTTTTGACCCCAATAGTGGTCACGCCTACTTCCTCCTTGCCATGACTTCCATTTATCGTTTTTGTTATGCTTCCCTCTTTCATTTTTATGCTCTAAACATGCCAATAATGCTATTAAACTTCTTGTTCATATATGTTAGTGCCTGAATTTGGTTCGTGCCCAATTCCATTTAGTTTTGACCCCTCCATTTTGCTGTTTTGCTTTTCAATTCCATGCCATTTTACTTTTGCTGCACTTGATCCTCATGCACATTACATAATTAACCATAATTGTTGATCTTTCTGGGTGTTGAACATGTTTTTCATGACTTTAATTTCACTAATTGCTGCATTACGGTCCTTGAGCTTAGAAGCCATATTCTGCTATACATTGGATTGCTATACATAGTGAACGTATGCCACACCATTCTCTGTGCTTAATTGTTCTTGTCTGTACCATTTGAGCTCTATGCTTTGCCCACAGAATGCCTCCTTTTATGGAATGGAATGTGTTTATAGGCTATGTACCATGATTGACATTAGTTGCCCTCTGAGTCATATGTAGCACTATACACCCTTTTGCACACAAATTACTTAGGATGGTATCAAATTATTTTGCAGCCCCTGGTTTGATTGTTTGTTGTTGTGTGTTACTATAAAGGTTGACCCAATTTCCTTGCATTACCCATTCACATATTCTTTCTCCTCTGCAGATAATGTCAAGCAATTCTAGAAGGAACACACCTAGAACCAAGAGGAGTAGGACAGCTGAAGCCTCTTCATCTCAACCCCCTCCTACTCATGACCCAAGGTTTAGGTCCCCAGAGCACGAACAGTATTTTAAAGAGAACATCCTGCGGCGCCAGATCATCCAGGACAGGAGTTTTGAAATCCAGCAGGGGACATTTCTGCAGTTTCAGGAGGAAATAGACAGGCGTGGCTGGGGACTTTTTACTTCTTGTGCAGGCAATGGGTGGAAGGACATCACCCAGGAATTCTATGCTAATGCCCTGCGCTTGGAAGATGACATTTACCTCCCCAGGCACACCATGGTTAGGGGTAAGCAAGTTAGCTTCACTCCAGCCACCATCCAGAGGGTTTTAAACATCCCTCCCCTGCAGAAGCAACCTGGCCAACTGGATTTCACTGCATTCTGCAAACAGAAGGAAAAAGATTACCAGCCTATACTTCAAACAATCTGCACGGAAGGAGAAAATTGGGAATTTGATTGTAAAATGCAGCCCAAAAATTTGACCACCAAACACCTTCTCCCTCCTACCAAGGTGTGGAGTATCTTCGTTGTCAGCTCATTCATGCCAGTCATCCACACTTCCACCATTGCAGTAAAGAGGGCAGAACTCATCTATGCTATTTCACTGGCATGCCCATCCATGTTGGGGAGGTCATTAGCAGCGCCATGCTAGAAGTCCTTAAAAGGAGCAGAGATTCTTTAGCTTTTCCCTCTCTAATCACTATGTTATGCCAGGATGCAGGTGTTGATTTTGGAGACTACCAGCAGAGAATTAGAGCACTTCCTCCCATTTCCACTGCCTTGGTGAAGGACCTATTTAAGCCAAAGAAGTCTTCAGACCCAGGTCTCACCTTGCCAGCCAAATACAAGAAGGAGACCCCTGCAACACTCAAGGAGCAGCTACAGCAAATAGCACAGAGGCAGACTGCCATCCACTCTGGTCAAACCAGCATGCTCCTCCTCATGGAGACCATGATGCTGAACATTGGCAAGAAGATGGGGATGACTTCAGACCAGATATATCAGGCCCACTGTTTCCCTGCTCCTTTCCTCTGAGCTGCTGTTCAGAATGACCTGCCCCCATTCAATCCCAATGCCCCCAGAGATGTTCGCAACTCCAGTTCCTCAGAGGAAGCAGAAGAAGTAGAGGACGATGAAGGCGCCACCTTATCCACCTCTGATGAAGATGCCATTTTGTCCACCTTTCGTGTTTTCTTTTATTTCTTTTCTTGTACTTATTTTCTTTTATTTTCCCAAGTAATTAGGAACCACTTGTCCTTTTATTGTCTTTCCCTTCCTGCTTTTATGTTACTTTCCTTCAAACAGTTATGTTACCTCCCTTTCGTTCTTTTTCTGAACTCTTGTTATCATTGTGCAGAGATGCCCTCAATTCCATCAAGAGGAGCATCATTTTACCCTGAACTTTGAATACATCATCTATAAAAATGGGGTGAACTCTTTGTCTCTATTTTGCATTTATCTGTAGCTTACATTTCCTGCACCGTACTAGATAAAAGACAAAAATATTTTCCTTATTTCATTTCTTCTCTTTTCCATTTAATCTAGTTCTCTTTCGTATTTTGCTTTTATGCTCTGATTGCATTTCCCATCTAACTCCTACTCATTCTCATTTTTGTACATATTTACTGTCCCTACCATTTTGAACATATTTTCTTGTCGGGCGAATTGTACTCTCATTTTGCAAGTTATTATCACTTTTACTATGGTAGTGAATTGGGCCTTTCTTCTTCTTTTCTGTGTGCATATTACATATATTTTTGCATTCATCTTCTAGAACTTGCCCTGTTTCTTAATTCAATATGCATTGGGCAATTTTCCATCTGGATGATTGAGGCCTTCTTTGCACATACCCTTCCCCCCACCCTTGCACTTCACTTCCCTGTTCCCCACTTCTTGCTTTTGCCAAACTTAGTCCACAAATATATTTCCCTTTCCTTAATATTGAGTGCAAGAAACTAAGTTTGGGGTGTTGATTATGCTTGTAGTTGCTTGAGGACAAGCAATGTCTTAAGTTTGGGGTGGTGGACAGCATACATGTTCATAATACATGTAAAAAAAAAAATGATTGTCAAAGTCCATGATATCACAAAAATATGAATGAATGGATGAAAAAGGAGAAAAGAAAGAAAGAAAAATATAGTAAGGCATTTGAGTTGAAAAAGGATCTCCACATAAGGCAAATGAAAAATTAATGTGGTGAGAGAATGCTTTAACCTCTTAAGCTACATCATTTAAGGCATTCCACTCTAGTTGTTGCACTAAATCACTCAAAAGAACTCCCTCCTCTTGAGTACCCACTTGATCTTGTCACCCTCCTTGGTTAAATTTGAGCCTATCCTAACCCCAATTGTGACCAACAAAGCCCTCATGATAGGTGGTTCATTGTGTCTAGGCAAAGGAGATTGAGAATATGGGCAAGCCTATGGTACGGTGAGGCTAAATGCATGGATTGAGGGAACACACTCAGCCTATAATGTTATTGAGTGATGAGTGAAACACCACCTTGTGAAATGGATAGTTTCTTTGCATTATGTGAGTCACATGAAACCTTGCTTGATTCTTTTGTTTCAATTTAGTGGGACTTTGCATGGAACATTTGACATGAATGTGATTCGTCTGTTGAATGAGTCTATGGTTGTGAAGATGTTGGAAGTGCTAATTAAAGCATGAAGTTGAAATGAAAATCTCTAAAAAAAAAAAATTTGGATAAATCCAACCCTCTTCATTTGCTTTGCTTGAATTTTGATTTGCTTGAGGACAAGCAAAAGTTTATGTTTGGGGTTATGATGAATCCACTTTTTATTATATTTTTACTTGCCTTTTTGGTGCTCCTTGATAGAAAAAATGAACTTAGATAGTGCAAATAATATAGAAATAATATTTTGAGTAAATATCATAGGTTTATTAATTTTTGGTTAATTTGCATTTAATTACATAGATATAGATTGAAATTTTAATTATCTTGATAATTTTGCAGAGTCCCCAAGTTAATTTTGAGAAATCTTGGTCCTTGGATGAAAGTTGTCCCCAAAGTAGCCACTTTTAGGAGCAAAAGTGGCAACTACAGCAAGTCTGGGCATTAAAGGTTCCAAAGTAGCCACTTTCAAGCCCAAAAATGGCAACTCCAGAGAGCTCCAGGGACGCCAATTTTGAAGCATGATGCGCGTGGCCACTATTGCCTTTCAAAGTGGCTACGCGCATCCAAAGTTCTCACTTTCAAGACCAAAAGTGGCAACTCCAGAGAGCTCCAGGGACGCCAATTATGAAGCATGATGCGCGTGGCCACTATTGCCTTTCAAAGTGGCTACGTGCATCCAAAGTTCCCACTTTCAAGACCAATAGTGGCAACTCCCGAGAATTGACAGATTTACGAGAATTGCGCGTGGACACTTTCAAGGCCCAAAGTGGACACTTTCAAGGCCTAAAGTGGACACTTTCAAAGGCAAAAGTGGACACTTTGCTGACATGTCATCCACTATAAATAGAATTTAGGAATTAGGGTACGGGACTTTTGACACTTTACAAAATTTTCCTTTGCCAAATTGAGACATTTTTCCAGAACATTAGAGTCTTGGGTGACTGCCAAGGGTCCTCTATAGGTTTTAATTTCCAATTTACCTTTTGATTTTGGTTGAATTTATATTAATGTTACTTACGTTCTTGTATTTCTTTCATTCATTTGTGAAGCCCATCCACATGGAGGGCTAAACTTCCTTGTAATTCCTAGTCAATGCACATGAATCTTGAATTCTTGGGATTAATTGCAATACAAATATTCCTTTCCTTGAATTTATTGACCCCAATCTTTGAATGAAATGGAATTTGCATAAAGGGAACATTGCTTAATGAACCCTAAATTACCCAACAAAATTCTAATTCAAATTTGCTTAATTTTGATTAATCCTTGAGGTTGCTTAATCTTAGGGATAGAGATTGGAGCCCATTAAGATGCTTAATTTTAATTGGGATGTTAAAGTTAATTTTTGCTTGTTAGATTAACTTAATTCAAGGGAAAGAAAGGGGATTATTGAATCATTTGAAAGAATAATGATGGAACTCATTGATTGACTAGGAATTACTCATTTTAATTGATTGAATTTCACTAGTTTACACTTTGCTCTTGATTAAAATCTTGAAATTGACAAACCTCCCCCCAATTTACTTGCTTTAAAATATATGTTCACACTTGTTTGATGTATGTTCCCAACCAAAAATTTCTTGGAGACGAACTAGGACAACACCCTAGTATTGCATTTATTTCTTTGCATATTTGATGAGGATTAACGACAATCTTTTGCATGACGAGTAGTTAAATTCGTTTCATCAAACTACAGCTTCACTCCTTGTAGTTATGGCTTGACATTGCTCTTTAGGATTGATTACTGTATTGCTTGGAAATCTTCCTTCATCCCTGCTGGATAGTTGTTTAGCTAATTGTCCGATTTGTGTTTCTAGTTTCTTCATGGAAGCTTCTTGGTGCTTGAAGCTTGTTTGAGTCACCTTCATGAATTGCAGCATAGTTTCTTCCATCTCAGTCAACCTCTCATTCATAGGCTTGGAAAATTTCTGATTTCCTTGAGGTTGAGTGGATGAATTCCTCTGAAAATAAGGCTGTTGTGTTGCTGGACCTGCATTAGAAAAAGGCAAATTTGAGTTAGAATTCTTTGCAGCAGAATATTGATTATTCCAATTAGAATACTGCTGAGTTCTATTATTCAAAAATTGAAATCCAGGGGGATATGATGACTGTTGTCTCTAAAAATTATTCAAATAATTCACTTGCTCTTGTGGTTCACTTGTGGATGGCTCACATGCACCATTTACATGGTTTCCTCCACAAAAATCACAACTTAGCTGACTGGTAGGCATACTCCCTGTTTGCATATTGCTGATTTGTTATGTTAAGGCAGCTAATTGTTCTGAAAACATTTGATTTTGTAGCTGATTCTGTGCAAGAAAAGTTTCCAGAACCTTAGCTTCATGACCAAAATTTCTTCCTTGATTTCTTGAGTTTGAATTCTGATACATTGAAGATGCCATCATCTCGATAATTCTCTGAGCTTCTTCCAAGGATTTTGTATTTAATGAACCTCCAGCAGCAGCATCAACCATTGTTCTTGTTACTGCATTCATCCCATTATAAAAAGTTTCCAATTGCATCCAATCTGGGATACAATGATGTGGACACCTTCTAAGTAATTCTTTGTATCTTTCCCAAGCTTCATACAATGATTCTCCTTCTTGCTGCACAAAGGATGTAATTTCTCCTCTCAACTTAGCAGCTTTGGATGGAGGGAAGTACTTAGTTAGAAACTTATTCACAAGTTCTGTCCAGGTTGTGATGCTTCCTTGTGGTTGAGCTTGTAACCAAAATTTTGCTCTATCTCTCAAGGAAAAAGGAAATAGTCTTAATCTGATAGCTTCTTCACTAACTCCATTCATTCTTATGGTGTCACATAGCTGCAGAAAATTTGAAATATGTAAGTTAGGATCATCAAAATTTCCACCAAAAAACTGATCCTGTTGGACTAAATGTAGTAGGGCAGGTTTAATCTCAAAATGGTTGACTTGAATAGTTGGCCTAATTATAGAAGAGTTAAAACCTTGCATGTTAGGAATAGCATAGTCCCCTAATGTTCTAATTCTGTTCTGCTCTGCCATTTCTATTGCTGGATTTGGTTGTCTCAAGGGTGTAGATGTTCTTTTCACTCTAGAATTACTCTGAAATTCTAGAGAATGGACAGCTTCTAATTCACTATCACTCCCTATAGCTTTTTCTGCTCTAGACTCTTTTCTCAATCTTCTCAAAGTTATGTCTATGTCAGGATCAAAGATCAGAATTGATTTATTCTTGTTTTTACCACGCATATACAAATCAAATTGAAGCAAAATTAGACTACAATCAATATTCAAAAATGCACAACAGAAATCATGCAAAATCTATCAGTAAAAGCATATAGAAATTTAAATCTAGTAGTTGCAGAATTGTAAAATCATGTAAAAGATATGCAGAATGGCAATTACAAATATGAAGAACAATGAAAACTGAAATTATGCAGATAAATAAGGATTTAAAATTTCTATGCAGCAGTCAGAATTATTGTGCAGAATAATACACAAGGTGCAGTGAAATTATGCAGAAAGCAGTTTAAAAGCAAAGCAACAAAATAAATGCTCAATCTAGTTACTTTTCTACTACTAATGATATTGAAATGCAAAATTCCCCGACAATGGCGCCAAAAACATGTTGTTCACAATCTAACACTAGCAAGTGCACTAGGATTGCAGCAAGTAATGAGTAAATTTAAGATCCAAATATCGTCTCCACAGGGAATTTAGGTTTCAAATACCACTTCATAGAATTATAACCATTTAAGCTTTTCCGAATTGGAAGGAGAGTAATAACATGTAATAACAGCAAACTAGAATAATTAAAAGTAAAATGAATTGTAGAAAATAGAACAATGAACACACAGTTATGTGATAACAGAGGAAGAAACCATAGCTAGGGAATTGCTTCACCAAAACTCCAATGTTTAATCAATAAAGTTTTGAATTAACAAGCAATTGGAAAGAATGACAATCAGTTTCACATTATATTATTCAGAGGTTAATTCCTTAACTCAGTGAACCTAACATTCAATTAAACCATTCTAATTCCTTAGATCTGATTCAATTCAATATTGCTTTAAGTGTAAGAAACCAGAAGATTGCAAAATCAAAGCCTCTTATCCCTAAGAAAACTATAATCTCAGTGATTGGTTCAGATCTGAAGAACAAATTCAATTTCCATTGACAAGAGTTCCTCTGAATTTAGTTAATCAAATTTCCATTCAATTTCCACGTGAAGTTCAGAATCAATCACTCAATCTATTCCAAAGCTTGAAATTCAGATCCAAATCAATTCAACATGTTCGTTTCAGATCTACAATCCCTAACTATGAACGAATTACACAGCCATGGTAGCAGAGAAAAGAAAAGAAAGAGAAGAAGAAACTCAGAAACACCATGGAAGATTGCTCCACTCCAATTCCTCTTCGTGAAGCTCCAAGATTTGAATCCCCACTCCTCTCTCTCACTTCCTCTAACGAGAATCTAACTAAAAAAACTGAAAATGAACAGAATCCCCTCTTTCCGGATCGTTTCTGGTATTTATAGAATTTTCCAGATTTTCACGTCATCACTTTTATTAGAAATAGTAGTTACGCAGAAAGTTTTTGGTTGCGCATTAACACTTTTCCCAGAAATAGTGGCCACACGCATTTTCCTGATATTGAGAGCTCTTTGGAACTATCACTCTTGATGATAAAAGTGACAATGCAGAGCCAAGGTAGTTGCGCGTTATCACTATTGCTGATAAAAGTGACTACGCGCAACTCGCCAAGTTAAAGACTCTATGGAACGATCACTTTTGATGACAATAGTGGTTATGCAGAGCTTTCCTGATATTTTGCCTCTCTGGAACTATCACTATTAATGATAAAAGTGGTTACGCAGAGCTTTCCTTCTTCTTTGAGCTCTGAAGTGATCACTTTCACTGACAATAATGATCACACCCACTCTGCAATTTCTTACTCTTGTGTTTTTGGAGTCCAGGCTTGCTTCTTTCCTCTTCCTTATCATCAAACCTCCATGGATATGATCCTTGCTCAATTTATTCCTTCAAAAACAAGATTAAAAACTTAATTCCTAAGCAAAAATTTCACAATTGCTAAAATAACTACAAATTTAAACAAAACTTCAATTCCTTCTCTTTTTCTGAGTTTTTCTGCTTTCTTTATATATTTTTCTAAT
This sequence comes from Abrus precatorius, assembly GCF_003935025.1. Taxonomy (NCBI): domain Eukaryota; kingdom Viridiplantae; phylum Streptophyta; class Magnoliopsida; order Fabales; family Fabaceae; genus Abrus; species Abrus precatorius. Next base: position 2,582,432 of record NW_020874290.1, on the reverse strand, counting down.
CAAATGTGTTAGAATTATGCTAAAATATCAGTCAAAATATGGATTCATCACTAGACGAACTAGGGATGAGGCTGTAGATGCCTTGTTAGGAAGAGTAGTGGACATTCTGGAGAGACAGAATGAGTCAGCTCCTAATCGTGGTTTATCTGAGTTTCGCAAGAACAAACCTTCCCAATTTTGTGGCGGGTTTGATCCTAACTGTGCTCAACTGTGGATAGAAGAATTAGAAAAAATCTATGAGGCTATGGTTTGTACTGAGGAGGAGAAGGTGACCTATGCTACCTTCATGCTCATAGGAGAAGCTGAATATTGGTGGCGGACTACTCGCCATCAGTTGGATACTGAAGGAGCTGTTATAGATTGGCCAACCTTTCGACGCCGATTTCTTGAAAAGTATTTTCCAGAAGATATCCGAAGAAGGAGAGAACAAGAATTCCTAACTTTGACTCAAGGACAAATGAGTATTGGAGAATATGCAGCAAAGTTTGATGAGCTGTCAAAGTATTGCCCATATTTTGCATAAGCTGATGATAGGTCTAGATGCTCTAAATTTGAAAGTGGACTACGTCCTAACATCAAACAAGCCATCAGTTGTCAACAGGTGCGTCATTTTCCAACTTTGGTGGACAGATACCGTATCTATGAAGACGATACTAAGAGTCGTCAAGCTTTGTGGAGGAACTCTGGTCCTCAACGTCCTGCGAGCAGTTTATGTTCTAAGGATAAAGGAATCCAAGAGAAGCGTAAGCCTTACTTTAATCCGATGCGAAGTTATAGAAGTGAGCCTACTAGAACTCAAGGGTCTAGTATTGGAAGCGTAAATCGATCTACTCTTGTATGTCACAACTGTGGAGGTCCTCATTTTAGGTCTCTGTGTCGTCAACATCCTTCCACTTGTTCTAAGCGCAATAGAATGGTACACCTTGGTCGTTTTTGCAGGCAACCTAACAATAATTTCGTTAGAAGGGATTATGGTAACCCAAGCCAAAGTCAAGGGAATGGGAATAGCCAAAGCGAGGTGAGGAATCAAAATCCCAGTAATGTTTCTCGAGTTTCTACTGGAAGGCCAAATACTAGAGGACGAGTGTTCACTATGAGTAGTGTTGAGGCTGCTCAAGCTATAGATTTAATCCAAGGTACATGCGTTCTTAATAGGACTTCTCTTAATATGTTGCTTGACTCTGGCGCTATACACTTTTTCATTTCTAAATCGTGTGTGAGGTGATTTGAATTACCTATCCTTGTCATGAAATTTGATGTTGTTATTTCCACTCCTGTAAATGATCTTGTGATTGCATCCTATGTTTGTTGAATTGTTTACTTCAAATTGAAGGCAAAAGTTTTCTTGTCAATCTAATCTGCCTACCTCTTTCTGAGTTAGATGTTATTCTGGAGATGGATTGGCTTTGGCCAACCATGGCTTACTTGAATTCCAAAATAAGACCCTAGGCTTTAATCATTCTGATAGGGTCAATTCGAATAGCCTTGAGGCTGAGAATTTGAAAGATCTAGCTACTCCAATAGGCAACTTGATTTCTAGAGAAATCCAAGCATAAGTGCTTCTAGATTTAGCCACATATTTTGAGAGTTAACCCGACTACTGGAGTGGGTAAAGCTCTAAAATCTCACAAACTCCACTGAAATTCATTGGTCACCACCAAATTCAAAGAAGATTGGAAGTTCAGCTTATCGAATCGCGCTATCTTCGAAACTATCCAATCTCCACAACATCTTTCAAATCTCATAACTACTGATTGAAGGGGTTACGCAGCTTAAGAATAAGGAGATTTCTTTGGTGAAGGTCCATTGGAATGCTGATAGTGTGGAAGATGTCACGTAGGAAAGAGAGACTGACATAAGAAATGTATATCCGCATCTATTTGACTCAGGTTAGAAATTTCGAGGACGAAATTTTTGTAAGAGGGTTAGTCTTGTAACGCCCAAATTTTTGTTAGTTGGCTATTAGCTCTTGAATTTTAATTATTTGCTAATTTCGACTTGCTAGTGTCGGAATAATTAGATAGATGTTGAATTTTCTATTTTTATTCACTGAGCAGAATAGTGACTTGATCTCTAAGTTCTGCATTTTAGAGTAACTGCATGCAATACACTTGGCTTTGATATCATCCAAGAATTGTCCTGATTGTATTCAGCTGTATTACCCACAAATACCCCTGAGAATCTTGTTCAAAAAGCTATATTTTATCTTATTTAAATTATTGAAAATCGTAATTATCATTCTTGAAAAATATGAGATTTTGTAATTATTACGTAGATTTTGTAATCATTACGAAATATTCTATATTTATTTCAAAAGATTTTGTAATCACTGCAAAAAGATTTTGTAATCATTACGAAATATTCCATATTTATTTCAAAAGATTTTGTAATTACTGCAAAACGATTTTGTAATCATTACGTAGATTTTGTAATGATTTCAAAATACCTTATAATCATTTCCAAAGATTTTATAATCATTTCAAAAGATTTTGTAATCATTACTTAGTCTTGTAATCATTACTTCAAATCTTTACAAATCTAGTATCGGCCACTAGATTTTCATGCAAAATATTCTTGTCCCCTAAAGTGCAAACACCATGATTACCCGAATCTTCCAAAATCTAATACCGACCACTAGAATTACATGCAAGAGATTCTTGTCTCCCGATTCGCCGACAAAGTCATTTCGGAACTTTCTTTTCATGTCTTCCAAATTGCCGACCCCATAATTACCTTAATTAATTGTCTTTCTTGAAATTAGCACCACATCAAATGTCTCGTTCACGTGTCAACCTAGTCATGTCGCATTCTTTTCCGACCAATCAAATTACATGCATTTGCTGCCCAAAATCTTAACCTTGGAGTTTTGTACCGATTTTTGGAAATTTCCCCACCAAAACCGTGTGCATGCAGCCTTAAATTATTCCATGCATTTTGCTTGCCAAAATGTACTAACTTTGCTTGCAAGTTTCCCTAAAATTCACTACTCCTACACTAAAAACCGTGACACCCTTTTCTTGCACCATTTGTATCAAATTCACTTCAATTTTGCACCAATTAAGCCTTGTGCAGTTTTTCAACTTTGGAACCTTGCCAAGTAAGCCAAACCGTAAGTGTTTTGTGGCAATTGGCCATTAGAACCATTAACCCTCCATATAAATAGACTTACCAAATTCAATTGCTCATTTTGGAAGCCAAAAATCGTGACCACCCTCATTTCTCTTTCTCTCACTTTGCTTCATCATTTTTATTCTTTCAAAGTCTCAAATTCTCTCAAACTCTCTCAAGAAAACCAAGAGCTCCCAGCCCCTCAAACACCACAATTTCTTCATCCAAATCACTCAAACACTTCACCCTTCCATCACTAACTTCTTCCTCCATCATCCCTCCAATTTTCGTGTTGAAAGAACTCACCTAGGAGGAAGAACTTGAAGAACTTGGTTGCTGTTTTTTGGTCCAGCAAGCTCTCTTTGAAGATCCACAAAAATCCAGCCCTTTCTCTCACCATTTCACGCCCAAAACTCAAAGGTAAGGGGGAGTTCTCACCTTGTATTTTGATTCTTGCTTTCCCTTGGTTAAATTGTGAAAAATCCTTAGAAAGTTTTCATTTTTATCTTCAATGATCTTGGACAAAATGATTGAACCCTTTGCATGTTAAGTTTGCATCTTGCTCTCCACTTTTATCACTTTTATATTCTCGGTTTTATGCTTGGATGAGTGGACCCTTTGAAAGTTTGAATTTTTATTCTTTGCATGTTGAATCTTTTGGTGCATATCTCGGTTTTGCACTTATCTTGGCTGAATCTTTGGTTTGAAAAATGGTTTACCCTTGGAGTCTTGGAACCGTGAAATGATTTGTTAAAATCCCCTTTTTGCATGTTGATTTTGAACCTTGAAGGTTTCGGTTTTCCACTTTCTAAACTCAATATTAGCTTTTAACCAATGATCTTGCACTTGACTACTCAAATGATGCCTTGCATGTCTTGAACCCCTTGTTCTTTTGAGATCTATCTCTCTTTAAATAAGTGTACTCTTTGGATCATTAAAATGAAAGATCTAAGTGTCGAAAACCCTTAGGTATTGCCTCGGTTTAGACTTTTTAAACTTAATCCTTTGCTGAAAATTAAAGTACTGCACTTGGATGATGGAACCTTGTGTTTGTATGTTGATTTTTCTCTATTTTGCTTATTGTGGACTTGATGAAAAATGAGTTTTTAAAGGCTGGACAGTTTTGATTGTTATGAGGAAAAAGGCTAAGATTTATATATTTTGAAACCTTGGGACATTTGAAAAGGATTGGTATGATTCATTGTAATTAATTTCATAAAAAGAGAAAAGGAAAATCGCTTGGATGGTTTCGGTTTTGACATCCAAAAGTGTTGCAAAATTTCAGAAAAATATCTTGTATGTACCTTGCATTTTAAGGAAACTAAAATTGAATTTGAAAGTGTGTTGCATTGATTTGAATGCCTTGAACCGTGTGGGACTTGGTTGAGTGTGTGATTGAATGATTGACTGTAAAATTGATTGTGATTGACCTTGATGTTGCTTGGTATTGGTACTTGAAATTGGGGATGTTTGCTTGAATGAGTTGCTGAAAAAATTAGAAGTGATGTGAAATAGTGTACTATTCATGAATTGTGTTATTCCTTGAAAAAACCGTGAAAAGGTTGAATTGACACTTGGTTGGAAAATTTGAATGACTTACTATTTATTATGATTATGCCAAGAAATGGCCATGTTGATAATACTACATGCATCATTTGCATCTTACTACAAAAGACTTGATGAACCAAGAGATTGTGCAACAAAAAAATAATTATACAATGATATATTGATGTTGATCTAGAGCCCTTGAGGGCTGAATTATCGAAAAGGACCTTGGACCTAAATGGAATTATTGGGAATATTATGAATTTGACATATATTGAGTGGTTGAGTAAGTGGAGTGAAGAAACCACATATATCTTATAAGAAAAGTGTGAAAACCCGAGAGGATAGGACTTTGAACATTTGTGAACTAAGTTGATTAAGTTGGTGTATAGAAAGAACCTAAGTTTGATTAATCTTCCCTAATGAAGAGAGAAAAACTGAGAGGTAACACCTTTAGATTATTGTGAATTAACTTGTTTAATTGATGGTTTAGAGAGGAGTTAAGTTTTATAAATTGTACTTTTGTGGAGAGAAAAACCGAGAGGAAGAAATCAAGAGAGCAAGAGTTTGAGTTGAATGATTTATGGTTTAGAAGGTGTTAGAGATTGATGGAAATAAATGTAATGGTTAGGATGAACTTGAATGGCGAGATTACAAGGATTGAGAAACGGGATTGTACTAAATTGAAAGAGAGATTGGACATGAAATGTGAAAGAAAAAGTGAATTGAGAAAGAGGAAATGAATCAAGAAGGCTTGAATGAATTGCCTATGTTATGGTCCAATATATTAAGTGCTGCACTAAAATTATCCATGAGTGGAAAAATATAAAACCATAAGACTATGAATCTATGATGAAAGATCTATTCTAAGGTATGAGTTCTAGAAACTATATTACTTTGAACTACTATGAACTCATTGAAATTGCTATGAAAACTCATGGAATCTATCTATCTATGATACTATGAAACTCATGGAATCAATCTATCTATGCTACTATGAAACTCATGGACTCTATCCATGCTACTGTGAAACTCATGGAATCTATCCATGCTACTAAGCCCTGTGATGGCTTCTATTATATTCTATTGTGCCTAGCCTCTAAGTGGCTACATGAAATGAGAAAACTATCAAAGAAAACTGAAAAATATCATTTCATGCATCATACTATTATTTTGAATGACTTGGAGGCATTACCGCGGCACAGCTTGGAGGTGTTGTAGGTTCGATCCCGAGTAGATCTACTGGGGGTGGCAAAAGGGGGAATAGTCGACCTAAGTGGCAATAGTGATGCGCCTCTGTGGCTGGGTCGTGACCCACTGCAAACCTTAGCCAAACTTGACAAGGACCGCACATTCTATGGTCGTCGAGGTCCATTCCCGAAGAGACCGATCTTGGGCCAAACACCAGTGGTGTTCTACTAAAGCTAAATGCTGCTTCTATTCTATTCTACTGTGCCAATCTAAATGCAGGGAATGGAGTCCTTCGATCGCCTCACGACTTGAATCTATCTATCTATGAGACTCTATGGTAAAAGTTGGGCAAGTCGCCAGTCATAGAGTGATGGGATCCCCATGCATCATTGCATACTATTAAAACATGAGAGACGACATGGGTGAGATTCAAACTTGCATTCATACATCATATGCATTACTACTAGGAATGATTGATTGACTGTGAAATTGGTAATGAATATGACTATTGCTTATTATTCCAATCTACTACTGAATACTTGATGATGGTGAATGCTGATTGTTGAAAGTGCTTGTGATTGTGACGCCGTCTTCCTTGGGGTATGGCTATTTGATTATTGTTTGTGTGTGGAGAACTCACCACTTTGAATTGTGTTGTATTGTGTCGTCTTTCTCTTTTATCTATATAGAGGGACCAGAACGAGGTGAAGGTATGGATCCTTCCTTCTGAGGAGGATCTATGGGTGTTTGACTCTGTGGCTCAGCAAAGTATCTCCCATGGACTAGCTCGTGTGAATCATGGATTAGAGAATGGAGGCTCTGTTGCTGCGGCTGCTTCTCGTTCTTCTTCCCCTACTTCCTTTGAGGAGTCGGATCCTATTAAGGATTACTCCCCTTACGACTATTGCTTTTGTTTGACTATGTATTAGGGGAACTGCTCTTAGGAAGTCTGGTCTTATTCTGTTATGTTTTGTATTTGGATAATGCTAATCGTCTTTAATTATGACTAAGAACTTGACTATGCTGCCAAACTGATATTTAATATATCGAGGTATTATCATATTATGAGCTGTGTCTATTCTTACTCTATTATGCTGTTGAGATTGAAATGTGGAATGATAATTAGCTATGGTATGGTTAGATGTTGAACAGATATGTATATTAACTCTCTTTTTCTAGAAAAAGGGAACCTATACTTATATTTCTATGTATGAAGCAAAAAAAAATTTACCAAATTTTGGTGTTTTCTGAGTTACTACATTAATAAAGTAATAAAAACTGAATTGCATAAAAATTATGTAGTAAGAGGTGCAATTCGAGTCGTCTCTCAATGATGATAACGTTATATGATTATAAATTTAGAGGGGGTTTGATTTATCGAATAACACTAATTAGAATCAAAAGTTAACAAGAATTAAAGGCTCTAATCCAAGAATTTAGAAGAACTACGACCACTCTTTCATCGGATTCCAAGAAGATGCATCAACCAACAAATTAGTGATTAACATTAAATTCGAATGAAACCTTAATTCAAATTAAGCATTCACACGAGAACCCTCATGCATTTGATTAACACACAATTCGCTCAAAGTTCAGAAACTTCTAGAACCTAATCAATTTGTGTTAATTTAATTCACCAATGCCATTAATCTTAGATCTCAAACCTGAAAATCTAATTCACACTCCTTCAAGAATTAGTTACATACATCAACCGAAACCAAACGAAGAACTTTAATTCAAAATCATAATTAGCAAAAGGAGAAAGAAGGAAGAGGTGAAACCGAATTTGTTGTTGAATAAATTGCAAAAACTGATCCTCAAGAGTGTCTCAGCCCTTTTTCAATCCTTGGACTAGAAGGAAGTCGAAGCCTCCATTAATGGAGGAAAATGAAAGGTAAAAATAGAAGATGCAAAGAAGAAAAATAGAAACCCTAAAACATAAATCTAATCTAACCCAACTTCTCAACCCACCCTTTTACAACCTGCTGCCCTAATTTAAATACAGGCTCTGAAGGGTCAAAACATAAAACCTAATTAATAATTATTCAATTACATCAATCCTCTACTCAATAGCTGTCTTTGGAATCCTTATATGTTCAGATTCGAATTTTGGAGGGAAAGTTATGCTTGTAATTGCTGCCCAGTATCCATGATAAATCTGCAAAGATTTTCAGTGGTATTTTTGGCTATGAAAATCTATCCGATTTGATTTCTGATATGAAGATAAGTTGTAGCCCTGGATGTTAGCTTCAAAATGCAACTGGAATGGGCTTAAACGAACATTTGTGGACTCAGATATGGCCCAGATACTGCACCAAGGTCAGAAATCGCGAGTACAGCGTTTCAACTTTTTCCAGACCCAGTTTCAGCTTCTTATCATCATAATTGGGTTCTGACCTCTTATAAGAATTGTGCGCCTTTCTCTTAGCTTTCCTACAAATCAAGAATCACAATGAAATGAGTTCTAGAACTCAAGATATGGTCCAGAAACCAAAACAGTATCAGAATTTGCCAAATACTGGAAAAATTAAATAAAGCCCAAATAAAATTCAAACATCATAAAATTATTCAATTCAAACCAATTAGGCACAAAAGAGGATTAATGAGCTACGAATGAGAGGAAATAAGGTTAAAAAAATCCAATTGATCAGCCTCCAGGATAGGCTGAATAAAAGGGCTCTGACTCGAGACATTGTCCCGTTCAGTAGGGGTTCCAATTTGTGGAGTTTCCTTTGGTTTTTCTTTCAATGTCGAGGACTCTCCTTGTTCTTGAGCAAACGGGGTAGTCTGAGAGGGTGTGTGGGTTTTAATTTCCTCCTTCAAGTTAGCATTCTCCCTCCGTAAGGTCGACATCTCTTTCTCTGGCCTGTTGCATTTCCCTCATCTCGGCCTGGAGCTGTCTTACTACATAAGAAAGGCTTTCATCTCCCCCCCCCCTTTCAGCCAAAACTTCAGGAATCGGTTGATTGGGTGTCACATCTTTCTATTGACGAGAAGTTCCTCCTTGATAATTTTGTCCCTCCTCTTGGCTTCTTGTGAGTACCATGATGATTGAAAAAGCAAGGCAAATAGTGCCCCACGGTGGGCGCTAAATGTTCCTGTTAGGGAAACACCAATCTTCTGATCTCTACCCAGGTAGGATAACATCCTTCCGTACATTACTGACGTGGGGAGGGTACCTGCAAAAGGCACTTCGATACTGAAGTTAGGTCTCGGTCCTGAGCAGTAAATATTATTAAATATTGAAAGTCATCCGTTTACCTGTACATCTTACCTTCCTTTTATAGGAAACATTATGGGCTAATGAGCTTGCTGAGTCAGCCTAGTTTTGGCCCCTTAACTAGAGTAGATAATTATTTGATTATTACCCTTAATTGGGTTAATTATCTTTAATCCTGGCCGAGAGGGTATTCAGCCTATCTTGACCGAAGGGTACTCGGTTCCCTATTTCTGTAGGTAAGGCCGAGTAGTGTCTTATCTGGTACACTTATAAATTTGATTAAAAACCTTAAATATTTAATAATTTAGGTAAAAATATAAATAAATTAATGTTAAATAACCTCTAAAAGTAATAAAATATTATTAAATAATATTTGAATTGTGACTTCGTCAATGTCTTTATTTGTAATTAGGACGCTTAGGCTTTGACTAAAACATTCGTCAATTTTTTATGACTACCAACACATGTCAATAAATTTTATTTAAATTATAAACTATTAACTAAATATATTTTTAAAAACAATTAATAATAAATTTATATTTTTATTATAATAATATTTTATTAATTTTATAAATAAAATTTATTTTATCAATCCATGTATAGTGTAAAAATTAAATCTACATCTGAGTGATGTTAAGGATAACTAATTACATTGAGAAAAATAATAAATTTTAAAAATTCTCTTAAAAAATTTTAGATACGTTGTCTTTCATAATTGACTGCACTTTTATTATTGCACTAAATACTATATTTATTAAACACAAAAACAAATAATTAATCAAAATAATCTAATTGCTTGACTTAGATTTATTAATATAGTAAATTTTTAATAATTATTATTTACCACAAAGTGCAGAGTTGCTACTTTTTGAAACTATATGCATTTGTATTAAAATTTATAATTATACGTATGCATAATTATTAATGTAAATATAGCATTATTAAAATTTTAATAAAAAATAGTGAAAATTGATTATATTTTATGAATAATATAATATTAGAAAAAGTAATAAAATATAATTAAATAGAGTAAAAATAAATAATATATACATAAATAATTGACCAATGTTTTTGTTAAAAGGCAAAAAAAAAAGCATAGCATGCTTCGTATTATAAAGTAATTAGCAGAATTACCCTGCCAAAAAGAGAGATAGAACCATCAAATTCGTTCCACATCATGAATAAAAATCTGTGTATCGTCCACACAACCTTTGTGTTTTATATAAAGGAAAGAGAAGAAAATAACAACATCCCGGTTAGGAGTCCTTTTTTTTTTTTTTTTTCGGTAAAACCGGTTTGGAGTTTTCAAAAGCTTAAAAACATGCTTCACAATTTGGGCTTCTGGCCAAGCCCAAATTTCATTCAGGCCAACAAACTCATTTGCTTAGCTCCCTCCGATAAATTGATTTTAACTTATTTGCCTATTGGGTTCAAATCCATGGCCTATCTTTGGATATGTGTAGTATTAAGAATGCTACTAAACTAGAAGGGATTGTTTGAACAAGTAAACGTGGCATTATACCAATCATTTTAAAGACCATGGGATGTCTCATTACTGTTAGGAATCTTCCTAATATCAACAATTTGTACAAAATAAAAGAAAACAAACTAATTAATATGTTTTTTTAATTTTGTCAGATTTATATTGACAAGAGAGGTTTCTTACAATAATTTAAATTAATTGAAAATAAAAAAAAAAAGTTCAAATCACTTAAAAAATGAAGAAAATCAAAGTAGAGAACATGCAAGAGTAATTGAAATTTAAGAATAATGTAGAATAAAACAAAGTTATCGAAAGGAATGCATAATTTTATTAATGTTTGTAGAACAAAGTGATGTAAAAAAAATAAATCATGTGTAAAATTATAATAATAAAAGTGGCTAGAATCAAATTTTATCTGGTTAGAAAATATAAATTCTAATTCAGTTTTATGATGTCATTGCATAACCTAATTCTTTATTATATTAAAATTGAATATCTTAAAATTTTACAGTAGTTTTAGCTAGAAAATTTTATTGTTTTAAGTAAATTTATCGAACATGAATATGAATTAATAACAACCACAATAACTTCTAACTCCTATATCTAAGTAATTAGAAAATGAAGAAGCTTACTTTATATTTTAACATATCATCTAATGTGTTAATTGTCTATAAATACTCTACGTTCATTCAATTGAATGACAAATTCAATTGAAGCTTTAAGTTAAAAGGTAAGACTATAAAATCATCAAGAAAATCCAAATTAGATTCCAAAGAATGAAAATACATGAGCTTGAATCAAAATTACATCCAATCTTAAACTAAAATTTTGGCAACACATCATGGAGTATACAAAAAAAAATTGAGCAAAGAAGAAATATAAAAAGAGATATCATCTATTGAAACTTAATCTTTGTGTCCAAAGTATTTCACTTCAATCTCACACAAATTAAGAAGATTGAGAACTTGGGAAATGAAAATTCAAAACTCTTCTAAAACAAAAAAAAAATAGAGAAAATACAATAACTCAAGATACAGTAATAAAAATTCTAAAATTTAGAAAAAAGATTAGGAAGAAGACCATTAAATCTAAACTTCTGCAATTATTTATAAAGATTTGTAAACTTAAAGATGAGTGATTGCAAAAGTAACATCTTTTTTTTTTCCTCATTCTAGAAGATTCTAGAAATTTTCAAGAAAAATGGCTTTGAACAGCTTGCATTGCAAAATGTTTTTTATCTTTTAAGTATAGAATATGGGGATATTAAGTTTTGAATGTTCTAATCCATGCCTTAATTTATTTTCTTTTTCTTTTTGTTCAAATATGAGAACATTAATTTTTGAATATCAACAGTTGTTTAATTTTCATTAATTCTAAATAATTTCTTAAGTCTTCAAGTAAAGATATTGGAAACTAAAGGTATGTTTGATTTTTCTTTTAAAAATAATTTTTTATTTTTTTTCTAAATATAGTAATTTATACTATATTTAAAAATTACTATATTTAGAAAAAAAATAAAAAACTCTTTTTAAAAGAGAAATCAAACATACTCTAAATGTTCTTACTTGCGCTCATTTCTTATAAACTCAAGCTTAGAATTTGATGACATTGATATTAAAATGTTCTGTGTTTATTCTAAACTTTATTTAGAGCTTGTAGATTCACCTATTTTTCTCTCCCTAAATTCTAAACCTAAAGATACATAAAAAAAAAATCATAAATTCAAATAAAGAATTTGCAATTAAGTGAATTTTCTCTTCCATTTTATCATTTATGCAAAATTAACCATTATTCATTATTTTTAATTTCTTTTTCAAATTTATACATAGTTAATTTTATAAATCTATGAAAAATACAGATTTATCAAGAATAAGAAAAATAGTTGAGATTGAAAAAGTTAGAGTCACTAGTGAAAATTAGTATTTTTATAACTAATTTTTAGATCAATTATGAAGAAACTAATGTAAAAACAATGGTAACATTTTTTACATTTATAAATAAATTATTAGATCAATTATAAAATAAATGTTATAAAAAAATAAAAATATTACAAATTTATCTAAATAAAGATAAAAGATCTTGTTCATATAGTTTATGAATTATTTTGCACAATTATTTTGATCGAAAGTGACTTCAATCAAATACTTTTAAATTTCCAATCACTTGTACATATCTTTTCTTTTATTTTTTTTATTCTTTTAGTTATTTAAATTTTTACTTTGTTATTTTCATTCAATACTTTGTTAGTTTATTTTATGTAGTGCTCTGCATAAATTATTAAGCTTAAGGAACAATTTTCATAGAATAATAAATTTTATATACTTTTGAAATGATTGGTGCACTTACCATATTTGTTTGGTCAAACAAAGAATAAAATTACTTATAAAGTTAAATTTTATTTCTTTGATACTCAAATAGATCTTTTTAAATAAATGTCTCTTTTATTTTACTATGTATGATAATGTATTTCATAGTGTAATACTATCAAATGACCTTATAAATATTTCTATTGTTACATAAGAGAGACAAACTCTAGTTACATCACTCACATTTACCCACATGATTTATTTTATGTCTAATTTCCAAATTTATGATCACCTTGAGAGGATTAAAATATAAAACTTGTTACATAGGAATAATAGTGACTTTAAGTCAAAAACTACTATTATCAATATCACCTTGAGAATTAGTTATGACACTCATGTAGTGATCCATACAATATTTTCATGGTATTTATTGACAAGTGTACTAGTTGAAAAGTAATAAAAAAAATGCTTTCAAATTGAGTTCCCATAATATTGTCACATAGAAATTATTTTCAATTATAATTTTCCTATGATCTCCAATCCTAATTTTCCTATGATCGCCAATAACTCATTAAAATTATTAACACTTAATGGTCATGTTAGCATTTTTCTTTTGTAAGCTATTATCCTCAATAATTGACATCCTTAGTATACATTAAATAATTTCCCTTATGAATATATAAGATTTTGAATAAAACTCAATAAAAATTATAAAAGATTTGGATAGTTACACAAATGTATAACATAATTTAATAATAATCAAGAAATTTTAAGAAAACTTTTGTAACACCCCGTATTTTTGCTAATAATAAATTAATTATTAATATAAGTACATGTATTGTTAATTGGGTGTACATCTTGATTTATGTTAGTGATGTGAACGTGTGTATATAGATAAATGTATGTGAGTGTTGACTTGGATTGACTGAAGTTAGTTAAAAATATAAACTAAGGGTTAACTATAAGGGATTCTCGCTGTAGCGAGAAGACCTGGGCGAAGAGCAAGAAACTGTGTCATTCTCGCTATAACGAGAAGGCACCAGGAAAAAGGGGAGAAATTGTTGCGATCTTGCTGTGGCGATAGTTCCTTCATTGTAGTGAGAAGGCGACAACGGATGGTGCATTTCTGGGTACAGTCTCGCTGTAGCGAGATTTTGCAGAAACCAAAGTGCAGTTTCCTTTGAGATTTTCGCTATAGTTAGAGTCGCGACACCTTGTGTATTTAAGGAGTTTAGGGTTAGGAAAACTTCATTCCCACTTTCCTCTCTTCTCTTTCTTGTCGGTTCTTTCAATCCCTAGCCTTTTTCACCGATTAAATCGCCCCTTAAGTCGTTTGTGCCCTAGATTGAAGATTGAAATCATGTTTGGAACATTTGGAGGTGATTATTATGAGTTAGGGTTTTCGATTTTTACTCTTCCTTCATCTTTCTTGATTTCTCATGGATTATTCCATGTGTTTAGGGCAAGAATCTGTGTAAGAAGTGTTTCTACCATTGATTTCATGGTGGGTCTCCATTCTAAGGTAAGGGGGAGTTGATTCCAAACCTTAACCTCTCTTGGGTAGTTTAAAATGGGAAAAACCTCATCTACTTTACTAACTATCTAAATGTAACTTGTAATAAAGGCTCTAAATAAAACTGTCTTTGAGGAACATTATGATTTTACTAAGTAAACATTGTTAGGAGTAGTCAGGACATGCTATTTGATGTTTTTGGAATAATGGATTATGTTAAACGTTAGGATAGACGACTTTATTATTATCGAGAAGATGTGTATGTTGAATCATATGATTGGGCGACCTCTGGCAGATTATATTGACCTGTGTGGTGTATGAACTATTTGAGGATTTTTTGTGTTTAGTTTTTGTTGATGATTGAAGTATGTTAATATTGGTTGAACTAGGTTGTAATGAAAAGTGTTAGAGCATTGTGAATGAAGAAGTTGGTTGATGATATTCCTGTGATGAATGATATAATTATTATATATGTTGTTTAATAGTTGAAGTATGCCAAATGAACGAAACTATGTTATTGATGCTAATGTATGACTATTCTTGAATAAAGATAAAGTTTTTCGTGTGACATGACATAATGGTAGAATTGTGAGAAAAGTGATTATAATACGAGAGTTAGAATATATGAGTGAATGTGATTGCAATATAAGTATTGTGGTACGATAGAAGGTGTACTCATAATATATGTATTGTAATACACTGAGTTATGTGGTCAAGACTCACGTATTATGACACATTGTCCTGTGAAAAGGGTGTGAAAAAGAATGAGAAATGTTGGTGGTGAGTTTAGATAGCTACAGAGATATACTAGGGGTATAGAGTCCAGTGAAGATTTGAGAAATCTTGGAGAAATGAGGGTGGTGAATGCTCTGTGTGAACACGTGCACAATGATTTGTTGAAAGTGAAATCATTCATAGGCTACACACTTATTTTCTGACGGGTTTCCTTACTATACTTTTGCTAAAAAGGATCGAGACAGCACACGTGTATTCATGTTGCTGAGGCTAACTAGCGGCTATGTAAGCTAAGAAGTCTCAGGGGTATTGAATATGAAAGTAAAATTGACGTGAAAAGTGCAATGTATATGAAGTAGTGTAGAAGTTGTATGACTATAATATATGCATTGTAACATATTGGTTGACATTGTTATGATATATGTGTTGTAATACATCGACAAATGCGATTAGGACACATGTATTGTGACATATTGATCGACGTGGAATAATACATGTATTATGATGTATGGATTAGTAGAAAGATGCATGTTATGAAAGTTTGCAAATATGATCGATTGTCTATTTTTTGTGTACTCTTTTATGATAGTGAATTGTACTTGAGTGTCAGTGTTAACTCAATCCATGTTAGAAAGTATTTTTAGTATATATATATATATATATATATATGTGTGTGTGTGTGTGTGTGTGTGTGTGTGTGTGTGTGTGTGATTATTTTGCTTATGTTAAATAAGAGATTTAGTGGGGGTGGGAGATACTCATCCTTACTAATATTTTCAGGTAATGAAAGTAAAGAGATAAAAATGTTTAGCCCATTCTAGAATCATAATCCAAGGGTATCGGAAGGAAGATTGCTATGTAGGGACTGAGATAATTTGAGAAATTATATTGTTTTATCTAATTATATTTTTTCTACCAAAGTTTGTAAATGATTTCAATGTCAGATTTTAGAACTTAAATCCTTGAGCAAATTTTGGTTGTAAAGAATATTTTGGAAATGTTCTTAGTGAAAACTCTAAATTTGTGTGTATTCAAAATAAACTAAATAAGTTCCTAGATGTAAACTTAAGTTTTATTTATTACCTTTAAAGTTTCAGATCATTCCCTGGGAAATCCTAAACGCTTTGGAATTTTATGAAACTTTCATAAGAAGAAAGTGTAAGTTTTGTTTTTGTGCAATTCCCAAGTCCATGAATAAGAACAAAATATTTTTTTATTATTTATTCGCTCTAAATTTATTTATTTTGAATGAAGAAATTAAGGATGTTACAACTTTATCTCCATAAAATGTCATTTCTGATAAAAAAATAAAATACATTTCCTAACTTAAATATATAGTTAAAATGAATGTTAAAATTTCAAATTATATACATACAATGTCTTTAAATTCATGATAAAAATAAACTATTTTTTAGTAAAATAAATTTCAAAAGGGAAACTCAACTAATATAATTACATTTCTCAAAATGAACTAATCCTAATAAAGCAGTTCTCTTCCATACAATTCATTGTGAGTATAATTAAAATAGATCAACCTTGTTTGTCTTGTCACTTTTATTACTTGAAAAATATTAGTAAGGGTGAGTATCCTCCACCCCACTAACTTTCATTTAATGAAACAATTGAAATAATATAAAAATTATTATCTTATACAACATGCATCAATATGGAAACGATTTATAAAATAATTCTAATTAAATAGAGAGTATTCACACACATAATTTATCATTTAATCAAATACAATCCATTTCTCCTTTGTTCATCATAATTAGTCTATTGCTTAATTAACATAATCATTCAATATCTAACTCATGCCACTCTGCTCATTTCAATTTTGAATCATTCACCAAATAAGAGTACTCTAAATACTCACGACCCCTAAATCGCTGCCAACATACTTTTTCTGGTTGTGATGGACTTACGCCACCAGGGGTAGTCGCCGTCAGCCACCACACACGGATACAACATGTGCTTTATTAGGCATTCATAGCAAAGGTATAATTAAGAGATCAGTCAAGAAATGAGCGTGAGGCCTTATGAATGCTTTTGCTACCATTTGTGTACATATAAGCTATTAGCATCTATCACCCTCATGTCCACACGATTTTCCAAATTGCCTCCGGATTCTATACCCCAATGTATCTCTAAATTATCCATACGAAAACTTAACAGTGGCACACATAAAGGTCATACTATTTACAACAATTGATATTGTCCTAATGTCTGTGTTATAATTACACTAATCAATGTCATAATATGTGTGTTGTAGTCGCACCTATCGATGTATTATAATTCATATATCATAACACATTAATCAATGTATTTACAACACATTTATTAGTCATCATTTTCCCTTTTTTCACATTTTCCTAAGCATTTCTCAATTATTTAAGCCAATTCCTTTCTATACTTTTCACTTATAACATACTTTTCTTCATCTTTTTCTCATTATTCTATGGAATTAGTGATGAATCCACATTTTATTGGATTTTTATTTGTCCTTTTAGTGTTCCTTAATAGAAAAAGTAGACTTAGGAAGTGTAAATAACATAGAAATATCATTTTGGTCAAATACCGTATGTTTATTAATTTTTGGTTAATTTACATTGATTTACATAGATATAATTTGTAATTTTGATCATTTGAATAATTGTGCAAGAACTTCTAGACTTATTCCATGGATTTTTAGCCTTTGATAAAATTTGAGTTGAAAGTGACCACTTTCAGAATTGATAGTGGACACTACAGCAAGCTAGATCTAGAGGGCAGAGCAAAGTGATCACTTTCAGAAGTGATAGTGGACACTTCAGAGAGACCACATTGTAGCAGACCTGCACGTAGCCACTTTCAAAGCGTGCGTAACTACTTTTAGATCCCATTGTAACAACTCCAGAGAGGAATGACAGGACTGGAGGCTGCGCATAACTACTATGGTTTTCATATTAGCTACTATGGATGACAATCACTTCACTATAAATAGATTTTTGGAAATTAGGGTTAGAGAGCTTTTTACACTTTTAGATTTTTGTCATTTTGGGAACACTTAGAGAGCCTAGGTCAGCCTTGGGTGACAGCTAAGGATCCAACTTAGGATTTGATTTTTATTTTCTTCTTACTTTTCTTTGATTTTTACACTAATATTGTTGATTTCTCTTTTTACTTTGTAATTGTGAGACCCATTATTATGGAGGACTAAATCTCTTGTAATCTCTAGTGAGTTCACTTAAATTCTTGAATTCCTAGGTTTTGAATGTTAATATAATTCCTTTTCTTTCATGAATTTCTTTTTCCTAATCTCTTGAATTTAATTAATGGTTGAATGAGCGAGACATTGCTTAATTAACCCTAATTCATTATAATGAGATTCTAAACTTGAATCACTTAATTCTAGGTTTATTTCTAAGGTTGTGTAATCTTGGGATGAGAGATTGGAGTCCATTGAATTACTTAATTAGTATGAAAACATAAGGTTGATTTTCGCTTGTTAAATTAACCTAATTCTGGGAGGAGATGATGAGGATTAAATCTTGAGAGAGAGAAATAGGGATAGAGTCTGCATAAATGAACTAAGGGTTGCTACATTTTATTGATTAAACTTTGCAATTTAATTTTCTGCTTAAGTAGATTGAACTTGAAATCACAAAACCTCCATTTTTACTTGCTTTTTGAATACATTGTACACTACATGTTTGATATTTGGTTACTCATCCAATGGTTCATGGGAGATAATCTAGGTTAGCACCCTAGTATTACATTAATTTCTATTTATATTTTGATGAGAATTCGCGACAAATCTTTTGTTCATTAATGAGGCCTATCTAAAAGACACATATTCATACTTAATCCAATTCATACATATGTATTAAAATATTCTATATCATTCAAAAATAGTCAGACCATTTGCATCAATCTTATACAACAATCAAGCTTCTTAATCTAGCATACAGTTATAAAATATGAAACATATCAACATAACCCAATACAATGTACCGAAGGTCGGACACCTCCAAACTCAGACCAGTTGTACAGTTCATAAATATTTTGCTGGAAATCACATTTTCTTAGTCTTAATAAAAATTGTCTACCTTGAGGTTTAATCTTTTTTGTAGCATACTTACTATTCTCAATAATACTTCACACCTCGAAACTATTCATGCATAATAATCACTAGTAAAGTTGTAGAACTTATCAAAAATTGATTTTCTTCACAATTCTTACTATGAAACTTTACTCAGGTAGTAATAAAAATACATATAGGTTTTACATATTCATAAATTCATTTTTACACTATAAACTTTAAGAAAACATTATAGATTCACCAACCTAAACAAGAAAATTTGAATTTCTAAGGCAAAAACATGTAAATGGGAGTTAGGGTTTGGGATCAACTTCCCTTACCAGGAAATACGTCTCTAAGACTAAGTTCTGTGAGAGCTCTAAAGAGAAACTCTACGTTTTGACTGGAAATACTACTTAAGACTAGAGTTCTTCCTAACATTACATAGTAGAAAACTATTATGAAAGAGAGAATAGAGAAATAGGAACGAGATTCAAGATAGGAAAAGCATAAAGAGTTTGAGTTTCTTAATTTAATAATGATTGAAAGAGAAAAAAACTAAGTTTGATCCATTTAATTCTTTGTCTCGCATTACCCTATAGTTCCATTAACTACATGTGGTACGATAAGTTATAATGCAATCAATTATAATATGTTAAGAATGATTAATTCTAAACATACAAATATAACACAATAGGGCAAAAATCATTCTAAAAAAGAATCTGCAACTATCATTAAAAATAAAAATCACATAAAGTATGCAAAGGATCCACCATAAGTCTAACTATAAATTTAGCTACTCATAATGATATAAGAAGTGAAAATAATTGTAAAGAAATCCATATTCATTCAAAAAAGAATGCAAACTAAAGTGATCCCAAGGAAAAATAGATAAGAAGAGTTCTTGTTTGCAAAAACTGTTTTTGATGACTTGCTTAGACTCCAAAAATGTATCTTACATCTTCACCAATGATCTCAACTCTCAAATGACTCTAAAAATTGTCAAAAGTCGGTTAGAAAACAATTGTTCAAGTGTCAAAATGTGTCTTATCAAAGTGTGTGAAGCCCCTTTATATAAAATGTAAAAACTACAAAAGATGATGATGTAGCCTCCAAGAGATATATTTTATCTTTCCAAAAGATATGACTTATCTCTCTAGAAGATATTACCTATCTCTAAATAAATACATAATCTTTTGTTGTCAAATTCAAAACTCAAATTCACTCTTGCAGGCTATTGAAAATCTCGTAATTAAACATCAAGGAAGAAGCACGACTGTGCATACCCTTTAGCACAATCATTCATGGTAACGAAACACTCTCGCGCTAGCTTTTAATCAAATTCGTGTTTTCTACTGTATGTGACCTTACTTTCTATCAAATTTTCTCTAGTTGTAACCAAAATGCTTTATCAATTCACTTGTGATTTTTTAGTGCTAAACATTACACATAATAGTATTTGAAAATAAGTTATAACAACACTCTAAAATATAAACTTATTATAGTTAGTTCAATATATCATTCCTAATATGTTTCTGCATGTGAACTTGATATCTCAAATATATGATTTGTAATCATTAATTTATTCACAATAATTTCAACATATTATATTGTTAGAATAATAATACTTGACTAATATATTTTAAGAATAATATTAAGATCTCACAATCAAATCTTTTACTTAACATTATACAAAATTATATTAACTATTTTGTGGATATTATCATGTTCTTATAGAAATAATTTAATTTACAATATCTTATTTATTAAAATAAATTATAATAAAAAATATTTATAACATAAAACTTAATAGTATATACACTAAAAAAAAATTATGTAAGTATTAAACATGTTAATTTCTTTTTGTGATAATAAAAAAAATAAATATTAACTTTTTATCTTATAAAAAATGGTTACGATTACAATTTATAAGTTATGTGACATTTTTAAAAAAATTAAATAATTTTTTATATAATAATAACTTTAAAAAATAGTCATAATTGTACAATACAAATTTATCTCTTTGGCTGTCAATCAATCGTATGGAAATTCATAAAATAATTAATAGCAAACAAAACCAAATACATTTTATAGTGATACAGTATTACTTATTTTAATTTTAATAAAATTTGTTTTTGTGAATGAAAGTCAGTAATATGTTTGGCAAGGATACAAATGTATAAGGGGAGATACGTAGCATGGGTAACGCTTTAGGCATGCAACTAATGGTATACAGATTCAACTCTAATACAGGAGTGTATTGTCATTTTGGATCATTTTTTCAAAACTAGTCTAAACTGTAGTCAATTGAACCATCGATTTGGCTGATTCTTCTAAAAGCTATCTGAACTGGTCAGTTAGTCGATTTTCAATCTAACAAATTGAATTGAGCGCCTTTTGTATTTTTATTGAAATAAATATATTTATCTAAAATATTTTTCTTTATTAATCAAATCAATAATTTAAAAAACATCTTATAAAATTTAATTAAATAAGAATTTAAAGTGACGAAATATGCTTTCAAAAGATAATTTTAATTAAATTTGTGATTTAAAGTTTTCCAGACAAAATTGCAAACATTCTCTGGTCATCCAAACTTGTCCTCTCAGCACAATACTCAGTTTCTTCAATAAATAAATTTTTTAATCTTTTCCCCCATTTGAGAGCCATGTCAAATAATAATTTTCCTTAAATAAAATGGAGACTAGATGAATAAAAGCAGTAGCATATGAAAATAGGAAATAGAAAGGAGAGTCGGAAGGGAGAGAGAATAAAAGCGTGACATGGAAATGGGAGAGGGTAAGCTGAGACACAGTGCGGGTTGCGTACGCTAAACTACAGAATTGTGTGGTCCAGTAAAAGCAAGATGAGTTGGGTGGGACCAAGGAGGGAGGGATGCCTTCACTCCAACCGACTGGGCCCATTGGGTTAAGCCCATAGTTGGTGGCTTGGGATAGTGACACCCATTAAAAGGAGGGGTTCAAGTGCCACCAAGAGGAGCCATCTAACACCGTATCTTTTCCAATCTCAAGGATTGTGAAAGTTGCAAAATTTTGATAAACTCCATATGTACAAGGCTCCCCTTCAAATATAACCTGATTTGCTTCCCCTTGGGAACATGGTCTGCGTCCAAAGCTTCAATATGCGTAGAATCATCACAGATAGATAGATGTAAGCCAACAAATTTAGCCTTGAAATCAAAATTCTTAGGAGAGAGAAAGATATGTGGACAAGTACCAGATGACCTAAAGGGTGCTCCTCTGCCCCCACTGCCCCATGTGCATGTGAACATGTTCCCATCAAATTACCTGTTCACCCAACCCATCACAATCAACGCCCAACACTGTCACTCCATTTTGTTTCATTGCATGCCTCAATTTTGTCGTTCTTTTATTGTATTCGTATTCCCAATTCAAGATCTCTTAACCCATTAGTCACTCCCCAAAATCGTCTTTACATGTAGAGAGAGTAGATTTTCTCTTTATTTTTTGGTTTGAAGGCACGCTCGATCGCTGCCACACGCAATTTGTCTCTAATTTCTTCTATATTTATGGCTAATTAATTAAGCCTAGTAGTCGTAGGTGTGTTCCTCGCAGCACTTTGTCAAAAGGGTACAACCCGCAACACAACAGTTTCATACCTCTGACCGATTCTAACATTTGCATCCAGAAGGACCGAAAGGACAAGTAATAGTCAATAAAAGGCTCTGTATATATGCATATGTATATATATATATATATATACCTTAGATCTAGCTAGTCTTGTTAGTTGTGCAGGGCCAACACTGCTAAACCAAAGCTTGAATAACATGCTGACACTTGGACTAAGAATTGAATAATTGCCTAGCATTAATGTTAACAAGAGATTAACCAAACCCAAATAGATAGGAAGTAAGATATATTATTCAAATGCGCGTGGCAATTAGGGTTATAGCTAGTGGCCAAAATTGGTACAAATTAAGGTGCTTGAAGGTGCTGGTCCCATGAATCAATATTTGTACAAATTGGTTGGATTAATGAGGAGTTGTGCAATGCGTTTAATTGAACGGTTGAATTGTGGCCTACTCTATGCGGAGGAACTCGCTCCTAAGCACGTAATCATAACACGACCATAGCGTACTTGATCGACTCGAATTGGGCAAACACAGGTACCAGACGATGCTTGTCTTCGATGTCAAGCTGATATGTCGACTTTTAAATTAATCAGTATTCGTTTGGAGAAATCAATTTCAACGCGTCCACTTTGGTTTCAAAAGGGTGGTCCTGCGTCATTGAAATAAGCTTGGAGCACGAGCCACAATAGTTGTCCTAGTTTTCAACGATTTAGAGTTCAACCTAGGCATGAGACTGACAAAATTTAAATATAAGGCTTAAAAATGGTTTTTATATTTAAACTTTTGTAATTTTTAATTTTTCAAAAATTATTTTTCACTTTTATCTGATCTCTCAATAAATAATTTATTAACTTATTTTATTATTTGTTTACATAACTTTCAAATTGGCTCTTATAATTTGACTGAAATATAAAATAAATGAAATGTTTCGTTAATAATATTATATTTTCATTCGAATGAAATTTTAGTTTATAAAATTAAGATTTCTATAATTAAGATTTAAATATTTAAAAGAAATAGAAGTATAAATGTCACATCATTATTATCTACGTCAATTTTATATCATGTTATATATGTTAAATTCGTCCGTACAAAAAAAGTAACAAATTGTTAATAAAAAGATTATATAAAAAAATTTGAAATACTTATTGTAAAATAAAAAATTTGTGAATTTATTGAAGAACAAAACATTTTTTTTAACCTATATGCATTTTTTTTTTGTGATCACTTATAATTAAAATTAAAATTTTGCATGAAATAAAGAACCATATTTAATATTATCATAAGTTATCAAGATAAGACTAATGTTGGGTTTGAGCAATGATAACTTATCAAAATCAATTATTTTTAGTTTATTTTGAAAAATTTTGATCAAATTTCTGAATAATCAAATTTATAAATAAGAATGTATTAAATAAAACAATTCATTAAGATATATTTTTAAACATACCCTATTATTTTTAATGTTAGCGTATTAAAAATATTTACAATCTCAATCTATTTGTCTAACATTTACAAGACCATAAAAAATTGCAATACAAAATATAATAGCAATCATTTTCTACTATAAAATTATATCTTCTGAACAAGTATTTAGTTTTGACTTAAGTATTTTACACTGTGCCAATATAGCGCACAAATATATTGCAATGAAATTTAAAAAAAAAACTTCAACTTTTAGATTGAGTTTAAATATTCAATTGTAGTAAAATTTAATAAAAATGTATAAAAATTAAGTAAAAACAATTAAATATTTTACATATTTTAGTTCTTTTAAAATTTAATAAAAAATGACTAAAAAATAAATTTAATGAAATATATAAAATAAAATTATACTTAGAATTTAATTTAAATACATTAACAGTGTAAAAGAATTTACAATACCATTCAAATTGTCATATTAATAAAAATTATTTATTTTTGTAATAGTTACTAAAAAAATGTTATATCCATGAAATATTTTAATTAATTAATAGTATAAAAATCTTTACAATAACAATGAACAAAAATGAAAATCAATATACTTACCGAGAAAGTTATAAATTTATTAATAGATATAAATCAGGATTTGTCTCTAATACCTCCAAAAATTTTGAGAGTTTTAACACCCCTTATCCAAGTTGAACCGATTAATAATGATTTATAGCTTATACTAGTGATAATTATTATTCTCTTTCTTCTAATCTCATTAAAAACAAAAAAAAACGATTGTTATGGTGCTTACAAAATTTGAGATACTTAAATATATCATTACATGGATTAATATAAATTATATTGTGTATTGAATCATTTTTATATCATTAATGTTATGTTTTTAAAAGAGTTTGAAATAGTATGTTTTTAATTATTGTAATTAGGAAAATAATGTCATGGAATCAATTTTAGATTTTTAAAAAAATTAAAAAATTTAATAATTGTATTTTAATCCTTCTTTGTTCCATGTTTTTTCTTTGCCAGAAAAGTTAAAAGTGATAAATAAGTTGAAATCTATAAAAATCTTTATTGTGCCGATGAAATTAATGGTAATTTATAATTAGAAATTATGAATAAAAATAAATCTTTTATTTATTTGAGTGATTAATAAAAAAATAGATAAAAATCAATTATTTTATTGTTGAAGAGTGTCACTATTGTCAAAGATTTGAGACAAGCCCACAAAAACTCATGTACGTCGTCATTAATTTTTAAGCATGTATGCGGCCTGGTATTGAATTTTTTTTTTAATATCAAATAAATAATTCACTCATCAACCAAAAAATTATATCTTATCTTACATGACCACATTCAACAAACTGTATTAAATCTTATTAAAATTTATTATTGTGTTACATGTGTTATGTATTAAATGACATTAAATTATTTTGCTTCATATAAAAAGTAAAAAATAATAAAAAAGTTTTATAGGTAATTCATCTTGTGCACTAATGACAACTAATTTATAGTTAAGGGAGTTTTAACAACTTGTTGATTTGATTTATTCCATAACAAAATATCGTCAACCATGGTTGTTTTAGCTTCACCGTGATTAAGCTTTCAAAATAGAGTTACATAGTATCGTTACTTTTATAAATTTGGTTTTTGGAGTTATTATGATTTTAATTAGTTAAAAATGACATTTTAAAAAAAACATGCCATATAATAATTTGAAAAAAAATTGTGTTAATTTTTTATTAATTAATCTGTTAAATGTATTTAAACCAATTAATTTTGGGAGTCACTATAGAATTTTTAAAATAAAATAAAAACATAATTTTTTAGTTAAATCTAACGTGTCTTTCGTTATATTGCTTGTCTTTTGAATTTTCTCACATTCATAATTTTTTATTAATTAATATGTGAACTTTTGTTCGAAGACGTTCACAAATAAAGAAATTATATAGATGATAATATTATTAATTTTCACATTCATACATATGAAAATATGACTATCTAATTTTATTTTCACTTAATCGAATTAAGATTTACTTAAGTAAACTTAATTTGCTTGAAAACTCGATTAAGTAAAAAGGTTGAATTATCTCTTCTTTTTCCTTACTTATCAAAGTCTATTGCATCTTCAACTCCATTGTTAAGGTGAAGGAGTTGAGTCCCTTCACCTTAGCAACTTCTTTAGTCTCTTCTTGATCTATGGTGCCATCACCTATGTTGGCAACCCATCTAGAAAATCTCTTAAAATACTTAAACTTAATACTAGTTTTTTGGGGAAGAACACATGGGGTATCTTCAAAACCATCTTAATAATTATGGGTCGTCACTATCTTAACAGAAGTACTTTTGGGTAGCAAGTATACTAGTGTTATTGTAGCAAGTAATAAAATGTTAGAACTGTGTTTTTAGTCCCAAATATCGTCCTCAGGGAATAAAGTTCTCAATTATCACTTCACAAGTCCACAATTAGTTGAGCCTCACGAATTTCAGATGAAGTTTGGATGCAAAAGTAACAAATATTGAACTCAGAAAATAAAATAGAACAATGAATATGAAAGTATGCATTTGACAGACGTAGAAAACATAGTTAGGGACTTGTTTCACCAAAACTTTAGAGTTGATTTAATAAAGTTTTGAACTTTCAAGTATTTAGATGGAATGACAATCAGTTCTACGTTTTATTATTCAAAGGTTAATTCCTTAACTCAATGAATCTAACATTTAACTAAATCACTCTAATTTCTTAGATCTGGTTCAATTAAATGTTGCATTAAGCATTAAAACCCAAAAGATTGCAAGATCAAGATATCTTATCCCTAAGAAATTAATAACCTTGGTAGTTGATTCAGGTCTGAGAAACAAATTCAACTTCCATGGTGATAAATCCATATTTTACTAGTATTTTACAATAGTTTTTAGTGCAATTAATAAAGAAAACATGCTAGAAATAGTAGAAAACCCATAAAAAAATAATAAAATGTTGCATGTCACTTTTAAACATAGTTATTTTAAAATTCATTGATTTTCTATGTAAAAAGTGACAATTCAAGTATGCTTTTGTAGGGAATTTTGAGCTAAGTTCATGAGGATTGAATGATCAAAGGAAAAATAGAAGAAAAGTAGCAAAAATTGGAGGAAAGAAATTGATAATTGAAGAACACCCTCTGAGTGATCACTTTCGCTGGTAAAAGTGATCACTCCAGAACCATAAATTGAAGAAGAGTTTCTGCGTAATCACTTTTGCTGGCAAAAGTGATCGTTCCAGAGAGGTTGCATTGAGAAGAGCTTCTGCGTAATCACTTTTTCTGGAAAAAGTGAGCGTTCCAGAGAGTCCTCCAAGAAGAGTTGTTGCGCGTGTTCACTATTTTCAACAAAAGTGAACACGCGCATGACATTAGTAAGGGAAACTTCTGAGTGGCTACTATTTTCAACAAAAGTGAACACTTTGAAGTGCGCGTGGCTACTATCACTAGCAAAAGTGAACACGCGCAAGTGGAAATGAAGGATTAGCCTCTGCGTGATTACTATTGCTGGCAAAAATGATCACGCCAACAGAGCGGGAATTCTATAAAAGACAGTTAGCTCAGGAATTAGTGGATTTTGGTTCATTTTTATAATTTTCCATTTGTTTTTGTTGTTGAGAGAGTCAGAGAGGGAGATTGAGGAAGAACACCAAGCTTCATTTCTTGAGGGATCAGATTGGAGATTGGCTTGAAGATGTTTCTTCTTTGTTCATTCTCTTCTTCTCTTCTCTTTTTGTAATGTTTGCTTAAACTCTTTGTGGTTAGTAACTATGAATCTGAAATAGAAATGTTGAATTAATTTTGGATTTGAACTTTGAGTTTTGGATTGGATTGAGTGATTGATTCTGTTGTTAAAGTAGTGATTGAATGGAAATTTGATCAACTAATCATAGAGGAACTCTTATCAATGAGAATTGAATTTGTTTTCAGATCTGAATTAATTGCCAAGGTTATTGGTTTTTTAGGGATAAGATATCTTAATCTTGCAATCTTTTGGTTTCTCAAACTTAATGCAACATTTGATTGGATTAGATCTAAGGGATTAGAGTGATTTGATTAGATGCTAGATTCATTGAGACAAGGGGTTGTCCTTTGATTAATATAACGTGAAACTGATTGTCATTCCATCTAAATGCTTGAAAGTTCAGAACTTTATTGATTCAATGTTGAAGTTTTGGTGAAACAATTTCCTAGCTACTCTTTCTACATCTGTTTACTATATACTTTTGTGCTAACTGTTCTGTTTTACTTTCTAATTTCGTTTTTGATACATTCATACCAAATTCATCTGAAATTTGTAAAGCTCAACTAATTGTGATCTTGTGAAGTGGTAATTGAGAACTTTATTCCCTGAGGATGATACTTGGAACTCAATTTGATTCTAAGATTTTTTATAACTTGCTACAACAACACTAGTACACTTGCTAGTCAGTTTACTTTCAGTGCAAGAGCAATTGTAAAAGTAACACATTGATAAGAGTTCCTTTGTAATTAGTTAATTTCCATTCAATCACTATGTGAATAACAGAATCAATTACTCAATCTAATCCAATACTCAAAGTTTAGATCCAAAATCAATTCAACACTTCCATTTTAGATTCACAATCCCTAACTACAAAGAGTTTAAGCAACCATTACAAAATGAGAAGAGAAAGAAAGAGAAGAAGAAGATGAACAAAAAAGCATCTTCAAGCCAATCTTCAATCTGATTCCTCAAGATTTGAAGCTTGGTGTTCGTCCCCAATCTCTCTCTCAGACCCTCTTAACACTAGAAAACAAGTGGAAAGTGAAAATGAACAAAAGATCCTAAGATATTTGAGGTAATTCATATTTATAGAATTCTTACATTTTTGGCGTGATCACTATTCTTCATAAAAGTAGTCACGCAGAGGTTAAGATCTGCACGTGTTCATTTTTATTGATAAAAGGAGACACACAACTTTGCAGTGTTAGAGGTCTCTCTGGAATGTTCACTTTTGTGAACAAAAGTGATAACGCACAACTTGCTTTCCTAAAGGCTTCTCTAGAACAATCACTTTTGCTAGTAAAAGTGATCACGCGCGCCCTTGCTATGCTGGAGCTTCTCTGGAACGCTCACTTTTGCTAGGAAAAGTGATTACGCAAGTTTTCCTATAATTAAAGCTTCTCTAGAACGATCACTTTCATCAGCAAAAGTGATCACGTGTAGGTTTGCCTTCACGTTCAAGCTCTAGAAGATCACTTTCATCAGCACTAGTGATCATGCCCAGCTCTTGCTTCATTAACCTTGTTCCTTCATTCCAGTTTTGCTCCTTTTCTTCTATCTTTCCTTTGATCTTCCAATCTCATGAACTTAGCTCAGAATTTCCTACAAAAATATGATTGAATCATTAATCTTTATACAAAAAATTCATAAATTCTAAAACAATTGTGTTTAGAGAAAACTTTAATCATTCTATTATTTTTATAAGTTTTTCTGCTTTTTTTTAACATGTTTTCTTTATCAGAGGTATTTAAACTATGGTAAAATACTAGTAAAATATGGATTTATCACCACCCCAAACTTGAATTTTTGCTTGTCCTCAAGCAAATCAGAATATATCAAGGGCATGAATTCATTCAAAAATCCATAATGAAAACTTTTTACAAATCAGAGTAATTTATATTTTCAAAAGTCATTCCATTTTAATCCATTCTAATTATTTTCTCACTAAGTCATTCACCAATTCTTCATCATGACAGTCACACTTGAAACATCTTTTTGCTGCAAAATCTCATACATTTTAGTCAAACAAATCATCAAAATTACATGCAAAACAGAGTTGAGAAATATTATCACAGCTCTCAGAAAGTGTTTTTCTAACTCAATTAGTGTTTAAGTTTGTGTTTGCTCTCGGCATCACCAAATTCATCAAACTCTGCCATAAACTTGCTTATATTCTCTACCTCCTTTGCAAATTTACAATTAATCACATATTAAGAGGACTTTTTCAGGTAATATTGAGGCTTAAGGACAAGTATGATTTCAATGAATTAAAGACGACAATGCAGCTGATTCCAAACAGAAAAGGTGCCATTTGAGTAGATAAGCTCTAAACTTAGCATAGGACTGCATCATCTATTTCTTTTCTGAATCAAACACAATCAAATCAAAATACAACTTTTAATTCTGCAGAATGATTCACCAATTTTTCTTTCCTTTTTTGATTTGCTATTTTCTTTTTATTCCTTTTTTGTTTTTCTATTTGCAGCTTTTTGTTTCTTTTTCATATTTTCTTTCATTTTCTCTATATGAATTTTCTTACTTTGTTATTTTCTTTTCATCCTCCACCCCAAACTTAGAACATTGCTTGTCCTCAAGTAATGCACTAGAAACATGATACTACCCCAAACTTAGTTTTGAAACTTATCTTTGACTAAACTCAATTTGCCTCTTTTCCATTTGAATAGGTGAAATGATTTTTCCAGGGAAGCTTGTATTGAGGTTGATCAAAGAAAGGCTATCAGCTCAAAAGGGGGTTAACTAGGATATACAAGAATGGAAGGAGGTTTATTTGGCTCACTAGGTGAATCTGAATAGTGGCCTCCATCCTTTACGTGATTAGTGTAAAACAACATATTTAGTTGAGAAACAAAGCAAGTTCTAGAGAGTGAATCAGAATTTGAGATTAGTCACACATCAAAAATATAAAGGTTCAAGTCTCACCAAGGAAGTAAAGTGATAATATTCATCAATTCAGTTCACAATTTAATTCAAGAATTTGCACGAATAAAATGGCAAGACTTCCTTATTTTGAAAAATACAAGTATGAAAATTATGTTAAGAATGGAAAAAACAACTTATGTAATTCAATAGTTAGAATTTCAATCAAGTGGAAATCAGATTTATTTCTCATGAAAACCAAAATCTAATCTAATATTTTTCAAATTTGTGAAATTTTATGTAGAATTCAAGCTAAACACAGGAAAATAGAGGGACGGAATTCAACCCCTTTTTCATGGTAGTTGTGCATGTTTCAGAATTCCATGTGCTCCTTGTTCAAGATTTTTTTGAGAGCATGGTTTGCATAAAACATCATAATTATTCATCAATTATCAAGCAAAAGTCAATTAAACTCAAAACTAGTAGATATTTAAAGCATAATTGTTTATAACCAAAATGAAACCAAAATGAAATTACAACTCCAAAAGTCTAAAAATTTAATTACAACTGTCTACACAAATCGACTAAATGACAGAAATTTAAATCCTAAGCTACTCTTCTGCATCTTCCTCTTCTGAGGCCTCTTCCTCCAAATCATCCTCCTCTTCATCTTCTTCTTCTTCTGCAGCTTCTGCTGGTGGAGGGAAGTGGGTCCTATAAATAGGAAGATCTTTGAAAATTGAAGATCGAAGACACTGAGCATTCTCTGCTAAATCTGGTGTGTGGTACAGTTCATCTTTGGTCATTCCCATCTTCTGACCAATATTCATCAAGACACACTCCAGCAACATTATTCCAGATTTCACATTGTTGTGCAACTCATTTTGCCTCTTAGCCAATGAGTTCTGTCTTTCAACAAGAAATGCTATCTTTTCTTTCATTGTTGTTGGGTTTTCTTTCTTGAACTGGGAGGGTATAGGAGTTGCTAATGTACATGATGTAGTAGCATAAATTTCCTTCACCATTGCTACTGAAATTGGGGGTGCAGCTCTGACCCTTTCCTGGTAATCACCAAATTCAATCACACAACACAATTATTAATGAAGGAAAAGGTAAAAAGTCTCCTTTTCTTTTCAGGATGTCTAAGATACATCCACTAATAACTTCCCCTACATTAATGTACATGTCATTCACTATAGCAAATAAAAGTTTAGCCCTTTTTACTACTAAAGTGGAGCTGTGCTTAACTGGCATGAATGAACTTAAGATGAAGACACTGCACACTTTGGAAAATGGTAGGAGGTTCTTGGTGTTGATGCACTTGGGTTTCTCTGTTGTGTTCAGCTCCCAAGTAGTCCCTGGTCTTTCAATCATTTGCAAGATTTCAGCATAGTCCTTGTCTTGAAAATCCCTGAAAGCACTGAATTCTTGCTGTCCAGGTTGTTTTTGAGTGTTGATGTTGAGGACCCTATTGATGTTGTTAGCAGAGAAATCTACCCTCATTCCCTTGACCATGGTGTGGTATTTTGGTATCTGATCTCCCTTGAATCTTATGGCATTGGCATAGAATTCTTGTGTAATTTCCCTCTAGCCTATTCCAGCCATTGAGCAGAAGGATTCCCACTCTTTTTTCTGAATTTCTTACTTGTATTCTGGGTAATGGTCTTTAACAATTTTGAAAGCTCTGTCCTGGACTATTTTCCTCCTTAGGATATTAGCTCTGAAGTAGTTTTCATGAGCTATGCTTCTGAATCTTGGGTCATGTTGAGGAATTGGCCTTGAGGAAGAAGCTCCTGCTATTCTTCCCCTCTTTGTTCTTGGAGTTCCCCTTGAAGATCCAACTAGAGTGTTGTCAGATGTTCTTGCCATTTCTCAGATATCTGCTAAGAAATCAATTTTAAACAAGTTAGAGTACAATCTACTTTAATGAAAAATGTCATTATTCATACTCATAATGAATTGCAAAATGCAAATGCACAACATTAGCAATCAAAATCAGAGAGATTATAACTTTTATGCCCAATGGCAAATCCAGAATGTATATTGACTGCTCCCTAACTTTCAGTTCTATCATAGAATAATGCAAAGAAATACATCTAAAAGTTCAATAAAATTTTTAACAAAGTTCTTCAGTTCATTCATTCTTAACAAAAAGATTTTTCACCAGAATAATGCAAAAAGATTTTTCATGGAAAATTTTAAGCATTTAGTCTTAATATCTAACATCAAATTAATATAGACAAACACATTCAAAAGTTCCAATTTAAACATTTTTCAATAAGGTCCTTTAAGTCAACTCACTCAAATATTACAATGTAGCTATGATTCTTCTAAAGAAATTGTCAAATGAAGTAAGAACAGAGCTACATTATCCTTTAATTCCATGTTCAAAACAATGAATATCAAAAAATTTCTCAATTTCCCTTTTCAGAATTTTTCCCATAATTTTCAACAATGAAGAACCCTAATTTCTGCTACAGGAATGAAGAGGAACTTACCTGGAATAGAGTTGCTGCAATGTAAATGCAAATGTGCTATAGAGAACAGATTGCTTTAACAAACAACTCACAAAAGATAAGAATCTCAGAAGAATGATGAGAGAAATGCGATTTTAGGTTTTGAAAGTGTGCCAACGTCTTCACTCTTTTTAGAATATATAGTCACGCTGATGCACGTGACCCCTTTTAAAAGAAGAAGTGAATATTGCAAGAGTTAATGTTGTGAGTGTGTTCACTATTTCTGGTGAAAGTGAACATTCCAGAGAGTTTAATTTTTATGAATGAAATACGCGTTATCACTATTTCTAGGAAAAGTGATAACGCGCAAGCTTACTTCTTATGTGTGGTTACTTTTGTTGGTGAAAGTAAGCATTCCAGAGAGCTATGTATTTTTCAAATTTTTGGAATGAACTGTGTGTTATCACTATTTTCTGGAAAAAGTGATAACGTGCAGCTGACTCTCTGAGCGTGATTGCTATTTTCAAGAATAGGAGCAACGCGCAAACTAATATCTTATACTTACCTGCGCGTGGCCACTTTTCTTAAGAAAAGTGGTTGTTCCAGAGAGAGGTGTCTCCCTTAGACATCTGCGTGATCACTTTTGTTAGTAAAAGTGATTGTTCCAGAGGGGTGTGTTATCCTTCGTGCCTCTGCGTGATCATTTTTATCAGGAAAAGTGATTATTCCAATGTGGAACATTAAATTGCAGCTTCTGTATGACTCCTTTCCTGAAAAATAGTAACTCCTTTCACCAATCAAAATTCTTCAGGAACTCAAATACCTCACTTATTTAACTCTAATCCTTTCACTACACACTCACAACATGACACCTCAATTCATTCAACAAATTATTTCCAAAATATAGATGAAACAGCATCACAGAAAGTGAAATTGCAGAAAATGAATAACAAAAATTCAAATATAATGCAAATAGAGTAAAATGGTTCAGAAATGTGAGTTGCCTCTCACAAAGCGCTCTTTTAACGTCACTAGCATGACGTTAAATATTCCTCACTGCTGAGGAACCAAGTTAATGCAAAAATTATTCCTGGTTACTTCTTCTCCATGGTATATCTTTAACCTTTGGCCATTTACTTTAAATTATCTCCCTTTTTTCTTATCT
The DNA here is from genome assembly GCF_003935025.1 of Abrus precatorius. Taxonomy (NCBI): domain Eukaryota; kingdom Viridiplantae; phylum Streptophyta; class Magnoliopsida; order Fabales; family Fabaceae; genus Abrus; species Abrus precatorius. The sequence continues at coordinate 2,547,967 of NW_020874290.1, read as the reverse complement.
TCAAGTAATACAGCACCAAAGGGAGAAACTTCCTTCACCATAAAGGGTCCTGACCATCTTGACTTGAGCTTTCCAGGAAATAACTTCAATCTTGAATTGAATAGCAGAACTAGCTGCCCTGGTCTGAATTCTCTTTGCAAAATGAGTTTATCATGTATTCTTTTAGTCCTCTCCTTATACAACTTTGCATTTTCATATGCAAACTGTCTGAACTCTTCCAGCTCATGTAGTTGCAACACTCTCTTTTCTCCAGCATTGGTTGAATCAAAATTTAACCATTTAGTAGCCTAGTATGCTTTATGTTCAAGTTCCACAGGGAGATGACAAGCCTTTCCAAAAACTAATTGATATGGTGACATACCAATTGGTTTTTTGAATGCTGTCCTATATGCCCAAATTGTGTCATCCAGCTTCCTTGACCAATCTTTTCTTGAATTATTCACCACTTTCTCCCAAATTTTCTTGATTTCTCTGTTGGAGATTTCAACTTGTCCACTTGTTTGAGGATGGTATGGTGTTGCTATTCTGTGTTTTACTCCATACTTTTTCAGAACAGATTCAAGGTATTTGTTGTAGAAGTGTGATCCTTCATCGCTTATCAGAAATCTTGGTACTCTAAATCTTGCAAAAATATTCTTCTTTATGAATGAAATCACCACTTTAGCTTCATTTGTTTTGGTTGGTATAACTTCCACCCATTTAGATACATAGTCCACTACCACCAATATATATTCATGAGCAAAAGAGGTTGGAAAAGGTCCCATAAAGTCTATTCCCCACACATCAAACAGTTTCACCTCCAAGATGTTGTTCAAAGGCATTTCATGTCTTTTAGAAATGTTGCCCACTCTCTGGCATTTGTCACAATTCTCTACATAGACTTTTGTATCTTTGAACAATGTAGGCTAGAAAAAACCAGCTTGTAGAACTTTGGCAGCTGTCCTAGATCCTCTATGATGGCCTCTATAATCTGAATTGTGGCAGTGCCATAGGATATCGATTTGCTCTTTTTGTGGAATGCATCTTCTCAATATACCATCTACTCCAATTTTGAATAGATGAGGATCTTCCAAAATATAGAACTTGCTGTCATGAAGAAACTTCTTTCTCTGTTGCCAACTCATTCTCCTTGGGATATGCTGAGTAGCCTTAAAGTTTGCTATATCAACAAACCAAGGTAGGTCTTCCACAACCAACAGCTTTTCATCAGGAAATTCCTCATTAATGTTATTGCAATCTGATTGCAATGCTTCCAAGGGTATTCGAGATAGATGATCTGCAACACCATTATATTTTTCCTTTTTGTCTTTAATTTCCAATTCAAATTCTTAAAGTAGCAGGATCCATCTGAGCAATCTTGGTTTGGCATCCTGTTTAGAAAGCAAATATTTCAAGGCAGCATGGTCAGTATATACCACAACTTTGGATCCTACCAAATAAGATCTGAATTTATCAATAGCAAACACTATAGCAAGCAACTCTTTTTCAGTGGTTGTGTAATTAATCTGTGCAGAATTTAGGACTCTACTAGCATAGTAAATCACATAAAGTCTTTTATCTTTTCTTTGTCTTAATACAGCACCCACTGCATTGTCACTTGCATCACACATAATTTCAAATGGTAAAGTCTAGTTAGGTTTAACAAGTATTCGAGCAGAAATCAACTTCTCTTTTAAAATGGAAAAAGCATGTAGGCATGATTCATCAAATACAAATGCTGCATCCTTAACTAGCAAGTCACTAAGAGGTTTCGCAATTTTAGAAAAATCTTTAATGAACCTCCTATAAAATCCTGCATGGTCTAAAAAGCTTTTAATCCCTTTTACATTCATAAGTGGGGGAAGTTTACTAATCACTTCAATTTTTGCTTGATCCACCTCCATCCCTCTAACTGAAATCTTATGGCCAAGCACTATTCCTTCTTGTACCATAAAGTGACATTTTTCCCAATTCAACACCAAGTTGGTGTCTTGGCATCTTTGCAAAACAGTGGACAGATTAAATAGGCAGTCATGAAATGAATTTCCAAACACAGAAAAATCATCCATAAATACTTCAATTATCTTCTCAACCAAGTGATGAACGAACTTTCTCATGTTGTGTTTACAAGATTTGTCGCAAATCCTCATCAAATTTAAACAAATTATTGTAGTACTAGGGTTACCCTAAATTGTCTCCCGTGAACATTGGCTATTAATCTTCACTAAACATGTTGAAGGCACTAATTGAACAAGCAATTAAAATGGGGGGTTTTGCGGTTTTAAATTAATATAAAGAGCAATAAGCAAACAATAGAAAACAACAATCCTTAGTTCATCCACAAAGATTCTATCCTCATTCCACTCAAGATTTAACATTCATCCTCTCTCTCATGAATTAGGTTAATTTAACAATCAAAAATCAACCTTATAGTCCTAACAAAATTACACAATTTGCTAGGCTCTAATCCCTCATCCCAAAGTTACGCAACCTTAGAATTAAACCTAGGATTAAGCAATCCCTACTTTAGAATCTCGTTAAAATGAATTAGGGTTAATTAAGCAATATCCCCCTCATTCACCATTAATTCAATTTAAGAGACAAAAAAGAAGTAATTTATGAGAAGAAAGAAATTATGTTATCATTAAAATCAAGGAACTCAAGAATCCATGTGAAATCACTAAGGATTACACAAAATTAGCCCTCCATGGAAATGGGGGTCAGAAACACAGTTGGGAAATGCAGAAAACTCATTGACATTAATGTAAAAGCAAGAGATATGAGAAACCAAACCCTAGGTTGGACCCTTGGCTGTCACCCAAGGTTGCCCTAAGCTCTGAAAAAATGTTCTAAATTTAGTAAAGAAGAAAAAGGTATGAAAAGTGTAAGAGCTCTCCACCCTAATTTGGCAAAAATCTATTTATACTAAAGTTGGCGCCCTCCAAAGTAATTACTTTCATTCTTTCATAATAAACACATGCAGCATCAGTTGGGTTTTGCCTTTCTGTAGTGTCTACTATCAACTTTGATAGTAACCACGCGCAGCACTGGGACATTTTGGACTCTCTGGAGTTGTCACTATGAACTTTGATAGTAACTACTGTTACTTTTACAACTGCTGTTGCACTGAAAGTAAACTGACTAGCAAGTATACTAGTGTTGTTGTAGCAAGTTATAAAAAATCTTAGAATCAAATTGAGTTCCAAGTATCGTCCTTAGGGAATAAAGTTCTCAATTACCACTTCACAAGATCACAATTAGTTGAGCTTTACAAATTTCAGATGGATTTGGTATGAATGTATCAAAAACGAAATTAGAAAGTAAAACAGAACAGTTAGCACAAAAGTATATAGTAAACAGATGTAGAAAGAGTAGTTCGGAAATTGTTTCACCAAAACTTCAACATTGAATCAATAAAGTTCTGAACTTTCAAGTATTTAGATGGAATGACAATCAGTTTCACGTTGTATTAATCAAAGGACAATCCCTTGCCTCAATGAATCTAGCATCTAATCAAATCACTCCAATCCCTTAGATCTAATCCAATCAAATGCTGCATTAAGTTTGAGAAACCAAAAGATTGCAAGATTAAGATATCTTATCCCTAAGAAACCAATAACCTTGGCAATTAATTCAGATATGAGAAACAAGTTCAATTCCCATTGATAAGAGTTTCTCTATGATTAGTTGATCAAATTTCCATTCAATCACTACTTTAACAGCAGAATCAATCACTTAATCCAATCCAAAACTCAAAGTTCAGATCCAAAATCAATTCAACATTTCCATTTCATATTCACAATTCCTAACCACAAAGAGTTTAAGCAAACATTACAAAAAGAGAAGAGAAGAGAAGAGGAGAAGAGAATGAACAAAGAAGAAACATCTTCAAGCTAATCTCCAATCTGATCCCTCAAGAAATGAAGCTTGGTGTTCGTCCTCAATCTCCCTCTCTGACTCTCTCAACAACAAAAACAAATGGAAAATGAAAAATGAACAAAAAACTACTAAATTCCTGAGCTAACTGCCTTTTATAGAATTTCTGTTCTACTGGCGTGATCACTTTTTCCAGCAATAGTAATCACGCAGAGGCTAATTCTTTATTTCCACTTGTGCGTGTTCACTTTTGCTGGTGATAGTAGCCACGCGCACTTCAAAGTGTTTACTTTTGTTGAAAATAATAGCCACGTAGAAGCTTCCCTTACTGATGTCATGCGCGTGTTCACTTCTGTTTGAAATAGTGAACACGCAGAAGCTACCTTCTTGTGCGTGTTCACTTTTGTGGATAATAGTGAACACGCGCAGCTACTCTTCTTGGAGGACTCTCTGGAACGCTCACTTTTTCCAGAAAAAGTGATTACGCAGAAGCTCTTCTCATATCAACCTCTCTGGAATGATCACTTTTGCCAGCAAAAGTGATTACGCAGAAGCTCTTTTTCATTTTATGGTTCTGGAGTGATCACTTTCACCAGCGAAAGTGATCACTCAGAGGCTGTTCTTCAATTATCAACTTATTTCCTCCAATTTTTGCTACTTTTCTTCTATTTTTCCTTTGATCATCCAATCCTCATGAACTTAGCTCAGAATTCCCTACAAAAGCATACTTGAAATGTCACTTTTTACATAGAAAATCAATGAATTTTAAAATAACTATGTTTAAAAGTGACATGCAACATTTTATTATTTTTTTAAGGGTTTTCTACTATTTCTTGCATGTTTTCTTTATTAATTGCACTAAAAACTATTGTAAAATACTAGTAAAATATGGATTCATCACTACCCCAAACTTAAATTTTTGCTTGTCCTCAAGCAAATTAGAACATACCAAAGGTGTAAATTCTTATTAATTGGAATCCAAAAACTTTTTTACATTTTTCAGAAAAATTCAGATTAAAAATCCATTTTACTTCAATGCATTCTAATTGTTTTCTCACTAAGTCATTCATCAATTCTTCATCATGATAGTCACACTTGACTTATCTGTTTGCTGCACAATCTCATTCATTTCAATCAAGCAAATCATTAAAGCTACATGCAAACAGAGTTGAGAAACATTATCACAGCTCTCAGAAAGTGTTTCTCTAACTCAATCAGTGTTTAAGCTTGTGTTTGCTCTCAGCATCACCAAATTCATCAAACTCTGCCATAAGCTTACCTATATTCTCTACCTCCTTTGCAAATTTAAAATTAATCACATATCAAGAGGACTTTTAGGTAATATTAAGGCTCAAGGACAGGTATGATTTCAATGAATTCAGGATATCAATGCAGCTAATTTCAAACAAAAAAAGATGCAAATTGAATAGATAAGCTTTTAAACTTAGTAAGGGCTGCATCAACTGTTTCTATTCTTAATCAACTTTCAATCACAGTTTAAATTTTTGCAGAATTATCTACCAATTTCCTTTTCCTTTTTGATTTGCTGATTTCTTTTTATTTCTTTTTCATTTTTCTATTTTTACTTGCAGCTTTTTACTTCTTTTTCATATTTTCTTTGCATGACTTTTTCTAACTTTCTTAATTCATTTCAATCCTTTTCTCAATCCTTTTCTACCCCAAACTTAGAACATTGCTTGTCCTCAAGTAATGCACTAGAAACATGATGTTACCCCAAACTTAGTTTTAAAACTTATCTTTGATTCAGCTCAATTTGCCTCTTTTCTATTTGAATAGGTAAAATGGTTTTTCTAGAAAAGCTTGTAGTGAGGTTAATCAAAGAAAGGCTATCAGCTCAAAGGGGCTAACTAGGACATTCAAGAATGAAAGACAGTCTATTTGGTTCACTCGGTAAATCTGAATAATGGCCTTTATCCTTTATGTGATTAGTGTAAAATAGCATATTTAGTTAAGAAACAAAGCAAGTTCTAGAGAGTGAATCAGAATTTGAGATCAGTCACACATCAATGAATGAAAAGGCTCAAGTCTTACCAAGGAAGAAAATGGATAATATTCATCAATTCAGTTCACTATTTACTTCAAGAATTTGCATGAATAAAATGGCAAGACTGCTTTATTTTTTAAAAATACAAGTATGACAATCATGTTAAGAATGGGAAAAATAACTTATGTAATTCAACAATCAGAATTTCAATCAGGTGAAAATTAGGTTTATTTATCAAGAAAACAAAATCTAATGCAGTTTAATATTTTTCTAACTTATGAATATTTTATGCAAAATGAAAGCTGTACACATGAAAATAGAGGTACAGAATTAAACCCCCCTTTCATGGTAGCTGTTCATATTTCAATCATTCCATGCGCTCCTTGTTCAGAGTTTAAGAGCATGGTCTGCACAAAAACATCACAAGTTGTTCATCAATTATCAGATAAAAATTCAATAAAATTCAAAGCTAGTAGATATTTAAAACAGAATTGTTCATAACCAAAATAAAACTAAAATGTAATTATAACTCTCAAAAGTCTGAAATTCTAATTACAATCTTTTTACAAAAATTAAACTAATGACAGAAATTTAAATTCCTAATCTACTCTTCATCTTCATCCTCATCCTCATATTCCAAATCATCCTCTTCTTCATCATCTTCTTCCTCTTCTGCAGCAGCTGCTGGTGGAGGAAAATGAGTTCTGTAAATGGGGAGGTCTTTGAAGACAGTTGACCTCAGGCATTGGGCATTCTCTGCTTGATCTGGAGTGTGGTACAAGTCTTCTTTGGTCATGCCCATCTTTTGACCAATGTTCATGAGAACACCTTCCAGAAGCATGATGCCAGCCTTCAGACTGCTGTGCAACTCATTCTGCCTCTCAGCTAAGGAGTTTTGTCTTTCAGCCATGAAGGCTATCTTGTCCTTCATTGTGGTTGGATTCTGTCTTTTATACTGGGAGGGAATTGGTGCTGCTGATGTGCAAGAGACAGTAGCATAAATCTCCTTCACCATAGCTACTGTAATTGGAGGTGCAGCTCCAATTTTGATTTGATAATCTCCAATTTCAATACCTGCATCCTCACAAAGAACAGTTATTAACGAAGGGAAAGCTAAAGAATCTCTTTTCCTCTTAAGGATGTCCAAAATGCTTTAAAGTCTTGCTGCCCAGGTTGCTTTTGAGTCTTAATGTTGAGGACTCTATTGATGTTAGTGCAGAAAAATCAACTGTTGTCCCCTTGACCATTGAATGGTATTTAGGCAGCTGATCTCCCTTGAATCTCATGGCATTGGCATAAAATTCCTGTGTAATGTCTCTCCAGCCAATGCCAGCTATCATGCAGAATGATTCCCATTCTCTTTTCTGAATTTCCTCCTTGTATTCTGGATAATGGTCTTCAGCTATCTCAATTGCTCTATCTTGAACAATCTTTCTTCTCAAGATATTAGCTTTGAAATAATTCTCATGAGCTATGCTCCTGAACCTTGGATCATGTTGAGGATTTGGCCTTGATGAAGAGGCTCCTGCTAATCTTCCTCTCTTTGTTCTAGGAGTACCTCTAGAAGAGCCAACTGGAGTGTTGTCTGATGTCCTTACCATTTTTTTTTTTTAAATTTCCTGCATAAAAAGAATATTTCAATACATTGAAAGACATGAATGCAATGCAATGCAGGACATTTTCAATTTCAGAATAGCAGAATATGAATAATGCAGAATTTAAGAATATCATAACAATGCAAAATATGGTTCCTTGAAGCATTTAAACTCAAATATTCATGATTTTGAATGCAAAATGCTAGAGTTCAAGAGTTACATTTATGCAGAAATTTCTTCCTAACTATTTTTCACTTTAAGTCCTAAGGTTAACTCATGCAATCTGTCAATGTAGGTCTTTTTCCATCTAAAAATCTATCAATTAAAGTGAGAATTACTCTACATTGCCTTGTAATTGCATATTCAGATTAGTTATTAACAAGAAAATTTCTATTTTTCCATTACTCAGTGTTTTCCACAATTCTGCAAAATGAAGAACCATAATCTCTAAATCAGAGAAGTAGAATATTGACCTAGATTTAGAGAAATGTGCAAAATGAACTTCAATTGATTGCTTAGAAACAAATTTCGTTCAGCAAAAGGTCAGAAAGATCAAGAATTTTGAGAAATGAGATGAAGAAATGAAGATTTGAGATTCTGAAAATGGCTCTGCGTGGTTCCTTTTATGCATTTTAATGGACACGCTTACTGCACGTGGCCACTTTTTTTCAGAAAAAATGGAAGCTGTAGAGATGATGCTGTGTGCGTGTTCACTATTGCTAGCAAAAGTGAACACTTTGAGGGTAAATAGCATGCGCGTGTTCACTATTACTAGAAATAGTGAACGTTCCAGAGGGCTTTGCATTGAGTAATTTGAAATAAGCTGCGCGTGTTCACTTTTTCTGGAAAAAGTGATCACGCGCAGGTAGTATCCTTCTGCGTGATTACTATTCCTAGAAAAAGTGGTAACGCGCATCAACCTTAACTTGTAACTACACATTACTCATGCGCGTGATCACTATTATTGGAAAAAGTAACTACGCGCATCACATTACCTCTATTTAAGCCTGGGCATGGTTACTTTCACTGGGAAAAGTGATTGTTCCAGAGAAGGGTGTCTTCCAACGGGTTCTGCGTGTTCACTTTCATCAGCAAAAGTGATTGTTCCAGAGAAGGGTGTCGTTCCTTGCTCCTTTGCGTGATCACTTTCATCAGCAAAAGTGATTGTCCATAATGGAACCCTGTAATTGAAGCTCTGTGTGATCAGTTTTCTGCAAAATAGTGACTCCTTTTGTTATTCAAAGCTCCTTAGAAACTTAATTGCCTCATGCATTCAATTTCAATCATCTCATTTATGCATCCACAGCATGAGCCTTCATTGAATCAACATATTATTCCTAAAACACATATAAAACAAAATCTAAAATCAGAAAATTGCAGAAAGTAAAATAAAGAATTAACAAAAGTTTAAGTAATTTGCAAATAGAGTAAAAATGGTTCAGAAATGTGAGTTGCCTTTCACAAAGCGCTCTTTTAACGTCACTAGCTTGACGTTAAATGTTCCTCACTGCTGAGAAACCAAGTTAATGCAAAAAGTGTTCCTATTGAATTCTCCTCCATTATAAATCTTCAGTCTTTGGCCATTGACTTTAAACTTTCTCCCTTCTCTCTGATCTTCAAGTAACACAGCACCAAAGGGAGATACTTTCTTTACCATAAAAGGTCTTGACCATCTAGACTTGAGTTTTCCAGGAAACAACTTCAATCTAGAGTTGAATAGTAGAACTAGCTGCCCTGGTCTGAATTCTCTCTGCAGGATGAATCTGTCATGTATTCTTTTAGTCCTTTCTTTATACAGTTTTGCATTTTCATATGCAATTTGTCTGAATTCCTCTAGTTCATGTAGCTGTAACACTCTCTTTTCTCCAGCCTTGGTTGAATCAAAATTCAGCCATTTAGTAGCCCAATATGCTCCATGTTCAAGTTCCACAGGAAGATGACATGATTTCCCAAACCCTAATTGATATGGTGACATACCAATTGGTGTTTTGAATGCAGTTCTGTATGCCCATAATGTATCATCAAGCTTCCTTGACCAATCTTTTCTTGAGTTATTGACTACTTTCTCTAGGATCTTCTTGATTTCTCTGTTTGAAATTTCTACTTGTCTGCTTGTTTGAGGATGATAAGGAGTTGCTACTCTGTGTTTTACTCCATACCTATCCAGAACATTATCAAGGTATTTATTGCAGAAGTGTGATCCTCCATCACTAATCAGAATTCTTGGCACTCCAAATCTTGAAAAAATGTTTTTCTTTATGAAGGAAATCACCACTTTGGCTTCGTTTGTTTTGGTTGGTATAGCTTCCACCCATTTAGACACATAATCCACTGCCACAAGTATGCATTCATGAGAAAAAGAAGTTGGAAAGGGTCCCATAAAGTCTATTCCCCATACATCAAACAGTTCCACCTCCAAGATATTGTTCAAAGGCATCTCATGTCTTTTGGAAATGTTACCAACTCTTTGGCATTTATCATAGTTTTCTACATAAATTTTTGCATCTCTGAACAATGTAGGCCAGAAAAATCCAGCTTGTAATACTTTGGCAGCTGTTCTTGATCCACCATGATGGCCTCCATAATCTGAATTGTGGCAATGCCATAGGATATCAACTTGTTCTTTCTGTGGAATACATCTTCTCCAAATGCCATCTACTCCAATTTTGAATAGATGAGGATCTTCCCAAATATAGAACTTGCTGTCATGAAGAAATTTCTTTTTTTGCTGCCAATTCATTCTCTTTGGACTGTGCTGAGTGGCCTTAAAATTCGCTATATCAGCAAACCAAGGTAATTCATCCATAATTAGCAGCTTTTCATCAGGAAATTCTTCATTAATATCCAAATAATCTGATGGCAATGTGTCCAATGGAATTCTGGATAAATGGTTTGCAACACCATTCTCTTTTCCTTTCTTATCTCGAATTTCTAACTCAAATTCTTGAAGTAGTAGAATCTATCTTAGCAGTCTTGGTTTAGCATCCTGCTTAGAAAACAAATATTTCAGAGCAGCATGGTTAGTATATACCACAACCTTGGACCCTACTAAATAAGACCTGAATTTATCAAAAGCAAATACTATAGCAAGCAACTCTTTTTCAGTGGTTGTGTAATTAATCTGTGCAGAGTTTAGGACTCTACTAGCATAGTAAATCACATGTAGTCTTTTATCTTTTCTTTGTCCTAATACAGCACCCACTGCATTATCACTTGCATCACACATTAGCTCAAATGGTACAGTTCAGTCAGGTTTAACAAGAATTGGAGCAAAAATCAGTTTTCTTTTAAAACAGTAAAAGCATGCATACAAGATTCATCAAATACAAATGCTGCATCCTTTTCAAGCAAGTCACTCAGAGGTTTGGCAATTTTAGAAAAATCTTTAATGAACCTCCTATAAAACCCAACATGGCCTAAGAAACTTCTAATTCCTTTTACATTCACAGGTGGAGGTAATTTACTAATCACTGCTATTTTAGCTTGATCAACCTCCCTCCCTCTAATTGAAATCTTATGGCCAAGCACTGTTCCTTCTTGCACCATAAAGTGACATTTCTCCCAATTTAACACCAAGTTGGTGTCTTGACATCTCTGCAAAACAATGGACAAGTTAGATAAACAATCATCAAATGAATTCCTAAAAACAGAAAAATCGTCCATGAATACCTCAATTATTTTCTCAACCAAGTCAGAAAAAATAGCTAACATGAACCTTTGAAATGTAGCTGGAGCATTACACAGCCCAAAAGACATTCTTCTATATGCAAATATTCCAAAGGGACAAGTAAAAGCAGTTTTTTCTTGATCAATTGGATCTACAGCTATTTGGTTATAGCCAGAATATCCATCTAAAAAGTAGTAAAATGCATGTCCAGCTAACCTTTCTAGCATTTGGTCTGCAAAAGGTAGAGGAAAATGATCTTTTCTGGTTGCATCGTTCAGCTTTCTATAATCTATACACATCCTCCATCCTGTGACAGTCCTTGTGGGTATCAACTCATTCTTTTCATTTGGTACTACAGTCATTCCACCCTTTTTAGGTACTACTTGCACAGGACTTACCCAATTGCTGTCTGAAATAGGATATATGATCCCTGCATCTAATAGTTTAATGACTTCCTTCCTTACCACTTCCTTCATGGTAGGGTTTAATCTTCTTTGAGGCTGCACAACTGGTTTAAAATTTTCTTCAAATAAAATTCTGTGCTTACAAAGAGTGGATTTATACCTTTCAAATCTTAGATGTTCCACCCTATTGCTGATTTATGGGTTCTCAAAATTCTCAGCAACTTCTCCTCCTCTTCTTCCTTGAGTTCATTGCTTATGATAACTGGATTTTCATGTTTATTATCCAAGAATGTATATCTCAAGTGAGATGGAAGTTGCTTTAATTCCAGCTTCTGACTTTTCTCTTCTTCTCCTTCATTTTTCAACTCCTCTTTGATTGATTTTTCTGCAGGTATTAAAATAGGTAGAGCTTCCAATTGATGCTCTATTTCAAATACGTTTTCATCTTCAAAATGCAGAATTTAGTATTTCCTGCAGCTATGGTTTCTTTCAACACAGAAATTTCATCAAATCCATTCAAAGAATAAGGAGTGATCATAGAATCCAATGTATCTACTCTCATACATGTGTTATCATCAATTGGATATTTCAAAGCTTCAAATACATTAAATATTACCTTTTCCTCTTGAACTCTAAGCATTAACTCTCCTTTTTGCAGATCAATGAGAGCTCGTCCAGTTGCAAGGAAAGTCTGCCCAAGATTAATGGTATGTTTGCATCTACCTCCATGTCCAATATGACAAAATCTGCAGGAAAAATAAATTTGTCAACCTTAACCAACAAATCCTCTACTACTCCATATGGATAAGTATATGATCTATCAGCTAATTGCAATGTAATGTTGGTTGGTTTCACTTCTTCTATCCCTAATTTCTTCATAATGGCTAATGTCATCAAATTAATGCTTGCCCCCAAATCACACAATGCTTTTCCCACAGTACAATTTCCTATCTCACAAGGTATGCTAAAGGATCTTGGGTCTTTTAATTTTTGAGGAAGTTTTCTTCTAAGAATAGCACTGCACTCATCTGTCAAGGGTACAGTCTTATCATGTTCTAACTTCCTTATTCTTGGAGCAGTAGCTTTCCTTATGAAGGCCATATCTTTCATGTGTGAGATCTGTTTTCCGCAAAACCAGACTCCAGAGTGAATCCCCCGACGAGATCTACGAAATGAATCAGGAACATGCTCAAAACTCGTCCCGCAGCTAGAGATAACGCTGAAACAGTAAAACCGGGCTGAAAGTGCATCCGTGTTAAACAAGTTGCGAAGGTCATAGCTTTCATCTGTGAGCTCCATTTTCTGCAAAACTAGAGTCCACAGTGAAGCCCCAGAAAAGAGCTTCGCAACGAATAAAGAATCGTCTCGAAACACGGCCTGCAGCTCGAGATATCGTCGAAAAAGAAAATGCTGCCCAGAAACGCTCAAAATCTAGTGGTGCAGACAGTCGCAACAAACTGCGAAGGCCATATCTTTCATGTGTGAGATCTGTTTTCTGCAAAACCAGACTCCAGAGTGAAGCCCCTGACGAGATCTACGAAATGAATCAGGAACAATCTCAAAACCTGTCCCGCAGCTAGAGATATCGCCGAAACAATAAAACGGGGCTGAAAGTGCAACCGTGTTAAACAAGTTGCGAAGGTCATAACTTTCATCTGCAAGCTCCATTTTCTGCAAAACTAGAGTCCACAGTGAAGCCCCAGAAAAGAGCTTCGCAACGAAAAAAGAATCGTCTCGAAACACGGCCTGCAGCTCGAGATATCGTCTAAAAGAAAATGCTGCCCAGAAACGCTCAAAATCTAGTGGTGCAGACAGTCGCAACAAACTGCGAAGGCCATATCTTTCATGTGTGAGATCTGTTTTCCGCAAAACCAGACTCCAGAGTGAAGCCCCCGACGAGATCTACGAAATGAATCAGGAACCGGCTTAAAACTCGTCCGACAGCTAGAGATATCGCCGAAACAGTAAAACAGGGCTGAAAGTGCTTCCGTGTTAAACAAGTTGCGAAGGTCATAGCTTTCATCTGCGAGCTCCATTTTCTGCAAAACCAGAGTCCACAGTGAAGCCTCAGCAAAAAGAGCTTGGTAACGAAAAAAGAATCGTCTCGAAACATGGCCTGCAGCTCGAGATATTGTCGAAAAGAAAATGCTGCCCAGAAACGCTCAAAATCTAGGGGTGCAGACAGTCGCAACAAACTACGACGGCCATATCTTTCATGTGTGAGATCTGTTTTCCGCAAAACCAGACTCCAGAGTGAAGCCCCTGACGAGATCTACGAAATGAATAAAGAACAATCTCAAAACTCTTCCGGCAGCTAGAGATATCGCCAAAACAATAAAACAGGGCTGAAAGTGCATCCGTGTTAAACAAGTTGCGAAGGTCATAGCTTTAATCTGCGAGCTCCATTTTCTGCAAAACCAGACGTCAGAGTGAAGCCCCAGAAAAGAGCTTCGCAACGGAAAAAGAATCGTCTTGAAACACGGCATGTAGCTCTAGATATCGTCGAAACAGTAAGCGCTGCCCGGAAACGCTCAGAATCTGGGTGTTGCATACAGTCACAACAAACTGCGAAGGCCATATCTTTCATGTGTGACATCTGTTTTCCGCAAAACCAGACTCCAGAGTGGAGCCCCTGACGAGATCTACGAAATGAATCAGGAACATGCTCAAAACTCGTCCCGCAGCTAGAGATATCGCCGAAACAGTAAAACAGAGCTGAAAGTGCATCCGTGTGAAACAAGTTGCGAAGACCATAGCTGCGATCTGTGAGCTCCATTTTATGCAAAATCAGACTCCAGAGTGAAGCCCCAGAAAAGAGCTTCATGACAAAAAAAGAATCGTCTCCAAACACGGCCTATAGCTCGAGATATCGTCGAAAGAGTAAACGATGCCTGGAAACTCTTAGAATCTAGGGGTTGGAAACAGTCACAACAAACTGCGAAGGCCATATCTTTCAAGTCTGAGATCTGTTTTCTATATAACCAGACTCTAGAATGAAGCCCCTGACGAGATCTTCGAAATAAATCAGGAACTGGCTCAAAACTCGTCCCGTAGCTAGAGATATCGCCGAAACAATAAAATAGGGCTGAAAGTGTATTCGTGTTACAAAAAATGCGAAGGTCAAAGCTTTCATCTGCGAGCTTTGTTTTCTACAAAACCAGTGTTCACAGTGAATCCCCAGAAAAGAGCTTGGCAACGAAAAAAGAATCGTCTCGAAACACGGCCTGCAGCTCGAGATATCGTCGAAAAAGAAAATGCTGCCCAGAAACGCTCAAAATCTAGTGGTGCAGACAGTCACAACAAACTGCGAAGGCCATAACTTTCATGTGTGAGATCTGTTTTCTGCTAAACCAGACCCCAGAGTGAAGCCCATGACGAGATCTTCGAAATGAATCAGGAACTGGCTCAAAACTCGTCCCGTAGCTAGAGATATCGCCGAAACAATCAAATACGGCTGAAAATGTATCCGTGTTACACAAGTTGCAAAGGTCATAGCTTTCATCTGTGAGCTTTGTTTTCTACAAAACCAGAGTCCAGAATGAATCCCCAAAAAAGAGCTTCGCAACAAAAAAAGAATCGTCTCGAAACACGGCCTGTAGCTCGAGATATCATCTAAACAGTAAACGCTGCCCGGAAACGCTCAGAATCTGGGGGTCGCATATAGTCGCGACAAACTGCGAAGGCCATATCTTTCAGGTCTGAGATCTGTTTTCTGCAAAACCAGACTCTAGAGTGAAGCCCCTGACGAGATCTTCGAAATGAATCAAGCACTGGCTCAAAACTCGTCCCGCAGCTAGAGATATCACCGAAACAGTAAAATAGGGCTGAAAGTGCATCCGTGTGAAACAAGTTGCGAAGACCATAGCTGCGATCTGTGAGCTCCATATTCTGCAAAATTAGACTCCATAGTGAAGCCCGAGAAAAGAGCTTCATGACAAAAAAAGAATCGTCTCCAAACACGGCCTATAGCTCGAGATATCGTCGAAAGAGTAAACGATGCTTGGAAACTCTTAGAATCTAGGGGTTGGAAACAGTCACAACAAACTGCGAAGGCCATATCTTTCAAGTCTGAAATCTGTTTTCTATAAAACCAGACTCTAGAGTGAAGCCCCTGACGAGATCTTCGAAATAAATCAGGAACTGGCTCAAAACACGTCCCGTAGCTAGAGATATCGCCGAAACAATAAAATAGGGCTGAAAGTGTATTCGTGTTACAAAAAATGCGAAGGTCAAAGCTTTCATCTCCGAGCTTTGTTTTCTACAAAACCAGTGTCCACAGTGAATCCCCAAAAAAGAGCTTGGCAACGAAAAAAGAATCGTCTCGAAACACGGCCTGCAGCTCGAGATATCGTCGAAAAAGAAAATGCTGCCCAGAAACGCTCAAAATCTAGTGGTGCAGACAGTCGCAACAAACTGCGAAGGCCATATCTTTCATGTGTGAGATCTGTTTTCTGCTAAACCAGACTCCAGAGTGAAGCCCCTGACGAGATCTACGAAATGAATCAGGAACAATCTCAAAACTCGTCCCGCAGCTAGAGATATCGCCGAAACAATAAAACGGGGCTGAAAGTGCATCCGTGTTAAACAAGTTACGAATGACATAGCTTTCATCTGCGAGCTCCATTTTCTGCAAAACCAGAGTCCACAGTGAAGCCTCAGAAAAGAGCTTAGCAACGAAAAAAGAATCGTCTCGAAACACGGCCTGCAGCTCGAGATATCATCTAAACAGTAAACGCTGCCCGAAAACGCTCAGAATCTGGGGGTCGCATATAGTCGCGACAAACTGCGAAGGCCATATCTTTCAGGTCTGAGATCTGTTTTCCGCAAAACCAGACTCTAGAGTGAAGCCCCTGACGAGATCTTCGAAATGAATCAAGCACTGGCTCAAAACTCGTCCCGCAGCTAGAGATATCACCGAAACAGTAAAATAGGGTTGAAAGTGTATCTGTGTTACACAAGTTGCGAAGGTCACAGCTTTCATCTGTGATCTTTGTCTTCTACAAAACCAGAGTCCACAGTGAAACCCCAGAAAAGAGGTTCCCAACAAACAAAGAAACGTCTCGAAACACGGCCTGTAGCTAGAGATATCGTCGAAACAGTAAACGCTGCCCGGAAACGCTCAGAATCTAGGGGTTAGAAACAGTCACAACAAACTCCGAAGGCCATATCATTCAAGTCCGAGATCTGTTTTCCGCAAAACAAGACTCCAGAGTGAAGCCCCTGACGAGATCTTCGAAATGAATGAGGAACTGGCTAAAAACTCGTCCCGTAGCTAGAGATATCGCCGAAACAATAAAATAGGGTTGAAAGTGTATCCATGTTACACAAGTTGCAAAGGTCATAGCTTTCATCTGTGAGCTTTGTTTTCTACAAAACCAGAGTCCACAGTGAAGCCCCAGAAAAGAGCTTCGCAACAAACAAAGAATCGTCTTGAAACACGGCCTGTAGCTCGAGATATCATCTAAACTGTAAACACTGCACGGAAACGCTCAGAATCTAGGGATCGCATATAGTCCCAAAAAACTGCGAAGGCCATATCTTTCAGGTCTGAGATCTGTTTTCCGCAAAGCCAGACTCTAGAGTGTAACCCCTGACGAGATCTTCGAAATGAATCAGGAACTGGCTCAAAACTTGTCCCGTAGCTAGAGATATCGCCGAAACAATAAAATAGAGCTGAAAGTGTATCCGTGTTACAAAAGTTGCAAAGGTCATAGCTTTCATCTGTGAGCTTTAATTTCTACAAAACCAGAGTCCACAGTGAAGGCCCAGAAAAGAGCTTCGCAACAAAAAAAGAAACGTCTCGAAACACGGCCTGTATCTCGAGATATCATCTAAACAGTAAAGGCTGCCCCGAAACGCTCAGAATCTGGGGGTTGCATATAGTCGCAACAAACTGCGAAGGCCATATCTTTCAGGTCTGAGATCTGTTTTCCGTAAAACCAGACTCTAGAGTGAAACCCTTGACGAGATCTTCGAAATGAATCAAGAACTGGCACAAAACTCGTCCCGCATCTAGAGATATCATCAAAAGAGTAAAACGGGGCTTAAAGTGCATCCGTGTTAAACAAGTTACGAAGGTCATAGCTGTCATTTGTGAGCTTTGTTTTCTACAAAACCAGAGTCCACAGTGAAGCCCTAGAAAAGAGCTTCGCAGCAAAAAAAGAATCGTCTCGAAAAACGGCCTGTAGCTCGAGATATCGTCGACATAGTAAACGCTGCCCGAAAACGCTCAGAATATGGGGGTTGTATATAGTCGCAACAAACTGCGAAGGCCATATCTTTCAGGTCTGAGACCTGTTTTCCGCAAAACCAGACTCTAGAGTGAAACCCCTGACGAGATCTTTGAAATGAATCAAGCGTTAGCTCAAAACTTGTCCCGCAGCTAGAGATATCACCGAAACAGTAAAATAGGGCTGATAGTGTATCCGTGTTACACAAGTTGCGAAGGTCATAGCTTTCATCTGTGATCTTTGTTTTCTACAAAACTAGAGTCCACAGTGAAGCCCCAGAAAAGATATTCGCAACAAAAAAAGAATCGTCTCGAAATACGGCTTGTAGCTCGAGATATCATCTAAACAGTAAACGCTGCCCGGAAACGCTCAGAATCTAGGGGTTGGAAACAGTCACAATAAACTACGAAGGCCATATCTTTCAAGTCCGAGATCTGTTTTCCGCAAAACCAGACTCCAAAGTTAAGCCCCTGACGAGATCTTCGAAATGAATCAGGAACTGGCTCAAAACTCATCCCGTAGCTAGAGATATCGCCGAAACAATAAAATAGGGCTGAAAGTGTATCTGTGTTACACAAGTTGCAAAGGTCATAGCTTTCATCTGTGAGCTTTGTTTTCTACAAAACCAGAGTCCAGAGTCAAGCCCCAGAAAATAGCTTGACAACGAAAAAAGAATCGTCTCGAAACACGGCCTGCAGCTCGAGATATCGTCGAAAAAGAAAATGCTGCCTAGAAACGCTCAAAATCTAGTGGTGCAGACAGTCGCAACAAACTGCGAAGGCCATATCTTTCATGTGTGAGTCTGTTTTCTGCAAAACCAGACTCCAGAGTGAAGCCCCTGACGAGATCTACGAAATGAATCAGGAACAATCTCAAAACTTGTCCCGCAGCTAGAGATATCGCCGAAACAATAAAATAGGGCTGAAAGTGTATCCTTGTTACACAAGTTGCAAAGGTCATAGCTTTCATCTGTGAGCTTTGTTTTCTACAAAACCAGAGTCCAGAGTAAAGCCCCAGAAAAGAGCTTGGCAACGAAAAAAGAATCGTCTCGAAACACGGCCTGTACCTCAAGATATCGTCGAAAGAGTAAACGCTGCCTGGAAACTCTTAGAATCTATGGGTTGGAAACAGTGACAACAAACTGCGAAGGCCATATCTTTCAGGTCTGAGACCTGTTTTCCGCAAAACCAGACTCTAGAGTGAAACCCCTGACGAGATCTTTTAAATGAATCAAGCACTGGCTCAAAACTCGTCCCGCTGCTAGAGATATCATCGAAACAGTAAAATAGGGCTGAAAGTGTATCCGTGTTACACAAGTTGCGAAGGTCATAGCTTTCATCTGCGATCTTTGTTTTCTACAAAACCAGAGTCCACAGTGAAGCCCCAGAAAAGAGCTTCGCAACAAACAAAGAATCGTCTCGAAACACGGCCTGTAGCTAGAGATATCGTCGAAACAGTAAACGCTGCCCGGAAACGCTCAGAATCTGGTGGTCGCATATAATCGCAACAAACTGCGAAGGCCATATCTTTCAGGTCTGAGATCTGTTTTCCGCAAAACTAGACTCAGAGTGAAGCCCCTGACGAGATATTTGAAATGCATAAAGAACTTGCTTAAAACTCGTCCCGCAGCTAGAGATATCGCCGAAACAGTAAAATGGAGCTGAAAGTGTATCCGTGTTACACAAGTTACAAAGGACATAGCTTTCATCTGTGATCTTTGTTTTCTACAAAACCAGAGTCCAGAGTGAAGCCCCAGAAAAGAGCTTCGCAGCAAAAAAAGAATCGTCTCGAAACACGGCCTGTAGCTCGAGATATCGTCGAAACAGTAAACGCTGCCCGAAAATGCACAGAATCTAGGGGTCGCATATAGTCCCAAAAAACTGCGAAGGCCATATCTTTCAGGTCTGAGATCTGTTTTCCGCAAAGCCAGACTCTAGACTGAAGCCCCTGACGAGATCTTCGAAATGAATCAGGAACTGGCTCAAAACTCGTCCCGTACCTAGAGATATCGCCGAAACAATAAAATAGGGCTGAAAGTGTATCCGTGTTACAAAAGTTGCAAAGGTCATAGCTTTCATCTGTGAGCTTTAATTTCTACAAAACCAGAGTCCACAGTGAAGCCCGAGAAAAGACCTTCATAACAAAAAAAGATTCGACTCGAAACACGGCTTGTAGCTTGAGATATCATCTAAACTGTAAACACTGCCCGGAAACGCACAGAATCTAGGGGTCGCATATAGTCGCAAAAAACTGCGAAGGCCATATCTTTCAGGTCTGAGATCTGTTTTCCGCAAAGCCAGACTCTAGAGTGAAGCCCCTGACGAGATCTTTGAAATGAATCAGGAACTGGCTCAAAACTCGTCCCGTAGCTAGAGATATCGCCGAAACAATAAAATATGGCTGAAAGTGTATCCGTGTTACACAAGTTGCAAAGGTCATAGCTTTCATCTGTGAGCTTTGTTTTCTACAAAACCAGAGTCCACAGTGAAGCCCCAGAAAAGACCTTCGCAAGAAAAAAAGGATCGTCTCGAAACACGGCCTGTAGCTCGAGATATCATCTAAACAGTAAAACGCTGCCCGGAAACGCTCAGAATCTGGGGGTCGCATATAGTCGCAACAAACTGCGAAGGCCATATTTTTCAAGTCCGAGACCTATTTTCCGTAAAACTGGACTCTAGAGTGAAGCCCCTGACGAGATCTTCGAAATAAGAACTGGCTCAAAACTCGTCCCGCAGCTAGAGATATCGCCGAAACAGTAAAATAGGGCTGAATGTGTATCCATGTTACACAAGTTGCAAAGGTCATAGCTTTCATCTGTGATCTTTGTTTTCTACAAAACCAGAGTCCACAGTGAAGCCCTAGAAAAGAGCTTCGCAACAAAAAAAGAATCGTCTCGAAACACGGCCTGTAGCTCGAGATATCATCTAAACAGTAAACACTGCCCAGAAACGCTCAGAATCTAGGGGTCGCATATAGTCCCAAAAAACTGCAAAGGCCATATCTTTCAGGTCTGAGATCTGTTTTACGCAAAACTAGACTCAGAGTGAAGCCCCTGACGAGATCTTTGAAATGCATAAAGAACTTGCTCAAAACTCGTCCCGCAGCTAGAGATATCGCCGAAACAGTAAAATGGAGCTGAAAGTGTATCCGTGTTACACAAGTTGCAAAGGTCGCAGCTTTCATCTGTGAGCTTTGTTTTCTACAAAACCAGAGTCCACAGTGAAGCCCCAGAAAAGACCTTCGCAAGAAAAAAAGGATCGTCTCGAAACACGGCCTGTAGCTCGAGATATCATCTAAAAAGTAAATGCTGCCCGGAAACGCTCAGAATCTGGGGGTCGCATATAGTCGCAACAAACTGCGAAGGCCATATCTTTCAAGTCTGAGACCTGTTTTCCGTAAAACAGGACTCTAGAGTGAAGCCCCTGACGAGATCTTCGAAATAAGAATTGGCCCAAAACTCGTCCCGCAGCTAGAGATATCGCCGAAACAGTAAAATGGGGCTGAAAGTGTATCCATGTTACACAAGTTGCAAAGGTCAAAGCTTTCATCTGTGATCTTTGTTTTCTACAAAACCAGAGTCCACAGTGAAGCCCCAGAAAAGCGCTTCGCAACAAAAAAAGAATCGTCTCGAAACAAGGCCTATAGCTCGAGATATCATCTAAACAGTAAACACTGCCCAGAAACGCTCAGAATCTAGGGGTCGAATATAGTCCCAAAAAACTGCGAAGGCCATATCTTTCAGGTCTGAGATCTGTTTTCCGCAAAACCAGACTCTAGATGACGCCCCTGACGAGATCTTCGAAATGAATCAGGAACTGGCTCAAAACTCGTCCCGTAACTAGAGATATCGCCGAAACAATAAAATAGGGCTGAAAGTGTATCCGTGTTAAACAAGTTGCAAAGGTCATAGCTTTCATCTGTGATCTTTGTTTTCTGCAAAACTAGAGTCCACAGTGAAGCCTTAGAAAAGACCTTCGCAACAAAAAAAGAATCGTCTCAAAACACGGTCTGTAGCTCGAGATATCATCTAAACAGTAAACACTGTCCGGAAAGGTTCAGAATCTGGGGGTCGCATATAGTTGCAACAAACTGCGAAGGCCATATCTTTAAGGTCTGAGATCTGTTTTCCGCAAAACCAGACTCTAGTGTGAAGCCCCTGACGAGATCTTCGAAATGAATCAAGAACTGGCACAAAACTCGTCTCGCATCTAGAGATATCGTCAAAAGAGTAAAACGGGGCTTAAAGTGCATCCGTGTTAAACAAGTTACGAAGGTCATAGCTGTCATCTGTGAGCTTTGTTTTCTACAAAACTAGAGTTCACAGTGAAGCCCCAGAAAAGACCTTCGCAACAAAAAAAGAATCGTCTCAAAACACGGCCTGTAGCTCGAGATATCATCTAAACAGTAAACACTGTCCGGAAACGCTCAAAATCTGGGGGTCGCATATAGTTGCAACAAACTGCGAAGGCCATATCTTTCAGGTCTGAGATCTGTTTTCCGCAAAACAAGACTCCAGAGTGAAGCCCCTGACGAGATCTTCGAAATGAATCAAGAACTGGCTCAAAACTCGTCCCGCATCTAGAGATATCGTCGAAAGAGTAAAACGGGGCTTAAAGTGCATCCGTGTTAAACAAGTTGCGAAGGTCATAGCTTTCATCTGTGAGCTTTGTTTTCTGCAAAACCAGAGTCCACAGTGAAGCCCCAGAAAAGACCTTCGCAACAAAAAAAGATTCGACTCGAAACACGGCTTGTAGCTTGAGATATCATCTAAACTGTAAACACTGCCCGGAAACGCTCAGAATCTAGGGGTCGCATATAGTCCCAAAAAACTGCAAAGGCCATATCTTTCAGGTCTGAGAACTGTTTTCCGCAAAGCCAGACTCTAGAGTGAAGCCCCTGACGAGATCTTCGAAATGAATCAGGAACTGGCTCAAAACTCGTCCCGTAGCTAGAGATATCGCCGAAACAATAAAATAGGGCTGAAAGTGTATCCGTGTTACAAAAGTTGCAAAGGTCATAGCTTTCATCTGTGAGCTTTAATTTCTACAAAACCAGAGTCCACAGTGAAGGCCCAGAAAAGAGCTTCGCAACAAAAAAAGAATCGTCTCAAAACACGGCCTGTAGCTCGATATATCGTTGAAACAGTAAACGCTGCCGGAAACGCTCAGAATCTAGGGGTTGGAAACAGTCACAACAAACTGCGAAGGCCATATCTTTCAAGTTCGAGATCTGTTTTCCGCAAAACAAAACTCTAGAGTGAAGCCCCTGACGAGATCTTTGAAATGAATCAGGAACTGTCTCAAAACTCGTCCCGTAGCTAGAGATATCGCCGAAACAATAAAATATGGCTGAAAGTGTATCTGTGTTACACAAGTTACATAGGTCATAGCTTTCGTCTGTGAGCTTTGTTTTCTACAAAACCAGAGTCCAGAGTGAAGCCCCAGAAAAACGCTCCGCAGCAAAAAAAGAATCGTCTCGAAACACGGCCTGTAGCTCGAGATATCGTCGAAACAGTAAACGCTGCCCAAACACGCTCAGAATATGGGGGTTGCATATAGTCGCAACAAACTGCGAAAGCCATATCTTTCAGGTCTGAGACCTGTTTTTCGCAAAACCAGACTCTAAAGTGAAACCCCTGACGAGATCTTTTAAATGAATCAAGCACTGGCTCAAAACTTGTCCCGCTGCTAGAGATATCACCGAAACAGTAAAATAGGGCTGAAAGTGTATCCGTGTTACACAAGTTGCGAAGGTCATAGCTTTCATCTGCGATCTTTGTTTTCTACAGAACCAGAGTCCACAGTGAAGCCCCAGAAAAGAGCTTCGCAACAAATAAAGAATCATCTCGAAACACGGCCTGTAGCTAGAGATATCGTCGAAACAGTAAACGCTGCCCGAAAACGCTCAGAATCTAGTGGTCGCATATAATCGCAACAAACTGCGAAGGCCATATCTTTCAGGTCGGAGATCTGTTTTCCGCAAAACTAGACTCAGAGTGAAGCCCCTGACGAGATCTTTGAAATGCATAAAGAACTTGCTCAAAACTCGTCCCGCAGCTAGAGATATCGCCGAAACAGTAAAATGGAGCTGAAAGTGTATCCGTGTTACACAAGTTCCAAAGGTCATAGCTTTCATTTGTCAGCTTTGTTTTCTACAAAACCAGAGTCCACAGTGAAGCCCCAGAAAAGACCTTCGCAACGAAAAAAGATTCGACTCGAAACACGGCTTGTAGCTTGACATATCATCTAAAATGTAAACACTGCCCGGAAACGCTCAGAATCTAGGGGTCGCATATAGTCCCAAAAAACTGCGAAGGCCATATCTTTCAGGTCTGAGATCTGTTTTCCGCAAAGCCAGACTCTAGAGTGAAGCCCCTGACGAGATCTTCGAAATGAATCAGGAACTGGCTCAAAACTTGTCCCGCAGCTAGAGATATCGCCGAAACAATAAAATAGGGTTGAAAGTGTATCCGTGTTACAAAAGTTGCAAAGGTCATAGCTTTCATCTGTGAGCTTTAATTTCTACAAAACCAGAGTCCACAGTGAAGGCCCAGAAAAGAGCTTCATAACAAAAAAAGAATCGTCTCGAAACACGGCCTGTAGCTGGATATATCGTTGAAACAGTAAACGCTGCCCGGAAACGCTCAGAATCTAGGGGTTGGAAACAGTCACAACAAACTGCGAAGGCCATATCTTTCAAGTTCGAGATCTGTTTTCGTAAAACCGGACTCCAGAGTGAAGCCCCTGACGAGATCTTTGAAATGAATCAGGAACTGGCTCAAAACTCATCCCGTAGCTCGAGATATCGTCGAAACAGTAAACGCTGCCCGAAAACGCTCAGAATATGGGGGTTGCATATAGTCGCAACAAACTGCGAAGGCCATATCTTTCAGGTCTGAGACCTGTTTTCCGCAAAACCAGACTCTAAAGTGAAACCCCTGACGAGATCTTTTAAATGAATCAAGCACTGGCTCAAAACTCGTCCCGCTGCTAGAGATATCACCGAAACAGTAAAATAGGGCTGAAAGTGTATCCGTGTTACACAAGTTGCGAAGGTCATAGCTTTCATCTGCGATCTTTGTTTTCTACAAAACCAGAGTCCACAGTGAAGCCCCAGAAAAGAGCTTCGCAACAAACAAAGAATCGTCTCGAAACACGGCCTGTAGCTAGAGATATCGTCGAAACAGTAAACGCTGCCCAGAAACGCTCAGAATCTGGGGGTCGCATATAGTCGCAACAAACTGCGAAGGCCATATCTTTCAGGTCTGAGACCTGTTTTCCGTAAAACTGGACTCTAGAGTGAAGCCCCTGACGAGATCTTCGAAATAAGAACTGGCTCAAAACTCGTCCCGCAGCTAGAGATATCGCCGAAACAGTAAAATGGGGCTGAAAGTGTATCCGTGTTACACAAGTTGCAAAGGTCATAGCTTTCATCTGTGATCTTTGTTTTCTGAGAAACCAGAGTCCACAGTGAAGCCCCAGAAAAGACCTTCGCAATAGAAAAAGGATCATCTCGAAACACGGCCTGTAGCTCGAGATATCATCTAAACAGTAAACGCTGCCCGGAAACGCTCAGAATCTGGGGTCGCATATAGGCGCAACAAACTGCGAAGGCCATATCTTTCAGGTCTGAGACCTGTTTTCCGTAAAACTGGACTCTAGAGTGAAGCCTCTGACGAGATCTTCGAAATGCATTAAGAACTGGCTCAAAACTCGTCCGCAGCTAGAGATATCGCCGAAACAGTAAAATGGGGCTGAAAGTGTATCCGTGTTACACAAGTTGCAAAGGTCATAGCTTTCATCTGTAATGTTTGTTTTCTACAAAACCAGAGTCCACAGTGAAGCCCCAGAAAAGAGCTTCGCAACAAAAAAAGAATCGTCTCGAAACACGGCCTGTAGCTCGAGATATCATCTAAATAGTAAATGCTGCCCAGAAACGCTCAGAATCTAGGGGTCGCATATAGTCCCAAAAAACTGCGAAGGCCATATCTTTCAGGTCTGAGATCTGTTTTTCCGCAAAACCAGACTCTAGAGTGACGCCCCTGACGAGATCTTCGAAATGAATCAAGAACTGGCTCAAAACTCGTCCCGCATCTAGGGATATCGTCGAAAGAGTAAAACGGGGTTTAAAGTGCATCCGTGTTAAACAAGTTGCAAAGGTCATAGCTTTCATATGTGAGCTTTGTTTTCTACAAAACCAGAGTCCACAGTGAAGCCCCAAAAAAGGGCTTCGCAACAAAAAAAGAATCGTCTCGAAACACGGCCTGTAGCTCGAGATATCATCTAAACAGTAAACGCTGCCCAGAAACGCTCAGAATCTTGGGGTCGCATATAGTCCCAAAAAACTGCGAAGGCCGTATCTTTCAGGTCTGAGATCTGTTTTTCGCAAAACCAGACTCTAGAGTGAAGCCCCTGACGAGATCTTCGAAATGAATCAAGAACTGGCTCAAAACTCGTCCCGCATCTAGAGATATCGTCGAAAGAGTAAAACGGGGCTTAAAGTGCATCCGTGTTAAACAAGTTGCAAAGGTCATAGCTTTCATCTGTGAGCTTTGTTTTCTACAAAACCAGAGTCCACAGTGAAGCCCCAGAAAAGACCTTCGCAACAAAAAAAAATCGTCTCGAAACACGGCCTGTAGCTCGAGATATCGTCTAAACAGTAAACACTGCCCGGAAACGCTCAGAATCTAGGGGTCGCATATAGTCCAAAAAACTGCGAAGGCATATCTTTCAGGTCTGAGATCTGTTTTCCGCAAAACCAGACTCTAGAGTGAAGCCCCTGACGAGATCTTCGAAATGAATCAGGAACTGGCTCAAAACTCGTCCCGTAGCTAGAGATATCGCCGAAACAATAAAATAGGGCTGAAAGTGTATCCGTGTTACACAAGTTGCAAAGGTCATAGCTTTCATCTGTGAGCTTGTTTTCTACAAAACCAGAGTCCACAGTGAAGCCCCAGAAAAGAGCTTCGCAACAAAAAAAGAATCGTCTCGAAACACGGCCTGTAGCTCGAGATATCGTTGAAACAGTAAACGCTGCCCGGAAACGCTCAGAATCTAGGGGTTGGAAACAGTCACAACAAACTGCGAAGGCCATATCTTTCAAGTCGAGATCTGTTTTCCGTAAAACCAGACTCCAGAGTGAAGCCCCTGACGAGATCTTCGAAATGAATCAGAAACTGGCTCAAAACTCGTCCCGCAGCTAGAGATATCGCCGAAACAATAAAATAGGGCTGAAAGTGTATCCGTGTTACACAAGTTGCAAAGGTCATAGCTTTCATCTGTGAGCTTTGTTTTCTACAAAACCAGAGTCCACAGTGAAGCCCCAGAAAAGAGCTTCGCAACAAAAAAGAATCGTCTCGAAACACGGCCTGTAGCTCGAGATATCGTCGAAACAGTAAACGCTGCCCGGAAACGCTCAGAATCTGGGGGTTGCATATAGTCGCAACAAACTGCGAAGGCCATATCTTTCAGGTCTGAGATCTGTTTTCCGCAAAACCAGACTCTAGAGTGAAGCCCCTGACGAGATCTTCGAAATGAATCAGGAACTGGCTCAAAACTCGTCCCGTAGCTAGAGATATCGCCGAAACAATAAAATAGGGCTGAAAGTGTATCCGTGTTACACAAGTTGCAAAGGTCATAGCTTTCATCTGTGAGCTTTAATTTCTACAAAACCAGAGTCCACAGTGAAGCCCTAGAAAAGAGCTTCGCAACAAAAAAGAATCGTCTCGAAACACGGCCTGTAGCTAGAGATATCGTCGAAACAGTAAACGCTGCCCGGAAACGCTCAGAATCTGGGGTGCATATAGTCGCAAAAAACTGCGAAGGCCATATCTTTCAGGTCTGAGATCTGTTTTCCGCAAAACCAGACTCTAGAGTGAAGCCCCTGACGAGATCTTCGAAATGAATCAGGAACTGGCTCAAAACTCCTCCCGTAGCTAGAGATATCGCCGAAACAATAAAATAGGGCTGAAAGTGTATCCGTGTTACACAAGTTGCAAAGGTCATAGCTTTCATCTGTGAGCTTTGTTTTCTACAAAACCAGAGTCCACAGTGAATCCCCAGAAAAGAGCTTCGCAACAAAAAAAGAATCGTCTCGAAACACGGCCTGTAGCTCGAGATATCGTCGAAACAGTAAACGCTGCCCGGAAACGCTCAGAATCTAGAAGTTGGAAACAGTCACAACAAACTGCGAAGGCCATATCTTTCAAGTCTGAGATCTGTTTTCCGCAAAACCAGACTCTAGAGTGAAGCCCTGACGAGATCTTCGAAATGAATCAAGAACTGGCTCAAAACTCGTCCCGCAGCTAGAGATATCGCCGAAACAGTAAAATAGGGCTGAAAGTGTATCCGTGTTAAACAAGTTGCAAAGGTCATAGCTTTCATCTGTGAGCTTTGTTTTCTACAAAACCAGAGTCCACAGTGAATCCCCAGAAAAGACCTTCGCAACAAAAAAAGAATCGTCTCGAAACACGGCCTGTAGCTCGAGATATCATCTAAACAGTAAACGCTGCCCGGAAACGCTCAGAATCTGGGGTGCATATAGTCGCAACAAACTGCGAAGGCCATATCTTTCAAGTCTGAGATCTGTTTTCCGCAAAACCAGACTCTAGAGTGAAGCCCCTGACGAGATCTTCGAAATGAATCAAGAACTGGCTCAAAACTCGTCCCGCAGCTAGAGATATCGCCGAAACAGTAAAATAGGGCTGAAAGTGTATCCGTGTTACACAAGTTGCAAAGGTCATAGCTTTCATCTGTGAGCTTTGTTTTCTACAAAACCAGAGTCCACAGTGAATCCCCAGAAAAGACCTTCGCAACAAAAAAGAATCGTCTCGAAACACGGCCTGTAGCTCGAGATATCGTCGAAACAGTAAACGCTGCCCGAAAACGCTCAGAATCTGGGGTTGCAAATAGTCGCAACAAACTGCGAAGGCCATATCTTTCAAGTCTGAGATCTGTTTTCCGCAAAACCAGACTCTAGAGTGAAGCCCCTGACGAGATCTTCGAAATGAATCAGAACTGGCTCAAAACTCGTCCCGCAGCTAGAGATATCGCCGAAACAGTAAAATAGGGCTGAAAGTGTATCCGTGTTACACAAGTTGCAAAGGTCATAGCTTTCATCTGTGAGCTTTGTTTTCTACAAAACCAGAGTCCAGAGTGAAGCCCCAGAAAAGAGCTTCGCAACAAAAAAAGAATCATCTCGAAACACGGCCTGTAGCTCGAGATATCGTCTAAACAGTAAACGCTGCCCGGAAACGCTCAGAATCTGGGGTTGGAAACAGTCACAACAAACTACGAAGGCCATATCTTTCAGGTCTGAGATCTGTTTTCCGCAAAACCAGGGTCCAGAGTGAAGCCCCTGACGAGATCTTTGAAATGAATCAGAACTGGCTCAAAACTCGTCCCGCAGCTAGAGATATCGCCGAAACAATAAAATAGGGCTGAAAGTGTATCCGTGTTACACAAGTTGCAAAGGTCATAGCTTTCATCTGTGAGCTTGTTTTCTACAAAACCAGAGTCCACAGTGAAGCCCCAGAAAAGAGCTTCGCAACAAAAAAAGAATCGTCTCGAAACACGGCCTGTAGCTCGAGATATCGTCAAACAGTAAACGCTGCCCGGAAACGCTCAGAATCTGGGGTTGAAACAGTCACAACAAACTGCGAAGGCCATATCTTTCAAGTCTGAGATCTGTTTTCCGCAAAACCAGACTCTAGAGTGAAGCCCCTGACGAGATCTTCGAAATGAATCAGAACTGGCTCAAAACTCGTCCCGCAGCTAGAGATATCGCCGAAACAATAAAATAGGGCTGAAAGTGTATCCGTGTTACACAAGTTGCAAAGGTCATAGCTTTCATCTGTGAGCTTTGTTTTCTACAAAACCAGAGTCCACAGTGAAGCCCCAGAAAAGACTTCGCAACAAAAAAAGAATCGTCTCGAAACACGGCCTGTAGCTCGAGATATCGTCGAAACAGTAAACGCTGCCCGGAAACGCTCAGAATCTAGGAGTTGGAAACAGTCACAACAAACTGCGAAGGCCATATCTTTCAAGTCGAGATCTGTTTTCCGCAAAACCAGACTCTAGAGTGAAGCCCCTGACGAGATCTTCGAAATGAATCAGAACTGGCTCAAAACTCGTCCCGCAGCTAGAGATATCGCCGAAACAATAAAATAGGGCTGAAAGTGTATCCGTGTTACACAAGTTGCAAAGGTCATAGCTTTCATCTGTGAGCTTTGTTTTCTACAAAACCAGAGTCCACAGTGAAGCCCCAGAAAAGAGCTTCGCAACAAAAAAAGAATCGTCTCGAAACACGGCCTGTAGCTCGAGATATCGTCGAAACAGTAAACGCTGCCCGGAAACGCTCAGAATCTAGGTTGGAAACAGTCACAACAAACTGCGAAGGCCATATCTTTCAAGTCTGAGATCTGTTTTCCGCAAAACCAGACTCCAGAGTGAAGCCCCTGACGAGATCTTCGAAATGAATCAGAACTGGCTCAAAACTCGTCCCGCAGCTAGAGATATCGCCGAAACAATAAAATAGGGCTGAAAGTGTATCCGTGTTACACAAGTTGCAAAGGTCATAGCTTTCATCTGTGAGCTTTAATTTCTACAAAACCAGAGTCCACAGTGAAGCCCCAGAAAAGAGCTTCGCAACAAAAAAGAATCGTCTCGAAACACGGCCTGTAGCTCGAGATATCGTCGAAACAGTAAACGCTGCCCGGAAACGCTCAGAATCTGGGGTTGAAAAGTCACAACAAACTGCGAAGGCCATATCTTTCAAGTCTGAGATCTGTTTTCCGCAAAACCAGACTCTAGAGTGAAGCCCCTGACGAGATCTTCGAAATGAATCAGGAACTGGCTCAAAACTCGTCCCGCAGCTAGAGATATCGCCGAAACAATAAATAGGGCTGAAAGTGTATCCGTGTTACACAAGTTGCAAAGGTCATAGCTTTCATCTGTGAGCTTTGTTTTCTACAAAACCAGAGTCCACAGTGAAGCCCCAGAAAAGACTTCGCAACAAAAAAAGAATCGTCTCGAAACACGGCCTGTAGCTCGAGATATCGTCGAAACAGTAAACGCTGCCCGAAACGCTCAGAATCTGGGGTTGGAAATAGTCGCAACAAACTGCGAAGGCCATATCCTTCAAGTCTGAGATCTGTTTTCCGCAAAACCAGACTCTAGAGTGAAGCCCCTGACGAGATCTTCGAAATGAATCAAGAACTGGCTCAAAACTCGTCCCGCAGCTAGAGATATCGCCGAAACAGTAAAATAGGGCTGAAAGTGTATCCGTGTTACACAAGTTGCAAAGGTCATAGCTTTCATCTGTGAGCTTTTTTCTACAAAACCAGAGTCCACAGTGAAGCCCAGAAAAGACCTTCGCAACAAAAAAGAATCGTCTCGAAACACGGCCTGTAGCTCGAGATATCGTCGAAACAGTAAACGCTGCCCGAAACGCTCAGAATCTGGGGTTGAAAAGTCCAACAAACTGCGAAGGCCATATCTTTCAGGTCTGAGATCTGTTTTCCGCAAAACCAGACTCTAGAGTGAAGCCCCTGACGAGATCTTCGAAATGAATCAAGAACTGGCTCAAAACTCGTCCCGCAGCTAGAGATATCGCCGAAACAGTAAAATAGGGCTGAAAGTGTATCCGTGTTACACAAGTTGCAAAGGTCATAGCTTTCATCTGTGAGCTTTGTTTTCTACAAAACCAGAGTCCACAGTGAAGCCCCAGAAAAGAGCTTCGCAACAAAAAAAGAATCGTCTCGAAACACGGCCTGTAGCTCGAGATATCGTCGAAACAGTAAACGCTGCCCGGAAACGCTCAGAATCTAGGGTTGGAAACAGTCACAACAAACTGCGAAGGCCATATCTTTCAAGTCTGAGATCTGTTTTCCGCAAAACCAGACTCCAGAGTGAAGCCCCTGACGAGATCTTCGAAATGAATCAGAACTGGCTCAAAACTCGTCCCGCAGCTAGAGATATCACCGAAACAATAACATAGGGCTGAAAGTGTATCCGTGTTACACAAGTTGCAAAGGTCATAGCTTTCATCTATGAGCTTTTATTTCTACAAAACCAGAGTCCACAGTGAAGCCCCAGAAAAGAGCTTCGCAACAAAAAAAGAATCGTCTCGAAACACGGCCTGTAGCTCGAGATATCGTCGAAACAGTAAACGCTGCCCGGAAACGCTCAGAATCTGGGGTTGGAAACAGTCACAACAAACTGCGAAGGCCATATCTTTCAGTCTGAGATCTGTTTTCCGCAAAACCAGACTCTAGAGTGAAGCCCCTGACGAGATCTTCGAAATGAATCAAGAACTGGCTCAAAACTCGTCCCGCAGCTAGAGATATCGCCGAAACAGTAAAAGGGCTGAAAGTGTATCCGTGTTAAACAAGTTGCAAAGGTCATAGCTTTCATCTGTGAGCTTTGTTTTCTACAAAACCAGAGTCCACAGTGAAGCCCCAGAAAAGAGCTTCGCAACAAAAAAGAATCGTCTCGAAACACGGCCTGTAGCTCGAGATATCGTCGAAACAGTAAACGCTGCCCGGAAACGCTCAGAATCTAGGGGTTGGAAACAGTCACAACAAACTGCGAAGGCCATATCTTTCAAGTCGAGATCTGTTTTCCGCAAAACCAGACTCAGAGTGAAGCCCCTGACGAGATCTTCGAAATGAATCAGAACTGGCTCAAAACTCGTCCCGCAGCTAGAGATATCGCCGAAACAATAAAATAGGGCTGAAAGTGTATCCGTGTTACACAAGTTGCAAAGGTCATAGCTTTCATCTGTGAGCTTTAATTTCTACAAAACCAGAGTCCACAGTGAAGCCCCAGAAAAGACCTTCGCAACAAAAAAAGAATCGTCTCGAAACACGGCCTGTAGCTCGAGATATCGTCGAAACAGTAAACGCTGCCCGAAAACGCTCAGAATATGGGGGTTGCATATAGTCGCAACAAACTGCGAAGGCCATATCCTTCAAGTCTGAGATCTGTTTTCCGCAAAACCAGACTCTAGAGTGAAGCCCCTGACGAGATCTTCGAAATGAATCAAGAACTGGCTCCAAACTCGTCCCGCAGCTAGAGATATCGTCGAAAGAGTAAAACGGGCTTAAAGTGTATCCGTGTTACACAAGTTGCAAAGGTCATAGCTTTCATCTGTGAGCTTTGTTTTCTACAAAACCAGAGTCCACAGTGAATCCCCAGAAAAGACCTTCGCAACAAAAAAAGAATCGTCTCGAAACACGGCCTGTAGCTCGAGATATCGTCTAAACAGTAAACGCTGCCCGGAAACGCTCAGAATCTGGGGTTGCATATAGTCGCAACAAACTGCGAAGGCCATATCTTTCAAGTCTGAGATCTGTTTTCCGCAAAACCAGACTCTAGAGTGAAGCCCCTGACGAGATCTTCGAAATGAATCAGAACTGGCTCAAAACTCGTCCCGCAGCTAGAGATATCGCCGAAACAATAAACTAGGGCTGAAAGTGTATCCGTGTTACACAAGTTGCAAAGGTCATAGCTTTCATCTGTGAGCTTTAATTTCTACAAAACCAGAGTCCACAGTGAAGCCCCAGAAAAGACCTTCGCAACAAAAAAAGAATCGTCTCGAAACACGGCCTGTAGCTCGAGATATCGTCGAAACAGTAAACGCTGCCCGGAAACGCTCAGAATCTGGGGTTGAAACAGTCACAACAAACTGCGAAGGCCATATCTTTCAAGTCTGAGATCTGTTTTCCGCAAAACCAGACTCTAGAGTGAAGCCCCTGACGAGATCTTCGAAATGAATCAAGAACTGGCTCAAAACTCGTCCCGCAGCTAGAGATATCGCCGAAACAATAAAATAGGGCTGAAAGTGTATCCGTGTTACACAAGTTGCAAAGGTCATAGCTTTCATCTGTGAGCTTTGTTTTCTACAAAACCAGAGTCCACAGTGAATCCCCAGAAAAGACTTCGCAACAAAAAAAGAATCGTCTCGAAACACGGCCTGTAGCTCGAGATATCGTCTAAACAGTAAACGCTGCCCGGAAACGCTCAGAATCTGGGGTTCGCATATAATCGCAACAAACTGCGAAGGCCATATCTTTCAAGTCTGAGATCTGTTTTCCGCAAAACCAGACTCTAGAGTGAAGCCCCTGACGAGATCTTCGAAATGATCAAGAACTGGCTCAAAACTCGTCCCGCAGCTAGAGATATCGCCGAAACAGTAAAATAGGGCTGAAAGTGTATCCGTGTTACACAAGTTGCAAAGGTCATAGCTTTCATCTGTGAGCTTTGTTTCTACAAAACCAGAGTCCACAGTGAAGCCCCAGAAAAGAGCTTCGCAACAAAAAAAGAATCGTCTCGAAACACGGCCTGTAGCTCGAGATATCGTCGAAACAGTAAACGCTGCCCGGAAACGCTCAGAATCTAGAAGTTGGAAACAGTCACAACAAACTGCGAAGGCCATATCTTTCAAGTCCCGAGATCTGTTTTCCGCAAAACCAGACTCCAGAGTGAAGCCCCTGACGAGATCTTCGAAATGAATCAGAAACTGGCTCAAAACTCGTCCCGCAGCTAGAGATATCACCGAAACAATAACATAGGGCTGAAAGTGTATCCGTGTTACACAAGTTGCAAAGGTCATAGCTTTCATCTGTGAGCTTTGTTTTCTACAAAACCAGAGTCCACAGTGAAGCCCCAGAAAAGAGCTTCGCAACAAAAAAAGAATCGTCTCGAAACACGGCCTGTAGCTCGAGATATCATCTAAACAGTAAACGCTGCCGGGAAACGCTTAGAATCTAAGGGTTGGAAACAGTCAAAACAAACTACGAAGGCCATAATATTTCAAGTTCGAGATCTGTTTTTCGCAAAACCAGACTCCAGAGTGAAGCCCCTGACGAGATCTTCGAAATGAATCAGAAACTGGCTCAAAACTCGTCCCGCAGCTAGAGATATCACCGAAACAATAACATAGGGCTGAAAGTGTATCCGTGTTACACAAGTTGCAAAGGTCATAGCTTTCATCTGTGAGCTTTGTTTTCTGCAAAACCAGAGTCCACAGTGAATCCCCAAAAAAGAGCTTCGCAACAAAAAAAGAATCGTCTCGAAACACGGCCTGTAGCTCGAGATATCGTCGAAACAGTAAACGCTGCCCGGAAACGCTCAGAATCTAGAAGTTGGAAACAGTCACAACAAACTGCGAAGGCCATATCTTTCAAGTCCGAGATCTGTTTTCCGCAAAACCAGACTCCAGAGTGAAGCCCCTGACGAGATCTTCGAAATGAATCAGGAACTGGCTCAAAACTCGTCCCGCAGCTAGAGATATCGCCGAAACAATAAATAGGGCTGAAAGTGTATCCGTGTTACACAAGTTGCAAAGGTCATAGCTTTCATCTGTGAGCTTTGTTTTCTACAAAACCAGAGTCCACAGTGAATCCCCAGAAAAGAGCTTCGCAACAAAAAAAGAATCGTCTCGAAACACGGCCTGTAGCTCGAGATATCGTCGAAACAGTAAACGCTGCCCGGAAACGCTCAGAATCTAGGGTTGGAAACAGTCACAACAAACTGCGAAGGCCATATCTTTCAAGTTCGAGATCTGTTTTCCGCAAAACCAGACTCCAGAGTGAAGCCCCTGACGAGATCTTCGAAATGAATCAGGAACTGGCTCAAAACTCCTCCCGTAGCTAGAGATATCGCCGAAACAATAAAATAGGGCTGAAAGTGTATCCGTGTTACACAAGTTGCAAAGGTCATAGCTTTCATCTGTGAGCTTTGTTTTCTACAAAACCAGAGTCCACAGTGAAGCCCCAGAAAAGAGCTTCGCAACAAAAAAAGAATCGTCTCGAAACACGGCCTGTAGCTCGAGATATCGTCTAAACAGTAAACGCTGCCCGGAAACGCTCAGAATCTAGGAGTTGGAATCAGTCACAACAAACTGCGAAGGCCATATCTTTCAAGTCTGAGATCTGTTTTCCGCAAAACCAGACTCTAGAGTGAAGCCCCTGACGAGATCTTCGAAATGAATCAGGAACTGGCTCAAAACTCGTCCCGCAGCTAGAGATATCGCCGAAACAATAAAATAGGGCTGAAAGTGTATCCGTGTTACACAAGTTGCAAAGGTCATAGCTTTCATCTGTGAGCTTTTTTTCTACAAAACCAGAGTCCACAGTGAAGCCCCAGAAAAGAGCTTCGCAACAAAAAAAGAATCGTCTCGAAACACGGCCTGTAGCTCGAGATATCGTCGAAACAGTAAACGCTGCCCGGAAACGCTCAGAATCTAGAGTTGGAAACAGTCACAACAAACTGCGAAGGCCATATCTTTCAAGTCGAGATCTGTTTTCCGTAAAACCAGACTCCAGAGTGAAGCCCCTGACGAGATCTTCGAAATGAATCAGGAACTGGCTCAAAACTCGTCCCGCAGCTAGAGATATCGCCGAAACAATAAAATAGGGCTGAAAGTGTATCCGTGTTACACAAGTTGCAAAGGTCATAGCTTTCATCTGTGAGCTTTGTTTTCTACAAAACCAGAGTCCACAGTGAATCCCCAGAAAAGAGCTTCGCAACAAAAAAAGAATCGTCTCGAAACACGGCCTGTAGCTCGAGATATCGTCGAAACAGTAAACGCTGCCCGGAAACGCTCAGAATCTAGAGTTGGAAACAGTCACAACAAACTGCGAAGGCCATAATCTTTCAAGTCGAGATCTGTTTTCCGCAAAACCAGACTCCAGAGTGAAGCCCCTGACGAGATCTTCGAAATGAATCAGAACTGGCTCAAAACTCGTCCCGTAGCTAGAGATATCGCCGAAACAATAAAATAGGGCTGAAAGTGTATCCGTGTTACACAAGTTGCAAAGGTCATAGCTTTCATCTGTGAGCTTTGTTTTCTACAAAACCAGAGTCCACAGTGAAGCCCCAGAAAAGAGCTTCGCAACAAAAAAAGAATCGTCTCGAAACACGGCCTGTAGCTCGAGATATCGTCTAAACAGTAAACGCTGCCCGGAAACGCTCAGAATCTGGGGTGCATATAGTCGCAACAAACTGCGAAGGCCATATCTTTCAAGTCTGAGATCTGTTTTCCGCAAAACCAGACTCTAGAGTGAAGCCCCTGACGAGATCTTCGAAATGAATCAGAACTGGCTCAAAACTCGTCCCGCAGCTAGAGATATCGCCGAAACAATAAAATAGGGCTGAAAGTGTATCCGTGTTCACAAGTTGCAAAGGTCATAGCTTTCATCTGTGAGCTTTGTTTTCTACAAAACCAGAGTCCACAGTGAAGCCCCAGAAAAGACCTTCGCAACAAAAAAAGAATCGTCTCGAAACACGGCCTGTAGCTCGAGATATCATCTAAACAGTAAACGCTGCCCGGAAACGCTCAGAATCTGGGGTTGCATATAGTCGCAACAAACTGCGAAGGCCATATCTTTCAAGTCTGAGATCTGTTTTCCGCAAAACGGACTCTAGAGTGAAGCCCCTGACGAGATCTTCGAAATGATTAAGAACTGGCTCAAAACTCGTCCCGCAGCTAGAGATATCGCCGAAACAGTAAAATAGGGCTGAAAGTGTATCCGTGTTACACAAGTTGCAAAGGTCATAGCTTTCATCTGTGAGCTTTGTTTTCTACAAAACCAGAGTCCACAGTGAAGCCCCAGAAAAGACCTTCGCAACAAAAAAGAATCGTCTCGAAACACGGCCTGTAGCTCGAGATATCGTCGAAACAGTAAACGCTGCCCGAAAACGCTCAGAATATGGGGTTGCATATAGTCGCAACAAACTGCGAAGGCCATATCCTTCAGGTCTGAGATCTGTTTTCCGCAAAACCAGACTCTAGAGTGAAGCCCCTGACGAGATTTCGAAATGAATCAAGAACTGGCTCAAAACTCGTCCCGCAGCTAGAGATATCGCCGAAACAGTAAAATGGGGCTGAAAGTGTATCCGTGTTACACAAGTTGCAAAGGTCATAGCTTTCATCTGTGAGCTTTATTTTCTACAAAACCAGAGTCCACAGTGAAGCCCCAGAAAAGACCTTCGCAACAAAAAAAGAATCGTCTCGAAACACGGCCTGTAGCTAGAGATATCGTCGAAACAGTAAACGCTGCCCGGAAACGCTCAGAATCTGGGGGTCGCAAATAGTTGCAACAAACTGCGAAGGCCATATCTTTCAAGTCTGAGATCTGTTTTCCGCAAAACCAGACTCTAGAGTGAAGCCCCTGACGAGATCTTCGAAATGAATCAGGAACTGGCTCAAAACTCGTCCCGCAGCTAGAGATATCGCCGAAACAATAAAATAAGGCTGAAAGTGTATCCGTGTTACACAAGTTGCAAAGGTCATAGCTTTCATCTGTGAGCTTTGTTTTCTACAAAACCAGAGTCCACAGTGAAGCCCCAGAAAAGAGCTTCGCAACAAAAAAGAATCGTCTCGAAACACGCCTGTAGCTCGAGATATCGTCGAAACAGTAAACGCTGCCCGGAAACGCTCAGAATCTGGAAGTCGCAATAATCGCAACAAACTGCGAAGGCCATATCTTTCAGGTCTGAGATCTGTTTTCGCAAAACCAGACTCTAGAGTGAAGCCCTGACGAGATCTTCGAAATGATAAGAACTTGCTCAAAACTCGTCCCGCAGCTAGAGATATCGCCGAAACAGTAAAATAGGGCTGAAAGTGTATCCGTGTTACACAAGTTGCAAAGGTCATAGCTTTCATCTTGAGTTTGTTTTCTACAAAACCAGAGTCCACAGTGAAGCCCCAGAAAAGAGCTTCGCAACAAACAAAGAATCGTCTCGAAACACGGCCTGTAGCTAGAGATATCGTCGAAACAGTAAACGCTGCCCGGAAACGCTCAGAATATGGGGGTCGCAAATAGTCGCAACAAACTGCGAAGGCCATATCTTTCAGGTCTGAGATCTGTTTTCCGCAAAACCAGACTCTAGAGTGAAGCCCCTGACGAGATCTTCGAAATGAATCAGGAACTGGCTCAAAACTCGTCCCGCAGCTAGAGATATCGCCGAAACAATAAACTAGGGCTGAAAGTGTATCCGTGTTACACAATTTGCGAAGGTCATAGCTTTCATCTGTGAGCTTTGTTTTCTACAAAACCAGAGTCCACAGTGAAGCCCCAGAAAAGAGCTTCGCAACAAAAAAAGAATCGTCTCGAAACACGGCCTGTAGCTCGAGATATCGTCGAAACAGTAAACGCTGCCCGAAACGCTCAGAATCTAGGGTTGGAAACAGTCACAACAAACTACGAAGGCCATAATCTTTCAAGTTCGAGATCTGTTTTCCGTAAAACCAGACTCCAGAGTGAAGCCCCTGACGAGATCTTCGAAATGAATCAGGAACTGGCTCAAAACTCCTCCCGTAGCTAGAGATATCGCCGAAACAATAAAATAGGGCTGAAAGTGTATCCGTGTTACACAAGTTGCAAAGGTCATAGCTTTCATCTGTGAGCTTTGTTTTCTAAAAACCAGAGTCCACAGTGAAGCCCCAGAAAAGAGTTCGCAACAAAAAAAGAATCGTCTCGAAACACAGCCTGTAACTCGAGATATCGTCGAAACAGTAAACGCTGCCCAGAAACGCTCAGAATCTAGAAGTTGGAAACAGTCACAACAAACTGCGAAGGCCATATCTTTCAAGTCCGAGATCTGTTTTCCGCAAAACCAGACTCCAGAGTGAAGCCCCTGACGAGATCTTCGAAATGAATCAAGAACTGGCTCAAAACTCGTCCCGCAGCTAGAGATATCGCTGAAAAATAAACTAGGGCTGAAAGTGTATCCGTGTTCCACAAGTTGCAAAGGTCATAGCTTTCATCTGTGAGCTTTGTTTTCTACAAAACCAGTGTCCACAGTGAAGCCCCAGAAAAGAGCTTCGCAACAAAAAAAGAATCGTCTCGAAACACGGCCTGTAGCTCGAGATATCATCTAAACAGTAAACGCTACCCGGAAACGCTCAGAATCTGGGGGTCGCATATAGTCGCAACAAACTGCGAAGGCCATATCTTTCAGGTCTGAGATCTGTTTTCCGCAAAACTGGACTCTACAGTGAAGCCCCTGACGAGATCTTCAAAATGCATTAAGAACTGGCTCAAAACTCATCTCGCAGCTAGAGATATCGCCGAAACAGTAAAATGGGGCTGAAAGTGTATTCGCGTTTCACAAGTTGCAAAGGTCATATCTTTCATCTGTGAGCTTTGTTTTCTACAAAACCAGAGTCCACAGTGAAGCCCCAGAAAAGACCTTCGTAACATAAAAAGAATCGTCTCGAAACACGGCCTGTAGCTCGAGATATCGTCGAAACAGTAAACGCTGACTGAAAACGCTCAGAATATGGGGGTTGCATATAGTCGCAACAAACTGCGAAGGCCATATCTTTCAGGTCTGACACCTGTTTTCCACAAAACCAGACTCTAGAGTGAAACCCCTGACGAGATTTTTGAAATGAATCAAGCACTAGCTCAAAACTCGTCCCGCAGCTAGAGATATCACCGAAACAGTAAAATAGGGCTGAAAGTGTATCCGTGTTACACAAGTTGCGAAGGTCACAGTAAACACTGCCCGAAAACGCTCAGAATCTGGGGGTCGCATATAGTCGCAACAAACTGCGAAGGCCATATCTTTCAGGTCTGAGATCTGTTTTTGGCAAAACCAGACTCTAGAGTGAAGCCGCTGACGAGATCTTCAAAATGCATAAATAACTTGCTCAAAACTCGTCCCGCAGCTAGAGATATCGCCGAAACAGTAAAATGGGGCTAAAAGTGTATCCGTGTTACAAAAGATGCAAAGGTCATAGCTTTCATCTGTGAGCTTTGTTTTCTACAAAACCAGAGTCCACAGTGAAGCCCCAGAAAAGACCTTCGCAACAAAAAAAGAATTGTCTCGAAAAACGGCCTGTAGCTAGAGATATCGTCGAAACAGTAAACACTGCCCGGAAACGCTCAGAATCTGGGGGTCGCAAATAGTTGTAACAAACTGCGAAGGCCATATCTTTCAAGTCTGAGATCTGTTTTCTGCAAAACTGGACTCTACAGTGAAGCCCTTGACGAGATCTTCGAAATGAATCAGAAACTGGCACAAAACTCGTCCCGCAGCAAGAGATATCACCGAAACAATAACATAGGGCTAAAAGTGTATCCGTGTTACACAAGTTGCAAAGGTCATAGCTTTCATCTATGATCTTTAATTTCTACAAAACCAGAGTCCACAGTGAAGCCCTAGAAAAGACCTTCGCAACATAAAAAGAATCGTCTCGAAACATGGCCTGTAGCTCAAGATATTGTCGAAACAGTAAACGCTGCCCGAAAACGCTCAGAATCTAGAAGTTGGAAACAGTCACAACAAACTGCGAAGGCCATATCTTTCAGGTCTGAGATCTGTTTTCCGCAAAACTGGACTCTAGAGTTAAACCCCTGACGAGATCTTCGAAATGCATTAAGAACTTGCTCAAAACTCATCCCGCAGCTAGAGATATCGCCGAAACAGTAAAATAGGGCTGAAAGTGTATCTGTGTTACATAAGTTGCAAAGGTCATAGCTTTCATTTGTGAGCTTTGTTTTCTACAAAACCAGAGTCCAGAGTGAAGGCCCAGAAAAGACCTTCGCAACAAAAAAAGAATCGTCTCGAAACACGGCCTGTAGCTCGAGATATCATCTAGACAGTAAACGCTGCCCGGAAACGCTCAGAATCTGGAAGTCGCATATAATCGCAACAAACTGCGAAGGCCATATCTTTCAGGTCTGAGATCTGTTTTTGGCAAAACCAGACTCTGGAGTGAAGCCGCTGACGAGATCTTCAAAATGCATTAAGAACTTGCTCAAAACTCGTCACGCAGCTAGAGATATTGCCGAAACAGTAAAATAGGGCTGAAAGTGTATCCGTGTTACACAAGTTGCAAAGGTCATAGCTTTCATCTGTGAGGTTTGTTTTCTACAAAACCAGAGTCCACAGTGAAGCCCCAGAAAAGAACTTCGCAACAAACAAAGAATCGTCTCGAAACACGGCCTATAGCTAGAGATATCGTCGAAACAGTAAACACTGCCCGGAAACGCTCAGAATATGGGGGTCGCAAATAGTTGCAACAAACTGCGAAGGCCATATCTTTCAGGTCTGAGATCTGTTTTCCGCAAAACCAGACTCTAGAGTGAAGCCCCTGACGAGATCTTCGAAATGAATCAGGAACTGGCTCAAAACTCGTCCCGCAGCTAGAGATATCGCCGAAACAATAAACTAGGGCTGAAAGTGTATCCGTGTTACACAATTTACGAAGGTCATAGCTTTCATTTGTGATTTTTGTTTTCTACAAAACCAGAGTCCACAGTGAAGCCCCAGAAAAGTGCTTCGCAACAAAAAAAGAATCGTCTCGAAACACGGCCTGTAGCTCGAGATATCGTCGAAACAGTAAACGCTGCCCAGAAACGCTCAGAATCTAGGTGTTGGAAACAGTCACAACAAACTATGAAGGCCATAATCTTTCAAGTTCGAGATCTGTTTTCCGTAAAACCAGACTCCAGAGTGAAGCCCCTGACGAGATCTTCGAAATGAATCAGGAACTGGCTCAAAACTCCTCCCGTAGCTAGAGATATTGCCGAAACAATAAAATAAGTTGAAAGTGTATCCGTATTACACAAGTTGCAAAGGTCATAGCTTTCATCTGTGAGCTTTGTTTTCTACAAAACCAAAGTCCACAGTGAAGCCCCAGAAAAGAGTTTCGCAACAAAAAATGAATCGTCTCGAAACACAGCCTGTAACTCGAGATATCGTCGAAACAGTAAACGCTGCCCAGAAACGCTCAGAATCTAGAAGTTGGAAACAGTCACAACAAACTGCGAAGGCCATATCCTTCAGGTCTGAGATCTGTTTTCCGCAAAACCAAACTCTCGAGTGAAGCCCCTGACGAGATCCTCGAAATGAATCAAGATTGGCTCCAAACTCGTCCCGCATCTAGAGATATCGTCGAAAGAGTAAAACGGGGCATAAAGTGCATCCGTATTAAACAAGCTGCGAAGGTCATAGCTTTTATCTGTGAGCTTTGTTTTCTACAAAACCAGAGTCCACAGTGAATCCCCAGAAAAGACCTTCGCAACAAAAAAAGAATCGTCTCGAAACACGGCCTGTAGCTCGAGATATCATCTAAACAGTAAATGCTACCAGGAAACGCTCAGAATCTGGGGGTCGCACATAATCGCAACAAATTGCGAAGGCCATATCTTTCAGGTCTGAGATCTGTTTTCCGCAAAACTCGACTCTAGAGGCAAGCCCCTGACTATATCTTCGAAATGCATTAAGAACTGGCTCAAAACTCGTCCCACAGCTAGAGATATCGCCGAAACAGTAAAATGGGGCTGAAAGTGTATTCGCGTTTCACAAGTTGCAAAGGTCATATCTTTCATCTGTGAGCTCTGTTTTCTACAAAACCAGAGTCCACAGTGAAGCCCCAGAAAAGACCTTCGTAACATAAAAAGAATCGTCTCGAAACACGGCCTGTAGCTCGAGATATCGTCGAAACAGTAAACGCTGACTGAAAACGCTCAGAATATGGGGGTTGCATATAGTCGCAACAAACTGCGAAGGCCATATCTTTCAGGTCTGACACCTGTTTTCCACAAAACCAGACTCTAGAGTGAAACCCCTGACGAGATTTTTGAAATGAATCAAGCACTAGCTCAAAACTCGTCCCGCAGCTAGAGATATCACCGAAACAGTAAAATAGGGCTGAAAGTGTATCCGTGTTACACAAGTTGCGAAGGTCACAGTAAACACTGCCCGAAAACGCTCAGAATCTGGGGGTCGCATATAGTCGCAACAAACTGCGAAGGCCATATCTTTCAGGTCTGAGATCTGTTTTTGGCAAAACCAGACTCTAGAGTGAAGCCGCTTACGAGATCTTCAAAATGCATTAAGAACTTGCTCAAAACTCGTCCCGCAGCTAGAGATATCGCCGAAACAGTAAAATGGGGCTAAAAGTGTATCCGTGTTACAAAAGATGCAAAGGTCATAGCTTTCATCTGTGAGCTTTGTTTTCTACAAAACCAGAGTCCACAGTGAAGCCCCAGAAAAGACCTTCGCAACAAAAAAGAATCGTCTCGAAAAACGGCCTGTAGCTAGAGATATCGTCGAAACAGTAAACACTGCCCGGAAACGCTCAGAATCTGGGGGTCGCAAATAGTCGTAACAAACTGCGAAGGCCATATCTTTCAAGTCTGAGATCTGTTTTCTGCAAAACTGGACTCTACAGTGAAGCCCTGACGAGATCTTCGAAATGAATCAGAACTGGCTCAAAACTCGTCCCGCAGCTAGAGATATCACCGAAACATAAAAGGGCTGAA
Source organism: Abrus precatorius (assembly GCF_003935025.1). NCBI lineage: Eukaryota > Viridiplantae > Streptophyta > Magnoliopsida > Fabales > Fabaceae > Abrus > Abrus precatorius. Next base: position 2,503,930 of record NW_020874290.1, on the reverse strand, counting down.
AGTGTATCGTGTTAACAAGTTGCAAGGTCATAGCTTTCATCTTGAGCTTTTTTCTACAAAACCAGAGTCCACAGTGAAGCCCAGAAAAGACCTTCGAACAAAAAAGAATCGTCTCGAAACACGGCCTGTAGCTCGAGATATCGTCGAAACAGTAAACGCTGCCCGAAACGCTCAGAATCTGGTTGGAAACAGTCACAACAAACTGCGAAGGCCATATCTTTCAGGTCTGAGATCTGTTTTCCGCAAAACAGACTCTAGAGTGAAGCCCCTGACGAGATCTTCGAAATGAATCAAGAACTGGCTCAAAACTCGTCCCGCAGCTAGAGATATGCCGAAACAGTAAAATAGGGCTGAAAGTGATCCGTGTTAACAAGTTGCAAAGGTCATAGCTTTCATCTGTGAGCTCTGTTTTCTACAAAACCAGAGTCCACAGGAAGCCCCAGAAAAGAGCTTCGCAACAAAAAAAGAATCGTCTCGAAACACGGCCTGTAGCTCGAGATATCGTCGAAACAGTAAACGCTGCCCGGAAACGCTCAGAATCTGGGGGTTGGAAACAGTCACAACAAACTGCGAAGGCCATATCTTTCAGGTCCGAGATCTGTTTTCCGCAAAACCAGACTCTAGAGTGAAGCCCCTGACGAGATCTTCGAAATGAATCAAGAACTGGCTCAAAACTCGTCCCGCAGCTAGAGATATCGCGAAACAGTAAAACAGGGCTGAAAGTGCATCCGTGTTAAACAAGTTACGAAGGTCATAGCTTTCATCTGCGAGCTCTGTTTTCTACAAAACCAGAGTCCACAGGAAGCCCCAGAAAAGAGCTTCGCAACAAAAAAAGAATCGTCTCGAAACACGGCCTGTAGCTCGAGATATCGTCGAAACAGTAAACGCTGCCCGGAAACGCTCAGAATCTGGGGGTTGGAAACAGTCACAACAAACTGCGAAGGCCATATCTTTCAGGTCCGAGATATATTTTCCGCAAAACCAGACTCTAGAGTGAAGCCCCTGACGAGATCTTCGAAATGAATCAAGAACTGGCTCAAAACTCGTCCCGCAGCTAGAGATATCGCCGAAACAGTAAAACGGGGCTGAAAGTGCATCCGTGTTAAACAAGTTACGAAGGTCATAGCTTTCATCTGCGAGCTCTGTTTTCTACAAAACCAGAGTCCACAGGGAAGCCCCAGAAAAGAGCTTCGCAACAAAAAAAGAGTCGTCTCGAAACACGGCCTGTAGCTCGATATATCGTCGAAACAGTAAACGCTGCCCGGAAACGCTCAGAATCTGGGGGTTGGAAACAGTCACAACAAACTGCGAAGGCCATATCTTTCAGGCCGAGATCTGTTTTCCGCAAAACCAGACTCTAGAGTGAAGCCCCTGACGAGATCTTCGAAATGAATCAAGAACTGGCTCAAAACTCGTCCCGCAGCTAGAGATATCCGAAACAGTAAAACGGGCTGAAAGTGCATCCGTGTTAAACAAGTTACGAAGGTCATAGCTTTCATCTGCGAGCTCTGTTTTCTACAAAACCAGAGTCCACAGGAAGCCCCAGAAAAGAGCTTCGCAACAAAAAAAGAATCGTCTCGAAACACGGCCTGTAGCTCGAGATATCGTCGAAACAGTAAACGCTGCCCGGAAACGCTCAGAATCTGGGGGTTGGAAACAGTCACAACAAACTGCGAAGGCCATATCTTTCAGGTCCGAGATCTGTTTTCTGCAAAACCAGACTCTAGAGTGAAGCCCCTGACGAGATCTTCGAAATGAATCAAGAACTGGCTCAAAACTCGTCCCGCAGCTAGAGATATCACGAAACAGTAAAACAGGGCTGAAAGTGCATCCGTGTTAAACAAGTTACGAAGGTCATAGCTTTCATCTGCGAGCTCTGTTTTCTACAAAACCAGAGTCCACAGGAAGCCCCAGAAAAGACTTCGCAACAAAAAAAGAATCGTCTCGAAACACGGCCTGTAGCTCGATATATCGTCGAAACAGTAAACGCTGCCCGGAAACGCTCAGAATCTGGGGGTTGGAAACAGTCACAACAAACTGCGAAGGCCATATCTTTCAGGCCCGAGATATATTTTCCGCAAAACCAGACTCTAGAGTGAAGCCCCTGACGAGATCTTCGAAATGAATCAAGAACTGGCTCAAAACTCGTCCCGCAGCTAGAGATATCACCGAAACAGTAAAACGGGGCTGAAAGTGCATCCGTGTTAAACAAGTTACGAAGGTCATAGCCTTCATCTGCGAGCTCTGTTTTCTACAAAACCAGAGTCCACAGGGAAGCCCCAGAAAAGAGCTTCGCAACAAAAAAAGAATCGTCTCGAAACACGGCCTGTAGCTCGATATATCGTCGAAACAGTAAACGCTGCCCGGAAACGCTCAGAATCTGGGGGTTGGAAACAGTCACAACAAACTGCGAAGGCCATATCTTTCAGGCCCGAGATATATTTTCCGCAAAACCAGACTCTAGAGTGAAGCCCCTGACGAGATCTTCGAAATGAATCAAGAACTGGCTCAAAACTCGTCCCGCAGCTAGAGATATCGCCGAAACAGTAAAACGGGGCTGAAAGTGCATCCGTGTTAAACAAGTTACGAAGGTCATAGCCTTCATCTGCGAGCTCTGTTTTCTACAAAACCAGAGTCCACAGGGAAGCCCCAGAAAAGAGCTTCGCAACAAAAAAAGAATCGTCTCGAAACACGGCCTGTAGCTCGAGATATCGTCGAAACAGTAAACGCTGCCCGGAAACGCTCAGAATCTGGGGGTTGGAAACAGTCACAACAAACTGCGAAGGCCATATCTTTCAGGTCCGAGATCTGTTTTCTGCAAAACCAGACTCTAGAGTGAAGCCCCTGACGAGATCTTCGAAATGAATCAAGAACTGGCTCAAAACTCGTCCCGCAGCTAGAGATATCACTGAAACAGTAAAACAGGGCTGAAAGTGCATCCGTGTTAAACAAGTTACGAAGGTCATAGCTTTCATCTGCGAGCTCTGTTTTCTACAAAACCAGAGTCCACAGGAAGCCCCAGAAAAGAGCTTCGCAACAAAAAAAGAATCGTCTCGAAACACGGCCTGTAGCTCGATATATCGTCGAAACAGTAAACGCTGCCCGGAAACGCTCAGAATCTGGGGGTTGGAAACAGTCACAACAAACTGCGAAGGCCATATCTTTCAGGCCGAGATATTTTTCCGCAAAACCAGACTCTAGAGTGAAGCCCCTGACGAGATCTTCGAAATGAATCAAGAACTGGCTCAAAACTCGTCCCGCAGCTAGAGATATCGCCGAAACAGTAAAACGGGGCTGAAAGTGCATCCGTGTTAAACAAGTTACGAAGGTCATAGCCTTCATCTGCGAGCTCTGTTTTCTACAAAACCAGAGTCCACAGGGAAGCCCCAGAAAAGAGCTTCGCAACAAAAAAAGAATCGTCTCGAAACACGGCCTGTAGCTCGATATATCGTCGAAACAGTAAACGCTGCCCGGAAACGCTCAGAATCTGGGGGTTGGAAACAGTCACAACAAACTGCGAAGGCCATATCTTTCAGGCCCGAGATATATTTTCCGCAAAACTAGACACAAGAGTGAAGCCCCTGACGAGATCTTCGAAATGAATCAAGAACTGGCTCAAAACTCGTCCCGCAGCTAGAGATATCGCCGAAACAGTAAAACGGGCTGAAAGTGCATCCGTGTTAAACAAGTTACGAAGGTCATAGCTTTCATCTGCGAGCTCTGTTTTCTACAAAACCAGAGTCCACAGGGAAGCCCCAGAAAAGAGCTTCGCAACAAAAAAAGAATCGTCTCGAAACACGGCCTGTAGCTCGATATATCGTCGAAACAGTAAACGCTGCCCGGAAACGCTCAGAATCTGGGGGTTGGAAACAGTCACAACAAACTGCGAAGGCCATATCTTTCAAGCCTGAGATCTGTTTTCTGCAAAACCAGACTCTAGAGTGAAGCCCCTGACGAGATCTTCGAAATGAATCAAGAACTGGCTCAAAACTCGTCCCGCAGCTAGAGATATCACGAAACAGTAAAACAGGGCTGAAAGTGCATCCGTGTTAAACAAGTTACGAAGGTCATAGCTTTCATCTGCGAGCTCTGTTTTCTACAAAACCAGAGTCCACAGGAAGCCCCAGAAAAGAGCTTCGCAACAAAAAAAGAATCGTCTCGAAACACGGCCTGTAGCTCGATATATCGTCGAAACAGTAAACGCTGCCCGGAAACGCTCAGAATCTGGGGGTTGGAAACAGTCACAACAAACTGCGAAGGCCATATCTTTCAGGTCCGAGATATATTTTCCGCAAAACCAGACTCTAGAGTGAAGCCCCTGACGAGATCTTCGAAATGAATCAAGAACTGGCTCAAAACTCGTCCCGCAGCTAGAGATATCACGAAACAGTAAAACGGGCTGAAAGTGCATCCGTGTTAAACAAGTTACGAAGGTCATAGCCTTCATCTGCGAGCTCTGTTTTCTACAAAACCAGAGTCCACAGGGAAGCCCCAGAAAAGAGCTTCGCAACAAAAAAAGAATCGTCTCGAAACACGGCCTGTAGCTCGATATATCGTCGAAACAGTAAACGCTGCCCGGAAACGCTCAGAATCTGGGGGTTGGAAACAGTCACAACAAACTGCGAAGGCCATATCTTTCAGGCCCGAGATATATTTTCCGCAAAACTAGACACAAGAGTGAAGCCCCTGACGAGATCTTCGAAATGAATCAAGAACTGGCTCAAAACTCGTCCCGCAGCTAGAGATATCACCGAAACAGTAAAACAGGGCTGAAAGTGCATCCGTGTTAAACAAGTTACGAAGGTCATAGCTTTCATCTGCGAGCTCTGTTTTCTACAAAACCAGAGTCCACAGGAAGCCCCAGAAAAGAGCTTCGCAACAAAAAAAGAATCGTCTCGAAACACGGCCTGTAGCTCGATATATCGTCGAAACAGTAAACGCTGCCCGGAAACGCTCAGAATCTGGGGGTTGGAAACAGTCACAACAAACTGCGAAGGCCATATCTTTCAGGCCGAGATATATTTTCTGCAAAACCAGACTCTAGAGTGAAGCCCCTGACGAGATCTTCGAAATGAATCAAGAACTGGCTCAAAACTCGTCCCGCAGCTAGAGATATCGCCGAAACAGTAAAACGGGGCTGAAAGTGCATCCGTGTTAAACAAGTTACGAAGGTCATAGCCTTCATCTGCGAGCTCTGTTTTCTACAAAACCAGAGTCCACAGGGAAGCCCCAGAAAAGAGCTTCGCAACAAAAAAAGAGTCGTCTCGAAACACGGCCTGTAGCTCGATATATCGTCGAAACAGTAAACGCTGCCCGGAAACGCTCAGAATCTGGGGGTTGGAAACAGTCACAACAAACTGCGAAGGCCATATCTTTCAGGCCGAGATATTTTTCGCAAAACCAGACTCTAGAGTGAAGCCCCTGACGAGATCTTCGAAATGAATCAAGAACTGGCTCAAAACTCGTCCCGCAGCTAGAGATATCACGAAACAGTAAAACAGGGCTGAAAGTGCATCCGTGTTAAACAAGTTACGAAGGTCATAGCTTTCATCTGCGAGCTCTGTTTTCTACAAAACCAGAGTCCACAGGAAGCCCCAGAAAAGATCTTCGCAACAAAAAAAGAATCGTCTCGAAACACGGCCTGTAGCTCGATATATCGTCGAAACAGTAAACGCTGCCCGGAAACGCTCAGAATCTGGGGGTTGGAAACAGTCACAACAAACTGCGAAGGCCATATCTTTCAGGTCCGAGATATATTTTCCGCAAAACCAGACTCTAGAGTGAAGCCCCTGACGAGATCTTCGAAATGAATCAAGAACTGGCTCAAAACTCGTCCCGCAGCTAGAGATATCACGAAACAGTAAAACAGGGCTGAAAGTGCATCCGTGTTAAACAAGTTACGAAGGTCATAGCTTTCATCTGCGAGCTCTGTTTTCTACAAAACCAGAGTCCACAGGAAGCCCCAGAAAAGAGCTTCGCAACAAAAAAAGAATCGTCTCGAAACACGGCCTGTAGCTCGATATATCGTCGAAACAGTAAACGCTGCCCGGAAACGCTCAGAATCTGGGGGTTGGAAACAGTCACAACAAACTGCGAAGGCCATATCTTTCAGGCCTGAGATATTTTTCTGCAAAACCAGACTCTAGAGTGAAGCCCCTGACGAGATCTTCGAAATGAATCAAGAACTGGCTCAAAACTCGTCCCGCAGCTAGAGATATCACCGAAACAGTAAAACAGGGCTGAAAGTGCATCCGTGTTAAACAAGTTACGAAGGTCATAGCTTCATCTGCGAGCTCTGTTTTCTACAAAACCAGAGTCCACAGGGAAGCCCCAGAAAAGAGCTTCGCAACAAAAAAAGAATCGTCTCGAAACACGGCCTGTAGCTCGATATATCGTCGAAACAGTAAACGCTGCCCGGAAACGCTCAGAATCTGGGGGTTGGAAACAGTCACAACAAACTGCGAAGGCCATATCTTTCAAGCCTGAGATCTGTTTTCCGCAAAACCAGACTCTAGAGTGAAGCCCCTGACGAGATCTTCGAAATGAATCAAGAACTGGCTCAAAACTCGTCCCGCAGCTAGAGATATCACGAAACAGTAAAACAGGGCTGAAAGTGCATCCGTGTTAAACAAGTTACGAAGGTCATAGCTTTCATCTGCGAGCTCTGTTTTCTACAAAACCAGAGTCCACAGTGAACCCCCAGAAAAGATCTTCGCAACAAAAAAAGAATCGTCTCGAAACACGGCCTGTAGCTCGATATATCGTCGAAACAGTAAACGCTGCCCGGAAACGCTCAGAATCTGGGGGTTGGAAACAGTCACAACAAACTGCGAAGGCCATATCTTTCAGGCCCGAGATATATTTTCTGCAAAACCAGACTCTAGAGTGAAGCCCCTGACGAGATCTTCGAAATGAATCAAGAACTGGCTCAAAACTCGTCCCGCAGCTAGAGATATCACGAAACAGTAAAACAGGGCTGAAAGTGCATCCGTGTTAAACAAGTTACGAAGGTCATAGCTTTCATCTGCGAGCTCTGTTTTCTACAAAACCAGAGTCCACAGGAAGCCCCAGAAAAGAGCTTCGCAACAAAAAAAGAATCGTCTCGAAACACGGCCTGTAGCTCGAATATCGTCGAAACAGTAAACGCTGCCCGGAAACGCTCAGAATCTGGGGGTTGGAAACAGTCACAACAAACTGCGAAGGCCATATCTTTCAGGCCCGAGATATATTTTCCGCAAAACCAGACTCTAGAGTGAAGCCCCTGACGAGATCTTCGAAATGAATCAAGAACTGGCTCAAAACTCGTCCCGCAGCTAGAGATATCACCGAAACAGTAAAACGGGGCTGAAAGTGCATCCGTGTTAAACAAGTTACGAAGGTCATAGCTTTCATCTGCGAGCTCTGTTTTCTACAAAACCAGAGTCCACAGTGAAGCCCCAGAAAAGAGCTTCGCAACAAAAAAAGAGTCGTCTCGAAACACGGCCTGTAGCTCGATATATCGTCGAAACAGTAAACGCTGCCCGGAAACGCTCAGAATCTGGGGGTTGGAAACAGTCACAACAAACTGCGAAGGCCATATCTTTCAAGCCTGAGATCTGTTTTCTGCAAAACCAGACTCTAGAGTGAAGCCCCTGACGAGATCTTCGAAATGAATCAAGAACTGGCTCAAAACTCGTCCCGCAGCTAGAGATATCACCGAAACAGTAAAACAGGGCTGAAAGTGCATCCGTGTTAAACAAGTTACGAAGGTCATAGCTTTCATCTGCGAGCTCTGTTTTCTACAAAACCAGAGTCCACAGGAAGCCCCAGAAAAGAGCTTCGCAACAAAAAAAGAATCGTCTCGAAACACGGCCTGTAGCTCGATATATCGTCGAAACAGTAAACGCTGCCCGGAAACGCTCAGAATCTGGGGGTTGGAAACAGTCACAACAAACTGCGAAGGCCATATCTTTCAGGCCGAGATATATTTTCTGCAAAACCAGACTCTAGAGTGAAGCCCCTGACGAGATCTTCGAAATGAATCAAGAACTGGCTCAAAACTCGTCCCGCAGCTAGAGATATCACGAAACAGTAAAACAGGGCTGAAAGTGCATCCGTGTTAAACAAGTTACGAAGGTCATAGCTTTCATCTGCGAGCTCTGTTTTCTACAAAACCAGAGTCCACAGTGAAGCCCCAGAAAAGAGCTTCGCAACAAAAAAAGAGTCGTCTCGAAACACGGCCTGTAGCTCGATATATCGTCGAAACAGTAAACGCTGCCCGGAAACGCTCAGAATCTGGGGGTTGGAAACAGTCACAACAAACTGCGAAGGCCATATCTTTCAGGCCGAGATATATTTTCTGCAAAACCAGACTCTAGAGTGAAGCCCCTGACGAGATCTTCGAAATGAATCAAGAACTGGCTCAAAACTCGTCCCGCAGCTAGAGATATCAACGAAACAGTAAAACAGGGCTGAAAGTGCATCCGTGTTAAACAAGTTACGAAGGTCATAGCTTTCATCTGCGAGCTCTGTTTTCTACAAAACCAGAGTCCACAGGAAGCCCCAGAAAAGAGCTTCGCAACAAAAAAAGAATCGTCTCGAAACACGGCCTGTAGCTCGAGATATCGTCGAAACAGTAAACGCTGCCCGGAAACGCTCAGAATCTGGGGGTTGGAAACAGTCACAACAAACTGCGAAGGCCATATCTTTCAGGCCGAGATATATTTTCTGCAAAACCAGACTCTAGAGTGAAGCCCCTGACGAGATCTTCGAAATGAATCAAGAACTGGCTCAAAACTCGTCCCGCAGCTAGAGATATCACGAAACAGTAAAACAGGGCTGAAAGTGCATCCGTGTTAAACAAGTTACGAAGGTCATAGCTTTCATCTGCGAGCTCTGTTTTCTACAAAACCAGAGTCCACAGGAAGCCCCAGAAAAGAGCTTCGCAACAAAAAAAGAATCGTCTCGAAACACGGCCTGTAGCTCGATATATCGTCGAAACAGTAAACGCTGCCCGGAAACGCTCAGAATCTGGGGGTTGGAAACAGTCACAACAAACTGCGAAGGCCATATCTTTCAGGCCGAGATATTTTTCTGCAAAACCAGACTCTAGAGTGAAGCCCCTGACGAGATCTTCGAAATGAATCAAGAACTGGCTCAAAACTCGTCCCGCAGCTAGAGATATCACGAAACAGTAAAACAGGGCTGAAAGTGCATCCGTGTTAAACAAGTTACGAAGGTCATAGCTTTCATCTGCGAGCTCTGTTTTCTACAAAACCAGAGTCCACAGGAAGCCCCAGAAAAGAGCTTCGCAACAAAAAAAGAATCGTCTCGAAACACGGCCTGTAGCTCGATATATCGTCGAAACAGTAAACGCTGCCCGGAAACGCTCAGAATCTGGGGGTTGGAAACAGTCACAACAAACTGCGAAGGCCATATCTTTCAGGCCGAGATATATTTTCTGCAAAACCAGACTCTAGAGTGAAGCCCCTGACGAGATCTTCGAAATGAATCAAGAACTGGCTCAAAACTCGTCCCGCAGCTAGAGATATCACGAAACAGTAAAACGGGCTGAAAGTGCATCCGTGTTAAACAAGTTACGAAGGTCATAGCTTTCATCTGCGAGCTCTGTTTTCTACAAAACCAGAGTCCACAGGAAGCCCCAGAAAAGAGCTTCGCAACAAAAAAAGAATCGTCTCGAAACACGGCCTGTAGCTCGATATATCGTCGAAACAGTAAACGCTGCCCGGAAACGCTCAGAATCTGGGGGTTGGAAACAGTCACAACAAACTGCGAAGGCCATATCTTTCAGGCCGAGATCTGTTTTCCGCAAAACCAGACTCTAGAGTGAAGCCCCTGACGAGATCTTCGAAATGAATCAAGAACTGGCTCAAAACTCGTCCCGCAGCTAGAGATATCCCGAAACAGTAAAACGGGCTGAAAGTGCATCCGTGTTAAACAAGTTACGAAGGTCATAGCTTCATCTGCGAGCTCTGTTTTCTACAAAACCAGAGTCCACAGGAAGCCCCAGAAAAGAGCTTCGCAACAAAAAAAGAATCGTCTCGAAACACGGCCTGTAGCTCGATATATCGTCGAAACAGTAAACGCTGCCCGGAAACGCTCAGAATCTGGGGGTTGGAAACAGTCACAACAAACTGCGAAGGCCATATCTTTCAGGCCGAGATCTATTTTCCGCAAAACTAGACACAAGAGTGAAGCCCCTGACGAGATCTTCGAAATGAATCAAGAACTGGCTCAAAACTCGTCCCGCAGCTAGAGATATCACTGAAACAGTAAAACAGGGCTGAAAGTGCATCCGTGTTAAACAAGTTACGAAGGTCATAGCTTTCATCTGCGAGCTCTGTTTTCTACAAAACCAGAGTCCACAGTGAAGCCCCAGAAAAGAGCTTCGCAACAAAAAAAGAATCGTCTCGAAACACGGCCTGTAGCTCGATATATCGTCGAAACAGTAAACGCTGCCCGGAAACGCTCAGAATCTGGGGGTTGGAAACAGTCACAACAAACTGCGAAGGCCATATCTTTCAGGCCCGAGATATATTTTCCGCAAAACCAGACTCTAGAGTGAAGCCCCTGACGAGATCTTCGAAATGAATCAAGAACTGGCTCAAAACTCGTCCCGCAGCTAGAGATATCAACGAAACAGTAAAACAGGGCTGAAAGTGCATCCATGTTAAACAAGTTACGAAGGTCATAGCTTTCATCTGCGAGCTCTGTTTTCTACAAAACCAGAGTCCACAGGAAGCCCCAGAAAAGAGCTTCGCAACAAAAAAAGAATCGTCTCGAAACACGGCCTGTAGCTCGATATATCGTCGAAACAGTAAACGCTGCCCGGAAACGCTCAGAATCTGGGGGTTGGAAACAGTCACAACAAACTGCGAAGGCCATATCTTTCAGGCCCGAGATATATTTTCCGCAAAACCAGACACAGAGTGAAGCCCCTGACGAGATCTTCGAAATGAATCAAGAACTGGCTCAAAACTCGTCCCGCAGCTAGAGATATCGCCGAAACAGTAAAACGGGCTGAAAGTGCATCCGTGTTAAACAAGTTACGAAGGTCATAGCTTCATCTGCGAGCTCTGTTTTCTACAAAACCAGAGTCCACAGGAAGCCCCAGAAAAGAGCTTCGCAACAAAAAAAGAATCGTCTCGAAACACGGCCTGTAGCTCGATATATCGTCGAAACAGTAAACGCTGCCCGGAAACGCTCAGAATCTGGGGGTTGGAAACAGTCACAACAAACTGCGAAGGCCATATCTTTCAGGCCGAGATCTGTTTTCCGCAAAACCAGACTCTAGAGTGAAGCCCCTGACGAGATCTTCGAAATGAATCAAGAACTGGCTCAAAACTCGTCCCGCAGCTAGAGATATCGCCGAAACAGTAAAACAGGGCTGAAAGTGCATCCGTGTTAAACAAGTTACGAAGGTCATAGCTTCATCTGCGAGCTCTGTTTTCTACAAAACCAGAGTCCACAGGGAAGCCCCAGAAAAGAGCTTCGCAACAAAAAAAGAGTCGTCTCGAAACACGGCCTGTAGCTCGATATATCGTCGAAACAGTAAACGCTGCCCGGAAACGCTCAGAATCTGGGGGTTGGAAACAGTCACAACAAACTGCGAAGGCCATATCTTTCAGGCCGAGATCTGTTTTCTGCAAAACCAGACTCTAGAGTGAAGCCCCTGACGAGATCTTCGAAATGAATCAAGAACTGGCTCAAAACTCGTCCCGCAGCTAGAGATATCACCGAAACAGTAAAACAGGGCTGAAAGTGCATCCGTGTTAAACAAGTTACGAAGGTCATAGCTTTCATCTGCGAGCTCTGTTTTCTACAAAACCAGAGTCCACAGGAAGCCCCAGAAAAGAGCTTCGCAACAAAAAAAGAATCGTCTCGAAACACGGCCTGTAGCTCGATATATCGTCGAAACAGTAAACGCTGCCCGGAAACGCTCAGAATCTGGGGGTTGGAAACAGTCACAACAAACTGCGAAGGCCATATCTTTCAGGTCCGAGATATATTTTCTGCAAAACCAGACTCTAGAGTGAAGCCCCTGACGAGATCTTCGAAATGAATCAAGAACTGGCTCAAAACTCGTCCCGCAGCTAGAGATATCACGAAACAGTAAAACAGGGCTGAAAGTGCATCCGTGTTAAACAAGTTACGAAGGTCATAGCTTTCATCTGCGAGCTCTGTTTTCTACAAAACCAGAGTCCACAGGAAGCCCCAGAAAAGAGCTTCGCAACAAAAAAAGAATCGTCTCGAAACACGGCCTGTAGCTCGATATATCGTCGAAACAGTAAACGCTGCCCGGAAACGCTCAGAATCTGGGGGTTGGAAACAGTCACAACAAACTGCGAAGGCCATATCTTTCAGGCCCGAGATATATTTTCCGCAAAACCAGACACAAGAGTGAAGCCCCTGACGAGATCTTCGAAATGAATCAAGAACTGGCTCAAAACTCGTCCCGCAGCTAGAGATATCGCCGAAACAGTAAAACGGGCTGAAAGTGCATCCGTGTTAAACAAGTTACGAAGGTCATAGCTTTCATCTGCGAGCTCTGTTTTCTACAAAACCAGAGTCCACAGGAAGCCCCAGAAAAGAGCTTCGCAACAAAAAAAGAATCGTCTCGAAACACGGCCTGTAGCTCGATATATCGTCGAAACAGTAAACGCTGCCCGGAAACGCTCAGAATCTGGGGGTTGGAAACAGTCACAACAAACTGCGAAGGCCATATCTTTCAGGCCGAGATCTATTTTCCGCAAAACCAGACTCTAGAGTGAAGCCCCTGACGAGATCTTCGAAATGAATCAAGAACTGGCTCAAAACTCGTCCCGCAGCTAGAGATATCACCGAAACAGTAAAACGGGCTGAAAGTGCATCCGTGTTAAACAAGTTACGAAGGTCATAGCTTTCATCTGCGAGCTCTGTTTTCTACAAAACCAGAGTCCACAGGAAGCCCCAGAAAAGAGCTTCGCAACAAAAAAAGAATCGTCTCGAAACACGGCCTGTAGCTCGATATATCGTCGAAACAGTAAACGCTGCCCGGAAACGCTCAGAATCTGGGGGTTGGAAACAGTCACAACAAACTGCGAAGGCCATATCTTTCAGGCCGAGATCTGTTTTCGCAAAACCAGACTCTAGAGTGAAGCCCCTGACGAGATCTTCGAAATGAATCAAGAACTGGCTCAAAACTCGTCCCGCAGCTAGAGATATCACGAAACAGTAAAACAGGGCTGAAAGTGCATCCGTGTTAAACAAGTTACGAAGGTCATAGCTTCATCTGCGAGCTCTGTTTTCTACAAAACCAGAGTCCACAGGAAGCCCCAGAAAAGAGCTTCGCAACAAAAAAAGAATCGTCTCGAAACACGGCCTGTAGCTCGAATATCGTCGAAACAGTAAACGCTGCCCGGAAACGCTCAGAATCTGGGGGTTGGAAACAGTCACAACAAACTGCGAAGGCCATATCTTTCAGGCCGAGATCTTTTTCTGCAAAACCAGACTCTAGAGTGAAGCCCCTGACGAGATCTTCGAAATGAATCAAGAACTGGCTCAAAACTCGTCCCGCAGCTAGAGATATCACGAAACAGTAAAACAGGGCTGAAAGTGCATCCGTGTTAAACAAGTTACGAAGGTCATAGCTTCATCTGCGAGCTCTGTTTTCTACAAAACCAGAGTCCACAGGAAGCCCCAGAAAAGAGCTTCGCAACAAAAAAAGAATCGTCTCGAAACACGGCTGTAGCTCGAGATATCGTCGAAACAGTAAACGCTGCCCGGAAACGCTCAGAATCTGGGGGTTGGAAACAGTCACAACAAACTGCGAAGGCCATATCTTTCAGGTCCGAGATATGTTTTCCGCAAAACCAGACTCTAGAGTGAAGCCCCTGACGAGATCTTCGAAATGAATCAAGAACTGGCTCAAAACTCGTCCCGCAGCTAGAGATATCACCGAAACAGTAAAACAGGGCTGAAAGTGCATCCGTGTTAAACAAGTTACGAAGGTCATAGCTTTCATCTGCGAGCTCTGTTTTCTACAAAACCAGAGTCCACAGGGAAGCCCCAGAAAAGAGCTTCGCAACAAAAAAAGAATCGTCTCGAAACACGGCCTGTAGCTCGATATATCGTCGAAACAGTAAACGCTGCCCGGAAACGCTCAGAATCTGGGGGTTGGAAACAGTCACAACAAACTGCGAAGGCCATATCTTTCAGGCCGAGATATATTTTCTGCAAAACCAGACTCTAGAGTGAAGCCCCTGACGAGATCTTCGAAATGAATCAAGAACTGGCTCAAAACTCGTCCCGCAGCTAGAGATATCACGAAACAGTAAAACAGGGCTGAAAGTGCATCCGTGTTAAACAAGTTACGAAGGTCATAGCTTTCATCTGCGAGCTCTGTTTTCTACAAAACCAGAGTCCACAGGAAGCCCCAGAAAAGAGCTTCGCAACAAAAAAAGAATCGTCTCGAAACACGGCCTGTAGCTCGATATATCGTCGAAACAGTAAACGCTGCCCGGAAACGCTCAGAATCTGGGGGTTGGAAACAGTCACAACAAACTGCGAAGGCCATATCTTTCAGGCCCGAGATATATTTTCCGCAAAACTAGACACAAGAGTGAAGCCCCTGACGAGATCTTCGAAATGAATCAAGAACTGGCTCAAAACTCGTCCCGCAGCTAGAGATATCACCGAAACAGTAAAACGGGCTGAAAGTGCATCCGTGTTAAACAAGTTACGAAGGTCATAGCTTCATCTGCGAGCTCTGTTTTCTACAAAACCAGAGTCCACAGGAAGCCCCAGAAAAGAGCTTCGCAACAAAAAAAGAATCGTCTCGAAACACGGCCTGTAGCTCGATATATCGTCGAAACAGTAAACGCTGCCCGGAAACGCTCAGAATCTGGGGGTTGGAAACAGTCACAACAAACTGCGAAGGCCATATCTTTCAGGCCGAGATCTGTTTTCCGCAAAACCAGACTCTAGAGTGAAGCCCCTGACGAGATCTTCGAAATGAATCAAGAACTGGCTCAAAACTCGTCCCGCAGCTAGAGATATCACCGAAACAGTAAAACAGGGCTGAAAGTGCATCCGTGTTAAACAAGTTACGAAGGTCATAGCTTTCATCTGCGAGCTCTGTTTTCTACAAAACCAGAGTCCACAGTGAACCCCCAGAAAAGATCTTCGCAACAAAAAAAGAGTCGTCTCGAAACACGGCCTGTAGCTCGATATATCGTCGAAACAGTAAACGCTGCCCGGAAACGCTCAGAATCTGGGGGTTGGAAACAGTCACAACAAACTGCGAAGGCCATATCTTTCAGGCCGAGATTATTTTCTGCAAAACCAGACTCTAGAGTGAAGCCCCTGACGAGATCTTCGAAATGAATCAAGAACTGGCTCAAAACTCGTCCCGCAGCTAGAGATATCACGAAACAGTAAAACAGGGCTGAAAGTGCATCCGTGTTAAACAAGTTACGAAGGTCATAGCTTTCATCTGCGAGCTCTGTTTTCTATAAAACCAGAGTCCACAGTGAACCCCCAGAAAAGATCTTCGCAACAAAAAAAGAGTCGTCTCGAAACACGGCCTGTAGCTCGATATATCGTCGAAACAGTAAACGCTGCCCGGAAACGCTCAGAATCTGGGGGTTGGAAACAGTCACAACAAACTGCGAAGGCCATATCTTTCAAGCCTGAGATCTGTTTTCTGCAAAACCAGACTCTAGAGTGAAGCCCCTGACGAGATCTTCGAAATGAATCAAGAACTGGCTCAAAACTCGTCCCGCAGCTAGAGATATCACGAAACAGTAAAACAGGGCTGAAAGTGCATCCGTGTTAAACAAGTTACGAAGGTCATAGCTTTCATCTGCGAGCTCTGTTTTCTACAAAACCAGAGTCCACAGGAAGCCCCAGAAAAGAGCTTCGCAACAAAAAAAGAATCGTCTCGAAACACGGCCTGTAGCTCGATATATCGTCGAAACAGTAAACGCTGCCCGGAAACGCTCAGAATCTGGGGGTTGGAAACAGTCACAACAAACTGCGAAGGCCATATCTTTCAGGTCCGAGATCTGTTTTCTGCAAAACCAGACTCTAGAGTGAAGCCCCTGACGAGATCTTCGAAATGAATCAAGAACTGGCTCAAAACTCGTCCCGCAGCTAGAGATATCACGAAACAGTAAAACAGGGCTGAAAGTGCATCCGTGTTAAACAAGTTACGAAGGTCATAGCTTTCATCTGCGAGCTCTGTTTTCTACAAAACCAGAGTCACATGGAAGCCCCAGAAAAGAGCTTCGCAACAAAAAAAGAATCGTCTCGAAACACGGCCTGTAGCTCGATATATCGTCGAAACAGTAAACGCTGCCCGGAAACGCTCAGAATCTGGGGGTTGGAAACAGTCACAACAAACTGCGAAGGCCATATCTTTCAGGCCCGAGATATATTTTCCGCAAAACTAGACACAAGAGTGAAGCCCCTGACGAGATCTTCGAAATGAATCAAGAACTGGCTCAAAACTCGTCCCGCAGCTAGAGATATCGCCGAAACAGTAAAACGGGGCTGAAAGTGCATCCGTGTTAAACAAGTTACGAAGGTCATAGCCTTCATCTGCGAGCTCTGTTTTCTACAAAACCAGAGTCCACAGGGAAGCCCCAGAAAAGAGCTTCGCAACAAAAAAAGAATCGTCTCGAAACACGGCCTGTAGCTCGAGATATCGTCGAAACAGTAAACGCTGCCCGGAAACGCTCAGAATCTGGGGGTTGGAAACAGTCACAACAAACTGCGAAGGCCATATCTTTCAGGTCCGAGATCTGTTTTCCGCAAAACCAGACTCTAGAGTGAAGCCCCTGACGAGATCTTCGAAATGAATCAAGAACTGGCTCAAAACTCGTCCCGCAGCTAGAGATATCACCGAAACAGTAAAACAGGGCTGAAAGTGCATCCGTGTTAAACAAGTTACGAAGGTCATAGCTTTCATCTGCGAGCTCTGTTTTCTACAAAACCAGAGTCCACAGTGAAGCCCCAGAAAAGAGCTTCGCAACAAAAAAAGAGTCGTCTCGAAACACGGCCTGTAGCTCGATATATCGTCGAAACAGTAAACGCTGCCCGGAAACGCTCAGAATCTGGGGGTTGGAAACAGTCACAACAAACTGCGAAGGCCATATCTTTCAGGTCCGAGATATATTTTCTGCAAAACCAGACTCTAGAGTGAAGCCCCTGACGAGATCTTCGAAATGAATCAAGAACTGGCTCAAAACTCGTCCCGCAGCTAGAGATATCACGAAACAGTAAAACAGGGCTGAAAGTGCATCCGTGTTAAACAAGTTACGAAGGTCATAGCTTTCATCTGCGAGCTCTGTTTTCTACAAAACCAGAGTCCACAGTGAAGCCCCAGAAAAGAGCTTCGCAACAAAAAAAGAATCGTCTCGAAACACGGCCTGTAGCTCGATATATCGTCGAAACAGTAAACGCTGCCCGGAAACGCTCAGAATCTGGGGGTTGGAAACAGTCACAACAAACTGCGAAGGCCATATCTTTCAGGCCTGAGATCTATTTTCCGCAAAACCAGACTCTAGAGTGAAGCCCCTGACGAGATCTTCGAAATGAATCAAGAACTGGCTCAAAACTCGTCCCGCAGCTAGAGATATCACGAAACAGTAAAACAGGGCTGAAAGTGCATCCGTGTTAAACAAGTTACGAAGGTCATAGCTTTCATCTGCGAGCTCTGTTTTCTACAAAACCAGAGTCCACAGGAAGCCCCAGAAAAGAGCTTCGCAACAAAAAAAGAATCGTCTCGAAACACGGCCTGTAGCTCGAATATCGTCGAAACAGTAAACGCTGCCCGGAAACGCTCAGAATCTGGGGGTTGGAAACAGTCACAACAAACTGCGAAGGCCATATCTTTCAGGCCTGAGATCTGTTTTCCGCAAAACCAGACTCTAGAGTGAAGCCCCTGACGAGATCTTCGAAATGAATCAAGAACTGGCTCAAAACTCGTCCCGCAGCTAGAGATATCACCGAAACAGTAAAACAGGGCTGAAAGTGCATCCGTGTTAAACAAGTTACGAAGGTCATAGCTTTCA
The DNA here is from genome assembly GCF_003935025.1 of Abrus precatorius. Lineage (NCBI taxonomy): Eukaryota > Viridiplantae > Streptophyta > Magnoliopsida > Fabales > Fabaceae > Abrus > Abrus precatorius. Next base: position 2,485,877 of record NW_020874290.1, on the reverse strand, counting down.
TCTGCGAGCTCTGTTTTCTACAAAACCAGAGTCCACAGTGAACCCCCAGAAAAGATCTTCGCAACAAAAAAAGAGTCGTCTCGAAACACGGCCTGTAGCTCGATATATCGTCGAAACAGTAAACGCTGCCCGGAAACGCTCAGAATCTGGGGGTTGGAAACAGTCACAACAAACTGCGAAGGCCATATCTTTCAGGCCGAGATATTTTTCCGCAAAACCAGACTCTAGAGTGAAGCCCCTGACGAGATCTTCGAAATGAATCAAGAACTGGCTCAAAACTCGTCCCGCAGCTAGAGATATCACGAAACAGTAAAACGGGCTGAAAGTGCATCCGTGTTAAACAAGTTACGAAGGTCATAGCTTTCATCTGCGAGCTCTGTTTTCTACAAAACCAGAGTCCACAGGAAGCCCCAGAAAAGAGCTTCGCAACAAAAAAAGAATCGTCTCGAAACACGGCCTGTAGCTCGATATATCGTCGAAACAGTAAACGCTGCCCGGAAACGCTCAGAATCTGGGGGTTGGAAACAGTCACAACAAACTGCGAAGGCCATATCTTTCAGGTCCGAGATCTTTTTCCGCAAAACCAGACTCTAGAGTGAAGCCCCTGACGAGATCTTCGAAATGAATCAAGAACTGGCTCAAAACTCGTCCCGCAGCTAGAGATATCACCGAAACAGTAAAACAGGGCTGAAAGTGCATCCGTGTTAAACAAGTTACGAAGGTCATAGCTTTCATCTGCGAGCTCTGTTTTCTACAAAACCAGAGTCCACAGTGAAGCCCCAGAAAAGAGCTTCGCAACAAAAAAAGAATCGTCTCGAAACACGGCCTGTAGCTCGATATATCGTCGAAACAGTAAACGCTGCCCGGAAACGCTCAGAATCTGGGGGTTGGAAACAGTCACAACAAACTGCGAAGGCCATATCTTTCAAGCCTGAGATCTGTTTTCTGCAAAACCAGACTCTAGAGTGAAGCCCCTGACGAGATCTTCGAAATGAATCAAGAACTGGCTCAAAACTCGTCCCGCAGCTAGAGATATCACTGAAACAGTAAAACAGGGCTGAAAGTGCATCCGTGTTAAACAAGTTACGAAGGTCATAGCTTTCATCTGCGAGCTCTGTTTTCTACAAAACCAGAGTCCACAGGAAGCCCCAGAAAAGAGCTTCGCAACAAAAAAAGAGTCGTCTCGAAACACGGCCTGTAGCTCGATATATCGTCGAAACAGTAAACGCTGCCCGGAAACGCTCAGAATCTGGGGGTTGGAAACAGTCACAACAAACTGCGAAGGCCATATCTTTCAGGCCTGAGATCTGTTTTCCGCAAAACCAGACTCTAGAGTGAAGCCCCTGACGAGATCTTCGAAATGAATCAAGAACTGGCTCAAAACTCGTCCCGCAGCTAGAGATATCACGAAACAGTAAAACAGGGCTGAAAGTGCATCCGTGTTAAACAAGTTACGAAGGTCATAGCTTTCATCTGCGAGCTCTGTTTTCTACAAAACCAGAGTCCACAGGAAGCCCCAGAAAAGAGCTTCGCAACAAAAAAAGAATCGTCTCGAAACACGGCCTGTAGCTCGAATATCGTCGAAACAGTAAACGCTGCCCGGAAACGCTCAGAATCTGGGGGTTGGAAACAGTCACAACAAACTGCGAAGGCCATATCTTTCAGGTCCGAGATCTATTTTCTGCAAAACCAGACTCTAGAGTGAAGCCCCTGACGAGATCTTCGAAATGAATCAAGAACTGGCTCAAAACTCGTCCCGCAGCTAGAGATATCACGAAACAGTAAAACAGGGCTGAAAGTGCATCCGTGTTAAACAAGTTACGAAGGTCATAGCTTTCATCTGCGAGCTCTGTTTTCTACAAAACCAGAGTCCACAGTGAAGCCCCAGAAAAGAGCTTCGCAACAAAAAAAGAATCGTCTCGAAACACGGCCTGTAGCTCGATATATCGTCGAAACAGTAAACGCTGCCCGGAAACGCTCAGAATCTGGGGGTTGGAAACAGTCACAACAAACTGCGAAGGCCATATCTTTCAGGTCCGAGATATATTTTCCGCAAAACCAGACTCTAGAGTGAAGCCCCTGACGAGATCTTCGAAATGAATCAAGAACTGGCTCAAAACTCGTCCCGCAGCTAGAGATATCACCGAAACAGTAAAACGGGCTGAAAGTGCATCCGTGTTAAACAAGTTACGAAGGTCATAGCTTTCATCTGCGAGCTCTGTTTTCTACAAAACCAGAGTCCACAGTGAAGCCCCAGAAAAGAGCTTCGCAACAAAAAAAGAGTCGTCTCGAAACACGGCCTGTAGCTCGATATATCGTCGAAACAGTAAACGCTGCCCGGAAACGCTCAGAATCTGGGGGTTGGAAACAGTCACAACAAACTGCGAAGGCCATATCTTTCAGGTCCGAGATCTTTTTCCGCAAAACCAGACTCTAGAGTGAAGCCCCTGACGAGATCTTCGAAATGAATCAAGAACTGGCTCAAAACTCGTCCCGCAGCTAGAGATATCACGAAACAGTAAAACGGGCTGAAAGTGCATCCGTGTTAAACAAGTTACGAAGGTCATAGCTTCATCTGCGAGCTCTGTTTTCTACAAAACCAGAGTCCACAGGAAGCCCCAGAAAAGAGCTTCGCAACAAAAAAAGAATCGTCTCGAAACACGGCCTGTAGCTCGATATATCGTCGAAACAGTAAACGCTGCCCGGAAACGCTCAGAATCTGGGGGTTGGAAACAGTCACAACAAACTGCGAAGGCCATATCTTTCAGGTCCGAGATCTGTTTTCCGCAAAACCAGACTCTAGAGTGAAGCCCCTGACGAGATCTTCGAAATGAATCAAGAACTGGCTCAAAACTCGTCCCGCAGCTAGAGATATCACCGAAACAGTAAAACAGGGCTGAAAGTGCATCCGTGTTAAACAAGTTACGAAGGTCATAGCTTTCATCTGCGAGCTCTGTTTTCTACAAAACCAGAGTCCACAGGAAGCCCCAGAAAAGAGCTTCGCAACAAAAAAAGAATCGTCTCGAAACACGGCCTGTAGCTCGATATATCGTCGAAACAGTAAACGCTGCCCGGAAACGCTCAGAATCTGGGGGTTGGAAACAGTCACAACAAACTGCGAAGGCCATATCTTTCAGGCCGAGATCTATTTTCCGCAAAACCAGACTCTAGAGTGAAGCCCCTGACGAGATCTTCGAAATGAATCAAGAACTGGCTCAAAACTCGTCCCGCAGCTAGAGATATCGCGAAACAGTAAAACGGGCTGAAAGTGCATCCGTGTTAAACAAGTTACGAAGGTCATAGCCTTCATCTGCGAGCTCTGTTTTCTACAAAACCAGAGTCCACAGGGAAGCCCCAGAAAAGAGCTTCGCAACAAAAAAAGAATCGTCTCGAAACACGGCCTGTAGCTCGAGATATCGTCGAAACAGTAAACGCTGCCCGGAAACGCTCAGAATCTGGGGGTTGGAAACAGTCACAACAAACTGCGAAGGCCATATCTTTCAGGTCCGAGGTCTGTTTTCCGCAAAACCAGACTCTAGAGTGAAGCCCCTGACGAGATCTTCGAAATGAATCAAGAACTGGCTCAAAACTCGTCCCGCAGCTAGAGATATCACCGAAACAGTAAAACAGGGCTGAAAGTGCATCCGTGTTAAACAAGTTACGAAGGTCATAGCTTTCATCTGCGAGCTCTGTTTTCTACAAAACCAGAGTCCACAGTGAAGCCCCAGAAAAGAGCTTCGCAACAAAAAAAGAGTCGTCTCGAAACACGGCCTGTAGCTCGATATATCGTCGAAACAGTAAACGCTGCCCGGAAACGCTCAGAATCTGGGGGTTGGAAACAGTCACAACAAACTGCGAAGGCCATATCTTTCAGGCCGAGATCTGTTTTCCGCAAAACCAGACTCTAGAGTGAAGCCCCTGACGAGATCTTCGAAATGAATCAAGAACTGGCTCAAAACTCGTCCCGCAGCTAGAGATATCACGAAACAGTAAAACAGGGCTGAAAGTGCATCCGTGTTAAACAAGTTACGAAGGTCATAGCTTCATCTGCGAGCTCTGTTTTCTACAAAACCAGAGTCCACAGGAAGCCCCAGAAAAGAGCTTCGCAACAAAAAAAGAATCGTCTCGAAACACGGCCTGTAGCTCGATATATCGTCGAAACAGTAAACGCTGCCCGGAAACGCTCAGAATCTGGGGGTTGGAAACAGTCACAACAAACTGCGAAGGCCATATCTTTCAGGCCGAGATCTTTTTCCGCAAAACCAGACTCTAGAGTGAAGCCCCTGACGAGATCTTCGAAATGAATCAAGAACTGGCTCAAAACTCGTCCCGCAGCTAGAGATATCGCCGAAACAGTAAAACGGGCTGAAAGTGCATCCGTGTTAAACAAGTTACGAAGGTCATAGCTTCATCTGCGAGCTCTGTTTTCTACAAAACCAGAGTCCACAGGAAGCCCCAGAAAAGAGCTTCGCAACAAAAAAAGAATCGTCTCGAAACACGGCTGTAGCTCGAGATATCGTCGAAACAGTAAACGCTGCCCGGAAACGCTCAGAATCTGGGGGTTGGAAACAGTCACAACAAACTGCGAAGGCCATATCTTTCAGGTCCGAGATATGTTTTCGCAAAACCAGACTCTAGAGTGAAGCCCCTGACGAGATCTTCGAAATGAATCAAGAACTGGCTCAAAACTCGTCCCGCAGCTAGAGATATCACCGAAACAGTAAAACAGGGCTGAAAGTGCATCCGTGTTAAACAAGTTACGAAGGTCATAGCTTCATCTGCGAGCTCTGTTTTCTACAAAACCAGAGTCCACAGGAAGCCCCAGAAAAGAGCTTCGCAACAAAAAAAGAATCGTCTCGAAACACGGCCTGTAGCTCGATATATCGTCGAAACAGTAAACGCTGCCCGGAAACGCTCAGAATCTGGGGGTTGGAAACAGTCACAACAAACTGCGAAGGCCATATCTTTCAGGCCGAGATCTTTTTCCGCAAAACCAGACTCTAGAGTGAAGCCCCTGACGAGATCTTCGAAATGAATCAAGAACTGGCTCAAAACTCGTCCCGCAGCTAGAGATATCACGAAACAGTAAAACAGGGCTGAAAGTGCATCCGTGTTAAACAAGTTACGAAGGTCATAGCTTTCATCTGCGAGCTCTGTTTTCTACAAAACCAGAGTCCACAGTGAAGCCCCAGAAAAGATCTTCGCAACAAAAAAAGAGTCGTCTCGAAACACGGCCTGTAGCTCGATATATCGTCGAAACAGTAAACGCTGCCCGGAAACGCTCAGAATCTGGGGGTTGGAAACAGTCACAACAAACTGCGAAGGCCATATCTTTCAGGTCCGAGATCTGTTTTCCGCAAAACCAGACTCTAGAGTGAAGCCCCTGACGAGATCTTCGAAATGAATCAAGAACTGGCTCAAAACTCGTCCCGCAGCTAGAGATATCACGAAACAGTAAAACAGGGCTGAAAGTGCATCCGTGTTAAACAAGTTACGAAGGTCATAGCTTTCATCTGCGAGCTCTGTTTTCTATAAAACCAGAGTCCACAGTGAACCCCCAGAAAAGATCTTCGCAACAAAAAAAGAGTCGTCTCGAAACACGGCCTGTAGCTCGATATATCGTCGAAACAGTAAACGCTGCCCGGAAACGCTCAGAATCTGGGGGTTGGAAACAGTCACAACAAACTGCGAAGGCCATATCTTTCAGGTCCGAGGTCTGTTTTCCGCAAAACCAGACTCTAGAGTGAAGCCCCTGACGAGATCTTCGAAATGAATCAAGAACTGGCTCAAAACTCGTCCCGCAGCTAGAGATATCACCGAAACAGTAAAACAGGGCTGAAAGTGCATCCGTGTTAAACAAGTTACGAAGGTCATAGCTTTCATCTGCGAGCTCTGTTTTCTATAAAACCAGAGTCCACAGTGAACCCCCAGAAAAGATCTTCGCAACAAAAAAAGAGTCGTCTCGAAACACGGCTGTAGCTCGATATATCGTCGAAACAGTAAACGCTGCCCGGAAACGCTCAGAATCTGGGGGTTGGAAACAGTCACAACAAACTGCGAAGGCCATATCTTTCAGGTCCGAGATCTATTTTCCGCAAAACCAGACTCTAGAGTGAAGCCCCTGACGAGATCTTCGAAATGAATCAAGAACTGGCTCAAAACTCGTCCCGCAGCTAGAGATATCACCGAAACAGTAAAACAGGGCTGAAAGTGCATCCGTGTTAAACAAGTTACGAAGGTCATAGCTTTCATCTGCGAGCTCTGTTTTCTACAAAACCAGAGTCCACAGGAAGCCCCAGAAAAGAGCTTCGCAACAAAAAAAGAATCGTCTCGAAACACGGCCTGTAGCTCGATATATCGTCGAAACAGTAAACGCTGCCCGGAAACGCTCAGAATCTGGGGGTTGGAAACAGTCACAACAAACTGCGAAGGCCATATCTTTCAGGCCGAGATCTGTTTTCCGCAAAACCAGACTCTAGAGTGAAGCCCCTGACGAGATCTTCGAAATGAATCAAGAACTGGCTCAAAACTCGTCCCGCAGCTAGAGATATCACCGAAACAGTAAAACAGGGCTGAAAGTGCATCCGTGTTAAACAAGTTACGAAGGTCATAGCTTTCATCTGCGAGCTCTGTTTTCTACAAAACCAGAGTCCACAGGAAGCCCCAGAAAAGAGCTTCGCAACAAAAAAAGAATCGTCTCGAAACACGGCCTGTAGCTCGAATATCGTCGAAACAGTAAACGCTGCCCGGAAACGCTCAGAATCTGGGGGTTGGAAACAGTCACAACAAACTGCGAAGGCCATATCTTTCAGGTCCGAGATCTTTTTCTGCAAAACCAGACTCTAGAGTGAAGCCCCTGACGAGATCTTCGAAATGAATCAAGAACTGGCTCAAAACTCGTCCCGCAGCTAGAGATATCACGAAACAGTAAAACAGGGCTGAAAGTGCATCCGTGTTAAACAAGTTACGAAGGTCATAGCTTTCATCTGCGAGCTCTGTTTTCTACAAAACCAGAGTCCACAGGAAGCCCCAGAAAAGAGCTTCGCAACAAAAAAAGAATCGTCTCGAAACACGGCCTGTAGCTCGATATATCGTCGAAACAGTAAACGCTGCCCGGAAACGCTCAGAATCTGGGGTTGGAAACAGTCACAACAAACTGCGAAGGCCATATCTTTCAGGTCCGAGATTATTTTCGCAAAACCAGACTCTAGAGTGAAGCCCCTGACGAGATCTTCGAAATGAATCAAGAACTGGCTCAAAACTCGTCCCGCAGCTAGAGATATCACGAAACAGTAAAACGGGCTGAAAGTGCATCCGTGTTAAACAAGTTACGAAGGTCATAGCTTTCATCTGCGAGCTCTGTTTTCTACAAAACCAGAGTCCACAGGAAGCCCCAGAAAAGAGCTTCGCAACAAAAAAAGAATCGTCTCGAAACACGGCCTGTAGCTCGAATATCGTCGAAACAGTAAACGCTGCCCGGAAACGCTCAGAATCTGGGGGTTGGAAACAGTCACAACAAACTGCGAAGGCCATATCTTTCAGGTCCGAGATCTATTTTCCGCAAAACCAGACTCTAGAGTGAAGCCCCTGACGAGATCTTCGAAATGAATCAAGAACTGGCTCAAAACTCGTCCCGCAGCTAGAGATATCCCGAAACAGTAAAACGGGCTGAAAGTGCATCCGTGTTAAACAAGTTACGAAGGTCATAGCTTCATCTGCGAGCTCTGTTTTCTACAAAACCAGAGTCCACAGGAAGCCCCAGAAAAGAGCTTCGCAACAAAAAAAGAATCGTCTCGAAACACGGCCTGTAGCTCGAGATATCGTCGAAACAGTAAACGCTGCCCGGAAACGCTCAGAATCTGGGGGTTGGAAACAGTCACAACAAACTGCGAAGGCCATATCTTTCAGGTCCGAGATCTGTTTTCCGCAAAACCAGACTCTAGAGTGAAGCCCCTGACGAGATCTTCGAAATGAATCAAGAACTGGCTCAAAACTCGTCCCGCAGCTAGAGATATCCGAAACAGTAAAACAGGGCTGAAAGTGCATCCGTGTTAAACAAGTTACGAAGGTCATAGCTTTCATCTGCGAGCTCTGTTTTCTACAAAACCAGAGTCCACAGGAAGCCCCAGAAAAGAGCTTCGCAACAAAAAAAGAATCGTCTCGAAACACGGCCTGTAGCTCGATATATCGTCGAAACAGTAAACGCTGCCCGGAAACGCTCAGAATCTGGGGGTTGGAAACAGTCACAACAAACTGCGAAGGCCATATCTTTCAGGTCCGAGATCTGTTTTCCGCAAAACCAGACTCTAGAGTGAAGCCCCTGACGAGATCTTCGAAATGAATCAAGAACTGGCTCAAAACTCGTCCCGCAGCTAGAGATATCACCGAAACAGTAAAACGGGCTGAAAGTGCATCCGTGTTAAACAAGTTACGAAGGTCATAGCTTTCATCTGCGAGCTCTGTTTTCTACAAAACCAGAGTCCACAGGAAGCCCCAGAAAAGAGCTTCGCAACAAAAAAAGAATCGTCTCGAAACACGGCCTGTAGCTCGAATATCGTCGAAACAGTAAACGCTGCCCGGAAACGCTCAGAATCTGGGGGTTGGAAACAGTCACAACAAACTGCGAAGGCCATATCTTTCAGGTCCGAGATCTGTTTTCCGCAAAACCAGACTCTAGAGTGAAGCCCCTGACGAGATCTTCGAAATGAATCAAGAACTGGCTCAAAACTCGTCCCGCAGCTAGAAATATCGCCGAAACAGTAAAACGGAGCTGAAAGTGCATCCGTGTTAAACAAGTTACGAAGGTCATAGCTTTCATCTGCGAGCTCTGTTTTCTACAAAACCAGAGTCCACAGGAAGCCCCAGAAAAGAGCTTCGCAACAAAAAAAGAATCGTCTCGAAACACGGCCTGTAGCTCGAGATATCGTCGAAACAGTAAACGCTGCCCGGAAACGCTCAGAATCTGGGGGTTGGAAACAGTCACAACAAACTGCGAAGGCCATATCTTTCAGGTCCGAGATCTATTTTCCGCAAAACCAGACTCTAGAGTGAAGCCCCTGACGAGATCTTCGAAATGAATCAAGAACTGGCTCAAAACTCGTCCCGCAGCTAGAGATATCACCGAAACAGTAAAACGGGCTGAAAGTGCATCCGTGTTAAACAAGTTACGAAGGTCATAGCTTTCATCTGCGAGCTCTGTTTTCTACAAAACCAGAGTCCACAGGAACCCCCAGAAAAGATCTTCGCAACAAAAAAAGAATCGTCTCGAAACACGGCCTGTAGCTCGATATATCGTCGAAACAGTAAACGCTGCCCGGAAACGCTCAGAATCTGGGGGTTGGAAACAGTCACAACAAACTGCGAAGGCCATATCTTTCAGGCCGAGATCTGTTTTCCGCAAAACCAGACTCTAGAGTGAAGCCCCTGACGAGATCTTCGAAATGAATCAAGAACTGGCTCAAAACTCGTCCCGCAGCTAGAGATATCCCGAAACAGTAAAACGGGCTGAAAGTGCATCCGTGTTAAACAAGTTACGAAGGTCATAGCTTTCATCTGCGAGCTCTGTTTTCTACAAAACCAGAGTCCACAGGAAGCCCCAGAAAAGAGCTTCGCAACAAAAAAAGAATCGTCTCGAAACACGGCCTGTAGCTCGAGATATCGTCGAAACAGTAAACGCTGCCCGGAAACGCTCAGAATCTGGGGGTTGGAAACAGTCACAACAAACTGCGAAGGCCATATCTTTCAGGCCGAGATCTGTTTTCGCAAAACCAGACTCTAGAGTGAAGCCCCTGACGAGATCTTCGAAATGAATCAAGAACTGGCTCAAAACTCGTCCCGCAGCTAGAGATATCACCGAAACAGTAAAACAGGGCTGAAAGTGCATCCGTGTTAAACAAGTTACGAAGGTCATAGCTTTCATCTGCGAGCTCTGTTTTCTACAAAACCAGAGTCCACAGTGAAGCCCCAGAAAAGAGCTTCGCAACAAAAAAAGAATCGTCTCGAAACACGGCCTGTAGCTCGAGATATCGTCGAAACAGTAAACGCTGCCCGGAAACGCTCAGAATCTGGGGGTTGGAAACAGTCACAACAAACTGCGAAGGCCATATCTTTCAGGTCCGAGATCTATTTTCCGCAAAACCAGACTCTAGAGTGAAGCCCCTGACGAGATCTTCGAAATGAATCAAGAACTGGCTCAAAACTCGTCCCGCAGCTAGAGATATCACTGAAACAGTAAAACGGGCTGAAAGTGCATCCGTGTTAAACAAGTTACGAAGGTCATAGCTTTCATCTGCGAGCTCTGTTTTCTACAAAACCAGAGTCCACAGTGAAGCCCCAGAAAAGAGCTTCGCAACAAAAAAAGAATCGTCTCGAAACACGGCCTGTAGCTCGAATATCGTCGAAACAGTAAACGCTGCCCGGAAACGCTCAGAATCTGGGGGTTGGAAACAGTCACAACAAACTGCGAAGGCCATATCTTTCAGGTCCGAGATCTATTTTCCGTAAAACCAGACTCCAGAGTGAAGCCCCTGACGAGATCTTCGAAATGAATCAAGAACTGGCTCAAAACTCCTTCCGCAGCTAGAGATATCGTTGAAACAGTAAAACGGGCTGAAAGTGCATCCGTGTTAAACAAGTTACGAAGGTCATAGCTTTCATCTGCGAGCTCTGTTTTCTACAAAACCAGAGTCCACAGTGAAGCCCCAGAAAAGAGCTTCGCAACAAAAAAAGAATCGTCTCGAAACACGGCCTGTAGCTCGATATATCGTCGAAACAGTAAACGCTGCCCGGAAACGCTCAGAATCTGGGGTTGGAAACAGTCACAACAAACTGCGAAGGCCATATCTTTCAGGTCCGAGATCTGTTTTCCGCAAAACCAGACTCTAGAGTGAAGCCCCTGACGAGATCTTCGAAATGAATCAAGAACTGGCTCAAAACTCGTCCCGCAGCTAGAGATATCGCCGAAACAGTAAAACGGGCTGAAAGTGCATCCGTGTTAAACAAGTTACGAAGGTCATAGCTTCATCTGCGAGCTCTGTTTTCTACAAAACCAGAGTCCACAGGAAGCCCCAGAAAAGAGCTTCGCAACAAAAAAAGAATCGTCTCGAAACACGGCCTGTAGCTCGATATATCGTCGAAACAGTAAACGCTGCCCGGAAACGCTCAGAATCTGGGGGTTGGAAACAGTCACAACAAACTGCGAAGGCCATATCTTTCAGGTCCGAGATCTGTTTTCGCAAAACCAGACTCTAGAGTGAAGCCCCTGACGAGATCTTCGAAATGAATCAAGAACTGGCTCAAAACTCGTCCCGCAGCTAGAGATATCGCCGAAACAGTAAAACGGGCTGAAAGTGCATCCGTGTTAAACAAGTTACGAAGGTCATAGCTTTCATCTGCGAGCTCTGTTTTCTACAAAACCAGAGTCCACAGGAAGCCCCAGAAAAGAGCTTCGCAACAAAAAAAGAATCGTCTCGAAACACGGCCTGTAGCTCGAATATCGTCGAAACAGTAAACGCTGCCCGGAAACGCTCAGAATCTGGGGTTGGAAACAGTCACAACAAACTGCGAAGGCCATATCTTTCAGGTCCGAGATCTGTTTTCGCAAAACCAGACTCTAGAGTGAAGCCCCTGACGAGATCTTCGAAATGAATCAAGAACTGGCTCAAAACTCGTCCCGCAGCTAGAGATATCACGAAACAGTAAAACAGGGCTGAAAGTGCATCCGTGTTAAACAAGTTACGAAGGTCATAGCTTTCATCTGCGAGCTCTGTTTTCTACAAAACCAGAGTCCACAGTGAAGCCCCAGAAAAGAGCTTCGCAACAAAAAAAGAATCGTCTCGAAACACGGCCTGTAGCTCGAATATCGTCGAAACAGTAAACGCTGCCCGGAAACGCTCAGAATCTGGGGGTTGGAAACAGTCACAACAAACTGCGAAGGCCATATCTTTCAGGCCGAGATCTATTTTCGCAAAACCAGACTCTAGAGTGAAGCCCCTGACGAGATCTTCGAAATGAATCAAGAACTGGCTCAAAACTCGTCCCGCAGCTAGAGATATCGCCGAAACAGTAAAACGGGCTGAAAGTGCATCCGTGTTAAACAAGTTACGAAGGTCATAGCTTTCATCTGCGAGCTCTGTTTTCTACAAAACCAGAGTCCACAGGAAGCCCCAGAAAAGAGCTTCGCAACAAAAAAAGAATCGTCTCGAAACACGGCCTGTAGCTCGAGATATCGTCGAAACAGTAAACGCTGCCCGAAACGCTCAGAATCTGGGGGTTGGAAACAGTCACAACAAACTGCGAAGGCCATATCTTTCAGGTCCGAGATCTGTTTTCCGCAAAACCAGACTCTAGAGTGAAGCCCCTGACGAGATCTTCGAAATGAATCAAGAACTGGCTCAAAACTCGTCCCGCAGCTAGAGATATCACCGAAACAGTAAAACGGGCTGAAAGTGCATCCGTGTTAAACAAGTTACGAAGGTCATAGCTTCATCTGCAGCTTGTTTTCTAAAAACCAGAGTCCAAGGAACCCAGAAAAGACTTCGAACAAAAAAAAATCGTCTCGAAACAGACTAATATCGAAAAAAATCGAAACATAAATTTCATCTGCGAGCTCTGTTTTCTACAAAACCAGAGTCCACAGTGAAGCCCCAGAAAAGATCTTCGCAACAAAAAAAGAGTCGTCTCGAAACACGGCCTGTAGCTCGATATATCGTCGAAACAGTAAACGCTGCCCGGAAACGCTCAGAATCTGGGGGTTGGAAACAGTCACAACAAACTGCGAAGGCCATATCTTTCAGGTCCGAGATTTTTTCCGCAAAACCAGACTCAGAGTGAAGCCCCTGACGAGATCTTCGAAATGAATCAAGAACTGGCTCAAAACTCGTCCCGCAGCTAGAGATATCGCCGAAACAGTAAAACGGGCTGAAAGTGCATCCGTGTTAAACAAGTTACGAAGGTCATAGCTTTCATCTGCGAGCTCTGTTTTCTACAAAACCAGAGTCCACAGGAAGCCCCAGAAAAGAGCTTCGCAACAAAAAAGAATCGTCTCGAAACACGGCCTGTAGCTCGAGATATCGTCGAAACAGTAAACGCTGCCCGGAAACGCTCAGAATCTGGGGTTGGAAACAGTCACAACAAACTGCGAAGGCCATATCTTTCAGGTCCGAGATCTATTTTCCGCAAAACCAGACTCAGAGTGAAGCCCCTGACGAGATCTTCGAAATGAATCAAGAACTGGCTCAAAACTCGTCCCGCAGCTAGAGATATCGCCGAAACAGTAAAACGGGCTGAAAGTGCATCCGTGTTAAACAAGTTACGAAGGTCATAGCTTCATCTGCGAGCTCTGTTTTCTACAAAACCAGAGTCCACAGTGAAGCCCCAGAAAAGAGCTTCGCAACAAAAAAGAATCGTCTCGAAACACGGCTGTAGCTCGAGATATCGTCGAAACAGTAAACGCTGCCCGGAAACGCTCAGAATCTGGGGTTGGAAAAGTCACAACAAACTGCGAAGGCCATATCTTTCAGTCGAGATCTGTTTTCCGCAAAACCAGACTCTAGAGTGAAGCCCCTGACGAGATCTTCGAAATGAATCAAGAACTGGCTCAAAACTCGTCCCGCAGCTAGAGATATCGCCGAAACAGTAAAACAGGGCTGAAAGTGCATCCGTGTTAAACAAGTTACGAAGGTCATAGCTTTCATCTGCGAGCTCTGTTTTCTACAAAACCAGAGTCCACAGTGAAGCCCCAGAAAAGAGCTTCGCAACAAAAAAAGAATCGTCTCGAAACACGGCCTGTAGCTCGAGATATCGTCGAAACAGTAAACGCTGCCCGGAAACGCTCAGAATCTGGGGTTGGAAACAGTCACAACAAACTGCGAAGGCCATATCTTTCAAGTCCGAGATCTGTTTTCCGCAAAACCAGACTCTAGAGTGAAGCCCCTGACGAGATCTTCGAAATGAATCAAGAACTGGCTCAAAACTCGTCCCGCAGCTAGAGATATCGCGAAACAGTAAAACGGGCTGAAAGTGCATCCGTGTTAAACAAGTTACGAAGGTCATAGCTTTCATCTGCGAGCTCTGTTTTCTACAAAACCAGAGTCCACAGTGAAGCCCCAGAAAAGAGCTTCGCAACAAAAAAAGAATCGTCTCGAAACACGGCCTGTAGCTCGAGATATCGTCGAAACAGTAAACGCTGCCCGGAAACGCTCAGAATCTGGGGTTGGAAACAGTCACAACAAACTGCGAAGGCCATATCTTTCAAGTCCGAGATCTGTTTTCCGCAAAACCAGACTCTAGAGTGAAGCCCCTGACGAGATCTTCGAAATGAATCAAGAACTGGCTCAAAACTCGTCCCGCAGCTAGAGATATCGCCGAAACAGTAAAACAGGGCTGAAAGTGCATCCGTGTTAACAAGTTACGAAGGTCATAGCTTTCATCTGCGAGCTTGTTTTCTACAAAACCAGAGTCCACAGTGAAGCCCCAGAAAAGAGCTTCGCAACAAAAAAAGAATCGTCTCGAAACACGGCCTGTAGCTCGAGATATCGTCGAAACAGTAAACGCTGCCCGGAAACGCTCAGAATCTGGGGTTGGAAACAGTCACAACAAACTGCGAAGGCCATATCTTTCAAGTCCGAGATCTGTTTTCCGCAAAACCAGACTCAGAGTGAAGCCCCTGACGAGATCTTCGAAATGAATCAAGAACTGGCTCAAAACTCGTCCCGCAGCTAGAGATATCGCCGAAACAGTAAACAGGGCTGAAAGTGTATCCGTGTTAACAAGTTGCAAGGTCATAGCTTTCATCTGGAGCTTTTTTCTACAAAACCAGAGTCCACAGTGAAGCCCCAGAAAAGACTTCGCAACAAAAAAAGAATCGTCTCGAAACACGGCCTGTAGCTCGAGATATCGTCGAAACAGTAAACGCTGCCCGGAAACGCTCAGAATCTGGGGTTGGAAACAGTCACAACAAACTGCGAAGGCCATATCTTTCAGTCCGAGATCTGTTTTCCGCAAAACCAGACTCTAGAGTGAAGCCCTGACGAGATCTTCGAAATGAATCAAGAACTGGCTCAAAACTCGTCCCGCAGCTAGAGATATCGCCGAAACAGTAAAACGGGCTGAAAGTGATCCGTGTTAACAAGTTACGAAGGTCATAGCTTTCATCTGCGAGCTTGTTTTCTACAAAACCAGAGTCCACAGGAAGCCCCAGAAAAGAGCTTCGCAACAAAAAAAGAATCGTCTCGAAACACGGCCTGTAGCTCGAGATATCGTCGAAACAGTAAACGCTGCCCGGAAACGCTCAGAATCTGGGGTTGGAAACAGTCACAACAAACTGCGAAGGCCATATCTTTCAAGTCGAGATCTGTTTTCCGCAAAACCAGACTCTAGAGTGAAGCCCTGACGAGATCTTCGAAATGAATCAAGAACTGGCTCAAAACTCGTCCCGCAGCTAGAGATATCGCGAAACAGTAAAACAGGGCTGAAAGTGCATCCGTGTTAAACAAGTTACGAAGGTCATAGCTTTCATCTGGAGCTTGTTTTCTACAAAACCAGAGTCCACAGTGAAGCCCCAGAAAAGACTTCGCAACAAAAAAAGAATCGTCTCGAAACACGGCCTGTAGCTCGAGATATCGTCGAAACAGTAAACGCTGCCCGGAAACGCTCAGAATCTGGGGTTGGAAACAGTCACAACAAACTGCGAAGGCCATATCTTTCAAGTCGAGATCTGTTTTCCGCAAAACCAGACTCTAGAGTGAAGCCCCTGACGAGATCTTCGAAATGAATCAAGAACTGGCTCAAAACTCGTCCCGCAGCTAGAGATATCGCCGAAACAGTAAAACGGGCTGAAAGTGCATCCGTGTTAAACAAGTTACGAAGGTCATAGCTTTCATCTGCGAGCTTGTTTTCTACAAAACCAGAGTCCACAGTGAAGCCCCAGAAAAGAGCTTCGCAACAAAAAAAGAATCGTCTCGAAACACGGCCTGTAGCTCGAGATATCGTCGAAACAGTAAACGCTGCCCGGAAACGCTCAGAATCTGGGGTTGGAAACAGTCACAACAAACTGCGAAGGCCATATCTTTCAGTCGAGATCTGTTTTCCGCAAAACCAGACTCTAGAGTGAAGCCCCTGACGAGATCTTCGAAATGAATCAAGAACTGGCTCAAAACTCGTCCCGCAGCTAGAGATATCGCCGAAACAGTAAAACGGGCTGAAAGTGATCCGTGTTAACAAGTTACGAAGGTCATAGCTTTCATCTGCGAGCTTGTTTTCTACAAAACCAGAGTCCACAGTGAAGCCCCAGAAAAGACTTCGCAACAAAAAAGAATCGTCTCGAAACACGGCCTGTAGCTCGAGATATCGTCGAAACAGTAAACGCTGCCCGGAAACGCTCAGAATCTGGGGTTGGAAACAGTCACAACAAACTGCGAAGGCCATATCTTTCAAGTCCGAGATCTGTTTTCCGCAAAACCAGACTCTAGAGTGAAGCCCTGACGAGATCTTCGAAATGAATCAAGAACTGGCTCAAAACTCGTCCCGCAGCTAGAGATATCGCGAAACAGTAAAACGGGCTGAAAGTGCATCCGTGTTAAACAAGTTACGAAGGTCATAGCTTTCATCTGGAGCTTGTTTTCTACAAAACCAGAGTCCACAGTGAAGCCCCAGAAAAGAGCTTCGCAACAAAAAAAGAATCGTCTCGAAACACGGCCTGTAGCTCGAGATATCGTCGAAACAGTAAACGCTGCCCGGAAACGCTCAGAATCTGGGGTTGGAAACAGTCACAACAAACTGCGAAGGCCATATCTTTCAGTCCGAGATCTGTTTTCCGCAAAACCAGACTCTAGAGTGAAGCCCCTGACGAGATCTTCGAAATGAATCAAGAACTGGCTCAAAACTCGTCCCGCAGCTAGAGATATCCCGAAACAGTAAAAAGGGCTGAAAGTGATCCGTGTTAAACAAGTTACGAAGGTCATAGCTTTCATCTGCGAGCTTGTTTTCTACAAAACCAGAGTCCACAGTGAAGCCCCAGAAAAGAGCTTCGCAACAAAAAAAGAATCGTCTCGAAACACGGCCTGTAGCTCGAGATATCGTCGAAACAGTAAACGCTGCCCGGAAACGCTCAGAATCTGGGGTTGGAAACAGTCACAACAAACTGCGAAGGCCATATCTTTCAAGTCCGAGATCTGTTTTCCGCAAAACCAGACTCTAGAGTGAAGCCCTGACGAGATCTTCGAAATGAATCAAGAACTGGCTCAAAACTCGTCCCGCAGCTAGAGATATCGCGAAACAGTAAAAGGGCTGAAAGTGCATCCGTGTTAAACAAGTTACGAAGGTCATAGCTTTCATCTGCGAGCTCTGTTTTCTACAAAACCAGAGTCCACAGTGAAGCCCCAGAAAAGACTTCGCAACAAAAAAAGAATCGTCTCGAAACACGGCCTGTAGCTCGAGATATCGTCGAAACAGTAAACGCTGCCCGGAAACGCTCAGAATCTGGGGTTGGAAACAGTCACAACAAACTGCGAAGGCCATATCTTTCAAGTCCGAGATCTGTTTTCCGCAAAACCAGACTCTAGAGTGAAGCCCTGACGAGATCTTCGAAATGAATCAAGAACTGGCTCAAAACTCGTCCCGCAGCTAGAGATATCACGAAACAGTAAAACAGGGCTGAAAGTGCATCCGTGTTAACAAGTTACGAAGGTCATAGCTTTCATCTGCGAGCTTGTTTTCTACAAAACCAGAGTCCACAGTGAAGCCCCAGAAAAGAGCTTCGCAACAAAAAAAGAATCGTCTCGAAACACGGCCTGTAGCTCGAGATATCGTCGAAACAGTAAACGCTGCCCGGAAACGCTCAGAATCTGGGGTTGGAAACAGTCACAACAAACTGCGAAGGCCATATCTTTCAAGTCGAGATCTGTTTTCCGCAAAACCAGACTCTAGAGTGAAGCCCCTGACGAGATCTTCGAAATGAATCAAGAACTGGCTCAAAACTCGTCCCGCAGCTAGAGATATCCCGAAACAGTAAAACGGGCTGAAAGTGCATCCGTGTTAAACAAGTTACGAAGGTCATAGCTTTCATCTGCGAGCTCTGTTTTCTACAAAACCAGAGTCCACAGTGAAGCCCCAGAAAAGAGCTTCGCAACAAAAAAGAATCGTCTCGAAACACGGCTGTAGCTCGAGATATCGTCGAAACAGTAAACGCTGCCCGGAAACGCTCAGAATCTGGGGTTGGAAACAGTCACAACAAACTGCGAAGGCCATATCTTTCAGTCCGAGATCTGTTTTCCGCAAAACCAGACTCTAGAGTGAAGCCCCTGACGAGATCTTCGAAATGAATCAAGAACTGGCTCAAAACTCGTCCCGCAGCTAGAGATATCCCGAAACAGTAAAACGGGCTGAAAGTGCATCCGTGTTAAACAAGTTACGAAGGTCATAGCTTTCATCTGCGAGCTCTGTTTTCTACAAAACCAGAGTCCACAGTGAAGCCCCAGAAAAGAGCTTCGCAACAAAAAAGAATCGTCTCGAAACACGGCCTGTAGCTCGAGATATCGTCGAAACAGTAAACGCTGCCCGGAAACGCTCAGAATCTGGGGTTGGAAACAGTCACAACAAACTGCGAAGGCCATATCTTTCAGTCCGAGATCTGTTTTCCGCAAAACCAGACTCTAGAGTGAAGCCCCTGACGAGATCTTCGAAATGAATCAAGAACTGGCTCAAAACTCGTCCCGCAGCTAGAGATATCGCGAAACAGTAAAACGGGCTGAAAGTGCATCCGTGTTAAACAAGTTACGAAGGTCATAGCTTTCATCTGCGAGCTCTGTTTTCTACAAAACCAGAGTCCACAGGAAGCCCCAGAAAAGAGCTTCGCAACAAAAAAAGAATCGTCTCGAAACACGGCTGTAGCTCGAATATCGTCGAAACAGTAAACGCTGCCCGGAAACGCTCAGAATCTGGGGTTGGAAACAGTCACAACAAACTGCGAAGGCCATATCTTTCAGTCCGAGATCTGTTTTCCGCAAAACCAGACTCTAGAGTGAAGCCCTGACGAGATCTTCGAAATGAATCAAGAACTGGCTCAAAACTCGTCCCGCAGCTAGAGATATCGCGAAACAGTAAAACGGGCTGAAAGTGCATCCGTGTTAAACAAGTTACGAAGGTCATAGCTTTCATCTGCGAGCTCTGTTTTCTACAAAACCAGAGTCCACAGGAAGCCCCAGAAAAGAGCTTCGCAACAAAAAAAGAATCGTCTCGAAACACGGCCTGTAGCTCGAGATATCGTCGAAACAGTAAACGCTGCCCGGAAACGCTCAGAATCTGGGGTTGGAAACAGTCACAACAAACTGCGAAGGCCATATCTTTCAGTCCGAGATCTGTTTTCCGCAAAACCAGACTCTAGAGTGAAGCCCTGACGAGATCTTCGAAATGAATCAAGAACTGGCTCAAAACTCGTCCCGCAGCTAGAGATATCACGAAACAGTAAAACGGGCTGAAAGTGCATCCGTGTTAAACAAGTTACGAAGGTCATAGCTTTCATCTGCGAGCTCTGTTTTCTACAAAACCAGAGTCCACAGGAAGCCCCAGAAAAGAGCTTCGCAACAAAAAAGAATCGTCTCGAAACACGGCCTGTAGCTCGAGATATCGTCGAAACAGTAAACGCTGCCCGGAAACGCTCAGAATCTGGGGGTTGGAAACAGTCACAACAAACTGCGAAGGCCATATCTTTCAGTCCGAGATCTGTTTTCGCAAAACCAGACTCTAGAGTGAAGCCCCTGACGAGATCTTCGAAATGAATCAAGAACTGGCTCAAAACTCGTCCCGCAGCTAGAGATATCCGAAACAGTAAAACGGGCTGAAAGTGCATCCGTGTTAAACAAGTTACGAAGGTCATAGCTTCATCTGCGAGCTCTGTTTTCTACAAAACCAGAGTCCACAGGAAGCCCCAGAAAAGAGCTTCGCAACAAAAAAAGAATCGTCTCGAAACACGGCCTGTAGCTCGAGATATCGTCGAAACAGTAAACGCTGCCCGGAAACGCTCAGAATCTGGGGTTGGAAACAGTCACAACAAACTGCGAAGGCCATATCTTTCAAGTCCGAGATCTGTTTTCCGCAAAACCAGACTCTAGAGTGAAGCCCCTGACGAGATCTTCGAAATGAATCAAGAACTGGCTCAAAACTCGTCCCGCAGCTAGAGATATCCGAAACAGTAAAACAGGGCTGAAAGTGCATCCGTGTTAAACAAGTTACGAAGGTCATAGCTTCATCTGCGAGCTCTGTTTTCTACAAAACCAGAGTCCACAGGAAGCCCCAGAAAAGAGCTTCGCAACAAAAAAAGAATCGTCTCGAAACACGGCCTGTAGCTCGAGATATCGTCGAAACAGTAAACGCTGCCCGAAACGCTCAGAATCTGGGGTTGGAAACAGTCACAACAAACTGCGAAGGCCATATCTTTCAGGTCCGAGATCTGTTTTCCGCAAAACCAGACTCTAGAGTGAAGCCCCTGACGAGATCTTCGAAATGAATCAAGAACTGGCTCAAAACTCGTCCCGCAGCTAGAGATATCGCCGAAACAGTAAAACGGGCTGAAAGTGCATCCGTGTTAAACAAGTTACGAAGGTCATAGCTTTCATCTGCGAGCTCTGTTTTCTACAAAACCAGAGTCCACAGGAAGCCCCAGAAAAGAGCTTCGCAACAAAAAAAGAATCGTCTCGAAACACGGCTGTAGCTCGAATATCGTCGAAACAGTAAACGCTGCCCGGAAACGCTCAGAATCTGGGGTTGGAAACAGTCACAACAAACTGCGAAGGCCATATCTTTCAGGTCCGAGATTGTTTTCCGCAAAACCAGACTCTAGAGTGAAGCCCTGACGAGATCTTCGAAATGAATCAAGAACTGGCTCAAAACTCGTCCCGCAGCTAGAGATATCCCGAAACAGTAAAACGGGCTGAAAGTGCATCCGTGTTAAACAAGTTACGAAGGTCATAGCTTCATCTGCGAGCTCTGTTTTCTACAAAACCAGAGTCCACAGGAAGCCCCAGAAAAGAGCTTCGCAACAAAAAAAGAATCGTCTCGAAACACGGCTGTAGCTCGAATATCGTCGAAACAGTAAACGCTGCCCGGAAACGCTCAGAATCTGGGGGTTGGAAACAGTCACAACAAACTGCGAAGGCCATATCTTTCAGGCCGAGATCTTTTTCCGCAAAACCAGACTCTAGAGTGAAGCCCCTGACGAGATCTTCGAAATGAATCAAGAACTGGCTCAAAACTCGTCCCGCAGCTAGAGATATCCCGAAACAGTAAAACGGGCTGAAAGTGCATCCGTGTTAAACAAGTTACGAAGGTCATAGCTTCATCTGCGAGCTCTGTTTTCTACAAAACCAGAGTCCACAGGAAGCCCCAGAAAAGAGCTTCGCAACAAAAAAAGAATCGTCTCGAAACACGGCCTGTAGCTCGAATATCGTCGAAACAGTAAACGCTGCCCGAAACGCTCAGAATCTGGGGGTTGGAAACAGTCACAACAAACTGCGAAGGCCATATCTTTCAGGTCCGAGATCTGTTTTCCGCAAAACCAGACTCTAGAGTGAAGCCCTGACGAGATCTTCGAAATGAATCAAGAACTGGCTCAAAACTCGTCCCGCAGCTAGAGATATCGCGAAACAGTAAAACGGGCTGAAAGTGCATCCGTGTTAAACAAGTTACGAAGGTCATAGCTTCATCTGCGAGCTCTGTTTTCTACAAAACCAGAGTCCACAGGAAGCCCCAGAAAAGACTTCGCAACAAAAAAAGAATCGTCTCGAAACACGGCCTGTAGCTCGATATATCGTCGAAACAGTAAACGCTGCCCGGAAACGCTCAGAATCTGGGGTTGGAAACAGTCACAACAAACTGCGAAGGCCATATCTTTCAGGCCGAGATCTTTTTCCGCAAAACCAGACTCAGAGTGAAGCCCCTGACGAGATCTTCGAAATGAATCAAGAACTGGCTCAAAACTCGTCCCGCAGCTAGAGATATCGCCGAAACAGTAAAACGGGCTGAAAGTGCATCCGTGTTAAACAAGTTACGAAGGTCATAGCTTCATCTGCGAGCTCTGTTTTCTACAAAACCAGAGTCCACAGGAAGCCCCAGAAAAGAGCTTCGCAACAAAAAAAGAATCGTCTCGAAACACGGCCTGTAGCTCGAATATCGTCGAAACAGTAAACGCTGCCCGAAACGCTCAGAATCTGGGGGTTGGAAACAGTCACAACAAACTGCGAAGGCCATATCTTTCAGGTCCGAGATCTGTTTTCCGCAAAACCAGACTCTAGAGTGAAGCCCCTGACGAGATCTTCGAAATGAATCAAGAACTGGCTCAAAACTCGTCCCGCAGCTAGAGATATCGCCGAAACAGTAAAACGGGCTGAAAGTGCATCCGTGTTAAACAAGTTACGAAGGTCATAGCTTCATCTGCGAGCTCTGTTTTCTACAAAACCAGAGTCCACAGGAAGCCCCAGAAAAGAGCTTCGCAACAAAAAAAGAATCGTCTCGAAACACGGCCTGTAGCTCGAGATATCGTCGAAACAGTAAACGCTGCCCGGAAACGCTCAGAATCTGGGGGTTGGAAACAGTCACAACAAACTGCGAAGGCCATATCTTTCAGGTCCGAGATCTGTTTTCCGCAAAACCAGACTCTAGAGTGAAGCCCTGACGAGATCTTCGAAATGAATCAAGAACTGGCTCAAAACTCGTCCCGCAGCTAGAGATATCACGAAACAGTAAAACGGGCTGAAAGTGCATCCGTGTTAAACAAGTTACGAAGGTCATAGCTTCATCTGCGAGCTCTGTTTTCTACAAAACCAGAGTCCACAGGAAGCCCCAGAAAAGAGCTTCGCAACAAAAAAAGAATCGTCTCGAAACACGGCCTGTAGCTCGAATATCGTCGAAACAGTAAACGCTGCCCGGAAACGCTCAGAATCTGGGGGTTGGAAACAGTCACAACAAACTGCGAAGGCCATATCTTTCAGGTCCGAGATTATTTTCCGCAAAACCAGACTCTAGAGTGAAGCCCCTGACGAGATCTTCGAAATGAATCAAGAACTGGCTCAAAACTCGTCCCGCAGCTAGAGATATCACGAAACAGTAAAACAGGGCTGAAAGTGCATCCGTGTTAAACAAGTTACGAAGGTCATAGCTTCATCTGCGAGCTCTGTTTTCTACAAAACCAGAGTCACAGGAAGCCCCAGAAAAGAGCTTCGCAACAAAAAAAGAATCGTCTCGAAACACGGCCTGTAGCTCGAATATCGTCGAAACAGTAAACGCTGCCCGGAAACGCTCAGAATCTGGGGTTGGAAACAGTCACAACAAACTGCGAAGGCCATATCTTTCAGGCCGAGATCTGTTTTCCGCAAAACCAGACTCTAGAGTGAAGCCCCTGACGAGATCTTCGAAATGAATCAAGAACTGGCTCAAAACTCGTCCCGCAGCTAGAGATATCGCCGAAACAGTAAAACGGGCTGAAAGTGCATCCGTGTTAAACAAGTTACGAAGGTCATAGCTTCATCTGCGAGCTCTGTTTTCTACAAAACCAGAGTCCACAGGAAGCCCCAGAAAAGAGCTTCGCAACAAAAAAAGAATCGTCTCGAAACACGGCTGTAGCTCGAGATATCGTCGAAACAGTAAACGCTGCCCGGAAACGCTCAGAATCTGGGGTTGGAAACAGTCACAACAAACTGCGAAGGCCATATCTTTCAGGTCCGAGATCTGTTTTCCGCAAAACCAGACTCTAGAGTGAAGCCCCTGACGAGATCTTCGAAATGAATCAAGAACTGGCTCAAAACTCGTCCCGCAGCTAGAGATATCACCGAAACAGTAAAACGGGCTGAAAGTGCATCCGTGTTAAACAAGTTACGAAGGTCATAGCTTTCATCTGCGAGCTCTGTTTTCTACAAAACCAGAGTCACAGGAAGCCCCAGAAAAGAGCTTCGCAACAAAAAAAGAATCGTCTCGAAACACGGCCTGTAGCTCGATATATCGTCGAAACAGTAAACGCTGCCCGGAAACGCTCAGAATCTGGGGTTGGAAACAGTCACAACAAACTGCGAAGGCCATATCTTTCAGGCCGAGATCTGTTTTCCGCAAAACCAGACTCTAGAGTGAAGCCCCTGACGAGATCTTCGAAATGAATCAAGAACTGGCTCAAAACTCGTCCCGCAGCTAGAGATATCGCGAAACAGTAAAACGGGCTGAAAGTGCATCCGTGTTAAACAAGTTACGAAGGTCATAGCTTCATCTGCGAGCTCTGTTTTCTACAAAACCAGAGTCCACAGGAAGCCCCAGAAAAGAGCTTCGCAACAAAAAAGAATCGTCTCGAAACACGGCCTGTAGCTCGAATATCGTCGAAACAGTAAACGCTGCCCGGAAACGCTCAGAATCTGGGGTTGGAAACAGTCACAACAAACTGCGAAGGCCATATCTTTCAGGTCCGAGATCTGTTTTCCGCAAAACCAGACTCTAGAGTGAAGCCCTGACGAGATCTTCGAAATGAATCAAGAACTGGCTCAAAACTCGTCCCGCAGCTAGAGATATCCCGAAACAGTAAAACGGGCTGAAAGTGCATCCGTGTTAAACAAGTTACGAAGGTCATAGCTTCATCTGCGAGCTCTGTTTTCTACAAAACCAGAGTCCACAGGAAGCCCCAGAAAAGAGCTTCGCAACAAAAAAAGAATCGTCTCGAAACACGGCTGTAGCTCGATATATCGTCGAAACAGTAAACGCTGCCCGGAAACGCTCAGAATCTGGGGGTTGGAAACAGTCACAACAAACTGCGAAGGCCATATCTTTCAGGTCCGAGATCTGTTTTCGCAAAACCAGACTCTAGAGTGAAGCCCCTGACGAGATCTTCGAAATGAATCAAGAACTGGCTCAAAACTCGTCCCGCAGCTAGAGATATCCCGAAACAGTAAAACGGGCTGAAAGTGCATCCGTGTTAAACAAGTTACGAAGGTCATAGCTTCATCTGCGAGCTCTGTTTTCTACAAAACCAGAGTCCACAGGAAGCCCCAGAAAAGAGCTTCGCAACAAAAAAAGAATCGTCTCGAAACACGGCCTGTAGCTCGATATATCGTCGAAACAGTAAACGCTGCCCGGAAACGCTCAGAATCTGGGGGTTGGAAACAGTCACAACAAACTGCGAAGGCCATATCTTTCAGGCCGAGATCTGTTTTCCGCAAAACCAGACTCTAGAGTGAAGCCCCTGACGAGATCTTCGAAATGAATCAAGAACTGGCTCAAAACTCGTCCCGCAGCTAGAGATATCCCGAAACAGTAAAACGGGCTGAAAGTGCATCCGTGTTAAACAAGTTACGAAGGTCATAGCTTTCATCTGCGAGCTCTGTTTTCTACAAAACCAGAGTCCACAGGAAGCCCCAGAAAAGAGCTTCGCAACAAAAAAAGAATCGTCTCGAAACACGGCCTGTAGCTCGATATATCGTCGAAACAGTAAACGCTGCCCGGAAACGCTCAGAATCTGGGGTTGGAAACAGTCACAACAAACTGCGAAGGCCATATCTTTCAGGTCCGAGATCTGTTTTCCGCAAAACCAGACTCTAGAGTGAAGCCCCTGACGAGATCTTCGAAATGAATCAAGAACTGGCTCAAAACTCGTCCCGCAGCTAGAGATATCGCCGAAACAGTAAAACGGGCTGAAAGTGCATCCGTGTTAAACAAGTTACGAAGGTCATAGCTTCATCTGCGAGCTCTGTTTTCTACAAAACCAGAGTCCACAGGAAGCCCCAGAAAAGAGCTTCGCAACAAAAAAAGAATCGTCTCGAAACACGGCCTGTAGCTCGATATATCGTCGAAACAGTAAACGCTGCCCGGAAACGCTCAGAATCTGGGGGTTGGAAACAGTCACAACAAACTGCGAAGGCCATATCTTTCAGGCCGAGATCTGTTTTCCGCAAAACCAGACTCTAGAGTGAAGCCCCTGACGAGATCTTCGAAATGAATCAAGAACTGGCTCAAAACTCGTCCCGCAGCTAGAGATATCGCCGAAACAGTAAAACGGGCTGAAAGTGCATCCGTGTTAAACAAGTTACGAAGGTCATAGCTTCATCTGCGAGCTCTGTTTTCTACAAAACCAGAGTCCACAGGAAGCCCCAGAAAAGAGCTTCGCAACAAAAAAAGAATCGTCTCGAAACACGGCCTGTAGCTCGAATATCGTCGAAACAGTAAACGCTGCCCGGAAACGCTCAGAATCTGGGGGTTGGAAACAGTCACAACAAACTGCGAAGGCCATATCTTTCAGGTCCGAGATTTTTTCCGCAAAACCAGACTCTAGAGTGAAGCCCCTGACGAGATCTTCGAAATGAATCAAGAACTGGCTCAAAACTCGTCCCGCAGCTAGAGATATCCCGAAACAGTAAAACGGGCTGAAAGTGCATCCGTGTTAAACAAGTTACGAAGGTCATAGCTTCATCTGCGAGCTCTGTTTTCTACAAAACCAGAGTCCACAGGAAGCCCCAGAAAAGAGCTTCGCAACAAAAAAAGAATCGTCTCGAAACACGGCCTGTAGCTCGAATATCGTCGAAACAGTAAACGCTGCCCGGAAACGCTCAGAATCTGGGGGTTGGAAACAGTCACAACAAACTGCGAAGGCCATATCTTTCAGGTCCGAGATCTTTTTCGCAAAACCAGACTCTAGAGTGAAGCCCCTGACGAGATCTTCGAAATGAATCAAGAACTGGCTCAAAACTCGTCCCGCAGCTAGAGATATCACCGAAACAGTAAAACAGGGCTGAAAGTGCATCCGTGTTAAACAAGTTACGAAGGTCATAGCTTTCATCTGCGAGCTCTGTTTTCTACAAAACCAGAGTCCACAGGAAGCCCCAGAAAAGAGCTTCGCAACAAAAAAAGAATCGTCTCGAAACACGGCCTGTAGCTCGAGATATCGTCGAAACAGTAAACGCTGCCCGGAAACGCTCAGAATCTGGGGTTGGAAACAGTCACAACAAACTGCGAAGGCCATATCTTTCAGGTCCGAGATCTGTTTTCCGCAAAACCAGACTCTAGAGTGAAGCCCCTGACGAGATCTTCGAAATGAATCAAGAACTGGCTCAAAACTCGTCCCGCAGCTAGAGATATCGCCGAAACAGTAAAACGGGCTGAAAGTGCATCCGTGTTAAACAAGTTACGAAGGTCATAGCTTTCATCTGCGAGCTCTGTTTTCTACAAAACCAGAGTCACAGGGAAGCCCCAGAAAAGAGCTTCGCAACAAAAAAAGAATCGTCTCGAAACACGGCCTGTAGCTCGAGATATCGTCGAAACAGTAAACGCTGCCCGAAACGCTCAGAATCTGGGGGTTGGAAAAAGTCACAACAAACTGCGAAGGCCATATCTTTCAGGCCTGAGATCTGTTTTCTGCAAAACCAGACTCTAGAGTGAAGCACCTGACGAGATCTTCGAAATGAATCAAGAACTGGCTCAAAACTCGTCCCGCAGCTAGAGATATCACCGAAACAGTAAAACGGGCTGAAAGTGCATCCGTGTTAAACAAGTTACGAAGGTCATAGCTTTCATCTGCGAGCTCTGTTTTCTACAAAACCAGAGTCCACAGTGAAGCCCCAGAAAAGAGCTTCGCAACAAAAAAAGAATCGTCTCGAAACACGGCCTGTAGCTCGATATATCGTCGAAACAGTAAACGCTGCCCGGAAACGCTCAGAATCTGGGGGTTGGAAACAGTCACAACAAACTGCGAAGGCCATATCTTTCAGCCTGAGATCTGTTTTCTGCAAAACCAGACTCTAGAGTGAAGCCCCTGACGAGATCTTCGAAATGAATCAAGAACTGGCTCAAAACTCGTCCCGCAGCTAGAGATATCAACGAAACAGTAAAACAGGGCTGAAAGTGCATCCGTGTTAAACAAGTTACGAAGGTCATAGCTTTCATCTGCAAGCTCTGTTTTCTACAAAACCAGAGTGCACATGGAAGCCCCAGAAAAGATCTTCGAAACAAAAAAAGAATCGTCTCGAAACACGGCCTGTAGCTCGATATATCTTCGAAACAGTAAACGCTGCCCGGAAACGCTCAGAATCTGGGGGTTGGAAACAGTCACAACAAACTGCGAAGGCCATATCTTTCAGGCCCGAGATATATTTTCCGCAAAACCAGACTCAGAGTGAAGCCCCTGACGAGATCTTCGAAATGAATCAAGAACTGGCTCAAAACTCGTCCCGCAGCTAGAGATATCGCGAAACAGTAAAACGGGACAGACAGGCGTGTTGAGCATCCTTTTTCGTTGCGAAGTCTTCTGCTTCATCTGTACTCTGTTTTTACAGAAAATGGAGCTCGCAGATGAAAGCTATGACCTTCGCAACTTGTTAAACACGGATGCACTTTCAGCCCCGTTTTACTGTTTCGACGATATCTCTAGCTGCGGGACGAGTTTTGAGCATGTTCCTGTATCATTTCGTAAATCTCGTCAAGGGCTTCACTCTGGAGTCTGGTGTTGCGAAAAACAGATCTCACACATGAAAGATATGACCTTCGCAGTTTGTCGTGACTGTTTGCAACACCCAGATTCTGAGCGTTTTCGGGCAGCGCTTACTGTTTCGACGATATCTCGAGCTACAGGCCGTGTTTCGAAACGATTCTTTTTTCGTTGCGAAGCTCTTTTCTGGGGCTTCACTCTGGATTCTGGTTTTACAGAAAATGGAGCTCGCAGATGAAAGCTATGACCTTCGCAACTTGTTTAACAAGGATGCACTTTCAGCCCTGTTTTACTGTTTTGGTGATATCTCTATGTGCCGGACGAGTTTTAAGCCGGTTCCTAATTCATTTCGTAGATCTCGTCAGGGGCTGCACTGTGGAGTCTGCTTTTGCAGAAAACAGATCTCAATCCTTAAACATATGGCTTTCGCAGTTTGTTGCGACTGTCTG
The DNA here is from genome assembly GCF_003935025.1 of Abrus precatorius. NCBI lineage: Eukaryota > Viridiplantae > Streptophyta > Magnoliopsida > Fabales > Fabaceae > Abrus > Abrus precatorius. The sequence continues at coordinate 2,456,984 of NW_020874290.1, read as the reverse complement.
CACCCCTAGATTTTGAGCGTTTCTGTGCAGCATTTACTTTTTCCACGATATCTCGAGGTACCCGCCGTGTTTCGAGACGATTCTTTTTTCGTTGCGAAACTCTTTTCTGGGGCTTCACTCTGGACTCTGGTTTTGCAGAAAATGGAGCTCGCAGATGAAGGCTATGACCTTCGCAACTTGTTTAACACGGATGCATTTTCAGCCCTGTTTTACTGTTTTGGCGATATCTCTAGCTGCTGGACGAGTTTTACAGTAAAACAGTAAAACAGGGCTGAAAGTGCATCCGTGTGAAACAAGTTGCGAAGACCATAGCTGTGATCTGTGAGCTCCATTTTCTGTAAAATCAGACTCCATAGTGAAGCCCCAGAAAAGAGCTTCATGACAAAAAAAGAATCGTCTCGAAATACGGCCTGTAGCTCGAGATATCGTCGAAAGAGTAAACGCTGCCCGGAAACTCTTAGAATCTAGGGGTTGGAAACAGTCACAACAAACTGCGAAGGCCATATCTTTCAAGTCTGAGATTTGTTTTCCGTAAAACTAGACTCTAGAGTGAAGCCCCTGACGAGATCTTCGAAATGAATCAGGAACTGGCTCAAAACTCGCCCCGTAGCTAGAGATATCGCCGAAACAATAAAATAGGGCTGAAAGCGTATTCGTGTTACACAAAATGCGAAGGTCAAAGCTTTCATCTGCGAGCTTTGTTTTCTACAAAACCAGAGTCCACAGTGAAGCCCCAGAAAAGAGCTTCGCAACGAAAAAAGAATCGTCTCGAAACACGGCCTGCAGCTAGAGATATCATCGAAAAAGAAAATGCTCCCCAGAAACACTCAAAATCTAGTGGTGTAGGCAGTCGCAACAAACTACGAAGGCCATATCTTTCATGTGTGAGATCTGTTTTCCGCAAAACCAGACTCCAGAGTGAAGCCCCTGACGAGATCTAAGAAATGAATCAGGAACATGCTCAAAACTCATCTCGCAGCTAGAGATATCGCCGAAACAGTAAAACGGGGCTGAAAGTGCATCCGTGTTAAACAAGTTGCGAAGGTCATAGCTTTCATCTGCGAGCTCCATTTTCTGCAAAACTAGAGTCCAAAGTGAAGCCCCAGAAAAGAGCTTCGCAACGAAAAAAAGAATCGTCTCGAAACACGGCCGGTAGCTCGAGATATCGTCGAAAGAGTAAACGATGCCTGGAAATTCTTAGAATCTAGGGGTTTGAAACAGTCACAACTTGTGTAACACGAATACGCTTTCAGCCCTGTTTTATTGTTTCGGCGATATCTCTAGCTACGGGACGAGTTTTGAGCCAGTTCCTGATTCATTTCGAAGATCTCATCAGGGGCTTCACTCTAGAGTCTGATTTTACAGAAAACAGATCTCAGACTTGAAAGATATGGCCTTCGCAGTTTGTTGTGACTGTTTCCAACCCCTAGATTCTAAGAATTTCCGGGCAGCGTTAATCTTTTGACGATATTTCGAGCTACAGGTCGTATTTCGAGACGATTCTTTTTTTGTCATGAAGCTCTTTTCTGGGGCTTCACTATGGAGTCTGATTTTGCAGAAAATGGAGCTGACAGATCACAGCTATGGTCTTCGCAACTTGTTTTACACGGATGCACTTTCAGCCCTGTTTTACTTTTTCGGCGATATCTCTAGCTGCGGGACGAGTTTTGAGCATGTTCCTGTATCATTTCATAGATCTCGTCAGGGGCTTCACTCTGGAGTCAAGTGTTGCGGAAAACAGATCTCACACATGAAAGATATGGCCTTCGCAGTTTGTTGTGACTGTCTGCAACACCGAGATTCTGAGAGTTTCTGGGCCATATCTTTCATGTGTGAGATCTGTTTTCCGCAAAACCAGACTCCAGAGTGCAGCCCCTGACGAGATCTACGAAATGAATCAGGAACCGGCTTAAAACTCGTCCGGCAGCTAGAGATATCACCAAAACAGTAAAACAGGGCTGAAAGTGCATCCGTGTTAAACAAGTTGCGAAGGTCATAGCTTTCATCTGCGAGCTCCATTTTCTGTAAAACCAGAATCCAGAGAGAAGCCCCAGAAAAGAGCTTCGCAACGAAAAAAGAATCGTCTCGAAACACGGCCTGCAGCTAGAGATATCGTCGAAAGAGTAAACGCTGCCCGGAAACTCTTAGAATCTAGGGTTGGAAACAGTCACAACAAACTGCGAAGGCCATATCTTTCAAGTCTGAGATCTGTTTTCCGCAAAACCAGACTCCAGAGTGAAGCCCCTGACGAGATCTACGAAATGATACAGGAACATGCTCAAAACACGTCCCGCAGCTAGAGATATCGCCGAAACAGTAAAACGGAGCTGAAAGTGCATCCGTGTTAAACAAGTTGCGAAGGTCATAGCTTTCATCTGCGAGCTCCATTTTCTGCAAAACTACAGTCCACAGTGAAGCCCCAGAAAAGAGTTTCGCAACGAAAAAAGAATCGTCTCGAAATACGACCTGCAGCTCGAGATATCGTCGAAAAGAAAATGCTTCCCAGAAACGCTCAAAATCTAGTGGTGCAGACAGTCGCAACAAAATGCGAAGGCCATATCTTTCATGTGTGAGATCTGTTTTCCGCAAAACCAGACTCCAGAGTGAATCCCCTGACGAGATCTACGAAATGAATCAGGAACATGCTCAAAACTCGTCCCGCAGCTAGAGATAACGCCGAAACAGTAAAACGGGGCTGAAAGTGCATCCGTGTTAAACAAGTTACGAAGGTCATAGCTTTCATCTGCGAGCTCCATTTTCTACAAAACCAGAGTCCACAGTGAAGCCCCAGAAAAGAGCTTCGCAACGAAAAAAGAATCGTCTCGAAACAGGGCCTATAGCTCGAGATATCGTCGAAAGAGTAAACGCTTAATGGAAACTCTTAGAATCTAGGGGTTGGAAACAGTCACAACAAACTGCGAAGGCCATATCTTTCAAGTCTGAGATCTGTTTTCTATAAAACCAGACTCGAGAGTGAAGCCCCTGACGAGATCTTCGAAATAAATCAGGAACTGGCTCAAAACTCGTCCGGTAGCTAGAGATATCGCCGAAACAATAAAATAGGGCTGAAAGTGTATTCGTGTTACACAAAATGCGAAGGTCAAAGCTTTCATCTGCGAGCTTTGTTTTCTACAAAACCAGAGTCCACAGTGAAGCCCCAGAAAAGAGCTTCGCAACGAAAAAAGAATCGTCTCAGAACACGGCCTACAGCTCGAGATATCGTCGAAAAAGAAAATGGTGCCCAGAAACGCTCAAAATCTAGGGGTTCAGACAGTCGCAACAAACTGCGAAGGCCATATGCTTAAGGTCTGAGATCTGTTTTCTGCAAAAGCAGACTCCAGAGTGCAGCCCCTGACGAGATCTACGAAATGAATCAGGAATCGGCTTAAAACTCGTCCGGCAGCTAGAGATATCGCCAAAACAGTAAAACGGGGCTGAAAGTGCATCTGTGTTAAACAAGTTGCGAAGGTCATAGCTTTCATCTGCGAGCTCCATTTTCTGCAAGACCAGAGTCCACAGTGAAGCCCCAGAAAAGAGCTTCGCAACGAAAAAAGAATCGTCTCGAAACACGGCCTGTAGCTCGAGATATCGTCGAAACAATAAGCGCTGCCCGGAAACGCTCAGAATCTGGGTGTTGCAGATAGTCACGACAAACTGCGAAGGCCATATCTTTCATGTGTGAGATCTGTTTTCCGCAACACCAGACTCCAGAGTGAATCCCCTGACGAGATCTACGAAATAAATCAAGAACATGCTCAAAACTCGTCCCGCAGCTAGAGATATCGCCGAAGTAGTAAAACAGGGCTGAAAGTGCATCCGTGTGAAACAAGTTGCGAAGACCATAGCTGTGATCTGTGAGCTCCATTTTCTGCAAAATCAGACTCCATAGTAAAGCCCCATAAAAGAGCTTCATGACAAAAAAAGAATCGTCTCGAAATACGGCCTGTAGCTCGAGATATCGTCGAAAGAGTAAACGCTGCCCGGAAACTCTTAGAATCTAGGGGTTGGAAACAGTCACAACAAACTGCGAAGGCCATATCTTTCAAGTCTGAGATCTGTTTTCTATAAAACCAGACTCTAGAGTGAAGCCCCTGACGAGATCTTCGAAATGAATCAGGAATTGGCTCCAAACTCGTCCCGTAGCTAGAGATATCGCCGAAACAATAAAATAGGGCTGAAAGTGTATTCGTGTTACACAAAATGCGAAGGTCAAAGCTTTCATCTGCGAGCTTTGTTTTCTACAAAACCAGAGTCCACAGTGAAGCCCCAGAAAAGAGCTTCGCAACGAAAAAAGAATCGTCTCGAAACACGGCCTGCAGCTCGAGATATCGTCGAAAAAGAAAATGCTGCCAGAAACGCTCAAAATCTAGGGGTGCAAACAGTCGCAACAAACTGTGAAGGCCATATGTTTAAGGTCTGAGATCTGTTTTCTGTAACAGCAGACTCCAGAGTGCAGCCACTGACGAGATCTACGAAATGAATCAGGATCCGGCTTAAAACTCGTCCGACAGCTAGAGATATCGCCAAAACAGTAAAACAGGGCTGAAAGTCCATCCGTGTTAAACAAGTTACGAAGGTCATAGCTTTCATCTGCGAGCTCCATTTTCTGCAAAACCAGAGTCCAGAGTGAAGCCCCAGAAAAGAGCTTCGTAACGAAAAAAGAATCGTCTCGAAACATGGCCTATAGCTCGAGATATCGTCGAAAGAGTAAACGCTGCCTGGAAACTCTTAGAATCTAGGGGTTGGAAACAGTCACAACAAACTGCGAAGGCCATATCTTTCAAGTCTGAGATCTTTTTTCTATAAAACCAGACTCTAGAGTGAAGCCCCTGACGAGATCTTCGAAATAAATCAGGAACTGGCTCAAAACTAGTCCCGTAGCTAGATATATCGCCGAAACAGTAAAACAGGGCTGAAAGTGCATCCGTGTTTAACAAGTTGCGAAGGTCATAGCTTTCATCTGCGAGCTCCATTTTCTGTAAAACCAGAGTCCAGAGTGAAGCCCCAGAAAAGAGCTTCGCATCGAAAAAAGAATCGTCTCGAAACACGGCCTGTAGCTCGAGATATCGTCGAAACAATAAGCGCTGCCCGGAAACGCTCAGAATCTGGGTGTTGCAGACAGTCACAACAAACTGCGAAGGCCATATCTTTCATGTGTGAGATCTATTTTCCGCAAAACCAGACTCCAGAGTGAAGCCCCTGACAAGATCTACGAAATGAATCAGGAACATGCTCAAAACTCGTCCCGCAGCTAGAGATATCGCCGAAACAGTAAAACAGAGCTGAAAGTGCATCCGTGTGAAACAAGTTGCGAAGACCATAGCTGCGATCTGTGAGCCCCATTTTCTGCAAAATCGACTCCAGAGTGAAGCCCCAGAAAAGAGCTTCATGACAAAAAAAGAATCGTCTCGAAACACGGCCTATAGCTCGAGATATCGTCGAAAGAGTAAACGCTGCCTAGAAACTCTTAGAATCTAGGGGTTGGAAACAGTCACAACAAATTGCGAAGGCCATATCTTTCAAGTCTGAGATCTGTTTTCTATAAAACTAGACTCGAGAGTGAAGCCACTGACGAGATCTTCGAAATAAATCAGGAACTTGCTCAAAACTCGTCCGGTAGCTAGAGATATCGCCGAAACAATAAAATAGGGCTGAAAGTGTATTCGTGTTACACAAAATGCGAAGGTCAAAGCTTTCATCTGCGAGCTTTGTTTTCTACAAAACTAGAGTCCACAGTGAAGCCCCAGAAAAGAGCTTCGTAACGAAAAAAGAATCGTCTCGAAACACGGCCTGCAGCTCGAGATATCGTCGAAAAAGAAAATGCTGCCAGAAACGCTCAAAATCTAGGGGTGCAAACAGTCGCAACAAACTGTGAAGGCCATATGTTTAAGGTCTGAGATCTGTTTTCTGTAAAAGCAGACTCCAGAGTGCAGCCACTGACGAGATCTACGAAATGAATCAGGATCCGGCTTAAAACTCGTCCGGCAGCTAGAGATATCGCCAAAACAGTAAAACAGGGCTGAAAGTCCATCCGTGTTAAACAAGTTACGAAGGTCATAGCTTTCATCTGCGAGCTCCATTTTCTGCAAAACCAGAGTCCAGAGTGAAGCCCCAGAAAAGAGCTTCGCAACGAAAAAAGAATAGTCTCGAAACACGGCCGGTAGCTCAAGATATCGTCGAAACAGTAAGCGCTGCCCGGAAACGCTCAGAATCTGGGTGTTGCAGACAGTCACAACAAACTGCGAAGGCCATATCTTTCATGTGTGAGTTCTGTTTTCCGCAAAACCAGACTCCAGAGTGAAGCCCCTGACGAGATCTACGAAATGAATCAGGAACATGCTCAAAACTCGTCCCGCAGCTAGAGATATCGCTGAAACAGTAAAACGGGGCTGAAAGTGCGTCCGTGTTAATCAAGTTGCGAAGGTCATAGCTTTCATCTGCGAGCTCCATTTTTTGCAAAACCAGAGTCCACAGTGAAGCCCCAGAAAAGAGTTTCGCAACGAAAAAAGAATCGTCTCGAAATACGACCTGCAGCTCGAGATATCGTCGAAAAGAAAATGCTTCCCAGAAACGCTCAAAATCTAGTGGTGCAGACAGTCGCAACAAACTGCGAAGGCCATATCTTTCATGTGTGAGATCTGTTTTCCGCAAAACCAGACTCCAGAGTGAATCCCCTGACGAGATCTACGAAATGAATCAGGAACATGCTCAAAACTCGTCCCGCAGCTAGAGATATCGCCGAAACAGTAAAACGGGGCTGAAAGTGCATCCGTGTTAAACAAGTTGCGAAGGTCATAGCTTTCATCTGCGAGCTCCATTTTCTGCAAAACCAGAGTCCAGAGTGAAGCCCCAGAAAAGAGCTTCGCAACGAAAAAAGAATCGTCTCGAAACATGGCCTATAGCTCGAGATATCGTCGAAAGAGTAAACGCTGCCTGGAAACTCTTAGAATCTAGGGGTTGGAAACAGTCATAACAAACTGCGAAGGCCATATCTTTCAAGTCTGAGATCTTTTTTCTATAAAACCAGACTCTAGAGTGAAGCCCCTGACGAGATCTTCGAAATAAATCAGGAACTGGCTCAAAACTCGTCCCGTAGCTAGATATATCGCCGAAACAGTAAAACGGGGCTGAAAGTGCATCCGTGTTTAACAAGTTGCGAAGGTCATAGCTTTCATCTGCGAGCTCCATTTTCTGTAAAACCAGAGTACAGAGTGAAGCCCCAGAAAAGAGCTTCGCAAAGAAAAAAGAATCGTCTCGAAACACGGCCTGCAGCTCGAGATATCGTCGAAAAGAAAATGCTGCCCAGAAACGCTCAAAATCTAGTGGTGCAGACAGTCGCAACAAACTGCGAAGGCCATATCTTTCATGTGTGAGATCTGTTTTCCGCAAAACCAGACTCCAGAGTGAAGCCCCTGACGAGATCTACGAAATGAATCAAGAACATGCTCAAAACTCGTCCGGCAGCTAGAGATATCACCAAAACAGTAAAACAGGGCTGAAAGTGCATCCTTGTTAAACAAGTTGCGAAGGTCATAGCTTTCATCTGCGAGCTCCATTTTCTGTAAAACCAGAATCCAGAGTGAAGCCCCAGAAAAGAGCTTCGCAACGAAAAAAGAATCGTCTCGAAACACGGCCGGTAGCTCGAGATATCGTCGAAACAGTAAGCGCTGCCGGAAACGCTCAGAATCTGGGTGTTGCAGACAGTCACGACAAACTGCGAAGGTCATATCTTTCATGTGTGAGATCTGTTTTCCGCAAAACCAGACTCCAGAGTGAAGCCCCTGACGAGATCTACGAAATGAATCAGGAACATGCTCAAAACTCGTCCCGCAGCTAGAGATATCGCTGAAACAGTAAAACGGGGCTGAAAGTGCGTCCGTGTTAATCAAGTTGCGAAGGTCATAGCTTTCATCTGCGAGCTCCATTTTCTGCAAAACTAGAGTCCACAGTGAAGCCCCAGAAATGAGTTTCGCAACGAAAAAAGAATCGTCTTGAAATACGACCTGCAGCTCGAGATATCGTCGAAAAGAAAATGCTTCCCAGAAACGCTCAAAATCTAGTGGTTCAGACAGTCGCAACAAACTGCGAAAGCCATATCTTTCATGTGTGAGAACTATTTTCCGCAAAACCAGACTCCAGAGTGAATCCCCTGACGAGATCTACGAAATGAATCAGGAACATGCTCAAAACTCGTCCCGCAGCTAGAGATAACGCCGAAACAGTAAAACGGGGCTGAAAGTGCATCCGTGTTAAACAAGTTACGAAGATCATAGCTTTCATCTGCGCGACAGATATCAGGAACATGCTCAAAACTCGTCCCGCAGCTAGAGATATCGCCGAAACAGTAAAACGGGGCTGAAAGTGCATCTGTGTTAAACAAGTTGCGAAGGTCATAGCTTTCATCTGCGAGCTCCATTTTCTGCAAAACCAGAGTCCACAGTGAAGCCCCAGAAAAGAGTTTCGCAACGAAAAAAGAATCGTCTCGAAATACGACCTGCAGCTCGAGATATCGTCGAAAAGAAAATGCTTCCCAGAAACGCTCAAAATCTAGTGGTGCAGACAGTCGCAACAAACTGCGAAGGCCATATCTTTCATGTGTGAGATCTGTTTTCCGCAAAACCAGACTCCAGAGTGAATCCCCTGACGAGATCTACGAAATGAATCAGGAACATGCTCAAAACTCGTCCCGCAGCTAGAGATATCGCCGAAACAGTAAAACGGGGCTGAAAGTGCATCCGTGTTAAACAAGTTGCGAAGGTCATAGCTTCATCTACGAGCTCCATTTTCTGCAAAACCAGAGTCCATAGTGAAGCCCCAGAAAAGAGCTTCGCAACGAAAAAAGAATCGTCTCGAAACATGGCCTATAGCTCGAGATATCGTCGAAAGAGTAAACGCTGCCTGGAAACTCTTAGAATCTAGGGGTTGGAAACAGTCACAACAAACTGCGAAGGCCATATCTTTCAAGTCTGAGATCTGTTTTCTATAAAACCAGACTCGAGAGTGAAGCCCCTGACCAGATCTTCAAAATAAATCAGGAACTGGCTCAAAACTCGTCCGGTAGCTAGAGATATCGCCGAAACAATAAAATAGGGCTGAAAGTGTATTCGTGTTACACAAAATGCGAAGGTCAAAGCTTTCATCTGCGAGCTTTGTTTTCTACAAAACCAGAGTCCACAGTGAAGCCCCAGAAAAGAGCTTCGCAACGAAAAAAGAATCGTCTCGAAACACGGCCTGCAGCTCGAGATATCGTCAAAAAAGAAAATGCTGCACAGAAACGCTCAAAATCTAGGGGTGCAGACAGTCGCAACAAACTGCGAAGACCATATGTTTAAGGTCTGAGATCTGTTTTCTGCAAAAGCAGACTCCAGAGTGTAGCCCCTGACGGGATCTACGAAATGAATCAGGAACCGGCTTAAAACTCGTCCGGCAGCTAGAGATATCGCCAAAATAGTAAAACGAGGCTGAAAGTGCATCTGTGTTAAACAAGTTGCGAAGGTCATAGCTTTCATCTGCGAGCTCCATTTTCTGCAAGACCAGAGTCCACAGTGAAGCCCCAGAAAAGAGCTTCGCAACGAAAAAAGAATCGTTTCGAAACACGGCCGGTAGCTCGAGATATCGTCGAAACAGTAAGCGCTGCCCGGAAACGCTCAGAATCTGGGTGTTGCAGACAGTCACAACAAACTGCGAAGGCCATATCTTTCATGTGTGAGATCTGTTTTCCGCAAAACCAGACTCCAGAGTGAATCCCCTGACGAGATCTACGAAATGAATCAGGAACATGCTCAAATCTCGTCCCGCTGCTAGAGATATCGCCGAAACAGTAAAACGGGGCTGAAAGTGCATCCGTGTTAAACAAGTTGCGAAGGTCATAGCTTTCATCTGCGAGCTCCATTTTCTGCAAAACCAGAGTCCACAGTGAAGCCCCAGAAAAGAGCTTCGCAACGAAAAAAGAATCGTCTAGAAACACGGCCTGCAGCTAGAGATATTGTCGAAAAAGAAAATGCTGCCCAGAAACGCTCAAAATCTAGGGGTGCAGACAGTCGCAGCAACCTGCGAAGGCCATATGCTTAAGGTTTGAGATTTGTTTTCTGCAAAAGCAGACTCCAGAGTGCAGCCCCTGACGAGATCTACGAAATGAATCAGGAACTGGCTTAAAACTCGTCCGGCAGCTAGAGATATCGCCAAAACAGTAAAACGGGGCTGAAAGTGCATCTGTGTTAAACAAGTTGCGAAGGTCATAGCTTTCATCTGCGAGCTCCATTTTCTGCAAGACCAGAGTCCACAGTGAAGCCCCAGAAAAGAGCTTTGCAACGAAAAAAGAATCGTCTCGAAACACGGCCTGCAGCTCGAGATATCGTTGAAAAAGTAAATGCTGCACAGAAACGCTCAAAATCTAGGGGTGCAGACAGTCGCAACAAACTGGGAAAGCCATATGTTTAAGGATTGAGATCTGTTTTCTGTAAAAGCAGACTCCACAGTGCAGCCCTCGACGAGATCTACGAAATGAATCAGGAACCGGCTTAAAACTCGTCCGGCAGCTAGAGATATCACCAAAACAGTAAAACAGGGCTGAAAGTGCATCCGTGTTAAACAAGTTGTGAAGGTCATAGCTTTCATCTTGGAGCTCCATTTTCTATAAAACCAGAATCATGAGGGAAGCCCCAGAAAAGAGCTTCGCAACGAAAAAAGAATCGTCTTGAAACACGGCCTGTAGCTCGAGATATCGTCGAAACAGTAAGCGCTGCCCGGAAACGCTCAGAATCTGGGTGTTGCAGACAGTCACGACAAACTGCGAAGGTCATATCTTTCATGTGTGAGATCTGTTTTCCGCAAAACCAGACTCCAGAGTGAAGCCCCTGACGAGATCTACGAAATGATACAGGAACATGCTCAAAACTCGTCCCACAGCTAGAGATATCGCCGAAACAGTAAAACGGAGCTGAAAGTGCATCCGTGTTAAACAAGTTGCGAAGGTCATAGCTTTCATCTGCGAGCTCCATTTTCTGCAAAACTAGAGTCCACAGTGAAGCCCCAGAAATGAGTTTCGCAATGAAAAAAGAATCGTCTTGAAATACGACCTGCAGCTCGAGATATCGTCGAAAAGAAAATGCTTCCCAGAAACGCTCAAAATCTAGTGGTGCAGACAGTCGCAACAAACTGCGAAAGCCATATCTTTCATGTGTGAGAACTATTTTCCGCAAAACCAGACTCCAGAGTGAATCCCCTGACGAGATCTACGAAATGAATCAGGAACATGCTCAAAACTCGTCCCGCAGCTAGAGATAACGCCGAAACAGTAAAACGGGGCTGAAAGTGCATCCGTGTTAAACAAGTTACGAAGATCATAGCTTTCATCTGCGAGACAGATATCAGGAACATGCTCAAAACTCGTCCCGCAGCTAGAGATATCGCCGAAACAGTAAAACGGGGCTGAAAGTGCATCCGTGTTAAACAAGTTGCGAAGGTCATAGCTTTCATCTGCGAGCTCCATTTTCTGCAAAACCAGAGTCCACAGTGAAGCCCCAGAAAAGAGTTTCGCAACGAAAAAAGAATCGTCTCGAAATACGACCTGCAGCTCGAGATATCGTCGAAAAGAAAATGCTTCCCAGAAACGCTCAAAATCTAGTGGTGCAGACAGTCGCAACAAACTGCGAAGGCCATATCTTTCATGTATGAGATCTGTTTTCCGCAAAACCAGACTCCAGAGTGAATCCCCTGACGAGATCTACGAAATGAATCAGGAACATGCTCAAAACTCGTCCCGCAGCTAGAGATATCGCCGAAACAGTAAAACGGGGCTGAAAGTGCATCCATGTTAAACAAGTTGCGAAGGTCATAGCTTTCATCTGCGAGCTCCATTTTCTGTAAAACCAGAGTCCATAGTGAAGCCCCAGAAAAGAGCTTCGCAACGAAAAAAGAATCGTCTCGAAACATGGCCTATAGCTCGAGATATCGTCGAAAGAGTAAACGCTGCCTGGAAACTCTTAGAATCTAGGGGTTGGAAACAGTCACAACAAACTGCGAAGGCCATATCTTTCAAGTCTGAGATCTGTTTTCTATAAAACCAGACTCGAGAGTGAAGCCCCTGACGAGATCTTCGAAATAAATCAGGAACTGGCTCAAAACTCGTCCGGTAGCTAGAGATATCGCCGAAACAATAAAATAGGGCTGAAAGTGTATTCGTGTTACACAAAATGCGAAGGTCAAAGCTTTCATCTGCGAGCTTTGTTTACTACAAAACCAGAGTCCACAGTGAAGCCCCAGAAAAGAGCTTCGCAACGAAAAAAGAATCGTCTCGAAACACGGCCTACAGCTCGAGATATCTTCAAAAAAGAAAATGCTGCTCAGAAACGCTCAAAATCTAGGGGTGCAGACAGTCGCAACAAACTGCGAAGGCCATATGCTTAAGGTCTGAGATCTGTTTTCTGCAAAAGCAGACTCCAGAGTGCAGCCCCTGACGGGATCTACGAAATGAATCAGGAACCGGCTTAAAACTCGTCCGGCAGCTAGAGATATCGCCAAAATAGTAAAACGAGGCTGAAAGTGCATCTGTGTTAAACAAGTTGCGAAGGTCATAGCTTTCATCTGCGAGCTCCATTTTCTGCAAGACCAGAGTCCACAGTGAAGCCCCAGAAAAGAGCTTCGCAACGAAAAAAGAATCGTTTCGAAACACGGCCGATAGCTCGAGATATCGTCGAAACAGTAAGCACTGCCCGGAAACGCTCAGAATCTGGGTGTTGCAGACAGTCACAACAAACTGCGAAGGCCATATCTTTCATGTGTGAGATCTGTTTTCCGCAAAACCAGACTCCAGAGTGAATCCCCTGACGAGATCTACGAAATGAATCAGGAACATGCTCAAATCTCGTCCCGCAGCTAGAGATATCGCCGAAACAGTAAAACGGGGCTGAAAGTGCATCCGTGTTAAACAAGTTGCGAAGGTCATAGCTTTCATCTGCGAGCTCCATTTTCTGCAAAACCAGAGTCCACAGTGAAGCCCCAGAAAAGAGCTTCGCAACGAAAAAAGAATCGTCTCGAAACAGGGCCTATAGCTCGAGATATCGTCGAAAGAGTAAACGCTGCATGGAAACTCTTAGAATCTAGGGGTTGGAAACAGTCACAACAAACTGCGAAAACCATATCTTTCAAGTCTGAGATCTGTTTTCTATAAAACCAGACTCGAGAGTGAAGCCCCTGACGAGATCTTCGAAATAAATCAGGAACTTGCTCAAAACTCGTCCGGTAGCTAGAGATATCGCCGAAACAATAAAATAGGGCTGAAAGTGTATTCGTGTTACACAAAATGCGAAGGTCAAAGCTTTCATCTGCGAGCTTTGTTTTCTACAAAACCAGAGTCCACAGTGAAGCCCCAGAAAAGAGCTTCGTAACGAAAAAAGAATCGTCTCGAAACACGGCCTGCAGCTCGAGATATCGTCGAAAAAGAAAATGCTGCCCAGAAACGCTCAAAATCTAGGGGTGCAAACAGTCGCAACAAACTGTGAAGGCCATATGTTTAAGGTCTGAGATCTGTTTTCTGTAAAAGCAGACTCCAGAGTGCAGCCACTGACGAGATCTACGAAATGAATCAGGAACCGGCTTAAAACTCGTCCGGCAGCTAGAGATATCGCCAAAACAGTAAAACAGGGCTGAAAGTCCATCCGTGTTAAACAAGTTACGAAGGTCATAGCTTTCATCTGCGAGCTCCATTTTCTGCAAAACCAGAGTCCAGAGTGAAGCCCCAGAAAAGAGCTTCGCAACGAAAAAAGAATAGTCTCGAAACACGGCCGGTAGCTCAAGATATCGTCGAAACAGTAAGCGCTGCCCGGAAACGCTCAGAATCTGGGTGTTGCAGACAGTCACAACAAACTGCGAAGGCCATATCTTTTATGTGTGAGTTCTGTTTTCCGCAAAACCAGACTCCAGAGTGAAGCCCCTGACGAGATCTACGAAATGAATCAGGAACATGCTCAAAACTCGTCCAGCAGCTAGAGATATCGCTGAAACAAAAAAACGGGGCTGAAAGTGCATCCGTGTTAATCAAGTTGCGAAGGTCATAGCTTTCATCTGCGAGCTCCATTTTCTGCAAAACCAGAGTCCACAGTGAAGCCCCAGAAAAGAGTTCGCAACGAAAAAAGAATCGTCTCGAAATACGACCTGCAGCTCGAGATATCGTCGAAAAGAAAATGCTTCCCAGAAACGCTCAAAATCTAGTGGTGCAGACAGTCGCAACAAACTGCGAAGGCCATATCTTTCATGTGTGAGATCTGTTTTCCGCAAAACCAGACTCCAGAGTGAATCCCCTGACGAGATCTACGAAATGAATCAGGAACATGCTCAAAACTCGTCCCGCAGCTAGAGATATCGCCGAAACAGTAAAACGGGGCTGAAAGTGCATCCGTGTTAAACAAGTTGCGAAGGTCATAGCTTTCATCTACGAGCTCCATTTTCTGCAAAACCAGAGTCCACAGTGAAGCCCCAGAAAAGAGCTTCGCAACGAAAAAAGAATCGTCTCGAAACATGGCCTATAGCTCGAGATATCGTCGAAAGAGTAAACGCTGCCTAGGAACTCTTAGAATCTAGGGGTTGGAAACAGTCACAACAAACTGCGAAGGCCATATCTTTCAAGTCTGAGATCTGTTTTCTATAAAACCAGACTCGAGAGTGAAGCCCCTGACGAGATCTTCGAAATAAATCAGGAACTGGCTCAAAACTCGTCCGGTAGCTAGAGATATCGCCGAAACAATAAAATAGGGCTGAAAGTGTATTCGTGTTACACAAAATGCGAAGGTCAAAGCTTTCATCTGCGAGCTTTGTTTTCTACAAAACCAGAGTCCACAGTGAAGCCCCAGATAAGAGTTTCGCAACGAAAAAAGAATCGTCTAGAAACACGGCCTGCAGCTAGAGATATCGTCGAAAAAGAAAATGCTGCCCAGAAACGCTCAAAATCTAGGGGTGCAGACAGTCGCAGCAACCTGCGAAGGCCATATGCTTAAGGTTTGAGATCTGTTTTCTGCAAAAGCAGACTCCAGAGTGCAGCCGCTGATGAGATCTACGAAATGAATCAGGAACCGGCTTAAAACTCGTCCGGCAGCTAGAGATATCGCCAAAACAGTAAAACGGGGCTGAAAGTGCATCTGTGTTAAACAAGTTGCGAAGGTCATAGCTTTCATCTGCGAGCTCCATTTTCTGCAAGACCAGAGTCCACAGTGAAGCCCCAGAAAAGAGCTTTGCAACGAAAAAAGAATCGTCTCGAAACACGGCCTGCAGCTCGAGATATCGTTGAAAAAGTAAATGCTGCACAGAAACGCTCAAAATCTAGGGGTGTAGACAGTCGCAACAAACTGGGAAAGCCATATGTTTAAGGATTGAGATCTGTTTTCTGTAAAAGCAGACTCCACAGTGCAGCCCTCGACGAGATCTACGAAATGAATCAGGAACCGGCTTAAAACTCGTCCGGCAGCTAGAGATATCACCAAAACAGTAAAACAGGGCTGAAAGTGCATCCGTGTTAAACAAGTTGCGAAGGTCATAGCTTTCATCTTGGAGCTCCATTTTCTGTAAAACCAGAATCCAGAGGGAAGCCCCAGAAAAGAGCTTCGCAACGAAAAAAGAATCGTCTCGAAACACGGCCTGTAGCTCGAGATATCGTCGAAACAGTAAGCGCTGCCCGGAAACGCTCAGAATCTGGGTGTTGCAGACAGTCACGACAAACTGCGAAGGCCATATCTTTCATGTGTGAGATCTGTTTTCCGCAACACCTGACTCCAGAGTGAAGCCCCTGACGAGATCTACGAAATATATCAAGAACATGCTCAAAACTCGTCCCGCAGCTAGAGATATCGCCGAAAAAGTAAAACAGGGCTGAAAGTGCATCCGTGTGAAACAAGTTGCGAAGACCATAGCTGTGATCTGTCAGCTCCATTTTCTGTAAAATCAGACTCCATAGTGAAGCCCCAGAAAAGAGCTTCATGACAAAAAAAGAATCGTCTCGAAACACAGCCTATAGCTCGAGATATCGTCGAAAGAGTAAACGCTGCCTAGAAACTCTTAGAATCTAGGGGTTGGAAACAGTCACAACAAACTGCGAAGGCCATATCTTTCAAGTCTGAGATCTGTTTTCTATAAAACCAGACTCGAGAGTGAAGCCCCTGACGAGATCTTCGAAATAAATCAGGAACTGGCTCAAAACTCGTCCGGTAGCTAGAGATATCGCCGAAACAATAAAATAGGGCTGAAAGTGTATTCGTGTTACACAAAATGCGAAGGTCAAAGCTTTCATCTGCGAGCTTTGTTTTCTACAAAACCAGAGTCCACAGTGAATCCCCAGAAAAGAGCTTCGCAACGAAAAAAGAATCGTCTCGAAACACGGCCTGCAGCTCGAGATATCGTCAAAAAAGAAAATGCTGCTCAGAAACGCTCAAAATCTAGGGGTGCAGACAGTCGCAACAAACTGCGAAGGCCATATGCTTAAGGTCTGAGATCTGTTTTCTGCAAAAGCAGACTCCAGAGTGCAGCCCCTGACAGGATCTACGAGATGAATCAGGAACCGGCTTAAAACTCGTCCGGCAGCTAGAGATATCGTCAAAATAGTAAAACGAGGCTGAAAGTGCATCTGTGTTAAACAAGTTGCGAAGGTCATAGCTTTCATCTGCGAGCTCCATTTTCTGCAAGACCAGAGTCCACAGTGAAGCCCCAGAAAAGAGCTTCGCAACGAAAAAAGAATCGTCTAGAAACACGGCCTGCAGCTAGAGATATCGTCGAAAAAGAAAATGCTTCCCAGAAACGCTCAAAATCTAGGGGTGCAGACAGTCGCAGCAACCTGCGAAGGCCATATGCTTAAGGTTTGAGATCTGTTTTCTGCAAAAGCAGACTCCAGAGTGCAGCCCCTGACGAGATCTACGAAATGAATCAGGAACCGGCTTAAAACTCGTCCGGCAGCTAGAGATATCGCCAAAACAGTAAAACGGGGTTGAAAGTGCATCTGTGTTAAACAAGTTGCGAAGGTCATAGCTTTCATCTGCGAGCTCCATTTTCTGCAAGACCAGAGTCCACAGTGAAGCCCCAGAAAAGAGCTTCGCAACGAAAAAAGAATCGTTTCGAAACACGGCCGGTAGCTCGAGATATCGTCGAAACAGTAAGCGCTGCCCGGAAACGCTCAGAATCTGGGTGTTGCAGACAGTCACAACAAACTGCGAAGGCCATATCTTTCATGTGTGAGATCTGTTTTCCGCAACACCTGACTCCAGAGTGAAGCCCCTGACGAGATCTACGAAATATATCAAGAACATGCTCAAAACTCGTCCCGCAGCTAGAGATATCGCCGAAAAAGTAAAACAGGGCTGAAAGTGCATCCGTGTGAAACAAGTTGCGAAGACCATAGCTGTGATCTGTCAGCTCCATTTTCTGTAAAATCAGACTCCATAGTGAAGCCCCAGAAAAGAGCTTCATGACAAAAAAAGAATCGTTTCGAAACACGGCCGGTAGCTCGAGATATCGTCGAAACAGTAAGCGCTGCCTAGAAACTCTTAGAATCTAGGGGTTGGAAACAGTCACAACAAACTGCGAAGGCCATATCTTTCATGTGTGAGATCTGTTTTCCGCAAAACCAGACTCTAGAGTGAAGCCCCTGACGAGATCTTCGAAATGAATCAGGAACTGGCTCAAAACTCGTCCCGTAGCTAGAGATATCGCCGAAACAATAAAATAGGGCTGAAAGTGTATTCGTGTTACACAAAATGCGAAGGTCAGAGCTTTCAACTGCGAGCTTTGTTTTCTACAAAACCAGAGTCGACAGTGAAGCCCCAGAAAAGAGCTTGGCAATGAAAAAAGAATCGTCTCGAAACACGGCCTGCAGTTCGAGATATCGTCGAAAAAGAATATGCTGCCCAGAAACGCTCAAAATCTAGGGGTGCAAACAGTCGCAACAAACTGTGAAGGCCATATGTTTAAGGTCTGAGATCTGTTTTCTGTAAAAGCAGACTCCAGAGTGCAGCCACTGACGAGATCTACGAAATGAATCAGGAACCGGCTTAAAACTCGTCCGGCAGCTAGAGATATTGCCAAAATAGTAAAACAGGGGTGAAAGTGCATCCGTGTTAAACAAGTTACGAAGTTCATAGCTTTCATCTGCGAGCTCCATTTTCTACAAAACCAGAGTCCAGAGTGAAGCCCCAGAAAAGAGCTTCGCAACGAAAAAAGAATCGTTTCGAAACACGGCCGGTAGCTCGAGATATCGTCGAAACAGTAAGCGCTGCCCGGAAACGCTCAGAATCTGGGTGTTGCAGACAGTCACAACAAACTGCGAAGGCCATATCTTTCATGTGTGAGATCTGTTTTCCGCAAAACCAGACTCCAGAGTGAATCCCCTGACGAGATCTACGAAATGAATCAGGAACATGCTCAAAACACGTCCCGCAGCTAGAGATATCGCCGAAACAGTAAAACGGGGCTGAAAGTGCATCCGTGTTAAACAAGTTGCGAAGGTCATAGCTTTCATCTGCAAGCTTTGTTTTCTACAAAACCAGAGTCCACAGTGAAGCCCCAGAAAAGAGCTTCGCAACGAAAAAAGAATCGTCTCGAAACAGGGCCTATAGCTCGAGATATCGTCGAAAGAGTAAACGCTGCATGGAAACTCTTAGAATCTAGGGGTTGGAAACAGTCACAACAAACTGCGAAGGCCATATCTTTCAAGTCTGAGATCTGTTTTCTATAAAACCAGACTCGAGAGTGAAGCCCCTGACCAGATCTTCAAAATAAATCAGGAACTGGCTCAAAACTCGTCCGGTAGCTAGAGATATCGCCGAAACAATAAAATAGGGCTGAAAGTGTATTCGTGTTACACAAAATGCGAAGGTCAAAGCTTTCATCTGCGAGCTTTGTTTTCTACAAAACCAGAGTCCACAGTGAAGCCCCAGAAAAGAGCTTCGCAACGAAAAAAGAATCGTCTAGAAACACGGCCTGCAGCTAGAGATATCGTCGAAAAAGAAAATGCTGCCCAGAAACGCTCAAAATCTAGGGGTGCAGACAGTCGCAGCAACCTGCGAAGGCCATATGCTTAAGGTTTGAGATCTGTTTTCTGCAAAAGCAGACTCCAGAGTGCAGCCGCTGATTAGATCTACGAAATGAATCAGGAACCGGCTTAAAACTCGTTCGGCAGCTAGAGATATCGCCAAAACAGTAAAACAGGGCTGAAAGTGCATCTGTGTTAAACAAGTTGCGAAGGTCATAGCTTTCATCTGCGAGCTCCATTTTCTGCAAGACCAGAGTCCACAGTGAAGCCCCAGAAAAGAGCTTTGCAACGAAAAAAGAATCGTCTCGAAACACGGCCTGCAGCTCGAGATATCGTTGGAAAAGTAAATGCTGCACAGAAACGCTCAAAATCTAGGGGTGCAGACAGTCGCAACAAACTGGGAAAGCCATATGTTTAAGGATTGAGATCTGTTTTCTATAAAAGCAGACTCCACAGTGTAGCCCTCGACGAGATCTACGAAATGAATCAGGAATCGGCTTAAAACTCGTCTGGCAGCTAGAGATATCACCAAAACAGTAAAACAGGGCTGAAAGTGCATCCGTGTTAAACAAGTTGCGAAGGTCATAGCTTTCATCTTGGAGCTCCATTTTCTGTAAAACCAGAATCCAGAGGGAAGCCCCAGAAAAGAGCTTCGCAACGAAAAAAGAATCGTCTCGAAACACGGCCTGTAGCTCGAGATATCGTCGAAACAGTAAGCGCTGCCCGGAAACGCTCAGAATCTGGGTGTTGCAGACAGTCACGACAAACTGCGAAGGCCATATCTTTCATGTGTGAGATCTGTTTTCCGCAACACCTGACTCCAGAGTGAAGCCCCTGACGAGATCTACGAAATATATCAAGAACATGCTCAAAACTCGTCCCGCAGCTAGAGATATCGCCGAAAAAGTAAAACAGGGCTGAAAGTGCATCCGTGTGAAACAAGTTGCGAAGACCATAGCTGTGATCTGTCAGCTCCATTTTCTGTAAAACCAGAATCCAGAGGGAAGCCCCAGAAAAGAGCTTCGCAACGAAAAAAGAATCGTCTCGAAACACGGCCTGTAGCTCGAGATATCGTCGAAACAGTAAGCGCTGCCCGGAAACGCTCAGAATCTGGGTGTTGCAGACAGTCACGACAAACTGCGAAGGCCATATCTTTCATGTGTGAGATCTGTTTTCCGCAACACCTGACTCCAGAGTGAAGCCCCTGACGAGATCTACGAAATAAATCAAGAACATGCTCAAAACTCGTCCCGCAGCTAGAGATATCGCCGAAAAAGTAAAACAGGGCTGAAAGTGCATCCGTGTGAAACAAGTTGCGAAGACCATAGCTGTTGATCTGTCAGCTCCATTTTCTGCAAAATCAGACTCCATAGTGAAGCCCCAGAAAAGAGCTTCATGACAAAAAAAGAATCGTCTCGAAATACGGCCTGTAGCTCGAGATATCGTCGAAAGAGTAAACGCTGCCCGGAAACTCTTAGAATCTAGGGGTTAGAAACAGTCACAACAAACTGCGAAGGCCATATCTTTCAAGTCTGAGATCTGTTTTCTGTAAAACCAGACTCTAGAGTGAAGCCCCTGACGAGATCTTCGAAATGAATCAGGAACTGGCTCAAAACTCGTCCCGTAGCTAGAGATATCGCCGAAACAATAAAATAGGGCTGAAAGTGTATTCGTGTTACACAAAATGCGAAGGTCAGAGCTTTCAACTGCGAGCTTTGTTTTCTACAAAACCAAAGTAGACAGTGAAGCCCCAGAAAAGAGCTTGGCAATGAAAAAAGAATCGTCTCGAAACACGGCCTGCAGTTCGAGATATCGTCGAAAAAGAATATGCTGCCCAGAAACGCTCAAAATCTAGGGGTGCAAACAGTCGCAACAAACTGTGAAGGCCATATGTTTAAGGTCTGAGATCTGTTTTCTGTAAAAGCAGACTCCAGAGTGCAGCCACTGACGAGATCTACGAAATGAATCAGGAACCGGCTTAAAACTCGTCCGGCAGCTAGAGATATTGCCAAAATAGTAAAACAGGGGTGAAAGTGCATCCGTGTTAAACAAGTTACAAAGTTCATAGCTTTCATCTGCGAGCTCCATTTTCTACAAAACCAGAGTCCAGAGTGAAGCCCCAGAAAAGAGCTTCGCAACGAAAAAAGAATCGTTTCGAAACACGGCCGGTAGCTCGAGATATCGTCGAAACAGTAAGCGCTGCCCGGAAACGCTCAGAATCTGGGTGTTGCAGACAGTCACAACAAACTGCGAAGGCCATATCTTTCATGTGTGAGATCTGTTTTCCGCAAAACCAGACTCCAGAGTGAATCCCCTGACGAGATCTACGAAATGAATCAGGAACATGCTCAAAACACGTCCCGCAGCTAGAGATATCGCCGAAACAGTAAAACGGGGCTGAAAGTGCATCCGTGTTAAACAAGTTGCGAAGGTCATAGCTTTCATCTGCAAGCTTTGTTTTCTACAAAACCAGAGTCCACAGTGAAGCCCCAGAAAAGAGCTTCGCAACGAAAAAAGAATCGTCTCGAAACAGGGCCTATAGCTCGAGATATCGTCGAAAGAGTAAACGCTGCATGAAAACTCTTAGAATCTAGGGGTTGGAAACAGTCACAACAAACTGCGAAGGCCATATCTTTCAAGTCTGAGATCTGTTTTCTATAAAACCAGACTCGAGAGTGAAGCCCCTGACGAGATCTTCGAAATAAATCAGGAACTGGCTCAAAACTCGTCCGGTAGCTAGAGATATCGCCGAAACAATAAAATAGGGCTGAAAGTGTATTCGTGTTACACAAAATGCGAAGGTCAAAGCTTTCATCTGCGAGCTTTGTTTACTACAAAACCAGAGTCCACAGTGAAGCCCCAGAAAAGAGCTTCGCAACGAAAAAAGAATCGTCTCGAAACACGGCCTACAGCTCGAGATATCGTCAAAAAAGAAAATGCTGCTCAGAAACGCTCAAAATCTAGGGGTGCAGACAGTCGCAACAAACTGCGAAGGCCATATGCTTAAGGTCTGAGATCTGTTTTCTGCAAAAGCAGACTCCAGAGTGCAGCCCCTGACGGGATCTACGAAATGAATCAGGAACCGGCTTAAAACTCGTCCGGCAGCTAGAGATATCGCCAAAATAGTAAAACGAGGCTGAAAGTGCATCTATGTTAAACAAGTTGCGAAGGTCATAGCTTTCATCTGCGAGCTCCATTTTCTGCAAGACCAGAGTCCACAGTGAAGCCCCAGAAAAGAGCTTCGTAACGAAAAAAGAATCGTTTCGAAACACGGCCGGTAGCTCGAGATATCGTCGAAACAGTAAGCGCTGCCCGGAAACGCTCAGAATCTGGGTGTTGCAGACAGTCACAACAAACTGCGAAGGCCATATCTTTCATGTGTGAGATCTGTTTTCCGCAAAACCAGACTCCAGAGTGAATCCCCTGACGAGATCTACGAAATGAATCAGGAACATGCTCAAATCTCGTCCCGCAGCTAGAGATATCGCCGAAACAGTAAAACGGGGCTGAAAGTGCATCCGTGTTAAACAAGTTGCGAAGGTCATAGCTTTCATCTGCGAGCTCCATTTTCTGCAAAACCAGAGTCCACAGTGAAGCCCCAGAAAAGAGCTTCGCAACGAAAAAAGAATCGTCTCGAAACAGGGCCTATAGCTCGAGATATCGTCGAAAGAGTAAACGCTGCATGGAAACTCTTAGAATCTAGGGGTTGGAAACAGTCACAACAAACTGCGAAAACCATATCTTTCAAGTCTGAGATCTGTTTTCTATAAAACCAGACTCGAGAGTGAAGCCCCTGACGAGATCTTCGAAATAAATCAGGAACTTGCTCAAAACTCGTCCGGTAGCTAGAGATATCGCCGAAACAATAAAATAGGGCTGAAAGTGTATTCGTGTTACACAAAATGCGAAGGTCAAAGCTTTCATCTCCGAGCTTTGTTTTCTACAAAACCAGAGTCCACAGTGAAGCCCCAGAAAAGAGCTTCGTAACGAAAAAAGAATCGTCTCGAAACACGGCCTGCAGCTCGAGATATCGTCGAAAAAGAAAATGCTGCCAGAAACGCTCAAAATCTAGGGGTGCAAACAGTCGCAACAAACTGTGAAGGCCATATGTTTAAGGTCTGAGATCTGTTTTCTGTAAAAGCGGACTCCAGAGTGCAGCCACTGACGAGATCTACGAAATGAATCAGGATCCGGCTTAAAACTCGTCCGGCAGCTAGAGATATCGCCAAAACAGTAAAACAGGGCTGAAAGTCCATCCGTGTTAAACAAGTTACGAAGGTCATAGCTTTCATCTGCGAGCTCCATTTTCTGCAAAACCAGAGTCCAGAGTGAAGCCCCAGAAAAGAGCTTCGCAACGAAAAAAGAATAGTCTCGAAACACGGCCGGTAGCTCAAGATATCGTCGAAACAGTAAGCGCTGCCCGGAAACGCTCAGAATCTGGGTGTTGCAAACAGTCACAACAAATTGCGAAGGCCATATCTTTTATGTGTGAGTTCTGTTTTCCACAAAACCAGACTCCAGAGTGAAGCCCCTGACGAGATCTACGAAATGAATCAGGAACATGCTCAAAACTCGTCCAGCAGCTAGAGATATCGCTGAAACAAAAAAACGGGGCTGAAAGTGCATCCGTGTTAATCAAGTTGCGAAGGTCATAGCTTTCATCTGCGAGCTCCATTTTCTGCAAAACCAGAGTCCACAGTGAAGCCCCAGAAAAGAGTTTCGCAACGAAAAAAGAATCGTCTCGAAATACGACCTGCAGCTCGAGATATCGTCGAAAAGAAAATGCTTCCCAGAAACGCTCAAAATCTAGTGGTGCAGACAGTCGCAACAAACTGCGAAGGCCATATCTTTCATGTGTGAGATCTGTTTTCCGCAAAACCAGACTCCAGAGTGAATCCCCTGACGAGATCTACGAAATGAATCAGGAACATGCTCAAAACTCGTCCCGCAGCTAGAGATATCGCCGAAACAGTAAAACGGGGCTGAAAGTGCATCCGTGTGAAACAAGTTGCGAAGACCATAGCTGCGATCTGTGAGCTCCATTTTCTACAAAATCAGACTCCAGAGTGAAGCCCCAGAAAAGAGCTTCATGACAAAAAAAGAATCGTCTCGAAACACGCCCTATAGCTCGAGATATCGTCAAACGAGTAAACGTTGCCTGGAAACTCTTAGAATCTAGGGGTTGGAAACAGTCACAACAAACTGCGAAGGCCATATCTTTCAAGTCTGAGATCTGTTTTCTATAAAACCAGACTCTAGAGTGAAGCCCCTGACGAGATCTTCGAAATAAATCAGGAATTGGCTCAAAACTCGACCCGTAGCTAGAGATATCGCCGAAACAGTAAAACGGGGCTGAAAGTGCATCCGTATTAAACAAGTTGCGAAGGTCATAGCTTTCATCTGCGAGCTCCATTTTCTGCAAGACCAGAGTCCACAGTGAAGCCCCAGAAAAGAGCTTCGCAACGAAAAAAGAATCGTCTAGAAACACGGCCTGTAGCTCGAGATATCGTCGAAACAGTAAGCGCTGCCCGGAAACGCTCAGAATCTGGGTGTTGCAGACAGTCACAACAAACTGCGAAGGCCATATCTTTCATGTGTGAGATCTGTTTTCCGCAAAACCAGACTCCAGAGTGAATCCCCTGACGAGATCTACGAAATGAATCAGGAACATGCTCAAAACACGTCCCGCAGCTAGAGATATCGCCGAAACAGTAAAACGGGGCTGAAAGTGCATCCGTGTTAAACAAGTTGCGAAGGTCATAGCTTTCATCTGCAAGCTTTGTTTTCTACAAAACCAGAGTCCACAGTGAAGCCCCAGAAAAGAGCTTCGCAACGAAAAAAGAATCGTCTCGAAACAGGGCCTATAGCTCGAGATATCGTCGAAAGAGTAAACGCTGCATGGAAACTCTTAGAATCTAGGGGTTGGAAACAGTCACAACAAACTGCGAAGGCCATATCTTTCAAGTCTGAGATCTGTTTTCTATAAAACCAGACTCGAGAGTGAAGCCCCTGACCAGATCTTCAAAATAAATCAGGAACTGGCTCAAAACTCGTCCGGTAGCTAGAGATATCGCCGAAACAATAAAATAGGGCTGAAAGTGTATTCGTGTTACACAAAATGCGAAGGTCAAAGCTTTCATCTGCGAGCTTTGTTTTCTACAAAACCAGAGTCCACAGTGAAGCCCCAGAAAAGAGCTTCGCAACGAAAAAAGAATCGTCTAGAAACACGGCCTGCAGCTAGAGATATCGTCGAAAAAGAAAATGCTGCCCAGAAACGCTCAAAATCTAGGGGTGCAGACAGTCGCAGCAACCTGCGAAGGCCATATGCTTAAGGTTTGAGATCTGTTTTCTGCAAAAGCAGACTCCAGAGTGCAGCCGCTGATTAGATCTACGAAATGAATCAGGAACCGGCTTAAAACTCGTTCGGCAGCTAGAGATATCGCCAAAACAGTAAAACAGGGCTGAAAGTGCATCTGTGTTAAACAAGTTGCGAAGGTCATAGCTTTCATCTGCGAGCTCCATTTTCTGCAAGACCAGAGTCCACAGTGAAGCCCCAGAAAAGAGCTTTGCAACGAAAAAAGAATCGTCTCGAAACACGGCCTGCAGCTCGAGATATCGTTGAAAAAGTAAATGCTGCACAGAAACGCTCAAAATCTAGGGGTGCAGACAGTCGCAACAAACTGGGAAAGCCATATGTTTAAGGATTGAGATCTGTTTTCTGTAAAAGCAGACTCCACAGTGTAGCCCTCGACGAGATCTACGAAATGAATCAGGAACCGGCTTAAAACTCGTCCGGCAGCTAGAGATATCACCAAAACAGTAAAACAGGGCTGAAAGTGCATCCGTGTTAAACAAGTTGCGAAGGTCATAGCTTTCATCTTGGAGCTCCATTTTCTGTAAAACCAGAATCCAGAGGGAAGC
The DNA here is from genome assembly GCF_003935025.1 of Abrus precatorius. Lineage (NCBI taxonomy): Eukaryota > Viridiplantae > Streptophyta > Magnoliopsida > Fabales > Fabaceae > Abrus > Abrus precatorius. The sequence goes on along the minus strand of NW_020874290.1, from coordinate 2,431,054 downwards.
CCCAGAAAAGAGCTTCGCAACGAAAAAAGAATCGTCTCGAAACACGGCCTGTAGCTCGAGATATCGTCGAAACAGTAAGCGCTGCCCGGAAACGCTCAGAATCTGGGTGTTGCAGACAGTCACGACAAACTGCGAAGGCCATATCTTTCATGTGTGAGATCTGTTTTCCGCAACACCTGACTCCAGAGTGAAGCCCCTGACGAGATCTACGAAATATATCAAGAACATGCTCAAAACTCGTCCCGCAGCTAGAGATATCGCCGAAAAAGTAAAACAGGGCTGAAAGTGCATCCGTGTGAAACAAGTTGCGAAGACCATAGCTGTGATCTGTCAGCTCCATTTTCTGTAAAACCAGAATCCAGAGGGAAGCCCCAGAAAAGAGCTTCGCAACGAAAAAAGAATCGTCTCGAAACACGGCCTGTAGCTCGAGATATCGTCGAAACAGTAAGCGCTGCCCGGAAACGCTCAGAATCTGGGTGTTGCAGACAGTCACGACAAACTGCGAAGGCCATATCTTTCATGTGTGAGATCTGTTTTCCGCAACACCTGACTCCAGAGTGAAGCCCCTGACGAGATCTACGAAATAAATCAAGAACATGCTCAAAACTCGTCCCGCAGCTAGAGATATCGCCGAAAAAGTAAAACAGGGCTGAAAGTGCATCCGTGTGAAACAAGTTGCGAAGACCATAGCTGTTGATCTGTCAGCTCCATTTTCTGCAAAATCAGACTCCATAGTGAAGCCCCAGAAAAGAGCTTCATGACAAAAAAAGAATCGTCTCGAAATACGGCCTGTAGCTCGAGATATCGTCGAAAGAGTAAACGCTGCCCGGAAACTCTTAGAATCTAGGGGTTAGAAACAGTCACAACAAACTGCGAAGGCCATATCTTTCAAGTCTGAGATCTGTTTTCTGTAAAACCAGACTCTAGAGTGAAGCCCCTGACGAGATCTTCGAAATGAATCAGGAACTGGCTCAAAACTCGTCCCGTAGCTAGAGATATCGCCGAAACAATAAAATAGGGCTGAAAGTGTATTCGTGTTACACAAAATGCGAAGGTCAGAGCTTTCAACTGCGAGCTTTGTTTTCTACAAAACCAGAGTCGACAGTGAAGCCCCAGAAAAGAGCTTGGCAATGAAAAAAGAATCGTCTCGAAACACGGCCTGCAGTTCGAGATATCGTCGAAAAAGAATATGCTGCCCAGAAACGCTCAAAATCTAGGGGTGCAAACAGTCGCAACAAACTGTGAAGGCCATATGTTTAAGGTCTGAGATCTATTTTCTGTAAAAGCAGACTCCAGAGTGCAGCCACTGACGAGATCTACGAAATGAATCAGGAACCGGCTTAAAACTCGTCCGGCAGCTAGAGATATTGCCAAAATAGTAAAACAGGGGTGAAAGTGCATCCGTGTTAAACAAGTTACGAAGTTCATAGCTTTCATCTGCGAGCTCCATTTTCTACAAAACCAGAGTCCAGAGTGAAGCCCCAGAAAAGAGCTTCGCAACGAAAAAAGAATCGTTTCGAAACACGGCCGGTAGCTCGAGATATCGTCGAAACAGTAAGCGCTGCCCGGAAACGCTCAGAATCTGGGTGTTGCAGACAGTCACAACAAACTGCGAAGGCCATATCTTTTATGTGTGAGATCTGTTTTCCGCAAAACCAGACTCCAGAGTGAATCCCCTGACGAGATCTACGAAATGAATCAGGAACATGCTCAAAACACGTCCCGCAGCTAGAGATATCGCCGAAACAGTAAAACGGGGCTGAAAGTGTATTCGTGTTACACAAAATGCGAAGGTCAAAGCTTTCATCTGCGAGCTTTGTTTTCTACAAAACCAGAGTCCACAGTGAAGCCCCAGAAAAGAGCTTCGCAACGAAAAAAGAATCGTCTAGAAACACGGCCTGCAGCTAGAGATATGGTCGAAAAAGAAAATGCTGCCCAGAAACGCTCAAAATCTAGGGGTGCAGACAGTCGCAGCAACCTGCGAAGGCCATATGCTTAAGGTTTGAGATCTGTTTTCTGCAAAAGCAGACTCCAGAGTGCAGCCGCTGATTAGATCTACGAAATGAATCAGGAACCGGCTTAAAACTCGTTCGGCAGCTAGAGATATCGCCAAAACAGTAAAACGGGGCTGAAAGTGCATCTGTGTTAAACAAGTTGCGAAGGTCATAGCTTTCATCTGCGAGCTCCATTTTCTGCAAGACCAGAGTCCACAGTGAAGCCCCAGAAAAGAGCTTTGCAACGAAAAAAGAATCGTCTCGAAACACGGCCTGCAGCTCGAGATATCGTTGAAAAAGTAAATGCTGCACAGAAACGCTCAAAATCTAGGGGTGCAGACAGTCGCAACAAACTGGGAAAGCCATATGTTTAAGGATTGAGATCTGTTTTCTGTAAAAGCAGACTCCACAGTGCAGCCCTCGACGAGATCTACGAAATGAATCAGGAACCGGCTTAAAACTCGTCCGGCAGCTAGAGATATCACCAAAACAGTAAAACAGGGCTGAAAGTGCATCCGTGTTAAACAAGTTGCGAAGGTCATAGCTTTCATCTTGGAGCTCCATTTTCTGTAAAACCAGAATCCAGAGGGAAGCCCCAGAAAAGAGCTTCGCAACGAAAAAAGAATCGTCTCGAAACACGGCCTGTAGCTCGAGATATCGTCGAAACAGTAAGCGCTGCCCGGAAACGCTCAGAATCTGGGTGTTGCAGACAGTCACGACAAACTGCGAAGGCCATATCTTTCATGTGTGAGATCTGTTTTCCGCAACACCTGACTCCAGAGTGAAGCCCCTGACGAGATCTACGAAATATATCAAGAACATGCTCAAAACTCGTCCCGCAGCTAGAGATATCGCCGAAAAAGTAAAACAGGGCTGAAAGTGCATCCGTGTGAAACAAGTTGCGAAGACCATAGCTGTGATCTGTCAGCTCCATTTTCTGTAAAATCAGACTCCATAGTGAAGCCCCAGAAAAGAGCTTCATGACAAAAAAAGAATCGTCTCGAAACACAGCCTATAGCTCGAGATATCGTCGAAAGAGTAAACGCTGCCTAGAAACTCTTAGAATCTAGGGGTTGGAAACAGTCACAACAAACTGCGAAGGCCATATCTTTCATGTGTGAGATCTGTTTTCCGCAAAACCAGACTCCAGAGTGAATCCCCTGACGAGATCTACGAAATGAATCAGGAACATGCTCAAAACTCGTCCCGCAGCTAGAGATATCGCCGAAACAGTAAAACGGGGCTGAAAGTGCATCCGTGTTAAACAAGTTGCGAAGGTCATAGCTTTCATCTGCGAGCTCCATTTTCTGCAAAACCAGAGTCCACAGTGAAGCCCCAGAAAAGAGCTTCGCAACGAAAAAAGAATCGTCTCGAAACATGGCCTATAGCTCGAGAAATCGTCGAAAGAGTAAACGCTGCCTGGAAACTCTTAGAATCTAGGGGTTGGAAACAGTCACAACAAACTGCGAAGGCCATATCTTTCAAGTCTGAGATCTGTTTTCTATAAAACCAGACTCGAGAGTGAAGCCCCTGACGAGATCTTCGAAATAAATCAGGAACTGGCTCAAAACTCGTCCGGTAGCTAGAGATATCGCCGAAACAATAAAATAGGGCTGAAAGTGTATTCGTGTTACACAAAATGCGAAGGTCAAAGCTTTCATCTGCGAGCTTTGTTTTCTACAAAACCAGAGTCCACAGTGAAGCCCCAGAAAAGAGCTTCGCAACGAAAAAAGAATCGTCTCGAAACACGGCATGCAGCTCGAGATATCGTCAAAAAAGAAAATGCTGCCCAGAAACGCTCAAAATCTAGGGGTGCAGACAGTCGCAACAAACTGCGAAGGCCATATGCTTAAGGTCTGAGATCTGTTTTCTGCAAAAGCAGACTCCAGAGTGCAGCCCCTGACGGGATCTACGAAATGAATCAGGAACCGGCTTAAAACTCGTCCGGCAGCTAGAGATATCGCCAAAATAGTAAAACGAGGCTGAAAATGCATCTGTGTTAAACAAGTTACGAAGGTCATAGCTTTCATCTGCGAGCTCCATTTTCTGCAAGACCAGAGTCCACAGTGAAGCCCCAGAAAAGAGCTTCGCAACGAAAAAAGAATCGTCTAGAAACACGGCCTGCAGCTAGAGATATCGTCGAAAAAGAAAATGCTGCCCAGAAACGCTCAAAATCTAGGGGTGCAGACAGTCGCAGCAACCTGCGAAGGCCATATGCTTAAGGTTTGAGATCTGTTTTCTGCAAAAGCAGACTCCAGAGTGCAGCCGCTGATGAGATCTACGAAATGAATCAAGAACTGGCTTAAAACTCGTCCGGCAGCTAGAGATATCGCCAAAACAGTAAAACGGGGCTGAAAGTGCATCTGTGTTAAACAAGTTGCGAAGGTCATAGCTTTCATCTGCGAGCTCCATTTTCTGCAAGACCAGAGTCCACAGTGAAGCCCCAGAAAAGAGCTTTGCAACGAAAAAAGAATCGTCTCGAAACACGGCCTGCAGCTCGAGATATCATTGAAAAAGTAAATGCTGCACAGAAACGCTCAAAATCTAGGGGTGCAGACAGTCGCAACAAACTGGGAAAGCCATATGTTTAAGGATTGAGATCTGTTTTCTGTAAAAGAAGACTCCACAGTGCAGCCCTCGACGAGATCTACGAAATGAATCAGGAACCGGCTTAAAACTTGTCCGGCAGCTAGAGATATCACCAAAACAGTAAAACAGGGCTGAAAGTGCATCCGTGTTAAACAAGTTGCGAAGGTCATAGCTTTCATCTTGGAGCTCCATTTTCTGTAAAATCAGAATCCAGAGGGAAGCCCCAGAAAAGAGCTTCGCAACGAAAAAAGAATCGTCTCGAAACACGGCCTGTAGCTCGAGATATCGTCGAAACAGTAAGCGCTGCCCAGAAACGCTCAGAATCTGGGTGTTGCAGACAGTCACGACAAACTGCGAAGGCCATATCTTTCATGTGTGAGATCTGTTTTCCGCAACACCTGACTCCAGAGTGAAGCCCCTGACGAGATCTACGAAATAAATCAAGAACATGCTCAAAACTCGTCCCGCAGCTAGAGATATCGCCGAAAAAGTAAAACAGGGCTGAAAGTGCATCCGTGTGAAACAAGTTGCGAAGACCATAGCTGTGATCTGTCAGCTCCATTTTCTGCAAAATCAGACTCCATAGTGAAGCCCCAGAAAAGAGCTTCATGACAAAAAAAGAATCGTCTCGAAATACGGCCTGTAGCTCGAGATATCGTCGAAAGAGTAAACGCTGCCCGGAAACTCTTAGAATCTAGGGGTTAGAAACAGTCACAACAAACTGCGAAGGCCATATCTTTCAAGTCTGAGATCTGTTTTCTGTAAAACCAGACTCTAGAGTGAAGCCCCTGACGAGATCTTCGAAATGAATCAGGAACTGGCTCAAAACTCGTCCCGTAGCTAGAGATATCGCCGAAACAATAAAATAGGGCTGAAAGTGTATTCGTGTTACACAAAATGCGAAGGTCAGAGCTTTCATCTGCGAGCTTTGTTTTCTACAAAACCAGAGTCGACAGTGAAGCCCCAGAAAAGAGCTTGGCAAAGAAAAAAGAATCGTCTCGAAACACGGCCTGCATTTCGAGATATCTTTGAAAAAGAAAATGCTTCCCAGAAACGCTCAAAATCTAGTGGTGCAGACAGTCGCAACAAACTGCGAAGGCCATATCTTTCATGTGTGAGATCTATTTTCCGCAAAACCAGACTCCAGAGTGAATCCCCTGACGAGATCTACGAAATGAATCAGGAACATGCTCAAAACTCGTCCCGCAGCTAGAGATATCGCCGAAACAGTAAAACGGGGCTGAAAGTGCATCCGTGTTAAACAAGTTGCGAAGGTCATAGCTTTCATCTGCGAGCTCCATTTTCTGCAAAACCAGAGTCCACAGTGAAGCCCCAGAAAAGAGCTTCGCAACGAAAAAAGAATCGTCTCGAAACATGGCCTATAGCTCGAGATATCGTCGAAAGAGTAAACGCTGCCTGGAAACTCTTAGAATCTAGGGGTTGGAAACAGTCACAACAAACTGCGAAGGCCATATCTTTCAAGTCTGAGATCTGTTTTCTATAAAACCAGACTCGAGAGTGAAGCCCCTGACGAGATCTTCGAAATAAATCAGGAACTGGCTCAAAACTCGTCCGGTAGCTAGAGATATCGCCGAAATAATAAAATAGGGCTGAAAGTGTATTCGTGTTACACAAAATGCGAAGGTCAAAGCTTTCATCTGCGAGCTTTTTTTTCTACAAAACCAGAGTCCACAGTGAAGCCCCAGAAAAGAGTTTCGCAACGAAAAAAGAATCGTCTCGAAATACGACCTGCAGCTCGAGATATCGTCGAAAAGAAAATGCTTCCCAGAAACGCTCAAAATCTAGTGGTGCAGACAGTCGCAACAAACTGCGAAGGCCATATCTTTCATGTGTGAGATCTGTTTTCCGCAAAACCAGACTCCAGAGTGAATCCCCTGACGAGATCTACGAAATGAATCAGGAACATGCTCAAAACTCGTCCCGCAGCTAGAGATATCGCCGAAAAAGTAAAACAGGGCTGAAAGTGCATCCGTGTGAAACAAGTTGCGAAGACCATAGCTGTGATCTGTCAGCTCCATTTTCTGCAAAATCAGACTCCACAGTGAAGCCCCAGAAAAGAGCTTCATGACAAAAAAAGAATCGTCTCGAAATACGGCCTGTAGCTCGAGATATCGTCGAAAGAGTAAACGCTGCCCGGAAACTCTTAGAATCTAGGGGTTAGAAACAGTCACAACAAACTGCGAAGGCCATATCTTTCAAGTCTGAGATCTGTTTTCTGTAAAACCAGACTCTAGAGTGAAGCCCCTGACGAGATCTTCGAAATGAATCAGGAACTGGCTCAAAACTCGTCCCGTAGCTAGAGATATCGCCGAAACAATAAAATAGGGCTGAAAGTGTATTCGTGTTACACAAAATGCGAAGGTCAGAGCTTTCATCTGCGAGCTTTGTTTTCTACAAAACCAGAGTCGACAGTGAAGCCCCAGAAAAGAGCTTGGCAATGAAAAAAGAATCGTCTCGAAACACGGCCTGCAGTTCGAGATATCGTCGAAAAAGAAAATGCTGCCCAGAAAAGCTCACAATCTAGGGGTGCAGACAGTCGCAACAACCTGCGAAGGCCATATGTTTAAGCTTTGAGATCTGTTTTCTGTAAAAGCAGACTCTAGAGTGCAGCCACTGACGAGATCTACGAAATGAATCAGGAACATGCTCAAAACTCGTCCCGCAGCTAGAGATATCGCCAAAAAAGTAAAACAGGGCTGAAAGTGCATCCGTGTGAAACAAGTTGCGAAGACCATAACAGCGATCTGTGAGCTCCATTTTCTGCAAAATCAGACTCCAGAGTGAAGCCCCAGAAAAGAGCTTCATGACAAAAAAAGAATCGTCTCGAAATACGGCCTGTAGCTCGAGATATCGTCGAAAGAGTAAACGCTGCCCGGAAATTCTTAGAATCTAGGGGTTGGAAACAGTCACAACAAACTGCAAAGGCCATATCTTTCAAGTCTGAGATCTGTTTTCTGTAAAACCAGACTCTAGAGTGAATCCCCTGACGAGATCTTCGAAATGAATCAGGAACTGGCTCAAAACTCGTCCCGTAGCTAGAGATATCGCCGAAACAATAAAATAGGGCTGAAAGTGTATTCGTGTTACACAAAATGAGAAGGTCAAAGCTTTCATCTGCGAGCTTTGTTTTCTACAAAACCAGAGTCCACAGTGAAGCCCCAGAAAAGAGCTTCGCAATGAAAAAAGAATCGTCTCGAAACACGGCCTGCAGCTAGAGATATCGTTGAAAAAGAAAATGCTGCCCAGAAACGCTCACAATCTAGGGGTGCAGACAGTCGCAACAAACTGCGAAGGCCATATGTTTAAGCTCTGAGATCTGTTTTCTGTAAAAGCAGACTCCAGAGTGCAGCCACTGACGAGATCTACGAAATGAATCAGGAACATGCTCAAAACTCGTCCCGCAGCTAGAGATATCGCCGAAACAGTAAAACGGGGCTGAAAGTGCATCCGTGTTTAACAAGTTGCGAAGGTCATAGCTTTCATCTGCGAGCTCCATTTTCTGCAAAATCAGAGTCCAGAGTGAAGCCCCAGAAAAGAGCTTCGCAACGAAAAAAGAATCGTCTCGAAACACGGCCTGCAGCTCGAGATATCGTCGAAAAGAAAATGCTGCCCAGAAACGCTCAAAATCTAGTGGTGCAGACAGTCGCAACAAACTGCAAAGGCCATATCTTTCATGTGTGAGATCTGTTTTCCGCAAAACCAGACTCTAGAGTAAAGCCCCTGACGAGATCTACGAAATGAATCAGGAATATGCTCAAAACTCGTCCGGCAGCTAGAGATATCGCCGAAACAGTAAAACGGGGCTGAAAGTGCATCTGTGTTAAACAAGTTGCGAAGGTCAGAGCTTTCATCTGCGAGCTCCATTTTCTGCAAGACCATAGTCCACAGTGAAGCCCCAGAAAAGAGCTTCGCAACGAAAAAAGAATCGTCTCGAAACACGGCCTGCAGCTCGAGATATCGTTGAAAAAGTAAATGCTGCATAGAAACGCTCAAAATCTAGGGGTGCAGACAGTCGCAACAAACTGCGAAAGCCATATGTTTAAGGATTGAGATCTGTTTTCTGCAAAAGCAGACTCCACAGTGCAGCCCCTGACGAGATCTACGAAATGAATCAGGAACCGGCTTAAAACTCGTCCGGCAGCTAGAGATATTGCCAAAACAGTAAAACAGGGGTGAAAGTGCATCCGTGTTAAACAAGTTACGAAGTTCATAGCTTTCATCTGCGAGCTCCATTTTCTACAAAACCAGAGTCCAGAGTGAAGCCCCAGAAAAGAGCTTCGCAACGAAAAAAGAATCGTCTCTAAACACGGCCTGTAGCTCGAGATATCGTCGAAAGAGTAAACGCTGCCCGGAAACTCTTAGAATCTAGGGGTTGGAAACAGTCACAACAAACTGCGAAGGCCATATCTTTCAAGTCTGAGATCTGTTTTCTGTAAAACCAGACTCTAGAGTGAAGCCCCTGACGAGATCTTCGAAATGAATCAGGAATTGGCTCAAAACTCGTCCCGTAGTTAGAGATATCGCTGAAACAATAAAATAGGGCTGAAAGTGTATTCGTGTTACACAAAATGCGAAGGTCAAAGCTTTCATCTGCGAGCTTTGTTTTCTACAAAACAAGAGTCCACAGTGAAGCCCCAGAAAAGAGCTTCGCAACGAAAAAAGAATCGTCTCGAAACACGGCCTGCAGCTAGAGATATCGTTGAAAAAGAAAATGCTGCCCAGAAAAGCTCACAATCTAGGGGTGCAGACAGTCGCAACAACCTGCGAAGGCCATATGTTTAAGCTCTGAGATCTGTTTTCTGTAAAAGCAGACTCCAGAGTGCAGCCACTGATGAGATCTACGAAATGAATCAGGAACATGCTCAAAACTCGTCCCGCAGCTAGATATATCGCCGAAACAGTAAAACGTGGCTGAAAATGCATCCGTGTTTAACAAGTTGCGAAGGTCATAGCTTTCATCTGCGAGCTCCATTTTCTGCAAAACAAGAGTCCACAGTGAAGCCCCAGAAAAGAGTTTCGCAACGAAAAAAGAATCGTCTCGAAACACGGCCTGCAGCTCGAGATATTGTCGAAAAGAAAATGCTGCCCAGAAACGCTCAAAATCTAGTGGTGCAGACAGTCGCAACAAACTGCGAAGGCCATATCTTTCATGTGTGAGATCTGTTTTCCGCAAAACCAGACTCCAGAGTGAAGCCCCTGACGAGATCTACGAAATGAATCAGGAACATGCTCAAAACTCGTCCCGCAGCTAGAGATATCGCCGAAACAGTAAAACGGGGCTGAAAGTGCATCCGTGTTAAACAAGTTGCGAAGGTCATAGCTTTCATCTGCGAGCTCCATTTTTTGCAAAACTAGAGTCCACAGTGAAGCCCCAGAAAAGAGCTTGGCAACGAAAAAAGAATCGTTTCGAAACACGGCCTGCAGCTCGAGATATCGTCGAAAAAGAAAATGCTGCCCAGAAACGCTCAAAATCTAGGGGTGCAGACAGTTGCAACAAACTATGAAGGCCATATGTTTAAGGTCTGAGATCTGTTTTCTGTAAAAGCAGACTCCAGAGTGCATCCACTGACGAGATCTACGAAATGAATCAGGAACAGGCTTAAAACTCATCCGGCAGCTAGAGATATCGCCAAAACAGTAAAACAGTGCTGAAAGTGCATCCGTGTTAAACAAGTTGCGAAGGTCATAGCTTTTATCTGCGAGCTCCATTTTTTGCAAAACTAGAGTCCACAGTGAAGCCCCAGAAAAGAGCTTCGCACCGAAAAAAGAATCGTTTCGAAACACGGCCGGTAGCTCGAGATATCGTCGAAACAGTAAGCACTGCCCGGAAACACTCAGAATCTGGGTGTTGCAGACAGTCACAACAAACTGCGAAGGCCATATCTTTCATGTGTGAGATCTATTTTCTGCAAAACAAGACTCCAGAGTGAAGCCCCTGACGAGATCTACGAAATGAATCAGGAACATGCTCAAAACTCGTCCCGCAACTAAAGATATCGCCGAAACAGTAAAACAGAGCTGAAAGTGCATCCGTGTGAAACAAGTTGCGAAGACCATATCTTTCAAGTCTGAGATCTTTTTTCTATAAAACCAGACTCTAGAGTGAAGCCCCTGACGAGATCTTCGAAATAAATCAGGAACTTGCTCAAAACTCGTCCCGTAGCTAGAGATATCGCCGAAACAATAAAATAGGGCTGAAAGTGTATTCGTGTTACACAAAATGCGAAGGTCAGAGCTTTCATCTGCGAGCTTTGTTTTCTACAAAACCAGAGTCAACAGTGAAGCCCCAAAAAAGAGCTTGGCAATGAAAAAAGAATCGTCTCGAAACACGGCCTGCAGTTCGAGATATCGTCGAAAAAGAAAATGTGCCCAGAAACGCTCAAAATCTAAGGGTGCAAACAGTCGCAACAAACTGTGAAGGCCATATGTTTAAGGTCTGAGATCTGTTTTCTGTAAAAGCAGACTCCAGAGTGCAGCCACTGACGAGATCTACGAAATGAATCAGGAACCGGCTTAAAACTCGTCCGGCAGCTAGAGATATCGCCAAAACAGTAAAACGGGGCTGAAAGTGCATCCGTGTTAAACAAGTTGCGAAGGTCATAGCTTTCATCTGCAAGCTTTATTTTCTGCAAAACCAGAGTCCACAGTGAAGCCCCAGAAAAGAGCTTCGCAACGAAAAAAGAATCGTCTCGAAACAGGGCCTATAGCTCGAGATATCGTCGAAAGAGTAAACGCTGCATGGAAACTCTTAGAATCTAGGGGTTGGAAACAGTCACAACAAACTGCGAAGGCCATATCTTTCAAGTCTGAGATCTGTTTTCTATAAAACCAGACTCGAGAGTGAAGCCCCTGACGAGATCTTCAAAATAAATCAGGAACTGGCTCAAAACTCGTCCGGTAGCTAGAGATATCGCCGAAACAATAAAATAGGGCTGAAAGTGTATTCGTGTTACACAAAATGCGAAGGTCAAAGCTTTCATCTGCGAGCTTTGTTTTCTACAAAACCAGAGTCAACAGTGAAGCCCCAGAAAAGAGCTTCGCAACGAAAAAAGAATCGTCTAGAAACACGGCCTGCAGCTAGAGATATCGTCGAAAAAGAAAATGCTGCCCATAAACGCTCAAAATCTAGGGGTGCAGACAGTCGCAGCAACCTGCGAAGGCCATATGCTTAAGGTTTGAGATCTGTTTTCTGCAAAAGCAGACTCCAGAGTGCAGCCCCTGACGAGATCTACGAAATGAATCAGGAACCGGCTTAAAACTCGTCCGGCAGCTAGAGATATCGCCAAAACAGTAAAACGGGGCTGAAAGTGCATCTGTGTTAAACAAGTTGCGAAGGTCATAGCTTTCATATGCGAGCTCCATTTTCTGCAAGACCAGAGTCCACAGTGAAGCCCCAGAAAAGAGCTTTGCAACGAAAAAAGAATCGTCTCGAAACACGGCCTGCAGCTCGAGATATCGTTGAAAAAGTAAATGCTGCACAGAAACGCTCAAAATCTAGGGGTGCAGACAGTCGCAACAAACTGCGAAAGCCATATGTTTAAGGATTGAGATCTGTTTTCTGTAAAAGCAGACTCCACAGTGCAGCCCTCGACGAGATCTACGAAATGAATCAGGAACCGGCTTAAAACTCGTCCGGCAGCTAGAGATATCACCAAAACAGTAAAACAGGGCTGAAAGTGCATCCGTGTTAAACAAGTTGCGAAGGCCATAGCTTTCATCTTGGAGCTCAATTTTCTGTAAAACCAAAATCCAGAGGGAAGCCCCAGAAAAGAGCTTCGCAACGAAAAAAGAATCGTCTCGAAACACGGCCTGCAGCTCGAGATATCGTTGAAAAAGTAAATGCTGCACAGAAACGCTTAAAATCTAGGGGTGCAGACAGTCACAACAAACTGCGAAAGCCATATGTTTAAGGATTGAGATCTGTTTTCTGCAAAAGCAGACTCCACAGTGCAGCCCCTGACGAGATCTACGAAATGAATCAGGAACCGGCTTAAAACTCTTCCGGCAGCTAGAGATATCACCAAAACAGTAAAACAGGGCTAAAAGTGCATCCGTGTTAAACAAGTTGCGAAGGTCATAGCTTTCATCTGCGAGCTCCATTTTCTGTAAAACCAGGATCCAGAGTGAAGCCCCAGAAAAGAGCTTCGCAACGAAAAAAGAATCGTCTCGAAACACGGACTGTAGCTCGAGATATCGTCGAAAGAGTAAACGCTGCCCGGAAACTCTTAGAATCTAGGGGTTGGAAACAGTCACAACAAACTGCGAAAGCCATATCTTTCAAGTCTGAGATCTGTTTTCTGTAAAACCAGACTCTAGAGTGAAGCCCCTGACGAGATCTTCGAAATGAATCAGGAACTGGCTCAAAACTCGTCCCGTAGCTAGAGATATCGCCGAAACAATAAAATAGGGCTGAAAGTGTATTCGTGTTACACAAAATGCGAAGGTCAAAGCTTTCATCTGTGAGCTTTGTTTTCTACAAAACTAGAGTCCACAGTGAAGCCCCAGAAAAGAGCTTCGCAATGAAAAAAGAATCGTCTCGAAACACAGCCTGCAGCTAGAGATATCGTCGAAAAAGAAAATGCTGCCCAGAAACGCTCACAATCTAGGGGTGCAGACAGTCGCAACAAACTGCGAAGGCCATATGTTTAAGCTCTGAGATCTGTTTTCTGTAAAAGCAGACTCCAGAGTGCAGCCACTGACGAGATCTACGAAATGAATCAGGAACATGCTCAAAACTTGTCCCGCAGCTAGAGATATCGCCGAAACATTAAAACGGGGCTGAAAGTGCATCCGTGTTTAACAAGTTGCGAAGGTCATAGCTTTCATATGCGAGCTCCATTTTCTGCAAGACCAGAGTCCACAGTGAAGCCCCAGAAAAGAGCTTTGCAACGAAAAAAGAATCGTCTCGAAACACGGCCTGCAGCTCGAGATATCGTCGAAAAGAAAATGCTGCCCAGAAACGCTCAAAATCTAGTGGTGCAGACAGTCGCAACAAACTGCGAAGGCCATATCTTTCATGTGTGAGATCTGTTTTCCGCAACACCTGACTCCAGAGTGAAGCCCCTGACGAGATCTACGAAATAAATCAAGAACATGCTCAAAACTCGTCCCGCAGCTAGAGATATCGCCGAAAAAGTAAAACAGGGCTGAAAGTGCATCTGTGTTAAACAAGTTGCGAAGACCATAGCTGTGATCTGTCAGCTCCATTTTCTGCAAAATCAGACTCCATAGTGAAGCCCCAGAAAAGAGCTTCGCAATGAAAAACGAATCGTCTCGAAACACGGCCTGCAGCTCGAGATATCGTTGAAAAAGTAAATGCTGCACAGAAACGCTCAAAATCTAGGGGTGCAGACAGTCGCAACAAACTGCGAAAGCCATATGTTTAAGGATTGAGATCTGTTTTCTGTAAAAGCAGACTCCACAGTGCAGCCCTCGACGAGATCTACGAAATGAATCAGGAACCGGCTTAAAACTCGTCCGGCAGCTAGAGATATTGCCAAAACAGTAAAACAGGGGTGAAAGTGCATCCGTGTTAAACAAGTTGCGAAGGTCATAGCTTTCATCTGCGAGCTCCATTTTCTGTAAAACAAGGATCCAGAGTGAAGCTCCAGAAAAGAGCTTCGCAACGAAAAAAGAATCGTCTCGAAACACGGCCTGTAGCTCGAGATATCGTCGAAAGAGTAAACGCTGCCCGGAAACTCTTAGAATCTAGGGGTTGGAAACAGTCACAACAAACTGCGAAGGCCATATCTTTCAAGTCTGAGATCTGTTTTCTGTAAAACCAGACTCTAGAGTGAAGCCCCTGACGAGATCTTCGAAATGAATCAGGAACAGGCTTAAAACTCATCCGGCAGCTAGAGATATCGCCAAAACAGTAAAACAGTGCTGAAAGTGCATCCATGTTAAACAAGTTGCGAAGGTCATAGCTTTTATCTGCGAGCTCCATTTTCTACAAAACCAGAGTCCAGAGTGAAGCCCCAGAAAAGAGCTTCGCAACGAAAAAAGAATCGTTTCGAAACACGGCCGGTAGCTCGAGATATCGTCGAAACAGTAAGCGCTGCCCGGAACCGCTCAGAATCTGGGTGTTGCAGACAGTCACAACAAACTGCGAAGGCCATATCTTTCATGTGTGAGATCTGTTTTCCGCAAAACCAGACTCCAGAGTGAATCCCCTGACGAGATCTACGAAATGAATTAGGAACATGCTCAAAACTCGTCCCGCAGCTAGAGATATCGCCGAAACAGTAAAACGGGGCTGAAAGTGCATCCGTGTTAAACAAGTTGCGAAGGTCATAGCTTTCATCTGCGAGCTCCATTTTCTGCAAAACCAGAGTCCACAGTGAAGCCCCAGAAAAGAGCTTCGCAACGAAAAAAGAATCGTCTCGAAACAGGGCCTATAGCTCGAGATATCGTCGAAAGAGTAAACGCTGCATGGAAACTCTTAGAATCTAGGGGTTGGAAACAGTCACAACAAACTGCGAAAACCATATCTTTCAAGTCTGAGATCTGTTTTCTATAAAACCAGACTCGAGAGTGAAGCCCCTGACGAGATCTTCAAAATAAATCAGGAACTGGCTCAAAACTCGTCCGGTAGCTAGAGATATCGCCGAAACAATAAAATAGGGCTGAAAGTGTATTCGTGTTACACAAAATGCGAAGGTCAAAGCTTTCATCTGCGAGCTTTGTTTTCTACAAAACCAGAGTCCACAGTGAAGCCCCAGAAAAGAGCTTCGCAACGAAAAAAGAATCGTCTAGAAACACGGCCTGCAGCTAGAGATATCGTCGAAAAAGAAAATGCTGCCCAGAAACGCTCAAAATCTAGGGGTGCAGACAGTCGCAGCAACCTGCGAAGGCCATATGCTTAAGGTTTGAGATCTGTTTTCTGCAAAAGCAGACTCCAGAGTGCAGCCCCTGACGAGATCTACGAAATGAATCAGGAACCGGCTTAAAACTCGTCCGGCAGCTCGAGATATCGCCAAAACAGTAAAACGGGGCTGAGAGTGCATCTGTGTTAAACAAGTTGCGAAGGTCATAGCTTTCATCTACGAGCTCCATTTTCTGCAAGACCAGAGTCCACAGTGAAGCCCCAGAAAAGAGCTTTGCATCGAAAAAAGAATCGTCTCGAAACACGGCCTGCAGCTCGATATATCGTTGAAAAAGTAAATGCTGCACAGAAACGCTCAAAATCTAGGGGTGCAGACAGTCGCAACAAACTGGGAAAGCCATATGTTTAAGGATTGAGATCTGTTTTCTGTAAAAGCAGACTCCACAGTGCAGCCCTCGACGAGATCTACGAAATGAATCAGGAACCGGCTTAAAACTCGTCCGGCAGCTAGAGATATCACCAAAACAGTAAAACAGGGCTGAAAGTGCATCCGTGTTAAACAAGTTGCGAAGGTCATAGCTTTCATCTTGGAGCTCCATTTTCTGTAAAACCAGAATCCAGAGGGAAGCCCCAGAAAAGAGCTTCGCAACGAAAAAAGAATCGTCTCGAAACACGGCCTGTAGCTCGAGATATCTTCGAAACAGTAAGCGCTGCCCGGAAACGCTCAGAATCTGGGTGTTGCAGACAGTCACGACAAACTGCGAAGGGCATATCTTTCATGTGTGAGATCTGTTTTCCGCAACACCTGACTCCAGAGTGAAGCCCCTGACGAGATCTACGAAATATATCAAGAACATGCTCAAAACTCGTCCCGCAGCTAGAGATATCGCCGAAAAAGTAAAACAGGGCTGAAAGTGCATCCGTGTGAAACAAGTTGCGAAGACCATAGCTGTGATCTGTCAGCTCCATTTTCTGTAAAATCAGACTCCATAGTGAAGCCCCAGAAAAGAGCTTCATGACAAAAAAAGAATCGTCTCGAAATACGGCCTGTAGCTCGAGATATCGTCGAAAGAGTAAACGCTGCCCGGAAACTCTTAGAATCTAGGGGTTGGAAACAGTCACAACAAACTGCGAAGGCCATATCTTTCAAGTCTGAGATCTGTTTTCTGTAAAACCAGACTCTAGAGTGAAGCCCCTGACGAGATCTTCGAAATGAATCAGGAATTGGCTCAAAACTCGTCCCGTAGCTAGAGATATCGCCGAAACAATAAAATAGGGCTGAAAGTGTATTCGTGTTACACAAAATGCGAAGGTCAAAGCTTTCATCTGCGAGCTTTGTTTTCTACAAAACCAGAGTCGACAGTGAAGCCCTTGAAAAGAGCTTCGCAATGAAAAAAGAATCGTCTCGAAACACGGCCTGCAGCTAGAGATATCGTCGAAAAAGAAAATGCTGCCCAGAAACGCTCACAATCTAGGGGTGCAGACAGTCGCAACAAACTGCGAAGGCCATATGTTTAAGCTTTGAGATCTGTTTTCTGTAAAAGCAGACTCTAGAGTGCAGCCACTGACGAGATCTACGAAATGAATCAGGAACATGCTCAAAACTCGTCCCGCAGCTAGAGATATCGCCGAAAAAGTAAAACAGGGCTGAAAGTGCATCCGTGTGAAACAAGTTGCGAAGACCATAGCAGCGATCTGTGAGCTCCATTTTCTGCAAAATCAGACTCCAGAGTGAAGCCCCAGAAAAGAGCTTCATGACAAAAAAAGAATCGTCTCGAAATACGGCCTGTAGCTCGAGATATCGTCGAAAGAGTAAACGCTGCCCAGAAATTCTTAGAATCTAGGGGTTGGAAACAGTCACAACAAACTGCAAAGGCCATATCTTTCAAGTCTGAGATCTGTTTTCTGTAAAACCAGACTCTAGAGTGAAGCCCCTGACGAGATCTTCGAAATGAATCAGGAACTGGCTCAAAACTCGTCCCGTAGCTAGAGATATCGCCGAAACAATAAAATAGGGCTGAAAGTGTATTCGTGTTACACAAAATGAGAAGGTCAAAGCTTTCATCTGCGAGCTTTGTTTTCTACAAAACCAGAGTCCACAGTGAAGCCCCAGAAAAGAGCTTCGCAATGAAAAAAGAATCGTCTCGAAACACGGCCTGCAGCTAGAGATATCGTTGAAAAAGAAAATGCTGCCCAGAAACGCTCACAATCTAGGGGTGCAGACAGTCGCAACAAACTGCGAAGGCCATATGTTTAAGCTCTGAGATCTGTTTTCTGTAAAAGCAGACTCCAGAGTGCAGCCACTGACGAGATCTACGAAATGAATCAGGAACATGCTCAAAACTCGTCCCGCAGCTAGAGATATCGCCGAAACAGTAAAACGGGGCTGAAAGTGCATCCGTGTTTAACAAGTTGCGAAGGTCATAGCTTTCATCTGCGAGCTCCATTTTCTGCAAAATCAGACTCCAGAGTGAAGCCCCAGAAAAGAGCTTCGCAACGAAAAAAGAATCGTCTCGAAACACGGCCTGCAGCTCGAGATATCGTCGAAAAGAAAATGCTGCCCAGAAACTCTCAAAATCTAGTGGTGCAGACAGTCGCAACAAACTGCAAAGGCCATATCTTTCATGTGTGAGATCTGTTTTCCGCAAAACCAGACTCTAGAGTAAAGCCCCTGACGAGATCTACGAAATGAATCAGGAATATGCTCAAAACTCGTCCGGCAGCTAGAGATATCGCCGAAACAGTAAAACGGGGCTGAAAGTGCATCTGTGTTAAACAAGTTGCGAAGGTCAGAGCTTTCATCTGCGAGCTCCATTTTCTGCAAGACCATAGTCCACAGTGAAGCCCCAGAAAAGAGCTTTGCAACGAAAAAAGAATCGTCTCGAAACACGGCTTGCAGCTCGAGATATCGTTGAAAAAGTAAATGCTGCACAGAAACGCTCAAAATCTAGGGGTGCAGACAGTCGCAACAAACTGTGAAGGCCATATGTTTATGGTCTGAGATCTGTTTTCTGTAAAAGCAGACTCCAGAGTGCATCCACTGACGAGATCTACGAAATGAATCAGGAACAGGCTTAAAACTCATCCGGCAGCTAGAGATATCGCCAAAACAGTAAAACAGGGCTGAAAGTGCATCCGGGTTAAACAAGTTGCGAAGGTCATAGCTTTCATCTGCGAGCTCCATTTTTTGCAAAACTAGAGTCCACAGTGAAGCCCCAGAAAAGAGCTTCGCACCGAAAAAAGAATCGTCTCGAAACACGGCCGGTAGCTCGAGATATCGTCCAAACAGTAAGCACTGCCCGGAAACGCTCAGAATCTGGGTGTTGCAGACAGTCACAACAAACTGCGAAGGCCATATCTTTCATGTGTGAGATCTATTTTCCGCAAAACAAGACTCCAGAGTGAAGCCCCTGACGAGATCTACGAAATGAATCAGGAACATGCTCAAAACTCGTCCCGCAACTAAAGATATCGCCGAAACAGTTAAACAGAGCTGAAAGTGCATCCGTGTGAAACAAGTTGCGAAGACCATATCTTTCAAGTCTGAGATCTTTTTTCTATAAAACCAGACTCTAGAGTGAAGCCCCTGACGAGATCTTCGAAATAAATCAGGAACTGGCTCAAAACTCGTCCCGTAGCTAGAGATATCGCCGAAACAATAAAATAGGGCTGAAAGTGTATTCGTGTTACACAAAATGCGAAGGTCAGAGCTTTCATCTGCGAGCTTTGTTTTCTACAAAACCAGAGTCAACAGTGAAGCCCCAGAAAAGAGCTTGGCAATGAAAAAAGAATCGTCTCGAAACACGGCCTGCAGTTCGAGATATCGTCGAAAAAGAAAATGCTGCCCAGAAACGCTCAAAATCTAAGGGTGCAAACAGTCGCAACAAACTGTGAAGGCCATATGTTTAAGGTCTGAGATCTGTTTTCTGTAAAAGCAGACTCCAGAGTGCAGCCACTGACGAGATCTACGAAATGAATCAGGAACCGGCTTAAAACTCGTCCGGCAGCTAGAGATATCGCCAAAACAGTAAAACGGGGCTGAAAGTGCATCCGTGTTAAACAAGTTGCGAAGACCATATCTTTCAAGTCTGAGATCTTTTTTCTATAAAACCAGACTCTAGAGTGAAGCCCCTGACGAGATCTTCGAAATAAATCAGGAACTGGCTCAAAACTCGTCCCGTAGCTAGAGATATCGCCGAAACAATAAAATAGGGCTGAAAGTGTATTCGTGTTACACAAAATGCGAAGGTCAGAGCTTTCATCTGCGAGCTTTGTTTTCTACAAAACCAGAGTCAACAGTGAAGCCCCAGAAAAGAGCTTGGCAATGAAAAAAGAATCGTCTCGAAACACGGCCTGCAGTTCGAGATATCGTCGAAAAAGAAAATGTGCCCAGAAACGCTCAAAATCTAAGGGTGCAAACAGTCGCAACAAACTGTGAAGGCCATATGTTTAAGGTCTGAGATCTGTTTTCTGTAAAAGCAGACTCCAGAGTGCAGCCACTGACGAGATCTACGAAATGAATCAGGAACCGGCTTAAAACTCGTCCGGCAGCTAGAGATATCGCCAAAACAGTAAAACGGGGCTGAAAGTGCATCCGTGTTAAACAAGTTGCGAAGGTCATAGCTTTCATCTGCGAGCTCCATTTTCTGCAAAACCAGAGTCCACAGTGAAGCCCCAGAAAAGAGCTTCGCAACAAAAAAAGAATCGTCTCGAAACAGGGCCTATAGCTCGAGATATCGTCGAAAGAGTAAACGCTGCATGGAAACTCTTAGAATCTAGGGGTTGGAAACAGTCACAACAAACTGCGAAGGCCATATCTTTCAAGTCTGAGATCTGTTTTCTATAAAACCAGACTCGAGAGTGAAGCCCCTGACGAGATCTTCAAAATAAATCAGGAACTGGCTCAAAACTCGTCCGGTAGCTAGAGATATCGCCGAAACAATAAAATAGGGCTGAAAGTGTATTCGTGTTACACAAAATGCGAAGGTCAAAGCTTTCATCTGCGAGCTTTGTTTTCTACAAAACCAGAGTCAACAGTGAAGCCCCAGAAAAGAGCTTCGCAACGAAAAAAGAATCGTCTAGAAACACGGCCTGCAGCTAGAGATATCGTCGAAAAAGAAAATGCTGCCCATAAACGCTCAAAATCTAGGGGTGCAGACAGTCGCAGCAACCTGCGAAGGCCATATGCTTAAGGTTTGAGATCTGTTTTCTGCAAAAGCAGACTCCAGAGTGCAGCCCCTGACGAGATCTACGAAATGAATCAGGAACCGGCTTAAAACTCGTCCGGCAGCTAGAGATATCGCCAAAACAGTAAAACGGGGCTGAAAGTGCATCTGTGTTAAACAAGTTGCGAAGGTCATAGCTTTCATATGCGAGCTCCATTTTCTGCAAGACCAGAGTCCACAGTGAAGCCCCAGAAAAGAGCTTTGCAACGAAAAAAGAATCGTCTCGAAACACGGCCTGCAGCTCGAGATATCGTTGAAAAAGTAAATGCTGCACAGAAACGCTAAAAATCTAGGGGTGCAGACAGTCGCAACAAACTGCGAAAGCCATATGTTTAAGGATTGAGATCTGTTTTCTGTAAAAGCAGACTCCACAGTGCAGCCCTCGACGAGATCTACGAAATGAATCAGGAACCGGCTTAAAACTCGACCGGCAGCTAGAGATATCACCAAAACAGTAAAACAGGGCTGAAAGTGCATCCGTGTTAAACAAGTTGCGAAGGTCATAGCTTTCATCTTGGAGCTCCATTTTCTGTAAAACCAAAATCCAGAGGGAAGCCCCAGAAAAGAGCTTCGCAACGAAAAAAGAATCGTCTCGAAACACGGCCTGCAGCTCGAGATATCGTTGAAAAAGTAAATGCTGCACAGAAACGCTTAAAATCTAGGGGTGCAGACAGTCACAACAAACTGCGAAAGCCATATGTTTAAGGATTGAGATCTGTTTTCTGCAAAAGCAGACTCCACAGTGCAGCCCCTGACGAGATCTACGAAATGAATCAGGAACCGGCTTAAAACTCTTCCGGCAGCTAGAGATATCACCAAAACAGTAAAACAGGGCTAAAAGTGCATCCGTGTTAAACAAGTTGCGAAGGTCATAGCTTTCATCTGCGAGCTCCATTTTCTGTAAAACCAGGATCCAGAGTGAAGCCCCAGAAAAGAGCTTCGCAACGAAAAAAGAATCGTCTCGAAACACGGACTGTAGCTCGAGATATCGTCGAAAGAGTAAACGCTGCCCGGAAACTCTTAGAATCTAGGGGTTGGAAACAGTCACAACAAACTGCGAAGGCCATATCTTTCAAGTCTGAGATCTGTTTTCTGTAAAACCAGACTCTAGAGTGAAGCCCCTGACGAGATCTTCGAAATGAATCAGGAACTGGCTCAAAACTCGTCCCGTAGCAAGAGATATCGCCGAAACAATAAAATAGGGCTGAAAGTGTATTCGTGTTACACAAAATGCGAAGGTCAAAGCTTTCATCTGTGAGCTTTGTTTTCTACAAAACTAGAGTCCACAGTGAAGCCCCAGAAAAGAGCTTCGCAATGAAAAAAGAATCGTCTCGAAACACGGCCTGCAGCTAGAGATATCGTTGAAAAAGAAAATGCTGCCCAGAAAAGCTCACAATCTAGGGGTGCAGACAGTCGCAACAACCTGCGAAGGCCATATGTTTAAGCTCTGAGATCTGTTTTCTGTAAAAGCAGACTCCAGAGTGCAGCCACTGATGAGATCTACGAAATGAATCAGGAACATGCTCAAAACTCGTCCCGCAGCTAGATATATCGCCGAAACAGTAAAACGTGGCTGAAAATGCATCCGTGTTTAACAAGTTGCGAAGGTCATAGCTTTCATCTGCGAGCTCCATTTTCTGCAAAACAAGAGTCCACAGTGAAGCCCCAGAAAAGAGTTTCGCAACGAAAAAAGAATCGTCTCGAAACACGGCCTGCAGCTCGAGATATCGTCGAAAAGAAAATGCTGCCCAGGAACGCTCAAAATCTAGTGGTGCAGACAGTCGCAACAAACTGCGAAGGCCATATCTTTCATGTGTGAGATCTGTTTTCCGCAAAACCAGACTCCAGAGTGAAGCCCCTGACGAGATCTACGAAATGAATCAGGAACATGCTCAAAACTCGTCCCGCAGCTAGAGATATCGCCGAAACAGTAAAACGGGGCTGAAAGTGCATCCGTGTTAAACAAGTTGCGAAGGTCATAGCTTTCATCTGCGAGCTCCATTTTTTGCAAAACTAGAGTCCACAGTGAAGCCCCAGAAAAGAGCTTGGCAATGAAAAAAGAATCGTTTCGAAACACGGCCTGCAGCTAGAGATATTGTCGAAAAAGAAAATGCTGCCCAGGAACGCTCAAAATCTAGGGGTGCAGACAGTCGCAACAAACTGTGAAGGCCATATGTTTATGGTCTGAGATCTGTTTTCTGTAAAAGCAGACTCCAGAGTGCATCCACTGACGAGATCTACGAAATGAATCAGGAACAGGCTTAAAACTCATCCGGCAGCTAGAGATATCGCCAAAACAGTAAAACAGGGCTGAAAGTGCATCCGGGTTAAACAAGTTGCGAAGGTCATAGCTTTCATCTGCGAGCTCCATTTTTTGCAAAACTAGAGTCCACAGTGAAGCCCCAGAAAAGAGCTTCGCACCGAAAAAAGAATCGTCTCGAAACACGGCCGGTAGCTCGAGATATCGTCCAAACAGTAAGCACTGCCCGGAAACGCTCAGAATCTGGGTGTTGCAGACAGTCACAACAAACTGCGAAGGCCATATCTTTCATGTGTGAGATCTATTTTCCGCAAAACAAGACTCCAGAGTGAAGCCCCTGACGAGATCTACGAAATGAATCAGGAACATGCTCAAAACTCGTCCCGCAACTAAAGATATCGCCGAAACAGTAAAACAGAGCTGAAAGTGCATCCGTGTGAAACAAGTTGCGAAGACCATATCTTTCAAGTCTGAGATCTTTTTTCTATAAAACCAGACTCTAGAGTGAAGCCCCTGACGAGATCTTCGAAATAAATCAGGAACTGGCTCAAAACTCGTCCCGTAGCTAGAGATATCGCCGAAACAATAAAATAGGGCTGAAAGTGTATTCGTGTTACACAAAATGCGAAGGTCAGAGCTTTCATCTGCGAGCTTTGTTTTCTACAAAACCAGAGTCAACAGTGAAGCCCCAGAAAAGAGCTTGGCAATGAAAAAAGAATCGTCTCGAAACACGGCCTGCAGTTCGAGATATCGTCGAAAAAGAAAATGCTGCCCAAAAACGCTCAAAATCTAAGGGTGCAAACAGTCGCAACAAACTGTGAAGGCCATATGTTTAAGGTCTGAGATCTGTTTTCTGTAAAAGCAGACTCCAGAGTGCAGCCACTGACGAGATCTACGAAATGAATCAGGAACCGGCTTAAAACTCGTCCGGCAGCTAGAGATATCGCCAAAACAGTAAAACGGGGCTGAAAGTGCATCCGTGTTAAACAAGTTGCGAAGACCATATCTTTCAAGTCTGAGATCTTTTTTCTATAAAACCAGACTCTAGAGTGAAGCCCCTGACGAGATCTTCGAAATAAATCAGGAACTGGCTCAAAACTCGTCCCGTAGCTAGAGATATCGCCGAAACAATAAAATAGGGCTGAAAGTGTATTCGTGTTACACAAAATGCGAAGGTCAGAGCTTTCATCTGCGAGCTTTGTTTTCTACAAAACCAGAGTCAACAGTGAAGCCCCAGAAAAGAGCTTGGCAATGAAAAAAGAATCGTCTCGAAACACGGCCTGCAGTTCGAGATATCGTCGAAAAAGAAAATGCTGCCCAGAAACGCTCAAAATCTAAGGGTGCAAACAGTCGCAACAAACTGTGAAGGCCATATGTTTAAGGTCTGAGATCTGTTTTCTGTAAAAGCAGACTCCAGAGTGCAGCCACTGACGAGATCTACGAAATGAATCAGGAACCGGCTTAAAACTCGTCCGGCAGCTAGAGATATCGCCAAAACAGTAAAACGGGGCTGAAAGTGCATCCGTGTTAAACAAGTTGCGAAGGTCATAGCTTTCATCTGCGAGCTCCATTTTCTGCAAAACCAGAGTCCACAGTGAAGCCCCAGAAAAGAGCTTCGCAACGAAAAAAGAATCGTCTCGAAACAGGGCCTATAGCTCGAGATATCGTCGAAAGAGTAAACGCTGCATGGAAACTCTTAGAATCTAGGGGTTGGAAACAGTCACAACAAACTGCGAAGGCCATATCTTTCAAGTCTGAGATCTGTTTTCTATAAAACCAGACTTGAGAGTGAAGCCCCTGACGAGATCTTCAAAATAAATCAGGAACTGGCTCAAAACTCGTCCGGTAGCTAGAGATATCGCCGAAACAATAAAATAGGGCTGAAAGTGTATTCGTGTTACACAAAATGCGAAGGTCAAAGCTTTCATCTGCGAGCTTTGTTTTCTACAAAACCAGAGTCCACAGTGAAGCCCCAGAAAAGAGCTTCGCAACGAAAAAAGAATCGTCTAGAAACACGGCCTGCAGCTAGAGATATCGTCGAAAAAGAAAATGCTGCCCATAAACGCTCAAAATCTAGGGGTGCAGACAGTCGCAGCAACCTGCGAAGGCCATATGCTTAAGGTTTGAGATCTGTTTTCTGCAAAAGCAGACTCCAGAGTGCAGCCCCTGACGAGATCTACGAAATGAATCAGGAACCGGCTTAAAACTCGTCCGGCAGCTAGAGATATCGCCAAAACAGTAAAACGGGGCTGAAAGTGCATCTGTGTTAAACAAGTTGCGAAGGTCATAGCTTTCATATGCGAGCTCCATTTTCTGCAAGACCAGAGTCCACAGTGAAGCCCCAGAAAAGAGCTTTGCAACGAAAAAAGAATCGTCTCGAAACACGGCCTGCAGCTCGAGATATCGTTGAAAAAGTAAATGCTGCACAGAAACGCTAAAAATCTAGGGGTGCAGACAGTCGCAACAAACTGCGAAAGCCATATGTTTAAGGATTGAGATCTGTTTTCTGTAAAAGCAGACTCCACAGTGCAGCCCTCGACGAGATCTACGAAATGAATCAGGAACCGGCTTAAAACTCGACCGGCAGCTAGAGATATCACCAAAACAGTAAAACAGGGCTGAAAGTGCATCCGTGTTAAACAAGTTGCGAAGGTCATAGCTTTCATCTTGGAGCTCCATTTTCTGTAAAACCAAAATCCAGAGGGAAGCCCCAGAAAAGAGCTTCGCAACGAAAAAAGAATCGTCTCGAAACACGGCCTGCAGCTCGAGATATCGTTGAAAAAGTAAATGCTGCACAGAAACGCTTAAAATCTAGGGGTGCAGACAGTCACAACAAACTGCGAAAGCCATATGTTTAAGGATTGAGATCTGTTTTCTGCAAAAGCAGACTCCACAGTGCAGCCCCTGACGAGATCTACGAAATGAATCAGGAACCGGCTTAAAACTCTTCCGGCAGCTAGAGATATCACCAAAACAGTAAAACAGGGCTAAAAGTGCATCCGTGTTAAACAAGTTGCGAAGGTCATAGCTTTCATCTGCGAGCTCCATTTTCTGTAAAACCAGGATCCAGAGTGAAGCCCCAGAAAAGAGCTTCGCAACGAAAAAAGAATCGTCTCGAAACACGGACTGTAGCTCGAGATATCGTCGAAAGAGTAAACGCTGCCCGGAAACTCTTAGAATCTAGGGGTTGGAAACAGTCACAACAAACTGCGAAGGCCATATCTTTCAAGTCTGAGATCTGTTTTCTGTAAAACCAGACTCTAGAGTGAAGCCCCTGACGAGATCTTCGAAATGAATCAGGAATTGGCTCAAAACTCGTCCCGTAGTTAGAGATATCGCTGAAACAATAAAATAGGGCTGAAAGTGTATTCGTGTTACACAAAATGCGAAGGTCAAAGCTTTCATCTGCGAGCTTTGTTTTCTACAAAACAAGAGTCCACAGTGAAGCCCCAGAAAAGAGCTTCGCAATGAAAAAAGAATCGTCTCGAAACACGGCCTGCAGCTAGAGATATCGTCGAAAAAGAAAATGCTGCCCAGAAACGCTCACAATCTAGGGGTGCAGACAGTCGCAACAAAATGCGAAGGCCATATGTTTAAGCTCTGAGATCTGTTTTCTGTAAAAGCAGACTCCAGAGTGCAGCCACTGACGAGATCTACGAAATGAATCAGGAACATGCTCAAAACTTGTCCCGCAGCTAGAGATATCGCCGAAACATTAAAACGGGGCTGAAAGTGCATCCGTGTTTAACAAGTTGCGAAGGTCATAGCTTTCATATGCGAGCTCCATTTTCTGCAAGACCAGAGTCCACAGTGAAGCCCCAGAAAAGAGCTTTGCAACGAAAAAAGAATCGTCTCGAAACACGGCCTGCAGCTCGAGATATCGTCGAAAAGAAAATGCTGCCCAGAAACGCTCAAAATCTAGTGGTGCAGACAGTCGCAACAAACTGCGAAGGCCATATCTTTCATGTGTGAGATCTGTTTTCCGCAACACCTGACTCCAGAGTGAAGCCCCTGACGAGATCTACGAAATAAATCAAGAACATGCTCAAAACTCGTCCCGCAGCTAGAGATATCGCCGAAAAAGTAAAACAGGGCTGAAAGTGCATCCGTGTGAAACAAGTTGCGAAGACCATAGCTGTGATCTGTCAGCTCCATTTTCTGCAAAATCAGACTCCATAGTGAAGCCCCAGAAAAGAGCTTCGCAATGAAAAACGAATCGTCTCGAAACACGGCCTGCAGCTCGAGATATCGTTGAAAAAGTAAATGCTGCACAGAAACGCTCAAAATCTAGGGGTGCAGACAGTCGCAACAAACTGCGAAAGCCATATGTTTAAGGATTGAGATCTGTTTTCTGTAAAAGCAGACTCCACAGTGCAGCCCTCGACGAGATCTACGAAATGAATCAGGAACCGGTTTAAACTCGTCCGGCAGCTAGAGATATCACCAAAACAGTAA
Source organism: Abrus precatorius (assembly GCF_003935025.1). Taxonomy (NCBI): domain Eukaryota; kingdom Viridiplantae; phylum Streptophyta; class Magnoliopsida; order Fabales; family Fabaceae; genus Abrus; species Abrus precatorius. Next base: position 2,403,685 of record NW_020874290.1, on the reverse strand, counting down.
AACAGGGCTGAAAGTGCATTCGTGTTAAACAAGTTGCGAAGGTCATAGCTTTCATCTTGGAGCTCCATTTTCTGTAAAACCAGAATCCAGAGGGAAGCCCCAGAAAAGAGGTTCGCAACGAAAAAAGAATCGTCTCGAAACACGGCCTGTAGCTCAAGATATCGTCGAAACAGTAAGCGCTGCCCGGAAACGCTCAGAATCTGGGTGTTGCAGACAGTCACGACAAACTGCGAAGGCCATATCTTTCATGTATGAGATCTGTTTTCCGCAAAACCAGACTCCAGAGTGAAGCCCCTGACGAGATCTACGAAATGAATCAGGAACATGCTCAAAACTCGTCCGGCAGCTAGAGATATCGCCGAAACAGTAAAACAGGGCTGAAAGTGCATCTGTGTTAAACAAGTTGCGAAGGTCATAGCTTTCATCTGCGAGCTCCATTTTCTGCGAGACCAGAGTCCACAGTGAAGCCCCAGAAAAGAGCTTCGCAACGAAAAAAGAATCGTCTCGAAACACGGCCTGTAGCTCGAGATATCGTTGAAAAAGTAAATGCTGCACAGAAACGCTCAAAATCTAGGGGTGCAGACAGTCGCAACAAACTGCGAAAGCCATATGTTTAAGGATTGAGATCTGTTTTCTGCAAAAGCAGACTCCACAGTGCAGCCCATGACGAGATCTACGAAATGAATCATGAACCGGCTTAAAACTCGTCCGGCAGCTAGAGATATCACCAAAACAGTAAAACAGGGCCGAAAGTGCATCCGTGTTAAACAAGTTGCGAAGGTCATAGCTTTCATCTGCGAGCTCCATTTTCTGTAAAACCAGGATCCAGAGTGAAGCTCCAGAAAAGAGCTTCGCAACGAAAAAAGAATCGTCTCGAAACACGGCCTGTAGCTCGAGATATCGTCGAAAGAGTAAACGCTGCCCGGAAACTCTTAGAATCTAGGGGTTGGAAACAGTCACAACAAACTGCGAAGGCCATATCTTTCAAGTCTGAGATCTGTTTTCCGTAAAACTAGACTCTAGAGTGAAGCCCCTGACGAGATCTACGAAATGAATCAGGAACATGCTCAAAACTCGTCCGGCAGCTAGAGATATCGCCGAAACAGTAAAACGGGGCTGAAAGTGCATCTGTGTTAAACAAGTTGCGAAGGTCATAGCTTTCATCTGCGAGCTCCATTTTCTGCAAGACCAGAGTCCACAGTGAAGCCCCAGAAAAGAGCTTGGCAATGAAAAAAGAATCGTCTCGAAACACGGCCTGCAGTTCGAGATATCGTCGAAAAAGAAAATGCTGCCCAGAAACGCTCAAAATCTAGGGGTGCAAACAGTCGCAACAAACTGTGAAGGCCATATGTTTAAGGTCTGAGATCTGTTTTCTGTAAAAGCAGACTCCAGAGTGCAGCCACTGACGAGATCTACGAAATGAATCAGGAACCGGCTTAAAACTCGTCCGGCAGCTAGAGATATTGCCAAAACAGTAAAACAGGGGTGAAAGTGCATCCGTGTTAAACAAGTTACGAAGTTCATAGCTTTCATCTGCAAGCTCCATTTTCTACAAAACCAGAGTCCAGAGTGAAGCCCCAGAAAAGAGCTTCGCAACGAAAAAAGAATCGTTTCGAAACACGGCCGGTAGCTCGAGATATCGTCGAAACAGTAAGCGCTGCCCGGAACCGCTCAGAATCTGGGTGTTGCAGACAGTCACAACAAACTGCGAAGGCCATATCTTTCATGTGTGAGATCTGTTTTCCGCAAAACCAGACTCCAGAGTGAATCCCCTGACGAGATCTACGAAATGAATCAGGAACATGCTCAAAACTCGTCCCGCAGCTAGAGATATCGCCGAAACAGTAAAACGGGGCTGAAAGTGCATCCGTGTTAAACAAGTTGCAAAGGTCATAGCTTTCATCTGCGAGCTCCATTTTCTGCAAAACCAGAGTCCACAGTGAAGCCCCAGAAAAGAGCTTCGCAACGAAAAAAGAATCGTCTCGAAACAGGGCCTATAGCTCGAGATATCGACGAAAGAGTAAACGCTGCATGGAATCTCTTAGAATCTAGGGGTTGGAAACAGTCACAACAAACTGCGAAAACCATATCTTTCAAGTCTGAGATCTGTTTTCTATAAAACCAGACTCGAGAGTGAAGCCCCTGACGAGATCTTCAAAATAAATCAGGAACTGGCTCAAAACTCGTCCGGTAGCTAGAGATATCGCCGAAACAATAAAATAGGGCTGAAAGTGTATTCGTGTTACACAAAATGCGAAGGTCAAAGCTTTCATCTGCGAGCTTTGTTTTCTACAAAACCAGAGTCCACAGTGAAGCCCCAGAAAAGAGCTTCGCAACGAAAAAAGAATCGTCTAGAAACACGGCCTGCAGCTAGAGATATCGTCGAAAAAGAAAATGCTGCCCAGAAACGCTCAAAATCTAGGGGTGCAGACAGTCGCAGCAACCTGCGAAGGCCATATGCTTAAGGTTTGAGATCTGTTTTCTGCAAAAGCAGACTCCAGAGTGCAGCCCCTGACGAGATCTACGAAATGAATCAGGAACCGGCTTAAAACTCGTCCGGCAGCTCGAGATATCGCCAAAACAGTAAAACGGGGCTGAGAGTGCATCTGTGTTAAACAAGTTGCGAAGGTCATAGCTTTCATCTACGAGCTCCATTTTCTGCAAGACCAGAGTCCACAGTGAAGCCCCAGAAAAGAGCTTTGCATCGAAAAAAGAATCGTCTCGAAACACGGCCTGCAGCTCGAGATATCGTTGAAAAAGTAAATGCTGCACAGAAACGCTCAAAATCTAGGGGTGCAGACAGTCGCAACAAACTGGGAAAGCCATATGTTTAAGGATTGAGATCTGTTTTCTGTAAAAGCAGACTCCACAGTGCAGCCCTCGACGAGATCTACGAAATGAATCAGGAACCGGCTTAAAACTCGTCCGGCAGCTAGAGATATCACCAAAACAGTAAAACAGGGCTGAAAGTGCATCCGTGTTAAACAAGTTGCGAAGGTCATAGCTTTCATCTTGGAGCTCCATTTTCTGTAAAACCAGAATCCAGAGGGAAGCCCCAGAAAAGAGCTTCGCAACGAAAAAAGAATCGTCTCGAAACACGGCCTGTAGCTCGAGATATCTTCGAAACAGTAAGCGCTGCCCGGAAACGCTCAGAATCTGGGTGTTGCAGACAGTCACGACAAACTGCGAAGGCCATATCTTTCATGTGTGAGATCTGTTTTCCGCAACACCTGACTCCAGAGTGAAGCCCCTGACGAGATCTACGAAATATATCAAGAACATGCTCAAAACTCGTCCCGCAGCTAGAGATATCGCCGAAAAAGTAAAACAGGGCTGAAAGTGCATCCGTGTGAAACAAGTTGCGAAGACCACAGCTGTGATCTGTCAGCTCCATTTTCTGTAAAATCAGACTCCATAGTGAAGCCCCAGAAAAGAGCTTCATGACAAAAAAAGAATCGTCTCGAAATACGGCCTGTAGCTCGAGATATCGTCGAAAGAGTAAACGCTGCCCGGAAACTCTTAGAATCTAGGGGTTGGAAACAGTCACAACAAACTGCGAAGGCCATATCTTTCAAGTCTGAGATCTGTTTTCTGTAAAACCAGACTCTAGAGTGAAGCCCCTGACGAGATCTTCGAAATGAATCAGGAATTGGCCCAAAACTCGTCCCGTAGCTAGAGATATCGCCGAAACAATAAAATAGGGCTGAAAGTGTATTCGTGTTACACAAAATGCGAAGGTCAAAGCTTTCATCTGCGAGCTTTGTTTTCTACAAAACAAGAGTCGACAGTGAAGCCCCTGAAAAGAGCTTCGCAATGAAAAAAGAATCGTCTCGAAACACGGCCTGCAGCTAGAGATATCGTCGAAAAAGAAAATGCTGCCCAGAAACGCTCACAATCTAGGGGTGCAGACAGTCGCAACAAACTGCGAAGGCCATATGTTTAAGCTTTGAGATCTGTTTTCTGTAAAAGCAGACTCTAGAGTGCAGCCACTGACGAGATCTACGAAATGAATCAGGAACATGCTCAAAACTCGTCCCGCAGCTAGAGATATCGCCGAAAAAGTAAAACAGGGCTGAAAGTGCATCCGTGTGAAACAAGTTGCGAAGATCATAGCAGCGATCTGTGAGCTCCATTTTCTGCAAAATCAGACTCCAGAGTGAAGCCCCAGAAAAGAGCTTCATGACAAAAAAAGAATCGTCTCGAAATACGGCCTGTAGCTCGAGATATCGTCGAAAGAGTAAACGCTGCCCGGAAATTCTTAGAATCTAGGGGTTGGAAACAGTCACAACAAACTGCGAAGGCCATATCTTTCAAGTCTGAGATCTGTTTTCTGTAAAACCAGACTCTAGAGTGAAGCCCCTGACGAGATCTTCGAAATGAATCAGGAACTGGCTCAAAACTCGTCCCGTAGCTAGAGATATCGCCGAAACAATAAAATAGGGCTGAAAGTGTATTCGTGTTACACAAAATGAGAAGGTCAAAGCTTTCATCTGCGAGCTTTGTTTTCTACAAAACCAGAGTCCACAGTGAAGCCCCAGAAAAGAGCTTCGCAATGAAAAAAGAATCGTCTCGAAACACGGCCTGCAGCTAGAGATATCGTTGAAAAAGAAAATGCTGCCCAGAAACGCTCACAATCTAGGGGTGCAGACAGTCGCAACAAACTGCGAAGGCCATATGTTTAAGCTCTGAGATCTGTTTTCTGTAAAAGCAGACTCCAGAGTGCAGCCACTGACGAGATCTACGAAATGAATCAGGAACATGCTCAAAACTCGTCCCGCAGCTAGAGATATCGCCGAAACAGTAAAACGGGGCTGAAAGTGCATCCGTGTTTAACAAGTTGCGAAGGTCATAGCTTTCATCTGCGAGCTCCATTTTCTGCAAAACCAGACTCCAGAGTGAAGCCCCAGAAAAGAGCTTCGCAACGAAAAAAGAATCGTCTCGAAACACGGCCTGCAGCTCGAGATATCGTCGAAAAGAAAATGCTGCCCAGAAACGCTCAAAATCTAGTGGTGCAGACAGTCGCAACAAACTGCAAAGGCCATATCTTTCATGTGTGAGATCTGTTTTCCGCAAAACCAGACTCTAGAGTAAAGCCCCTGACGAGATCTACGAAATGAATCAGGAATATGCTCAAAACTCGTCCGGCAGCTAGAGATATCGCCGAAACAGTAAAACGGGGCTGAAAGTGCATCTGTGTTAAACAAGTTGCGAAGGTCAGAGCTTTCATCTGCGAGCTCCATTTTCTGCAAGACCATAGTCCACAGTGAAGCCCCAGAAAAGAGCTTCGCAACGAAAAAAGAATCGTCTCGAAACACGGCTTGCAGCTCGAGATATCGTTGAAAAAGTAAATGCTGCACAGAAACGCTCAAAATCTAGGGGTGCAGACAGTCGCAACAAACTGCGAAAGCCATATGTTTAAGGATTGAGATCTGTTTTCTGCAAAAGCAGACTCCACAGTGCAGCCCCTGACGAGATCTACGAAATGAATCAGGAACCGGCTTAAAACTCTTCCGGCAGCTAGAGATATCACCAAAACAGTAAAACAGGGCTAAAAGTGCATCCGTGTTAAACAAGTTGCGAAGGTCATAGCTTTCATCTGCGAGCTCCATTTTCTGTAAAACCAGGATCCAGAGTGAAGCCCTAGAAAAGAGCTTCGCAACGAAAAAAGAATCGTCTCTAAACACGGCCTGTAGCTCGAGATATCGTCGAAAGAGTAAACGCTGCCCGGAAACTCTTAGAATCTAGGGGTTGGAAACAGTCACAACAAACTGCGAAGGCCATATCTTTCAAGTCTGAGATCTGTTTTCTGTAAAACCAGACTCTAGAGTGAAGCCCCTGACGAGATCTTCGAAATGAATCAGGAATTGGCTCAAAACTCGTCCCGTAGTTAGAGATATCGCTGAAACAATAAAATAGGGCTGAAAGTGTATTCGTGTTACACAAAATGCGAAGGTCAAAGCTTTCATCTGCGAGCTTTGTTTTCTACAAAACAAGAGTCCACAGTGAAGCCCCAGAAAAGAGCTTCGCAACGAAAAAAGAATCGTCTCGAAACACGGCCTGCAGCTAGAGATATCGTTGAAAAAGAAAATGCTGCCCAGAAAAGCTCACAATCTAGGGGTGCAGACAGTCGCAACAACCTGCGAAGGCCATATGTTTAAGCTCTGAGATCTGTTTTCTGTAAAAGCAGACTCCAGAGTGCAGCCACTGATGAGATCTACGAAATGAATCAGGAACATGCTCAAAACTCGTCCCGCAGCTAGATATATCGCCGAAACAGTAAAACGTGGCTGAAAATGCATCCGTGTTTAACAAGTTGCGAAGGTCATAGCTTTCATCTGCGAGCTCCATTTTCTGCAAAACAAGAGTCCACAGTGAAGCCCCAGAAAAGAGTTTCGCAACGAAAAAAGAATCGTCTCGAAACACGGCCTGCAGCTCGAGATATCGTCGAAAAGAAAATGCTGCCCAGGAACGCTCAAAATCTAGTGGTGCAGACAGTCGCAACAAACTGCGAAGGCCATATCTTTCATGTGTGAGATCTGTTTTCTGCAAAACCAGACTCCAGAGTGAAGCCCCTGACGAGATCTACGAAATGAATCAGGAACATGCTCAAAACTCGTCCCGCAGCTAGAGATATTGTCGAAAAAGAAAATGCTGCCCAGGAACGCTCAAAATCTAGGGGTGCAGACAGTCGCAACAAACTGTGAAGGCCATATGTTTATGGTCTGAGATCTGTTTTCTGTAAAAGCAGACTCCAGAGTGCATCCACTGACGAGATCTACGAAATGAATCAGGAACAGGCTTAAAACTCATCCGGCAGCTAGAGATATCGCCAAAACAGTAAAACAGGGCTGAAAGTGCATCCGGGTTAAACAAGTTGCGCAGGTCATAGCTTTCATCTGCGAGCTCCATTTTTTGCAAAACTAGAGTCCACAGTGAAGCCCCAGAAAAGAGCTTCGCACCGAAAAAAGAATCGTCTCGAAACACGGCCGGTAGCTCGAGATATCGTCCAAACAGTAAGCACTGCCCGGAAACGCTCAGAATCTGGGTGTTGCAGACAGTCACAACAAACTGCGAAGGCCATATCTTTCATGTGTGAGATCTATTTTCCGCAAAACAAGACTCCAGAGTGAAGCCCCTGACGAGATCTACGAAATGAATCAGGAACATGCTCAAAACTCGTTCCGCAACTAAAGATATCGCCGAAACAGTAAAACAGAGCTGAAAGTGCATCCGTGTGAAACAAGTTGCGAAGACCATATCTTTCAAGTCTGAGATCTTTTTTCTATAAAACCAGACTCTAGAGTGAAGCCCCTGACGAGATCTTCGAAATAAATCAGGAACTGGCTCAAAACTCGTCCCGTAGCTAGAGATATCGCCGAAACAATAAAATAGGGCTGAAAGTGTATTCGTGTTACACAAAATGCGAAGGTCAGAGCTTTCATCTGCGAGCTTTGTTTTCTACAAAACCAGAGTCAACAGTGAAGCCCCAGAAAAGAGCTTGGCAATGAAAAAAGAATCGTCTCGAAACACGGCCTGCAGTTCGAGATATCGTCGAAAAAGAAAATGCTGCCCAGAAACGCTCAAAATCTAAGGGTGCAAACAGTCGCAACAAACTGTGAAGGCCATATGTTTAAGGTCTGAGATCTGTTTTCTGTAAAAGCAGACTCCAGAGTGCAGCCACTGACGAGATCTACGAAATGAATCAGGAACCGGCTTAAAACTCGTCCGGCAGCTAGAGATATCGCCAAAACAGTAAAACGGGGCTGAAAGTGCATCCGTGTTAAACAAGTTGCGAAGACCATATCTTTCAAGTCTGAGATCTTTTTTCTATAAAACCAGACTCTAGAGTGAAGCCCCTGACGAGATCTTCGAAATAAATCAGGAACTGGCTCAAAACTCGTCCCGTAGCTAGAGATATCGCCGAAACAATAAAATAGGGCTGAAAGTGTATTCGTGTTACACAAAATGCGAAGGTCAGAGCTTTCATCTGCGAGCTTTGTTTTCTACAAAACCAGAGTCAACAGTGAAGCCCCAGAAAAGAGCTTGGCAATGAAAAAAGAATCGTCTCGAAACACGGCCTGCAGTTCGAGATATCGTCAAAAAAGAAAATGCTGCCCAGAAACGCTCAAAATCTAAGGGTGCAAACAGTCGCAACAAACTGTGAAGGACATATGTTTAAGGTCTGAGATCTGTTTTCTGTAAAAGCAGACTCCAGAGTGCAGCCACTGACGAGATCTACGAAATGAATCAGGAACCGGCTTAAAACTCGTCCGGCAGCTAGAGATATCGCCAAAACAGTAAAACGGGGCTGAAAGTGCATCCGTGTTAAACAAGTTGCGAAGGTCATAGCTTTCATCTGCGAGCTCCATTTTCTGCAAAACCAGAGTCCACAGTGAAGCCCCAGAAAAGAGCTTCGCAACGAAAAAAGAATCGTCTCGAAACAGGGCCTATAGCTCGAGATATCGTCGAAAGAGTAAACGCTGCATGGAAACTCTTAGAATCTAGGGGTTGGAAACAGTCACAACAAACTGCGAAGGCCATATCTTTCAAGTCTGAGATCTGTTTTCTATAAAACCAGACTCGAGAGTGAAGCCCCTGACGAGATCTTCAAAATAAATCAGGAACTGGCTCAAAACTCGTCCGGTAGCTAGAGATATCGCCGAAACAATAAAATAGGGCTGAAAGTGTATTCGTGTTACACAAAATGCGAAGGTCAAAGCTTTCATCTGCGAGCTTTGTTTTCTACAAAACCAGAGTCCACAGTGAAGCCCCAGAAAAGAGCTTCGCAACGAAAAAAGAATCGTCTAGAAACACGGCCTGCAGCTAGAGATATCGTCGAAAAAGAAAATGCTGCCCAGAAACGCTCAAAATCTAGGGGTGCAGACAGTCGCAGCAACCTGCGAAGGCCATATGCTTAAGGTTTGAGATCTGTTTTCTGCAAAAGCAGACTCCAGAGTGCAGCCCCTGACGAGATCTACGAAATGAATCAGGAACCGGCTTAAAACTCGTCCGGCAGCTAGAGATATCGCCAAAACAGTAAAACGGGGCTGAAAGTGCATCTGTGTTAAACAAGTTGCGAAGGTCATAGCTTTCATATGCGAGCTCCATTTTCTGCAAGACCAGAGTCCACAGTGAAGCCCCAGAAAAGAGCTTTGCAACGAAAAAAGAATCGTCTCGAAACACGGCCTGCAGCTCGAGATATCGTTGAAAAAGTAAATGCTGCACAGAAACGCTAAAAATCTAGGGGTGCAGACAGTCGTAACAAACTGCGAAAGCCATATGTTTAAGGATTGAGATCTGTTTTCTGTAAAAGCAGACTCCACAGTGCAGCCCTCGACGAGATCTACGAAATGAATCAGGAACCGGCTTAAAACTCGTCCGGCAGCTAGAGATATCACCAAAACAGTAAAACAGGGCTGAAAGTGCATCCGTGTTAAACAAGTTGCGAAGGTCATAGCTTTCATCTTGGAGCTCCATTTTCTGTAAAACCAAAATCCAGAGGGAAGCCCCAGAAAAGAGCTTCGCAACGAAAAAAGAATCGTCTCGAAACACGGCCTGCAGCTCGAGATATCGTTGAAAAAGTAAATGCTGCACAGAAACGCTTAAAATCTAGGGGTGCAGACAGTCACAACAAACTGCAAAAGCCATATGTTTAAGGATTGAGATCTGTTTTCTGCAAAAGCAGACTCCACAGTGCAGCCCCTGACGAGATCTACGAAATGAATCATGAACCGGCTTAAAACTCGTCCGGCAGCTAGAGATATCACCAAAACAGTAAAACAGGGCCGAAAGTGCATCCGTGTTAAACAAGTTGCGAAGGTCATAGCTTTCATCTTGGAGCTCCATTTTCTGTAAAACCAGAATCCAGAGGGAAGCCCCAGAAAAGAGGTTCGCAACGAAAAAAGAATCGTCCCGAAACACGGCCTGTAGCTCGAGATATCGTCGAAACAGTAAGCGCTGCCCGGAAACGCTCAGAATCTGGGTGTTGCAGACAGTCACGACAAACTGCGAAGGCCATATCTTTCATGTATGAGATCTGTTTTCCGCAAAACCAGACTCCAGAGTGAAGCCCCTGACGAGATCTACGAAATGAATCAGGAACATGCTCAAAACTCGTCCGGCAGCTAGAGATATCGCCGAAACAGTAAAACAGGGCTGAAAGTGCATCTGTGTTAAACAAGTTGCGAAGGTCATAGCTTTCATCTGCGAGCTCCATTTTCTGCGAGACCAGAGTCCACAGTGAAGCCCCAGAAAAGAGCTTCGCAACGAAAAAAGAATCGTCTCGAAACACGGCCTGTAGCTCGAGATAATGTTGAAAAAGTAAATGCTGCACAGAAACGCTCAAAATCTAGGGGTGCAGACAGTCGCAACAAACTGCGAAAGCCATATGTTTAAGGATTGAGATCTGTTTTCTGCAAAAGCAGACTCCACAGTGCAGCCCCTGACGAGATCTACGAAATGAATCATGAACCGGCTTAAAACTCGTCCGGCAGCTAGAGATATCACCAAAACAGTAAAACAGGGCCGAAAGTGCATCCGTGTTAAACAAGTTGCGAAGGTCATAGCTTTCATCTGCGAGCTCCATTTTCTGTAAAACCAGGATCCAGAGTGAAGCTCCAGAAAAGAGCTTCGCAACGAAAAAAGAATCGTCTCGAAACACGGCCTGTAGCTCGAGATATCGTCGAAAGAGTAAACGCTGCCCGGAAACTCTTAGAATCTAGGGGTTGGAAACAGTCACAACAAACTGCGAAGGCCATATCTTTCATGTGTGAGATCTGTTTTCCGTAAAACCAGACTCCAGAGTGAAGCCCCTGACGAGATCTACGAAATGAATCAGGAACATGCTCAAAACTCGTCCGGCAGCTAGAGATATCGCCGAAACAGTAAAACGGGGCTGAAAGTGCATCTGTGTTAAACAAGTTGCGAAGGTCATAGCTTTCATCTGCGAGCACCATTTTCTGCAAGACCAGAGTCCACAGTGAAGCCCCAGAAAAGTGCTTCGCAACGAAAAAAGAATCGTCTCGAAACACGGCCTGCAGCTCGAGATATCGTTGAAAAAGTAAATGCTGCACAGAAACGCTCAAAATCTAGGGGTGCAGACAGTCGCAATAAACTGCGAAAGCCATATGTTTAAGGATTGAGATCTGTTTTCTGCAAAAGCAGACTCCACAGTGCAGCCCCTGACGAGATCTACGAAATGAATCAGGAACCGGCTTAAAACTCTTCCGGCAGCTAGAGATATCACCAAAACAGTAAAACAGGGCTAAAAGTGCATCCGTGTTAAACAAGTTGCGAAGGTCATAGCATTCATCTGCGAGCTCCATTTTCTGTAAAACCAGGATCCAGAGTGAAGCCCCAGAAAAGAGCTTCGCAACGAAAAAAGAATCGTCTCGAAATACGGCCTGTAGCTCGAGATATCGTCGAAAGAGTAAACGCTGCCGGAAACTCTTAGAATCTAGGGGTTGGAAACAGTCACAACAAACTGCGAAGGCCATATCTTTCAAGTCTGAGATCTGTTTTCTGTAAAACCAGACTCTAGAGTGAAGCCCCTGACGAGATCTTCGAAATGAATCAGGAACTGGCTCAAAACTCGTCCCGTAGCTAGAGATATCGCCGAAACAATAAAATAGGGCTGAAAGTGTATTTGTGTTACACAAAATGCGAAGGTCAAAGCTTTCATCTGCGAGCTTTGTTTTCTACAAAACCAGAGTCCACAGTGAAGCCCCAGAAAAGAGCTTCACAACGAAAAAAGAATCGTCTCGAAACACGGCCTGCAGCTAGAGATATCGTCGAAAGAGTAAACGCTGCCCGGAAACTCTTAGAATCTAGGGGTTGGAAACAGTCACAACAAACTGCGAAGGCCATATCTTTCAAGTCTGAGATCTGTTTTCTGTAAAACTAGACTCTAGAGTGAAGCCCCTGACGAGATCTTCGAAATGAATCAGGAATTGGCTCAAAACTCGTCCCGTAGCTAGAGATATCGCCGAAACAATAAAATAGGGCTGAAAGTGTATTCGTGTTACACAAAATGCGAAGGTCAAAGCTTTCATCTGCGAGCTTTGTTTTCTACAAAACCAGAGTCCACAGTGAAGCCCCAGAAAAGAGCTTCGCAACGAAAAAAGAATCGTCTCGAAACACGGCCTGCAGCTAGAGATATCGTCGAAAAAGAAAATGCTGCCCAGAAGTTATAGCTTTCATCTGCGAGCTCCATTTTCTGCAAGACCAGAGTCCACAGTGAAGCCCCAGAAAAGAGCTTCGCAACGCAAAAAGAATCGTCTCGAAACACGGCCTGCAGCTCGAGATATCGTTGAAAAAGTAAATGCTGCACAGAAACGCTAAAAATCTAGGGGTGCAGACAGTCGCAACAAACTGCGAAAGCCATATGTTTAAGGATTGAGATCTGTTTTCTGCAAAAGCAGACTCCAGAGTGCAGCCCCTGACGAGATCTACGAAATGAATCAGGAACCGGCTTAAAACTCTTCCGGCAGCTAGAGATATCACCAAAACAGTAAAACAGGGCTAAAAGTGCATCCGTGTTAAACAAGTTGCGAAGGTCATAGCTTTCATCTGTGAGCTCCATTTTCTGTAAAACCAGGATCCAGAGTGAAGCCCCAGAAAAGAGCTTCGCAACGAAAAAAGAATCGTCTCGAAACACGGCCTGTAGCTCGAGATATCGTCGAAAGAGTAAACGCTGCCCGGAAACTCTTAGAATCTAGGAGTTGGAAACAGTCACAACAAACTGCGAAGGCCATATCTTTCAAGTCTGAGATCTGTTTTCTGTAAAACCAGACTCTAGAGTGAAGCCCCTGACGAGATCTTCGAAATGAATCAGGAATTGGCTCAAAACTCGTCCCGTAGCTAGAGATATCGCCGAAACAATAAAATAGGGCTGAAAGTGTATTCGTGTTACACAAAATGCGAAGGTCAAAGCTTTCATCTGCGAGCTTTGTTTTCTACAAAACCAGAGTCCACAGTGAAGCCCCAGAAAAGAGCTTCGCAACGAAAAAAGAATCGTCTCGAAACACGGCCTGCAGCTAGAGATATCGTCGAAAAAGAAAATGCCGCCCAGAAAAGCTCACAATCTAGGGGTGCAGACAGTCGCAACAACCTGCGAAGGCCATATGTTTAAGCTCTGAGATCTGTTTTCTGTAAAAGCAGACTCCAGAGTGCAGCCACTGACGAGATCTAGGAAATGAATCAGGAACATGCTCAAAACTCGTCCCGCAGCTAGATATATCGCCGAAACAGTAAAACGGGGCTGAAAGTGCATCCGTGTTTAACAAGTTGCGAAGGTCATAGCTTTCATCTGCGAGCTCCATTTTCTGCAAAACAAGAGTCCACAGTGAAGCCCCAGAAAAGAGTTTCGCAACGAAAAAAGAATCGTCTCGAAACACGGCCTGCAGCTCGAGATATCGTCGAAAAGAAAATGCTGCCCAGGAACGCTCAAAATCTAGTGGTGCAGACAGTCGCAACAAACTGCGAAGGCCATATCTTTCATGTGTGAGATCTGTTTTCCGCAAAACCAGACTCCAGAGTGAAGCCCCTGACGAGATCTACGAAATGAATCAGGAACATGCTCAAAACTCGTCCCGCAGCTAGAGATATCGCCGAAACAGTAAAACGGGGCTGAAAGTGCATCCGTGTTAAACAAGTTGCGAAGGTCATAGCTTTCATCTGCGAGCTCCATTTTTTGCAAAACTAGAGTCCACAGTGAAGCCCTAGAAAAGATCTTGGCAATGAAAAAAGAATCGTTTCGAAACACGGCCTGCAGCTAGAGATATTGTCGAAAAAGAAAATGCTGCCCAGGAACGCTCAAAATCTAGGGGTGCAGACAGTCGCAACAAACTGTGAAGGCCATATGTTTATGGTCTGAGATATGTTTTCTGTAAAAGCAGACTCCAGAGTGCATCCACTGACGAGATCTACGAAATGAATCAGGAACAGGCTTAAAACTCATCCGGCAGCTAGAGATATCGCCAAAACAGTAAAACAGGGCTGAAAGTGCATCCGGGTTAAACAAGTTGCGAAGGTCATAGCTTTCATCTGCGAGCTCCATTTTTTGCAAAACTAGAGTCCACAGTGAAGCCCCAGAAAAGAGCTTCGCACCGAAAAAAGAATCGTCTCGAAACACGGCCGGTAGCTCGAGATATCGTCCAAACAGTAAGCACTGCCCGGAAACGCTCAGAATCTGGGTGTTGCAGACAGTCACAACAAACTGCGAAGGCCATATCTTTCATGTGTGAGATCTATTTTCCGCAAAACCAGACTCAAGAGTGAAGCCCCTGACGAGATCTACGAAATGAATCAGGAACATGCTTAAAACTCGTCCCGCAGCTAGAGATATCGCCGAAACAGTAAAACAGGGCTGAAAGTGCATCCGTGTGAAACAAGTTGCGAAGACCATAGCTGTGATCTGTCAGCTCCATTTTCTGCAAAATCAGACTCCATAGTGAAGCCCCAGAAAAGAGCTTCATGACAAAAAAAGATTCGTCTCGAAACACGGCCTGTAGCTCGAGATATCGTCGAAAGAGTAAACGCTGCCCGGAAACTCTTAGAATCTAGGGGTTGGAAACAGTCACAACAAACTGCGAAGGCCATATCTTTCAAGTCTGAGATCTGTTTTCTGTAAAACCAGACTCTAGAGTGAAGCCCCTGACGAGATCTTCGAAATGAATCAGGAATTGGCTCGAAACTCGTCCCGTAGCTAGAGATATCGCCGAAACAATAAAATAGGGCTGAAAGTGTATTCGTGTTACACAAAATGCGAAGGTCAAAGCTTTCATCTGCGAGCTTTGTTTTCTACAAAACCAGAGTCCACAGTGAAGCCCCAGAAAAGAGCTTCGCAACGAAAAAAGAATCGTCTCGAAACACGGCCTGCAGCTAGAGATATCGTCGAAAAAGAAAATGCTGCCCAGAAGTCATAGCTTTCATCTGCGAGCTCCATTTTCTGCAAGACCAGAGTCCACAGTGAAGCCCCAGAAAAGAGCTTCGCAACGAAAAAAGAATCGTCTCGAAACACGGCCTGCAGCTCGAGATATCGTTGAAAAAGTAAATGCTGCACAGAAACGCTCAAAATCTAGGGGTGCAGACAGTCGCAACAAACTGCGAAAGCCATATGTTTAAGGATTGAGATCTGTTTTCTGTAAAAGCAGACTCCAGAGTGCAGCCCCTGACGAGATCTACGAAATGAATTAGGAACCGGCTTAAAACTCTTCCGGCAGCTAGAGATATCACCAAAACAGTAAAACAGGGCTAAAAGTGCATCCGTGTTAAACAAGTTGCGAAGGTCATAGCTTTCATCTGTGAGCTCCATTTTCTGTAAAACCAGGATCCAGAGTGAAGCCCCAGAAAAGAGCTTCGCAACGAAAAAAGAATCGTCTCGAAACACGGCCTGTAGCTCGAGATATCGTCGAAAGAGTAAACGCTGCCCGGAAACTCTTAGAATCTAGGAGTTGGAAACAGTCACAACAAACTGCGAAGGCCATATCTTTCAAGTCTGAGATCTGTTTTCTGTAAAACCAGACTCTAGAGTGAAGCCCCTGACGAGATCTTCGAAATGAATCAGGAATTGGCTCAAAACTCGTCCCGTAGCTAGAGATATCGCCGAAACAATAAAATAGGGCTGAAAGTGTATTCGTGTTACACAAAATGCGAAGGTCAAAGCTTTCATCTGCGAGCTTTGTTTTCTACAAAACCAGAGTCCACAGTGAAGCCCCAGAAAAGAGCTTCGCAACGAAAAAAGAATCGTCTCGAAACACGGCCTGCAGCTAGAGATATCGTCGAAAAAGAAAATGCTGCCCAGAAAAGCTCACAATCTAGGGGTGCAGACAGTCGCAACAACCTGCGAAGGCCATATGTTTAAGCTCTGAGATCTGTTTTCTGTAAAAGCAGACTCCAGAGTGCAGCCACTGACGAGATCTAGGAAATGAATCAGGAACATGCTCAAAACTCGTCCCGCAGCTAGATATATCGCCGAAACAGTAAAACGGGGCTGAAAGTGCATCCGTGTTTAACAAGTTGCGAAGGTCATAGCTTTCATCTGCGAGCTCCATTTTCTGCAAAACAAGAGTCCACAGTGAAGCCCCAGAAAAGAGTTTCGCAACGAAAAAAGAATCGTCTCGAAAAACGGCCTGCAGCTCGAGATATCGTCGAAAAGAAAATGCTGCCCAGGAACGCTCAAAATCTAGTGGTGCAGACAGTCGCAACAAACTGCGAAGGCCATATCTTTCATGTGTGAGATCTGTTTTCCGCAAAACCAGACTCCAGAGTGAAGCCCCTGACGAGATCTACGAAATGAATCAGGAACATGCTCAAAACTCGTCCCGCAGCTAGAGATATCGCCGAAACAGTAAAACGGGGCTGAAAGTGCATCCGTGTTAATCAAGTTGCGAAGGTCATAGCTTTCATCTGCGAGCTCCATTTTTTGCAAAACTAGAGTCCACAGTGAAGCCCCAGAAAAGGGCTTGGCAATGAAAAAAGAATCGTTTCGAAACACGGCCTGCAGCTAGAGATATCGTCGAAAAGAAAATGCTGCCCAGGAACGCTCAAAATCTAGTGGTGCAGACAGTCGCAACAAACTGCGAAGGCCATATCTTTCATGTGTGAGATCTGTTTTCTGTAAAAGCAGACTCCAGAGTGCATCCACTGACGAGATCTACGAAATGAATCAGGAACAGGCTTAAAACTCATCCGGCAGCTAGAGATATCGCCGAAACAGTAAAACGGGGCTGAAAGTGCATCCGTGTTAATCAAGTTGCGAAGGTCATAGCTTTCATCTGCGAGCTCCATTTTTTGCAAAACTAGAGTCCACAGTGAAGCCCCAGAAAAGGGCTTGGCAATGAAAAAAGAATCGTTTCGAAACACGGCCTGCAGCTAGAGATATCGTCAAAAAAGAAAATGCTGCCCAGGAATGCTCAAAATCTAGGGGTGCAGACAGTCGCAACAAACTGTGAAGGCCATATGTTTATGGTCTGAGATCTGTTTTCTGTAAAAGCAGACTCCAGAGTGCATCCACTGACGAGATCTACGAAATGAATCAGGAACAGGCTTAAAACTCATCCGGCAGCTAGAGATATCGCCAAAACAGTAAAACAGGGCTGAAAGTGCATCCGGGTTAAACAAGTTGCGAAGGTCATAGCTTTCATCTGCGAGCTCCATTTTTTGCAAAACTAGAGTCCACAGTGAAGCCCCAGAAAAGAGCTTCGCACCGAAAAAAGAATCGTCTTGAAACACGGCCGGTAGCTCGAGATATCGTCCAAACAGTAAGCACTGCCCGGAAACGCTCAGAATCTGGGTGTTGCAGACAGTCACAACAAACTGCGAAGGCCATATCTTTCATGTGTGAGATCTATTTTCCGCAAAACCAGACTCAAGAGTGAAGCCCCTGACGAGATCTACGAAATGAATCAGGAACATGCTTAAAACTCGTCCCGCAGCTAGAGATATCGCCGAAACAGTAAAACAGGGCTGAAAGTGCATCCGTGTGAAACAAGTTGCGAAGACCATAGCTGTGATCTGTCAGCTCCATTTTCTGCAAAATCAGACTCCATAGTGAAGCCCCAGAAAAGAGCTTCATGACAAAAAAAGAATCGTCTCGAAACACGGCCTGTAGCTCGAGATATCGTCGAAAGAGTAAACGCTGCCAGGAAACTATTAGAATCTAGGGGTTGGAAACAGTCACAACAAACTGCGAAGGCCATATCTTTCAAGTCTGAGATCTGTTTTCTGTAAAACCAGACTCTAGAGTGAAGCCCCTGACGAGATCTTCGAAATGAATCAGGAATTGGCTCGAAACTAGTCCCGTAGCTAGAGATATCGCCGAAACAATAAAATAGGGCTGAAAGTGTATTCGTGTTACACAAAATGCGAAGGTCAAAGCTTTCATCTGCGAGCTTTGTTTTCTACAAAACCAGAGTCCACAGTGAAGCCCCAGAAAAGAGTTTCGCAACGAAAAAAGAATCGTCTCGAAACACGGCCTGCAGCTAGAGATATCGTCGAAATAGAAAATGCTGCCCAGAAAAGCACACAATCTAGGGGTGCAGACAGTCGCAACAACCTGCGAAGGCCATATGTTTAAGCTCTGAGATCTGTTTTCTGTAAAAGCAGGCTCCAGAGTGCAGCCACTGACGAGATCTAGGAAATGAATCAGGAACATGCTCAAAACTCGTCCCGCAGCTAGATATATCGCCGAAACAGTAAAACGGGGCTGAAAGTGCATCCGTGTTTAACAAGTTGCGAAGGTCATAGCTTTCATCTGCGAGCTCCATTTTCTGCAAAACAAGAGTCCACAGTGAAGCCCCAGAAAAGAGTTTCGCAACGAAAAAAGAATCGTCTCGAAACACGGCCTGCAGCTCGAGATATCGTCGAAAAGAAAATGCTGCCCAGAAACGCTCAAAATCTAGTGGTGCAGACAGTCGCAACAAACTGCGAAGGCCATATCTTTCATGTGTGAGATCTGTTTTCCGCAAAACCAGACTCCAGAGTGAAGCCCCTGACGAGATCTACGAAATGAATCAGGAACATGCTCAAAACTCGTCCCGCAGCTAGAGATATCGCCGAAACAGTAAAACGGGGCTGAAAGTGCATCCGTGTTAAACAAGTTGCGAAGGTCATAGCTTTCATCTGCGAGCTCCATTTTTTGCAAAACTAGAGTCCACAGTGAAGCCCCAGAAAAGGGCTTGGCAATGAAAAAAGAATCGTTTCGAAACACGGCCTGCAGCTAGAGATATCGTCGAAAAAGAAAATGCTGCCCAGGAACGCTCAAAATCTAGGGGTGCAGACAGTCGCAACAAACTGTGAAGGCCATATGTTTATGGTCTGAGATCTGTTTTCTGTAAAAGCAGACTCCAGAGTGCATCCACTGACGAGATCTACGAAATGAATCAGGAACAGGCTTAAAACTCATCCGGCAGCTAGAGATATCGCCAAAACAGTAAAACAGGGCTGAAAGTGCATCCGGGTTAAACAAGTTGCGAAGGTCATAGCTTTCATCTGCGAGCTCCATTTTTTGCAAAACTAGAGTCCACAGTGAAGCCCCAGAAAAGAGCTTCGCACCGAAAAAAGAATCGTCTCGAAACACGGCCGGTAGCTCGAGATATCGTCCAAACAGTAAGCACTGCCCGGAAACGCTCAGAATCTGGGTGTTGCAGACAGTCACAACAAACTGCGAAGGCCATATCTTTCATGTGTGAGATCTATTTTCCGCAAAACCAGACTCCAGAGTGAAGCCCCTGACGAGATCTACGAAATGAATCAGGAACATGCTTAAAACTCGTCCCGCAGCTAGAGATATCGCCGAAACAGTAAAACAGGGCTGAAAGTGCATCCGTGTGAAACAAGTTGCGAAGACCATAGCTGTGATCTGTCAGCTCCATTTTCTGCAAAATCAGACTCCATAGTGAAGCCCCAGAAAAGAGCTTCATGACAAAAAAAGAATCGTCTCGAAACACGGCCTGTAGCTCGAGATATCGTCGAAAGAGTAAACGCTGCCCGGAAACTCTTAGAATCTAGGGGTTGGAAACAGTCACAACAAACTGCGAAGGCCATATCTTTCAAGTCTGAGATCTGTTTTCTGTAAAACCAGACTCTATAGTGAAGCTCCTGACGAGATCTTCGAAATGAATCAGGAATTGGCTCGAAACTCGTCCCGTAGCTAGAGATATCGCCGAAACAATAAAATAGGGCTGAAAGTGTATTCGTGTTACACAAAATGCGAAGGTCAAAGCTTTCATCTGCGAGCTTTGTTTTCTACAAAACCAGAGTCCACAGTGAAGCCCCAGAAAAGAGTTTCGCAACGAAAAAAGAATCGTCTCGAAACACGGCCTGCAGCTAGAGATATCGTCGAAATAGAAAATGCTGCCCAGAAAAGCACACAATCTAGGGGTGCAGATGGTCGCAACAACCTGCGAAGGCCATATGTTTAAGCTCTGAGATCTGTTTTCTGTAAAAGCAGGCTCCAGAGTGCAGCCACTGACGAGATCTAGGAAATGAATCAGGAACATGCTCAAAACTCGTCCCGCAGCTAGATATATCGCCGAAACAGTAAAACGGGGCTGAAAGTGCATCCGTGTTTAACAAGTTGCGAAGGTCATAGCTTTCATCTGCGAGCTCCATTTTCTGCAAAACAAGAGTCCACAGTGAAGCCCCAGAAAAGAGTTTCGCAACGAAAAAAGAATCGTCTCGAAACACGGCCTGCAGCTCGAGATATCGTCGAAAAGAAAATGCTGCCCAGGAACGCTCAAAATCTAGTGGTGCAGACAGTCGCAACAAACTGCGAAGGCCATATCTTTCATGTGTGAGATCTGTTTTCCGCAAAACCAGACTCCAGAGTGAAGCCCCTGACGAGATCTACGAAATGAATCAGGAACATGCTCAAAACTCGTCCCGCAGCTAGAGATATCGCCGAAACAGTAAAACGGGGCTGAAAGTGCATCCGTGTTAAACAAGTTGCGAAGGTCATAGCTTTCATCTGCGAGCTCCATTTTTTGCAAAACTAGAGTCCACAGTGAAGCCCCAGAAAAGGCTTGGCAACGAAAAAAGAATCGTTTCGAAACACGGCCTGCAGCTCGAGATATCGTCGAAAAAGAAAATGCTGCCCAGAAACGCTCAAAATCTAGGGGTGCAGACAGTCGCAACAAACTGCGAAAGCCATATGTTTAAGGATTGAGATCTGTTTTCTGCAAAAGCAGACTCCACAGTGCAGCCCCTGACGAGATCTACGAAATGAATCAGGAACCGGCTTAAAACTCTTCCGGCAGCTAGAGATATCACCAAAACAGTAAAACAGGGCTAAAAGTGCATCCGTGTTAAACAAGTTGCGAAGGTCATAGCTTTCATCTGCGAGCTCCATTTTCTGTAAAACCAGGATCCAGAGTGAAGCCACAGAAAAGAGCTTCGCAACGAAAAAAGAATCGTCTCGAAACAGGGCCTATAGCTCGAGATATCGTCGAAAGAGTAAACGCTGCATGGAAACTCTTAGAATCTAGGGGTTGGAAACAGTCACAACAAACTGCGAAGGCCATATCTTTCAAGTCTGAGATCTGTTTTCTATAAAACCAGACTCGAGAGTGAAGCCCCTGACGAGATCTTCAAAATAAATCAGGAACTGGCTCAAAACTCGTCCGGTAGCTAGAGATATCGCCGAAACAATAAAATAGGGCTGAAAGTGTATTCGTGTTACACAAAATGCGAAGGTCAAAGCTTTCATCTGCGAGCTTTGTTTTCTACAAAACCAGAGTCCACAGTGAAGCCCCAGAAAAGAGCTTCGCAACGAAAAAAGAATCGTCTAAAAACACGGCCTGCAGCTAGAGATATCGTCGAAAAAGAAAATGCTGCCCAGAAACGCTCAAAATCTAGGGGTGCAGACAGTCGCAACAACCTGCAAAGGCCATATGCTTAAGGTTGAGATCTGTTTTCTGCAAAAGCAGACTCCAGAGTGCAGCCCCTGACGAGATCTACGAAATGAATCAGGAACCAGCTTAAAACTCGTCCGGCAGCTAGAGATATCGCCAAAACAGTAAAACGGGGCTGAAAGTGCATCTCTGTTAAACAAGTTGCGAAGGTCATAGCTTTCATCTGCGAGCTCCATTTTCTGCAAGACCATAGTCCACAGTGAAGCCCCAGAAAAGAGCTTCGCAACGAAAAAAGAATCGTCTCGAAACACGGCTTGCAGCTCGAGATATCGTTGAAAAAGTAAATGCTGCACAGAAACGCTCAAAATCTAGGGGTGCAGACAGTCGCAACAAACTGCGAAGCCATATGTTTAAGGATTGAGATCTGTTTTCTGCAAAAGCAGACTCCACAGTGTAGCCCCTGACGAGATCTACGAAATGAATCAGGAACCGGCTTAAAACTCTTCCGGCAGCTAGAGATATCACCAAAACAGTAAAACAGGGCTAAAAGTGCATCCGTGTTAAACAAGTTGCGAAGGTCGTAGCTTTCATCTGCGAGCTCCATTTTCTGTAAAACCAGGATCCAGAGTGAAGCCCTAGAAAAGAGCTTCGCAACGAAAAAAGAATCGTCTCTAAACACGGCCTGTAGCTCGAGATATCGTCGAAACAGTAAGCGCTGCCCGGAAATGCTCAGAATCTGGGTGTTGCAGACAGTCACGACAAACTGCGAAGGCCATATCTTTCATGTGTGAGATCTGTTTTCTGCAACACCTGACTCCAGAGTGAAGCCCCTGACGATATCTACGAAATAAATCAAGAACATGCTCAAAACTCGTCCCGCAGCTAGAGATATCGCCGAAAAAGTAAAACAGGGCTGAAAGTGCATCCGTGTGAAACAAGTTGCGAAGACCATAGCTGTGATCTGTCAGCTCCATTTTCTGCAAAATCAGACTCCATAGTGAAGCCCCAGAAAAAGCTTCATGACAAAAAAAGAATCGTCTCGAAATACGGCCTGTAGCTCGAGATATCGTCGAAAGAGTAAACGCTGCCCGGAAACTCTTAGAATCTAGGGGTTGGAAACAGTCACAACAAACTGCGAAGGCCATATCTTTCAAGTCTGAGATCTGTTTTCTGTAAAACCAGACTCTAGAGTGAAGCCCCTGACGAGATCTTCGAAATGCATCAGGAACTGGCTCAAAACTCGTCCCGTAGCTAGAGATATCGCCGAAACAATAAAATAGGGCTGAAAGTGTATTCGTGTTACACAAAATGAGAAGGTCAAAGCTTTCATCTACGAGCTTTGTTTTCTACAAAACCAGAGTCCACAGTGAAGCCCCAGAAAAGAGCTTCGCAATGAAAAAAAATCGTCTCGAAACACGGCCTGCAGCTAGAGATATCGTCGAAAAAGAAAATGCTGCCCAGAAACGCTCACAATCTAGGGGTGCAGAAAGTCGCAACAAACTGCGAAGGCCATATGTTTAAGCTCTGAGATCTGTTTTCTGTAAAAGCAGACTCCAGAGTGCAGCCACTGACGAGATCTACGAAATGAATCAGGAACATGCTCAAAACTCGTCCCGCAGCTAGAGATATCGCCGAAACAGTAAAACGGGGCTGAAAGTGCATCCGTGTTTAACAAGTTGCGAAGGTCATAGCTTTCATCTGCGAGCTCCATTTTCTGCAAAACCAGAGTCCAGAGTGAAGCCCCAGAAAAGAGCTTCGCAACGAAAAAAGAATCGTCTCGAAACACGGCCTGCAGCTCGAGATATCGTCGAAAAGAAAATGCTTCCCAGAAACGCTCAAAATCTAGTGGTGCAGACAGTCGCAACAAACTGCGAAGGCCATATCTTTCATGTGTGAGATCTGTTTTCCGCAAAACCAGACTCCAGAGTGAAGCCCCTGACGAGATCTACGAAATGAATCAGGAACATGCTCAAAACTCGTCCGGCAGCTAGAGATATCGCCGAAACAGTAAAACGGGGCTGAAAGTGCATCTGTGTTAAACAAGTTGCGAAGGTCATAGCTTTCATCTGCGAGCTCCATTTTCTGCAAACCAGAGTCCACAGTGAAGCCCCAGAAAAGAGCTTCGCAACGAAAAAAGAATCGTCTCGAAACACGGCCTGTAGCTCGAGATATCGTTGAAAAAGTAAATGCTGCACAGAAACGCTCAAAATCTAGGGGTGCAGACAGTCGCAAGAAACTGCGAAAGCCATATGTTTAAGGATTGAGATCTGTTTTCTGCAAAAGCAGACTCCACAGTGCAGCCCCTGACGAGATCTACGAAATGAATCAGGAACCGGCTTAAAACTCGTCCGGCAGCTAGAGATATCACCAAAACAGTAAAACAGGGCTGAAAGTGCATCCGTGTTAAACAAGTTGCGAAGGTCATAGCTTTCATCTGCGAGCTCCATTTTCTGTAAAACCAGATCCAGAGTGAAGCTCCAGAAAAGAGCTTCGCAACGAAAAAAGAATCGTCTCGAAATACGGCCTGTAGCTCGAGATATCGTCGAAAGAGTAAACGCTGCCCGGAAACTCTTAGAATCTAGGGGTTGGAAACAGTCACAACAAACTGCGAAGGCCATATCTTTCATGTGTGAGATCTGTTTTACGCAAAACCAGACTCCAGAGTGCAGCCACTGACGAGATCTACGAAATGAATCAGGAACATGCTCAAAACTCGTCCGGCAGCTAGAGATATCGCCGAAACAGTAAAACGGGGCTGAAAGTGCATCCGTGTTTAACAAGTTGCGAAGGTCATTGCTTTCATCTGCGAGCTCCATTTTCTGCAAAACCAGAGTCCAGAGTGAAGCCCCAGAAAAGAGCTTCGCAACGAAAAAAGAATCGTCTCGAAACACGGCCTGCAGCTCGAGATATCGTCGAAAAGAAAATGCTACCCAGAAACGCTCAAAATCTAGTGGTGCAGACAGTCGCAACAAACTGCGAAGGCCATATCTTTCATGTGTGAGATCTGTTTTCCGCAAAACCAGACTCCAGAGTGAAGCCCCTGACGAGATCTACGAAATGAATCAGGAACATGCTCAAAACTCGTCCGGCAGCTAGAGATATCGCCGAAACAGTAAAACGGGGCTGAAAGTGCATCTGTGTTAAACAAGTTGCGAAGGTCATAGCTTTCATCTGCGAGCTCCATTTTCTGCAAACCAGAGTCCACAGTGAAGCCCCAGAAAAGAGCTTCGCAACGAAAAAAGAATCGTCTCGAAACACGGCCTGTAGCTCGAGATATCGTTGAAAAAGTAAATGCTGCACAGAAACGCTTAAAATCTA
Source organism: Abrus precatorius (assembly GCF_003935025.1). Lineage (NCBI taxonomy): Eukaryota > Viridiplantae > Streptophyta > Magnoliopsida > Fabales > Fabaceae > Abrus > Abrus precatorius. The sequence goes on along the minus strand of NW_020874290.1, from coordinate 2,379,017 downwards.
GGGGTGCAGACAGTCGCAACAAACTGCGAAAGCCATATGTTTAAGGATTGAGATCTGTTTTCTGCAAAAGCAAACTCCACAGTACAGCCCCTGACGAGATCTACGAAATGAATCAGGAACCGGCTTAAAACTCGTCCGGCAGCTAGAGATATCACCAAAACCGTAAAACAGGGTTGAAAGTGCATCCGTGTTAAACAAGTTGCGAAGGTCATAGCTTTCATCTGCGAGCTCCATTTTCTGTAAAACCAGGATCCAGAGTGAAGCTCCAGAAAAGAGCTTCGCAACGAAAAAAGAATCGTCTCGAAACACGGCCTGTAGCTCGAGATATCGTCGAAAGAGTAAACACTGCCCGGAAACTCTTTGAATCTAGGGGTTGGAAACAGTCACAACAAACTGCGAAGGCCATATCTTTCATGTGTGAGATCTGTTTTCCGCAAAACCAGACTCCAGAGTGAAGCCCCTGACGAGATCTACGAAATGAATCAGGAACATGCTCAAAACTCGTCCGGCAGCTAGAGATATCGCCGAAACAGTAAAACGGGGCTGAAAGTGCATCTGTGTTAAACAAGTTGCGAAGGTCATAGCTTTCATCTGCGAGCTCCATTTTCTGCAAGACCAGAGTCCACAGTGAAGCCCCAGAAAAGAGCTTCGCAACGAAAAAAGAATCGTCTCGAAACACGGCCTGCAGCTCGAGATATCGTTGAAAAAGTAAATGCTGCACAGAAACGCTCAAAATCTAGGGGTGCAGACAGTCGCAACAAACTGCGAAAGCCATATGTTTAAGGTTGAGATCTGTTTTCTGCAAAAGCAGACTCCACAGTGCAGCCCCTGACGAGATCTACGAAATGAATCAGGAACCGGCTTAAAACTCTTCCGGCAGCTAGAGATATCACCAAAACAGTAAAACAGGGCTAAAGTGCATCCGTGTTAAACAAGTTGCGAAGGTCATAGCTTCATCTGCGAGCTCCATTTTCTGTAAAACCAGATCCAGAGTGAAGCCCCAGAAAAGAGCTTCGCAACGAAAAAAGAATCGTCTCGAAATACGGCCTGTAACTCGAGATATCGTCGAAAGAGTAAACGCTGCCGGAAACTCTTAGAATCTAGGGGTTGGAAACAGTCACAACAAACTGCGAAGGCCATATCTTTCAAGTCTGAGATCTGTTTTCTGTAAAACCAGACTCTAGAGTGAAGCCCCTGACGAGATCTTCGAAATGAATCAGGAACTGGCTCAAAACTCGTCCCGTAGCTAGAGATATCGCCGAAACAATAAAATAGGGCTGAAAGTGTATTCGGGTTACACAAAATGCGAAGGTCAAAGCTTTCATCTGCGAGCTTTGTTTTCTACAAAACCAGAGTCCACAGTGAAGCCCCAGAAAAGAGCTTCGCAACGAAAAAAGAATCGTCTCGAAACACGGCCTGCAGCTAGAGATATCGTCGAAAAAGAAAATGCTGCCCAGAAACGCTCACAATCTAGGGGTGCAGACAGTCGCAACAACTGCGAAGGCCATATGTTTATGCTCTGAGATCTGTTTTCTGTAAAAGCAGACTCCAGAGTGCAGCCATTGACGAGATCTACGAAATGAATCAGGAACATGCTCAAAACTCGTCCCGCAGCTAGATATATCGCCGAAACAGTAAAACGGGGCTGAAAGTGCATCCGTGTTTAACAAGTTGCGAAGGTCATAGCTTTCATCTGCGAGCTCCATTTTCTGCAAAACCAGAGTCCACAGTGAAGCCCCAGAAAAGAGTTTCGCAACGAAAAAAGAATCGTCTCGAAACAGGGCCTATAGCTCGAGATATCGTCGAAAGAGTAAACGCTGCATGGAAACTCTTAGAATCTAGGGGTTGGAAACAGTCACAACAAACTGCGAAGGCCATATCTTTCAAGTCTGAGATCTGTTTTCTATAAAACCAGACTCGAGAGTGAAGCCCCTGACGAGATCTTCAAAATAAATCAGGAACTGGCTCAAAACTCGTCCGGTAGCTAGCGATATCGCCGAAACAATAAAATAGGGCTGAAAGTGTATTAGTGTTACACAAAATGCGAAGGTCAAAGCTTTCATCTGCGAGCTTTGTTTTCTACAAAACCAGAGTCCACAGTGAAGCCCCAGAAAAGAGCTTCACAACGAAAAAAGAATCGTCTAGAAACACGGTCTGCAGCTAGAGATATCGTCGAAAAAGAAAATGCTGCCCAGAAACGCTCAAAATCTAGGGGTGCAGACAGTCGCAGCAACTGCGAAGGCCATATGCTTAAGGTTGAGATCTGTTTTCTGCAAAAGCAGACTCCAGAGTGCACCCCTGACGAGATCTACGAAATGAATCAGGAACCGGCTTAAAACTCGTCCGGCAGCTAGAGATATCGCCAAAACAGTAAAACGGGGCTGAAAGTGCATCTGTGTTAAACAAGTTGCGAAGGTCATAGCTTTCATCTGCGAGCTCCATTTTCTGCAAGACCAGAGTCCACAGTGAAGCCCCAGAAAAGAGCTTCGCAACGAAAAAAGAATCGTCTCGAAACACGGCCTGCAGCTCGAGATATCGTTGAAAAAGTAAATGCTGCACAGAAACGCTCAAAATCTAGGGGTGCAGACAGTCTCAACAAACTGCGAAAGCCATATGTTTAAGGATTGAGATCTGTTTTCTGTAAAAGCAGACTACACAGTGCAGCCCCTGACGAGATCTACGAAATGAATCAGGAACCGGCTTAAAACTCGTCCGGCAGCTAGAGATATCACCAAAACAGTAAAACAGGGCTGAAAGTGCATCCGTGGTAAATAAGTTGCGAAGGTCATAGCTTTCATCTTGGAGCTCCATTTTCTGTAAAACCAGGATCCAGAGTGAAGCCCCAGAAAAGAGCTTCGCAACGAAAAAAGAATCGTCTCGAAACACGGCCTGTAGCTCGAGATATCGTCGAAACAGTAAGCGCTGCCGGGAAACGCTCAGAATCTGGGTGTTGCAGACAGTCACGACAAACTGCGAAGGCCATATCTTTCATGTGTGAGATCTGTTTTCCACAACACCAGACTCCAGAGTGAAGCCCCTGACGAGATCTACGAAATAAATCAAGAACATGCTCAAAACTCGTCCCGCAGCTAGAGATATCGCCGAAATAGTAAAACATGGCTGAAAGTGCATCCGTGTGAAACAAGTTGCGAAGACCATAGCTGTGATCTGTCAGCTCCATTTTCTGCAAAATCAGACTCCATAGTAAAGCCCTAGAAAAGAGCTACATGACAAAAAAGAATCGTCTCGAAATACGGCCTGTAGCTCGAGATATCGTCGAAAGAGTAAACGCTGCCCGGAAACTCTTAGAATCTAGGGGTTGGAAACAGTCACAACAAACTGCGAAGGCCATATCTTTCAAGTCTGAGATCTGTTTTCTGTAAAACCAGACTCTAGAGTGAAGCCCCTGACGAGATCTTCGAAATGAATCAGGAACTGGCTCAAAACTCGTCCCGTAGCTAGAGATATCGCCGAAACAATAAAATAGGGCTGAAAGTGTATTCGGGTTACACAAAATGCGAAGGTCAAAGCTTTCATCTGCGAGCTTTGTTTTCTACAAAACCAGAGTCCACAGTGAAGCCCCAGAAAAGAGCTTCGCAACGAAAAAAGAATCGTCTCGAAACACGGCCTGCAGCTAGAGATATCGTCGAAAAAGAAAATGCTGCCCAGAAACGCTCACAATCTAGGGGTGCAGACAGTCGCAACAACCTGCGAAGGCCATATGTTTATGCTCTGAGATCTGTTTTCTGTAAAAGCAGACTCCAGAGTGCAGCCATTGACGAGATCTACGAAATGAATCAGGAACATGCTCAAAACTCGTCCCGCAGCTAGATATATCGCCGAAACAGTAAAACGGGGCTGAAAGTGCATCCGTGTTTAACAAGTTGCGAAGGTCATAGCTTTCATCTGCGAGCTCCATTTTCTGCAAAACCAGAGTCCACAGTGAAGCCCCAGAAAAGAGTTTCGCAACGAAAAAAGAATCGTCTCGAAACAGGGCCTATAGCTCGAGATATCGTCGAAAGAGTAAACGCTGCATGGAAACTCTTAGAATCTAGGGGTTGGAAACAGTCACAACAAACTGCGAAGGCCATATCTTTCAAGTCTGAGATCTGTTTTCTATAAAACCAGACTCGAGAGTGAAGCCCCTGACGAGATCTTCAAAATAAATCAGGAACTGGCTCAAAACTCGTCCGGTAGCTAGCGATATCGCCGAAACAATAAAATAGGGCTGAAAGTGTATTAGTGTTACACAAAATGCGAAGGTCAAAGCTTTCATCTGCGAGCTTTGTTTTCTACAAAACCAGAGTCCACAGTGAAGCCCCAGAAAAGAGCTTCACAACGAAAAAAGAATCGTCTAGAAACACGGTCTGCAGCTAGAGATATCGTCGAAAAAGAAAATGCTGCCCAGAAACGCTCAAAATCTAGGGGTGCAGACAGTCGCAGCAACCTGCGAAGGCCATATGCTTAAGGTTTGAGATCTGTTTTCTGCAAAAGCAGACTCCAGAGTGCACCCCTGACGAGATCTACGAAATGAATCAGGAACCGGCTTAAAACTCGTCCGGCAGCTAGAGATATCGCCAAAACAGTAAAACGGGGCTGAAAGTGCATCTGTGTTAAACAAGTTGCGAAGGTCATAGCTTTCATCTGCGAGCTCCATTTTCTGCAAGACCAGAGTCCACAGTGAAGCCCCAGAAAAGAGCTTTGCAACGAAAAAAGAATCGTCTCGAAACACGGCCTGCAGCTCGAGATATCGTTGAAAAAGTAAATGCTGCACAGAAACGCTCAAAATCTAGGGGTGCAGACAGTCTCAACAAACTGCGAAAGCCATATGTTTAAGGATTGAGATCTGTTTTCTGTAAAAGCAGACTACACAGTGCAGCCCCTGACGAGATCTACGAAATGAATCAGGAACCGGCTTAAAACTCGTCCGGCAGCTAGAGATATCACCAAAACAGTAAAACAGGGCTGAAAGTGCATCCGTGGTAAATAAGTTGCGAAGGTCATAGCTTTCATCTTGGAGCTCCATTTTCTGTAAAACCAGGATCCAGAGTGAAGCCCCAGAAAAGAGCTTCGCAACGAAAAAAGAATCGTCTCGAAACACGGCCTGTAGCTCGAGATATCGTCGAAACAGTAAGCGCTGCCGGGAAACGCTCAGAATCTGGGTGTTGCAGACAGTCACGACAAACTGCGAAGGCCATATCTTTCATGTGTGAGATCTGTTTTCCACAACACCAGACTCCAGAGTGAAGCCCCTGACGAGATCTACGAAATAAATCAAGAACATGCTCAAAACTCGTCCCGCAGCTAGAGATATCGCCGAAATAGTAAAACATGGCTGAAAGTGCATCCGTGTGAAACAAGTTGCGAAGACCATAGCTGTGATCTGTCAGCTCCATTTTCTGCAAAATCAGACTCCATAGTGAAGCCCTAGAAAAGAGCTACATGACAAAAAAGAATCGTCTCGAAATACGGCCTGTAGCTCGAGATATCGTCGAAAGAGTAAACGCTGCCCGGAAACTCTTAGAATCTAGGGGTTGGAAACAGTCACAACAAACTGCGAAGGCCATATCTTTCAAGTCTGAGATCTGTTTTCTGTAAAACCAGACTCTAGAGTGAAGCCCCTGACGAGATCTTCGAAATGAATCAGGAACTGGCTCAAAACTCGTCCGGTAGCTAGCGATATCGCCGAAACAATAAAATAGGGCTGAAAGTGTATTAGTGTTACACAAAATGCGAAGGTCAAAGCTTTCATCTGCGAGCTTTGTTTTCTACAAAACCAGAGTCCACAGTGAAGCCCCAGAAAAGAGCTTCACAACGAAAAAAGAATCGTCTAGAAACACGGTCTGCAGCTAGAGATATCGTCGAAAAAGAAAATGCTGCCCAGAAACGCTCAAAATCTAGGGGTGCAGACAGTCGCAGCAACCTGCGAAGGCCATATGCTTAAGGTTTGAGATCTGTTTTCTGCAAAAGCAGACTCCAGAGTGCACCCCCTGACGAGATCTACGAAATGAATCAGGAACCGGCTTAAAACTCGTCCGGCAGCTAGAGATATCGCCAAAACAGTAAAACGGGGCTGAAAGTGCATCTGTGTTAAACAAGTTGCGAAGGTCATAGCTTTCATCTGCGAGCTCCATTTTCTGCAAGACCAGAGTCCACAGTGAAGCCCCAGAAAAGAGCTTCGCAACGAAAAAAGAATCGTCTCGAAACACGGCCTGCAGCTCGAGATATCGTTGAAAAAGTAAATGCTGCACAGAAACGCTCAAAATCTAGGGGTGCAGACAGTCGCAACAAACTGCGAAAGCCATATGTTTAAGGATTGAGATCTGTTTTCTGTAAAAGCAGACTACACAGTGCAGCCCCTGACGAGATCTACGAAATGAATCAGGAACCGGCTTAAAACTCGTCCGGCAGCTAGAGATATCACCAAAACAGTAAAACAGGGCTGAAAGTGCATCCGTGGTAAATAAGTTGCGAAGGTCATAGCTTTCATCTTGGAGCTCCATTTTCTGTAAAACCAGGATCCAGAGTGAAGCCCCAGAAAAGAGCTTCGCAACGAAAAAAGAATCGTCTCGAAACACGGCCTGTAGCTCGAGATATCGTCGAAACAGTAAGCGCTGCCGGGAAACGCTCAGAATCTGGGTGTTGCAGACAGTCACGACAAACTGCGAAGGCCATATCTTTCATGTGTGAGATCTGTTTTCCACAACACCAGACTCCAGAGTGAAGCCCCTGACGAGATCTACGAAATAAATCAAGAACATGCTCAAAACTCGTCCCGCAGCTAGAGATATCGCCGAAATAGTAAAACATGGCTGAAAGTGCATCCGTGTGAAACAAGTTGCGAAGACCATAGCTGTGATCTGTCAGCTCCATTTTCTGCAAAATCAGACTCCATAGTGAAGCCCTAGAAAAGAGCTTCATGACAAAAAAGAATCGTCTCGAAATACGGCCTGTAGCTCGAGATATCGTCGAAAGAGTAAACGCTGCCCGGAAACTCTTAGAATCTAGGGGTTGGAAACAGTCACAACAAACTGCGAAGGCCATATCTTTCAAGTCTGAGATCTGTTTTCTGTAAAACCAGACTCTAGAGTGAAGCCCCTGACGAGATCTTCGAAATGAATCAGGAACTGGCTCAAAACTCGTCCCGTAGCTAGAGATATCGCCGAAACAATAAAATAGGGCTGAAAGTGTATTCGTGTTACACAAAATGCGAAGGTCAAAGCTTTCATCTGCGAGCTTTGTTTTCTACAAAACCAGAGTCCACAGTGAAGCCCCAGAAAAGAGCTTCGCAACGAAAAAAGAATCGTCTCGAAACACGGCCTGCAGCTAGAGATATCGTCGAAAAAGAAAATGCTGCCCAGAAACGCTCACAATCTAGGGGTGCAGACAGTCGCAACAACCTGCGAAGGCCATATGTTTATGCTCTGAGATCTGTTTTCTGTAAAAGCAGACTCCAGAGTGCAGCCATTGACGAGATCTACGAAATGAATCAGGAACATGCTCAAAACTCGTCCCGCAGCTAGATATATCGCCGAAACAGTAAAACGGGGCTGAAAGTGCATCCGTGTTTAACAAGTTGCGAAGGTCATAGCTTTCATCTGCGAGCTCCATTTTCTGCAAAACCAGAGTCCACAGTGAAGCCCCAGAAAAGAGTTTCGCAACGAAAAAAGAATCGTCTCGAAACAGGGCCTATAGCTCGAGATATCGTCGAAAGAGTAAACGCTGCATGGAAACTCTTAGAATCTAGGGGTTGGAAACAGTCACAACAAACTGCGAAGGCCATATCTTTCAAGTCTGAGATCTGTTTTCTATAAAACCAGACTCGAGAGTGAAGCCCCTGACGAGATCTTCAAAATAAATCAGGAACTGGCTCAAAACTCGTCCGGTAGCTAGCGATATCGCCGAAACAATAAAATAGGGCTGAAAGTGTATTAGTGTTACACAAAATGCGAAGGTCAAAGCTTTCATCTGCGAGCTTTGTTTTCTACAAAACCAGAGTCCACAGTGAAGCCCCAGAAAAGAGCTTCACAACGAAAAAAGAATCGTCTAGAAACACGGTCTGCAGCTAGAGATATCGTCGAAAAAGAAAATGCTGCCCAGAAACGCTCAAAATCTAGGGGTGCAGACAGTCGCAGCAACCTGCGAAGGCCATATGCTTAAGGTTTGAGATCTGTTTTCTGCAAAAGCAGACTCCAGAGTGCACCCCCTGACGAGATCTACGAAATGAATCAGGAACCGGCTTAAAACTCGTCCGGCAGCTAGAGATATCGCCAAAACAGTAAAACGGGGCTGAAAGTGCATCTGTGTTAAACAAGTTGCGAAGGTCATAGCTTTCATCTGCGAGCTCCATTTTCTGCAAGACCAGAGTCCACAGTGAAGCCCCAGAAAAGAGCTTTGCAACGAAAAAAGAATCGTCTCGAAACACGGCCTGCAGCTCGAGATATCGTTGAAAAAGTAAATGCTGCACAGAAACGCTCAAAATCTAGGGGTGCAGACAGTCTCAACAAACTGCGAAAGCCATATGTTTAAGGATTGAGATCTGTTTTCTGTAAAAGCAGACTACACAGTGCAGCCCCTGACGAGATCTACGAAATGAATCAGGAACCGGCTTAAAACTCGTCCGGCAGCTAGAGATATCACCAAAACAGTAAAACAGGGCTGAAAGTGCATCCGTGGTAAATAAGTTGCGAAGGTCATAGCTTTCATCTTGGAGCTCCATTTTCTGTAAAACCAGATCCAGAGTGAAGCCCCAGAAAAGAGCTTCGCAACGAAAAAAGAATCGTCTCGAAACACGGCCTGTAGCTCGAGATATCGTCGAAACAGTAAGCGCTGCCGGGAAACGCTCAGAATCTGGGTGTTGCAGACAGTCACGACAAACTGCGAAGGCCATATCTTTCATGTGTGAGATCTGTTTTCCACAACACCAGACTCCAGAGTGAAGCCCCTGACGAGATCTACGAAATAAATCAAGAACATGCTCAAAACTCGTCCCGCAGCTAGAGATATCGCCGAAATAGTAAAACATGGCTGAAAGTGCATCCGTGTGAAACAAGTTGCGAAGACCATAGCTGTGATCTGTCAGCTCCATTTTCTGCAAAATCAGACTCCATAGTGAAGCCCAGAAAAGAGCTTCATGACAAAAAAGAATCGTCTCGAAATACGGCCTGTAACTCGAGATATCGTCGAAAGAGTAAACGCTGCCCGGAAACTCTTAGAATCTAGGGGTTGGAAACAGTCACAACAAACTGCGAAGGCCATATCTTTCAAGTCTGAGATCTGTTTTCTGTAAAACCAGACTCTAGAGTGAAGCCCCTGACGAGATCTTCGAAATGAATCAGGAACTGGCTCAAAACTCGTCCCGTAGCTAGAGATATCGCCGAAACAATAAAATAGGGCTGAAAGTGTATTCGTGTTACCAAAATGCGAAGGTCAAAGCTTTCATCTGCGAGCTTTGTTTTCTACAAAACCAGAGTCCACAGTGAAGCCCCAGAAAAGAGCTTCGCAACGAAAAAAGAATCGTCTCGAAACACGGCCTGCAGCTCGAGATATCGTCGAAAAAGAAAATGCTGCCCAGAAACGCTCAAATCTAGGGGTGCAGACAGTCGCAACAAACTGCGAAGGCCATATGTTTATGTCTGAGATCTGTTTTCTGAAAAGCAGACTCCAGAGTGCAGCCACTGACGAGATCTACGAAATGAATCAGGAACATGCTCAAAACTCGTCCCGCAGCTAGAGATATCGCCGAAACAGTAAAACGGGCTGAAAGTGCATCCGTGTTAAACAAGTTGCGAAGGTCATAGCTTTCATCTGCGAGCTCCATTTTCTGCAAAACCAGAGTCCACAGTGAAGCCCCAGAAAAGAGCTTCGCAACGAAAAAAGAATCGTCTCGAAACACGGCCTATAGCTCGAGATATCGTCGAAAGAGTAAACGATGCCTGGAAACTCTTAGAATCTAGGGGTTGGAAACAGTCACAACAAACTGCGAAGGCCATATCTTTCAAGTCTGAGATCTGTTTTCTATAAAACCAGACTCTAGAGTGAAGCCCCTGACGAGATCTTCGAAATAAATCAGGAACTGGCTCAAAACTCGTCCCGTAGCTAGAGATATCGCCGAAACAATAAAATAGGGCTGAAAGTGTATTCGTGTTACACAAAATGCGAAGGTCAAAGCTTTCATCTGCGAGCTTTGTTTTCTACAAAACCAGAGTCCACAGTGAAGCCCAGAAAAGAGCTTCGCAACGAAAAAAGAATCGTCTTGAAACACGGCCTGCAGCTCGAGATATCGTCGAAAAAGAAAATGCTGCCCAGAAACGCTCAAAATCTAGGGGTGCAGACAGTCGCAACAAACTGCGAAGGCCATATGTTTAAGGTCTGAGATCTGTTTTCTGCAAAAGCAGACTCCAGAGTGCAGCCCCTGACGAGATCTACGAAATGAATCAGGAACATGCTCAAAACTCGTCCCGCAGCTAGAGATATCGCCGAAACAGTAAAACAGGGCTGAAAGTGCATCCGTGTTAAACAAGTTGCGAAGGTCATAGCTTTCATCTGCGAGCTCCATTTTCTGTAAAACCAGAATCCAGAGTGAAGCCCCAGAAAAGAGCTTCGCAACGAAAAAAGAATCGTCTCGAAACACGGCCTGAGCTCGAGATATCGTCGAAAAGTAAATGCTGCCCGGAAACGCTCAAATCTAGGGGTGCAGACAGTCGCAACAAACTGCGAAGGCCATATCTTTCAAGTCTGAGATCTGTTTTCTGCAAAACCAGACTCCAGAGTGAAGCCCCTGACGAGATCTACGAAATGAATCAGGAACATGCTCAAAACTCGTCCCGCAGCTAGAGATATCGCCAAAACAGTAAAATAGGCTGAAAGTGCATCCGTGTTAAACAAGTTGCGAAGGTCATAGCTTTCATCTGCGAGCTCCATTTTCTGTAAAACCAGAATCCAGAGTGAAGCCCCAGAAAAGAGCTTCGCAACGAAAAAAGAATCGTCTCGAAACACGGCCTGTAGCTCGAGATATCGTCAAACAGTAAGGCTGCCCGAAACGCTCAGAATCTGGGTGTTGCAGACAGTCACAACAAACTGCGAAGGCCATATCTTTCATGTGTGAGATCTGTTTTCCGCAAACCAGACTCCAGAGTGAAGCCCCTGACGAGATCTACGAAATGAATCAAGAACATGCTCAAAACTCGTCCCGCAGCTAGAGATATCGCCGAAACAGTAAAACAGGGCTGAAAGTGCATCCGTGTGAAACAAGTTGCGAAGACCATAGCTGTGATCTGTCAGCTCCATTTTCTGCAAAATCAGACTCCATAGTGAAGCCCCAGAAAAGAGCTTCATGACAAAAAAAGAATCGTCTCGAAATACGGCCTGTAGCTCGAGATATCGTCGAAAGAGTAAACGCTGCCCGGAAACTCTTAGAATCTAGGGGTTGGAAACAGTCACAACAAACTGCGAAGGCCATATCTTTCAAGTCTGAGATCTGTTTTCTATAAAACCAGACTCAGAGTGAAGCCCCTGACGAGATCTTCGAAATAATCAGGAACTGGCTCAAAACTCGTCCCGTAGCTAGAGATATCGCCGAAACAATAAAATAGGGCTGAAAGTGTATTCGTGTTACACAAAATGCGAAGGTCAAAGCTTTCATCTGCGAGCTTTGTTTTCTACAAAACCAGAGTCCACAGTGAAGCCCCAGAAAAGAGCTTCGCAACGAAAAAAGAATCGTCTAGAAACACGGCCTGCAGCTCGAGATATCGTCGAAAAAGAAAATGCTGCCCAGAAACGCTCAAAATCTAGGGGTGCAGACAGTCGCAACAAACTGCGAAGGCCATATGCTTAAGGTCTGAGATCTGTTTTCTGCAAAAGCAGACTCCAGAGTGAAGCCCCTGACGAGATCTACGAAATGAATCAGGAACATGCTCAAAACTCGTCCTGCAGCTAGAGATATCGCCAAAACAGTAAAATAAGGCTGAAAGTGCATCTGTGTTAAACAAGTTGCGAAGGTCATAGCTTTCATCTGCGAGCTCCATTTTCTGTAAAACCAGAATCCAGAGTGAAGCCCCAGAAAAGAGCTTCGCAACGAAAAAAGAATCGTCTCGAAACACGGCCTGTAGCTCGAGATATCGTCAAAACAGTAAGCGCTGCCCCGAAACGCTCAGAATCTGGGTGTTGCAGACAGTCACGACAAACTGCGAAGGCCATATCTTTCATGTGTGAGATCTGTTTTCCGCAACACCAGACTCCAGAGTGAAGCCCCTGACGAGATCTACGAAATAAATCCAGAACATGCTCAAAACTCGTCCCGCAGCTAGAGATATCGCCGAAATAGTAAAACAGGGCTGAAAGTGCATCCGTGTAACAAGTTGCGAAGACCATAGCTTTGATCTGTCAGCTCATTTTTCTGCAAATCAGACTCCATAGTGAAGCCCCAGAAAAGAGCTTCATGACAAAAAAGAATCGTTCTGAAATACGCCTGTAGCTCGAGATATCGTTCGAAAGAGTAAACGCTGCCCGGAAACGCTCAGAATCTAGGGTTGGAAACAGTCCAACAAACTGCGAAGGCCATATCTTTCAGGTCTGAGATCTGTTTTCGCAAAACAGACTCTAGAGTGAAGCCCCTGACGAGATCTTCGAAATGAATCAGAACTGGCTCAAAACTCGTCCCGTAGCTAGAGATATCGCCGAAACATAAAATAGGCTGAAAGTGTATCCGTGTTACAACAAGTGCAAGGTCATAGCTTTCATCTGGAGCTCTTTTTTCTACAAAACCAGAGTCCACAGTGAAGCCCAGAAAAGAGCTTCGCAACAAAAAAGAATCGTCTCGAAACACGGCCTGCAGCTAGAGATATCGTCGAAAAGAAAATGCTGCCCAGAAAACGCTCAAAATCTAGGGGTGCAGACAGTCGCAACAAACTGCGAAGGCCATATGTTTAAGCTCTGAGATCTGTTTTCTGT